>NW_028263372.1:6472039-7072039 GCF_051168715.1 Poecilia mexicana | reverse complement strand
TTTTTAAATAGTTTAGTTTTACTTTGAAGTGTTGCAATACATTACATTTGATTTGACTGGTAGTGACAATCATCTGATGGGTTATGACTACCAATCCAGTCAAAACAATCACTTTCCTGACATTATTCATTAAAACATAGTGTTGTCAATGTCTCCAACCAAAACTACAAAGATACAAAATGGCGGAGAGGCTGAAAAGACCAGAATATCTTTACACCTTATCCCCAGCAGACCCGCAGGCGTCACTTCTTCATGTCATGCCCCAATTGTCTTGGAACTACTAATGATTTGCTCCTTGATTGTCACAATATGTGAAGATGTGCAAATACTGTCATGGGTTTGCGTTCTTACAGGGTGAAGGAGGACGTGTTTTGGAGGAATTACTTCTACAGGGTGTCTCTGATCAAGCAGTCGGCGCAGCTCACAGCGCTGGCTGCCCACCAGCAGCAGCAGCAGCAGCAGCAGCAGCAGAAGGACGGCGGGGAGGGCGGGGACAGCGTTTCACCTGACGACATTGTCTTAAAAGGTCCTGCTTTAGTTTCCTTTCTGTATTTTTCGTGACTATTAAAATTTTGCCGAATCAGCCACAGAGTTACAAGGCGGTCTGGAAAATTCTAAAAAAAAAAAAAAAAAAAAGAAAGTATTTTCCAGGTCTGGATTAGTGTGGAAAATCAGGAAAAATGTTCCTAAACTTGTCTTTCTATAGATTTCTCTAGTTTGTGGGTTTTGCAAGTTGCGTATCACCAACCTGATCACTGCTGAAACATCTGGCATGAATTCATCTTAAAGTTTAGTTTTTATATTTCAAATAATAATAATAATAATAATAAAGCACAATGTATTTATTTGTAGTCATCACAGAATCCATGTGTGCAGTTTTGCAATTGCTTGAAGGTCCTTATATGCAATATTTGGTTGAATTTTATGTTTCAGGTGCCATACATTGAAATTCTTTATTAAAATGTGGGCTAAGATCATATCATGACACTGGGTTACAAAAAATATTTTTTGGAAGTTGTCTATGTTTTTCCAGCTGAATTAGGACTATTTTGCACAGCTGAATCCAAAAATGACATCCATTTTTCTCAATCAGGTCAGGTTTTTAATTCTAATTTGATTTAGAGAAATCAGATCTTCTGACTAAATTGATGACATTTTGTGGCATTATTAGTTAATTTGCTCATAAAAGTTTTTAGGAGAAAAACACTGTTTTCTAACAGAGTATACTTTTACAAACTTGAAGATTTCTGTAAGTTGAATAATAAACACTGATAAGGTAAGTACATGTGAATTGAACATTACGTCTTCATTGTGTAAAATCCTCCGTCTCTTTCCTGTCCTGATGGAATCTCTCCTCCTGCTCTTCACTCATTGATCAGATTCTCAGGAAACTGATCCAGATGTGAGAACAAGTCCCGCATTTTGATGCTCATGTTGCTCCATAGTTCAGAGAGAGTTAACCTGATTGAGCAAAACCAATGTGATTTTTGGATTCAGCAAATCAAAATGACCCTAAAACAGCTGAAAAACAACAGACAATTTCTTGGCTGTTGACCAGTGTTGTCATAATCATCAAAATTAGATTTATTTTTGATATTGATCAGCTCTAGTTTATATTTTAATTATACTTAAAATATTGTAAACCACTGGACTGAGAGCCTTTTGAATATTAATGTAGATAAGTTTTGTGAGAAAAGAAATCTGTCTCTTGTTAAAATGGTTTTGAATCCTTGTTTCATTAGAAGAAGCATTTTAAAATATTGCTAAACTTGCCTATTAACAACAGTCTACAGCAGCCCTGCTCCCTAACCCACATAGG
Source organism: Poecilia mexicana (assembly GCF_051168715.1). Taxonomy (NCBI): domain Eukaryota; kingdom Metazoa; phylum Chordata; class Actinopteri; order Cyprinodontiformes; family Poeciliidae; genus Poecilia; species Poecilia mexicana. Next base: position 7,070,220 of record NW_028263372.1, on the reverse strand, counting down.
CAGATGACTTTAAAGTTCATGAACTGGAAAGTTAAACATAATGTTGGTTCTTTGCAGATGTTAGACCAAAAACTCCACCAGTTTCCATCAGCGACATACAGAAGGTAAAAACTTGACCCTGAATAATGTTGTTTTTTTTTTTTTAATATCGTGTTTAAAAAAGAGGAAAACCAGTCATTTAACTTTAACCTGCCTGCATACGCAAACCTCAGGCATCCCACGAGGAGGAGGAAGAGATTTCAACAAGTCCTGGAGTCTCGGAGTTCGTGAGCGACGCTTTCGACTCGACGGGGATCAACCATGAAGACCTGAGGAAAGAGATGGAGCAGCTGGTGCTGGACAAGAAGGACAGTGTCCCATCTCCAGACGGTCAGCCTCCTCAGTGCTCCTTTGCTGTCGATTTTTTATTTTTTTTATTTTTATTTTTTCATGCTGAATGAAACCAGTTTCGCTGTAAATCCCAAACTGTTCTGATCATTGCTTCCCATCCAGATGAGGCAGCAGACTGGGAAAAAGAGCTGCAGCAAGAACTCCAGGAGTACGAGGTGGTGACCGAGTCAGACAACAAGGACGACCAGTGGGACCAGGAGATCGAGAAGATGCTCCAGTCTGAGGACAGCTAGGGAACAACGGCGCATAAAACCGCAGCTCCGAATCGACCACCAGTGATGCACGAGGGCCGACACGCCCAAACCCCTTTTTCCTTACGCAGTAAAGTTGATCCAGCAGTAGCAAAAGTGCATCAGTTGGAGGCAGGGCGGGTATATTAATGAAGTAGTACCTTCTTAATTAGTTTGATCTTCTCCTTTTCCTCCAGCCTCTGTCTTTTGACTTGCGCGTCCTCTAGAGGGAGCTCTGGGACAACTTACACCAGTTTTACACAATAGGTGGCGTTCCCTTCTTGATTGGACAACTATGTGTTGCATAGTAAGGAAGGTTAAATGTAAAATTAAGCGGCATGTAAATAAAGACATCTGTAACACTATTGGAAGTTAGAGTTCCTTCATTATAAAATATTTTATCTCTTCTTATTTTGTGCACAATGTTTCTCTATAGCTGGAAAACTGTACTTTTACTGTGATTTTCTTACTTTCTTTGGATTCTTTAATAAATGATAATGTTATTTGAGACCAGACTGCGTCACATCTATGGTGGAGAATTTACGGAATGAATAATGCTGGAAGTAGATTTAAGCTATAGTGTCACTGCATCATGAACACAACAAAAAGTTTCCCACCATTGCAAAAATTTTTTAACTGACTTGACATGAAGCTGTCTTTAATTGCGAAGTGGAAAACAGTACATGACTTTCAAACATTTTCTATAAATAAGATCGAATATTGTGGCTTTCGTTTTTTCGGCTGCAGTGACTCGACATTTTGTAGAAGCTCCTTGTGCAGTTACAACTGCTAAATGTTTCAGATTATGTCCACATGTACAGACTGAACTGCAGTGATGGGCACTCTTCCACTAATCTATTAATAGTGGAGCTAATATTTTTGTGTGGCTGTTTAGTGATTGTGCTAACTTGGAAGACATTTAGTGCTCTTTGCTTCGCCTAAATATTTTTTTTTCTAGATAAATTCTGAAGCGCTGATTTACTTGGCCAATTTGTAAACTTTCAGTTGAATAAAGTTTGACATTTGTGATGAAGGTTTGGTCATCAACTATTAACTACATCCTTACACGAGCAGTCAGACGTTTATATTCATGCTCTTATTTTGAAGTGAGTTAAGAGTGGTTAAGCAGTAGTAATGCTTCTTCTCTCTATTTCCCAATCACTATTTCAATCAAGAAGTAAGTTCTATGTACATAATGGCAAACAGAAGAAAATCTGTGAAAATCATTGATTGATTATTTCTTTCTTTTCTTTTTTTGCTGAAATGAACCAGTTAAAACAATTGTTTCTTGTACCAGCCTTTAACGAGTTAAGCCACTGGTCTAGAACCAGTAGTTGTAGTTTTCCCACAGCATCCTGTTTGACCACAAGTCTGAGCGTGTTCACCTCCCCGCATTCCCATCCTACACTTCGCCCAAATCGACAACTCAGGGATGGAAGAGAAGAAAGTCTAAGTGAGAGAGGGAGTGAGTCAGCCAGTGTGGAATGACAGACCGCTTGTTTTTGTTGTAGAAAGTCTGTAATCCCGTTAAATGAGACAGACGCACGGCTCTGCTTGTTCCTACCATGCCTCAGCATGTTCCCTACATTCTACACGAGACGTCTGGAAACAGACACAAACATGTCTGCAGGGTCTAAGCCTCTCTTTTCTGTACAAAAAATAAAGACACTAGATAGGGAAAAAGAAACAATCAATATAAAGATCAATACACAGTGCATGTGAGCCATTGTTTCTTCTTCCCTGCTGGGTTTAACCAGGATCAGATGCAGGTAGCTTAATGAATAGACATCTGAATGGGGGTTGGGTTGGGTTGGGGGATTCCCTCTTTGTTTAGGTCCTCATTCTTATCCTGGCACAGTCTCCTGCTTCAGCATCACAGCCGGAGCCCACCAGCTGCTTTCATGCAGAACAAGCACTGGTCACCATGGTGACAAAGCCCAGCAGAAGAGGACCCATGTGTGTGCTTTTATTGCCTGTGCGTGATGTCGTTTTAACAGGGTTTTAATAATGCATAGAGGTAGACCTGAGTGTGTGGGTGTGGGTGTGTGTCTGTCTGTCTGTGTGTGTATGTGTGTGTCATAGCCTATTTCTGTGTCTACATTCCAGACAAAGAAACGATGGCTGATGAGCAGTGTTTGTAGTAGCGGAAATAAGTGAAGGCATCAAGGTTTTTCTCAGTAGACATGATTATTTATATGAAATTTATGCTTCGCGTTGGTAACAACCCAAGTAAGCCAAACAAATAAATCGGAATTTAGTCCATAAATCATGTGTAAGAAGGTGGAAGGATAAAAGAAGTAGGTGCTAAAAAGAATAGCTAAAGAAAAGTTGAAATTGCTCAGTATATAGAAAACAGTCCTGCCCTCAATAGTGCTAATTAACATCTGTTTGTTTTGTCCCAATTAATGGGCCATAAAAATGTTTATTATTGAGGTGTCACCCAAGACGTATGGAGAAGCCTCTGACAATGGGTGAAAGCAAAGAATGTTTAATAAAGTGAACATACAGTTAATGGTTGTTAGCATCAAGCACTTGTACTCATAAGAACAAGTCGATACTCCAAACCAATACCACTGTTCTGCTGGACTTTCCTATTAGACTGCGCTGCAACTCAAAGGCTAAACCACCCTTCATACCAAGAGGTTCTAACATACCAATAAGTTATTTGTTGCGCCCAGCAGTGAAAGTAGGCGGGTACAGTCGGGTTCTGAAACCCTAAAAGATTTAGCGGGGGTACGCAGTACCAGCAAGAGAGGGGAGCAGCTGTCTGCTGTAAAACATCAATGGGTTCACTGTGCAGCTGTGAGTGCACCCACTAATCAGCCGTGGCTGATTAGTTTTTCAAGAGCAATCTAAACCACGACTTAATCAGTAAATAAATAGCTTTTTTCCCATTTCATATTGTTTCTGAACTATTCATGCTTTACTCGAGCAGGGGTGCAAGTAGTTTTTTTTTTAAGGTTTTGTTGGCTCTAGTGGCCTTTATTTGAAAGTAGTTTGACAGGAAACGGGGTAATCAGACAGAGAGGGAAGACATGCAGAAAATGTTGCCAGGCCGGGAATCGAACCTGTGACCACTGCCACGAGGACTTGGGCCTCAATATGTGGGTCATGCTTTGCCCCTCTGCCTGCTTTGCCCACCACAGGGGCCACCACAACCCCTGCACCACCTCTTATAAGAACTCCTATTTTTAACAAGTCTTGAAAATACCACTTCCTGTTAGTCTCAGCAGTCTGACAGTCTTTCTGACGCCTCGTCTGCAGGACATTTTGAAAACTTTCCGTCACACACTGCATTTTAGGATTGCCACATTATGAAAATATGATTTCACAACATATCTACAGTGAGCTTTATAGTAAATAACTGTGCCCTAAGTTATGGGCATCCAGAAAATAACCCTATCATTTTCCGGATGACAGGGTTAGGCCTGTCATGCAGAAAATAAATTTCGCTATGCGATAAATTGCTCTTGAAGTTATTGGGATAAACGATAATATTATTGTTTTGAGTCCATTTTCAAGTAATGTAATGGTAATGGCATAATAATGAAAGTAGACCCACTCAAAGATTAATAATCTTTAATTTCTAACAAACCTTTAACACTTGAACTGGAAGACATTTTAAATATCCAAACTATATATATATATATATATATATATATATATATATATATATATATATATATATATATATATATATATATATATATATATATATATATATATATATATATATATATATATATATATATATATATATATATATATATATATATATATATGTTCGAATCCGGGCTGGGGCAAGTTACAACAGTGCAATTGAGCTATGCAGTGTGGGTCCTTAGGCAAGACCCTTACAGCTATATAGCCTACCTCATATCATGAGAGACATTGATAAGCACGACATGCCGGCTCAGACGTCGCCCGGCCAAACAAGGTCTGCGTCAGGTGCTGGGGAACCAGAGCACCTTGATGAAAAATGGGCTACTGGAACAAGACGGAAATGGGCGAGAGACGAAAACATGGATCTGTTGGAATGCTACTACTCAAGTAACCCTAGTCAGAGGGGTTACATGCAAAGACTGAGGGTGGAATGGTTACTTCGACACCCACAGTCTACAATGACTGCCAAACAACTAGTAGCTCAGTGCTCCAACATCCGCAAACGGCAACTGCTATCACAACTTGAGATTGACGAGGTACAACACAAATGCTACGGCATAAGGGAGGAGCCCAAAGGTAAGGTCAGGGGGGAGTTAACTACTCCCCACCCCGAGACTGGGTATGCAGCCCCAGTAATGAACGAACTATCAAAGCTGAACGAGACAGCAACTGACCTGAGAGAGAGAATCGTGGCCCGAATGAACACCAGGCAACCCCGACGCCAATTACAACGGCTGAGTGAAGTACCATCAGAAAGTCTCATTGAAGATGTGAATGCAGCATTGAGAACAATCCCTACCAACACCATAACAGAAACCAATGAGCTGATATACAACTCAGCATCAGTGATCCTTGAAATGCTCGGCTATAAGAGCAACCATGAGACCCAATATCCATCATGGAAAAGACGGTTAGAGGCTAAGATCAAGATAACAAGGAGGGAAGTGAGCCAGCTGTCAGAGCTCCTAAGGGGTGCAATGAAAAGATCAGTACCCAAGAAGTACAGCCAGATGCCCATACCTGAAGCACTCGAAACTGCCAAACAAAGGCTCCAAGCCTTGGCCAGCCGAGAGAATGAAGCCAGGAGGATCAACCGGCTCTTCTCCACCCAACCAGCTAAAGTGTACTCTCAATGGCAGGGTACTAACAACAGAGCAGACCCACCAAGGCTGGAGACTGAACAATACTGGAAAGGCATATGGGAAAGGGAGGCGTCCCACAACAGCAAGGCACAGTGGCTAACCTCTCTACGAGAGGACCACAGCAACCTCCCTGAACAAGCCCCGGTAACCATCACTGTGGCAGATGTCCAAGAAAGAGTCTCGGGTATGAAAAACTGGACAGCACCAGGGCCTGACATGATCCATGCCTACTGGCTAAAGAAACTCACTGCCCTCCATGAGCGACTGGCAGCTCAACTGAACCAGCTGCTACAGAATGGGACTCACCCTGAATGGTTAACTGAAGGGCGCACAATCCTGATCCAGAAGGATCCCTCAAAGGGTTCAGTCCCATCCAACTATCGGCCAATAACCTGTCTCTCTACAACATGGAAGCTCATGTCAGGCATCATAGCGGCTAAGATAAGCGGACACATGGATAAATACATGAGCACGGCACAGAAGGGCATCGGCATAAATAGTAGAGGAGCCAAACACCAACTCCTTGTAGACCACACAGTCGCCCGAGACTGCAAAACCCGACACACCAACCTGTGCACCGCTTGGATTGATTACAAGAAAGCCTATGACTCAATGCCACACACCTGGATCATTGAATGCTTAGAGATGTACAACATCAATAGGACTCTAAGAGCCTTCATTGCAAACTCGATGGGGCTGTGGAAAACCACCCTTGAAGCCAACTGCAAACCGCTTGCACAAGTGTCCATCAAATGTGGCATATACCAAGGAGATGCTCTGTCCCCACTGCTGTTCTGCATAGGCCTGAACCCCCTCAGCCAAATCATCAACAAGACTGGCTACGGATACCGACTTAAGAATGGGGCCACAATCAGTCACCTCCTCTACATGGATGACATCAAGCTGTACGCCAAGAGCGAGCGAGACATCGACTCACTGATCCACACCACCAGGATCTACAGCACTGACATTGGGATGTCATTCGGACTAGAGAAGTGTGGCCGGATGGTTACAAAGAGAGGGAAGGTCGTCCGCACAGAAGGGGTCTCACTCCCAGAGGGAACGATAGCAGACATAGAGCACAGCTACAAGTACCTGGGAATACCACAAGCAAATGGCAACCTCGATGAGGTCACAAGGAAAGGAGCCACAGCCAAATACCTCCAACGAATAAGGCAAGTCCTGAGAAGCCAGCTCAATGGCAAGAACAAGATCCGTGCAATAAACAGCTATGCCTTACCAGTAATCAGATACCCTGCCGGAATAATTAGCTGGCCAATGGAAGAGATGAAGGCCACGGATGTTAAGACTCGGAAGCTACTAACCATGCATGGAGGGTTCCACCCCAAATCCAGCACCCTGAGACTGTACACGAGCCGTAAGGAAGGAGGCAGAGGACTAGTGAGTGTGAGAGCCACTGTCCAGGATGAAACATCTAAGATCCATAAATACATCAAGGACAAAGCCTCAACGGACGATGTGCTCAGCGAATGTCTCAGGCAATGGGGAACAGAGGACGAGGTGCTGGAGGAACCATCATGGGAAGACAAGCCCCTACATGGGATGTACCACCGACAAATAACTGAAGTGGCTGATATCAGGAAATCCTACCAATGGCTGGAGAAAGCTGGACTCAAGGACAGCACGGAGGCCCTCATCCTGGCCGCCCAGGAACAGGCCCTAAACACCAGAGCAATAGAAGCTCAGATCTACCACACCAGACAAGACCCAAGGTGTAGGTTGTGCAAGGAGGCCTCTGAGACAGTCCAGCACATAACAGCAGGGTGCAAGATGCTGGCAGGGAAAGCGTACATGGAACGACATAACCAAGTGGCGGGCATAGTGTACAGGAACATCTGTGCAGAATATGGACTGGAAGCCCCGAGGTCAAAATGGGGGACACCCCCAAAGGTGGTGGAGAATGACCGAGCTAAGATCCTGTGGGACTTCCAGATCCAGACAGACAAGATGGTAATGTCGAACCAACCGGACATTGTGGTGGTGGATAAAGAACAGAGGAAAGCCGTTGTGGTGGATATAGCAATACCAAGTGACCACAACATCAGGAAAAAGGAGCATGAGAAACTGGAGAAATACCAGGGCCTCAGAGAGGAACTGGAGAAGGCCTGGAAGGTGAAGACCACAGTGGTGCCTGTGGTCATCGGGGCCCTCGGGGCAGTCACCCCCAAACTGGAGCAGTGGCTCAAACAGATCCCAGGAACAACATCAGACATCTCAGTCCAGAAATGTGCAGTTCTAGGCACAGCCAAGATACTGCGCAGAACCCTCAAGCTCCCAGGCCTCTGGTAGAGGACCCGAGCTCAGAGGATGAAAGAGACCACCCACGGAGGGTGAGAGGGGAATTTTTTTTTATATATTTATTTATTTTTTGTCCGCCCAAGAATATAAAACTACTTTCACCCCTCATTGCGCCTCCATTAAAAAAAGAGGAGACCAGTGACTGGAAACTGACAGTATTTTCGGATGTTGACTGTGGAAAAGTTCCTTGCTAAGACAGCACCGCTGCAGTTGTCATGCCAGGGCACTAGATGGCACTGTGATGATTTTAGAATGTTGTCGAAATGTGCATGTTTGCTTCCATCACATTTAGAAAACTAACCAGTCTCCGATGAACCAACTACTCAGGTAGCAGACATATTCATTGTATAATTTCTGCTAAACTGAACAGGTTGAGTTCAACAAAGTGCTGTCGGCCATTGTTTTTATTGTTATCTACCCATGCAAGCGTAGAACAAACCCTACAGCTGTCTGTTCTGCGTATGTGTGCTTTCACACCTACAGAGTACGTCACACTGCCGCGGCGGGTGTTCCCACAAGGTTTCACTCTGAGACCTGGTTTCAAAAAGTGCCGCCATCAGAGAACCCAGTCACTGGTAAACAAACAAACTGATCACAACAAAAATGTTAACCGAAAACCGGCTCAGTGTAAACAGGGCAGAAGAAAGTTCTGGAGTTTGGAGAAACTGCTTTTTTCCAAGAAAACAAGAAGTACTTATCCACTGACTCTGTTCCTCCTTACAGCATAACACTCCACCGCTGAAGAAAAATCTTGTTAAAAACTGTTGGGCAGTTAAATTAGACCAAAACCTTATGTCACTGCACATCAACCCAAATATGGCACACCAATTGAATTTGGAGGGGGGAGCATCATGATATGGGACGGTGTTCATGATGTGGTCCTGATAAAAGTGAAGGAAGGTTGGAGGGAAAAATTTACATGGACTCTCTTGACAAGAGATTATAAATGAGGATGGATTTTGAAAGGAGTCAGTGACCAAAAGCACAGCTAAAAAACTTCCTATTTGAATCCAGTTGACATATAACAATTTATTGAAAACTACTAAAAACTGGCTAAGTTTCTTCTTGTCTTTTAAAGCCTCTGCGCATGTTACAGTTGGTGTGGCCCGCTGGGAATTGAAACTGTCATGACACGGGAATGACCAGAAATATTACAATGCAAAGTGCTGTACTGTCAGGGGGAACAAATTCACACCATGAGGTCATGTTTGAGGCTTCGCTTGACTGCTAAAGGGTGAAAAGACTTTGCGAGGCCCAGACAATGTGTTTTCGTAGTGAAACAAGAGCTGGATATTGCTGAAATTTCCCCTCTGCACTTTCAAGATTGCTCATTTTACTTTTTCCCACGTTAAATAAAGTCAGACCTTTAATATGTGTAGTTCCACCTGCTTAAAGGAGGCAGAAAAACAACTGCAAACATTACAATGAAAAATCTTCCATATATTTGCTTGATAAATACTGAAAATCCAAATGAAAAATATGACTTTGTGGTTGTAACATGATAAAATGTGAAGATGTTCCAGTCATAGGAATACATTTTGAAGATACTCAGAAAGTATACTCCTTTTGCTTTCATTCAATCTCCAGTGGGAGACTTGCTAAAAACTATTGGGCAGTTCAATAAGACTGTCCTAAAGTCTCATTTGTCATGATCTTTACCTGAAATGAAAACTAAACCTAAAAGATTTTCTGTAAATGTCTAAACCAGTTTTATTTTGGGGAAACGTGAGAATATTAAGACTTGGTGTCTTTTAGTTATTCATTTCATTACTTTTACAAGATCAAAAAGCAGCAGTTTCTTCATTCTTGCTTTGCAGCTTTATGTTTGGTGTTTAAATGTATATTCTCTGTTTTATTCCCATTTTTTTCACTTGATCTTTGACAGTTCACACCTCAGTTGTGTTCATTCTCACAGCTGTTTCTCATCTGGTATTTCCTTTGGTGGTGTACAACTGAAACCAGATATTTTTATACAGAGTAAAAAAAGACACACAACCAGTAGGATTACTACTACTGATATCAAATCAGACCAAATGTTCCCTATTCTAAGTCAATCAGGACTGCTAAAGTTAATTTTATTTTTTAAATACCAAAACAACAAAAGGGAGAATTTGTGAGAGAATTTCTGAATTTTACATACTTTCAACAATATTTGGAAAATTCTGCTTTTGTCAAATGTTTTTGGGTACTCTAACACGTTCTAATAAAGAATTTGCTGGAATTTTGCCCATTCATCCTAACCAAACTGTTCTAAAACAGTCAGGCCACCGTCCTCTCTTACGTGTTTACAACTCTGATAAAATATTTTCTATATGATCAATACTTTGCGGATGACTACACTAAAATATTCGCTTTACTGCCATGAAACAACTACTGTAGTGTTAAACAGAAGATCCATGTTTGGTTAAATGTTGAACTAAATTTAATATCAATGATCAAAAATTAAAATTATTTATAGAGACGGTATACTCAGAAGTGAGCATGTACTCTGTGATACTTGCTTATAGCTTATTTCATCATGTTCTTTAATTAAAGAAACATTTGACTACAATTCTTAAAATTCGTATACCATAGAGCTTAACAAGTTCTAGCTTTAAAAACAAGAGAGAGAATTACATTTAGCCAATGTAAACGATGTAAGTCAGAGGTTCCCAAACTGTGGGGCGCGTGTCATTGCAGGGGGGGCTCGGGAAGCCGTCTGGATGAAAAAAACAAAACAAAACATGAACACTGTATGCGCTGGGTTTTTACCTTAGAATGGCCAGCTCTCTGTTATTCCTATGTCAATTTGATACAGTAGAGGCTTCCACACTTCCCATATTTGTGTCCTCTGTCACTTTTATCAGCAGTTAAAACTGTTTAATCTGTTGTTAACATGTTGTAACCTGTTTTTCCGAGCTGCCTTTAAACGCAACATGAGCGCTAGGACGCTCACGCTGGGTTTCCACCTGTGAAGGAGACCTGCTGCTGCTGTCCGGAGCTACGTAGGTTTGTGTTAGAATCACGGCAGCAAACCAGCAAAACGCAAAGAACTTTTCACAGTTTTTCCCTCCAAACTAACCGACTGAGTTGAGTAAAGCTGTTGGATGCAGGTAATGTTAGCTAAAAGATGACTAGCTAATATCAATACAGAACCTTAAGCTTAACAAGTACCTTGTAGGCTACCGATGTTGGTGTCTATTTTCAGCTACTTACATTCATTTTGCCCCAAAAAGTCGATGCTCCCCCCCTCACACGCGTCTTTCAACCAGACAGCCATTTGTAATCCATAGGGGGGCGCAGAAAATGTTTGGAAACCACTGGGGGGGCGCAGAAGAAAAGTTTGGGAACCACTGATGTAAGTTCTGAGTAGTTTTAATTAAAATCTAAGAGGCAGACTTTAAATACCACTTGTTACTTCCTTTCAAACCTGGGTGCTGTTTGTAGATCTGAAATTGCATTAGCTGATCTAACCTGGGTAAACTGTAGCTCCCCATGAATATACCTGTTCCTGGTTAGAGGACATGAGTACTGTACTTCCTCTTAAGGGCTTTCCCCTACTTTGATACTACAATCCTTTCAAAAACAGGTGCTTCCCTGGTGGTTAAAATTATAAAGTGGCCTCTTTGTGTATTTAGCTCCTAGTGAAACTTCTCATCGCTGTTTCTTTTTTTTCCCCCATTATGTGTCATTATTGCACGTGTCCCAGGGCAGCTGTGGCTACTGAATAGGTAAATGACTAAATGTAGTGTAAAGCGCTTTGGGTTCCTATGGACTTAGTAAAGCGCTATACAGGTACAAGCCATTTACCATTTTACAGTGCCTGGCCAGAGTATTAATAACCTTTTTTACTCTGCATGTTTTTCATAGATTTAAGGATATAGCAGTGTTGAAGTTGATTGTTGTCATGGTGGGTCTTAAAGAAACCAACTCACAGAACACCAACCACTGAAGTGTGGCATTAGATTGTTTTATTTTCTCATAAAAAAAAGAAGCACAAATTTAAACCGGATTGACGTTAGCTGGGAACAGACCTGAACTCAGCAAAACAGAACAGAGAACAAAGGAAAGCTGCTTAAACAGATAACTAAGATGAGGAATCACAGGTGGGTTCAATAGTAAACAGGCTTTACTACTGGAAAAATGTAACTGGAATCAGAGAGAAACAAGCCTGACAGTAATCTAACACAAGAAATACAAATGCAAGAAGTATAACACCAGAAAAATTTAACCATAGCAACATTTACTAGATAAAGAAATGAGCAGCACATCTAAACAGCACAAATGAAACTAATGATGAATAAGAACACTGATACAAGAACATGGCAGGAATAATCCAAAAGAAAAAAAATCAGGGCTAAAGAATAAACTATGAAACTAGACACGCCATGATAAAACCTGATGAGCATGAGAGTATGAGATACACAATCTGCAAAAAGATTGCTCTCCTCCACCTCCTCCATGTAATCTATAGCCGTCCGAATAAATGCACCGCTCCCTATCAAAAACAACCAATCAGAGCCAGGAGGTGGGGCTTAGCTTTGTCAATCATCCTTGTGAACAAGCTGCTTGATGTGCTACAGTGAAATCTTCTGTATGCATTCGTGGTGGCCATACTAACTAGACATAGCAACTTGCATATGGGAAAGAGCACTAAGACCCTGGTTCTGATTCTGATTGGTTGTTTCTAGTTAGCACTGGGAGAAACTAGATTATCACAGATTATCTGTCTCACACTAAACTCAAATGGTGACAGTTTAAACAAATATCAAAAGAAAACAGACCTAACAGAAAGAACTAATAATGCAAAAACTATGATCCACAAATAATCCAAAACAAAAACCATAAACCAAAACCCACAAGATGCAAGAATCATGGCATTTGTAACATTAACTGGTGTTTTTTTTATTTACCTCACTAAGTACAGTTGGGAGATTATGCTGTCTATTTGATATTAAAACGCTTTAACAAGCAGCTGATCGCTCACGATCTGTTTTTCCATTGTATTTTCCTCGTGTGAGAGTTAAAGGGTTAAAAGTTGGCTGAGTTTCAGTACTGTGTTCAGAGTTCAGACTTCCTAGGATTCTTTTGACCACATATGGAGATTTTGACAAGACAGACCTACATAGGGGTCAATAATCTAATGGGACAGGATATTACTTGCTGCTGACAAGCATGAGCAAACATTTTCTGCTGTGGGCCATTCCCTGTTAATGCCAAAACCCCTAATAGTTCATCCATTAAGAGTTCAGACACTCAGTGTTTTCAGGTTTTTTATCAAGCTAGATGATTAGATAAGAAACATGTGTAGACGTGAGACTGACTGCTTAAGTCTCATTTAACTGGTACTTATCTGCTCTCATTTTCACCATTCTAAGTGAGGGGGATTCTTACTCCGTTCAAATTTGTCTTGCAGGGTTTCCTGCATCATTAACCTGGTGGGCCACTAGGCTTTAGTTGTGCCCCCACCAGGCTTAGCGTTGCTTATTTATTAAAGTTGTTTTTTTTATGTTAGCATTTTTTAAGACTTTATAGTTGGTGTTCAGATATTAATCTTCCAATCTTCCAATAACACATAATTATCAACTGATATTTTCAAATTTCCTGTCAACTTTAAACATTTTCTAACTCAAAAAATGGATCATTGACTGCCGAGTGCCTCAACCACTGAGTTTTCTTTGGGAAACCATGTCTTGTTACAATGACAAACAGCTTTTTTTTTTTTCAAAATTTGAAAAATGATGCATCCAAATGTATTCAGTGCAACTGTATGTCAGTAATGTGCTTCAAGAAAATCAACCAATAGACCATCACAATTGATAAGATTTATTTGTAATATACTTTTTTGGTTAAGTCAATCAGTCAAAAAAGTTTGTTTGTATAACACATTTCAGCAATAAGGAAGTTCAAAGTGCATTACATCATAAAAACATCATAAACATATCATACAGTCACCAATTGTGAAACCAGTAACAGATAATAGATTTTGTCAAGTGTCATCATTAAAGGGGCAGTATTATGTATTTTCCAGGCATTTAGTGCCATTTTATAGCACAATATTATAACTGTGTTAACATCAGTTGTTATAAAAATGCATCATCTATCAAATATGACTTAAAAGAGATTTGACTTTGAAATTGGGCCTTTGCCTCTTTAAAAACTCCTGCTTTTTCTGAAATTCTCCCTTCATGAAGTCATCACAACATGGCTCCTTATTAACACCATCACAAGTTTTTTATTTTTTTTATTTTACCAGTGTTTCATTGAGAAGCATCTTATATAATGAGCTGAGCAGATGCAAAGTCCCACCAGGTGTTTGCTAATTGCTACGGGCTAGTCTTAAGGAGCTGAATGGTTGCCACGGAAGATTAAAGGATTTCTCAAACATGCATGAAAGTATCAAGACACACTCCAGGTGTGTTTTTGATGAGGAGATAACATTATGACATGATATAAAGTTCACAATGATGCATCATCCCACTGGGCATTACCCTATACAGCTGATGCCCAGTCCAGCTTTCAGCATCAGATTAGAGCACTAGAGCTTGGACTTGAGTGCATTAGAGCACTCAAGGCCCAAGGGCCAGATTTGGCCCACCATAGCTTTAATTGAGAATTATCGTGGAAATGTATGTAAAAACAAGAAATCCATACACTTTTTTGCATTATTACGTAATTGGGAGTTTATTGCAGATTTTTCTCAAAAATTGTCAAACTTTCTTATTTGTACTAAACAGCTGCCTCAGCCTTAATTGATGTCAGATTATAGTCCTTGATCCATACAGCGAGTTATAAAAAGTTGCATGGATAAGCGCAAATATAGCAAATATTTCCAAATTAGTACCATAAACACTTTGATTTTTTACTTCAAATATTACAAAAAGAATCATGAAATCTTGGAGTGACTGAAACGACATTAAATTTTAAGAATTCATTGATATTTTAACAGTTTGTGAACAAGTTTTATCTATACATCCTGGCACATCTAGCCCTTTGAGAGCATTCAGGACCTTGATTTGGCCCAAAACGAAAATGAGTTTGACACCCCTGGATTAGAGGAAAGTTCTATGCACTTTTTTCCCCTTTGTACAAATATTTGAAAACATAATTTTCTTCCACTTTACAATTATGAACTTCTTTGTGTTAGTCTGCCACACAGGCTCTTTAAATGCTCTGAAGTTTGTGGTTATGATATGCAAAAGCTCAAGAGGTAGGCCGTCAGGAAATCAGCAAACCGCCATTTATTTCTAGTGTTTGTCTCCATGTGTGTTTGTGAATGTGTGAGAGTTACTCTCAGCACACTTGTTATCACATGGCAGTTGGATCTTTATTACTCTTTGCGATTCAACCGTCATACCCTACCATACCCTGAGTACAAACAAACCTCTCCCACACACACACACACACACACACGCACACACACACAGACAGAGCCGCACATTTCCTTGCAGACAATAAACCACTCATGTCGACTGTTGGAACAGCAGACAGAGGAGAGCCAGGTGCACTTCCCTCTTTCTCTCCTCTCACTCTGTTCCCTTTATACTGTGTTCTGCCATGTTTGTAATTTGAAATGACAGAATTTAGTAATCTAAGTATATGTGACAATGGTGCCATATTTGCTTTCTCTTTGACAAACTTGGAGTCCATCAAGTTTCCAACATCCACAATCCAATAGATATTGGACTGTGGATTTTTATCCACATAAAAATTGTATTGTGGTTATTTATCCATAATATCCTTTACTATTTATCCAATAGTAAAGGATGTTTCCTTTACTATTGAAACATCCAACATGTCTAACTAGTTTAATTACAAAGTTTACAAGACCTTGGCACATGCTGCTGCCTCCTTTGAGAAGTCATCTGCAGATAATGCATGTTGCATTTCCTTTGAGGAAACCTAGGAGCTTGGAACGACATTGTGGTGTCGCTGTTTATTTCCAAAGTGATCAGAACAAGCAAACACCTGCTCATATATTCAGAAAGTCAGTGAAATAATTAATTATTATTATTTTTTAACTCTTTGTAATGTCTAGCTAAAAATAAGAAATGGAAAAACAACTCAAAGTGGTTTGAACTCCCTTTAATGACACAAATTTGGCTTAAAAACAATCATACAGACCCATACAGGTGCACAGCAGTTACAGAAACAGTAGCTGCTAAAGTTCCTGTAAGCAATGAGAGGAATTATCTCAGGTGGAGTTGGTTGCAAAGTCTCTTTTGCCACGGTTAAACACATCTGTTGCATAATGAAATAGAAGACAAGTTACCGTTAGCATAATTTGTTCTGCTTTAGTGGTTTCCCCTTCTGCACCTTTCTGAGCTTATATCTTACAGAAGCAGTGACAAGCAGATCCGACGTCAGTCTGTTGTAACCCACTGACACAAGAGCACAAGAGACAGTGAAATAAACCTCTTTATTTCCTCTACATATTAATATTCGTATTAATTGTCCCACAGAGAAGATGACATGTCACTTAGAACAGCCCCAAAGGAGTATTTGAACACCAGTTGGAAATTCCCATTAGCTGTATCCCCACTTGACCTCCAAGCTGTGCTGGAGATCTTTAGGAGAAGATGCCCTTTTACAAAGAATCTATATAAATCCAGTTAAATAGATTAGGAGGTGTGATAGCATAACCTAATGCAATAAGGAGCCATAACAGTTCAATTACCAAGTTTGGATTTTCTGCTGCGTAATTTAGTCGCCTCAGAAAGGTAAGTGACTCATTGCCCTCTGGCCTATTTAACACTCAGCCCCCTTTTTCTGCTCTCACGTCCAGTTATGGCTCTCTGGTTTACACCTGACAGTCAAAAGAGACCAGCGTAGCAGTAACAGGAAATAGGGATTGTCTTTAGCAAAATAAGAGCTCAAATTTGCCACAGGGAAATCTATTAGACTTGCGAGCTGGTTGAGAAAAGAAAGGAAGAAACAGAAGAGAAGACTAAGTTTAAATTAGCTTAATTTATTCATCTAGAAATATAGAACACAAGTAGGTCAACCTTTAGCAAACATATTGTGCTTAAGGAGAGAAAGGTCTCAGTTTAAGTTCCAAACAATGATGCTTATTGTCGGCAAGCTCATTCAAGTTTAAAACCTGTTTGTACTGAGAGGTAAGAATTTTGAAGTTTCAAGTTTTAACAAATGAACTGGACCAACCCAGAAGTTGGAATTCTGATTTGGAAAAGAAGAAGATTCTTGAGTAATAAGTTTAACATCTAGTGTGGCTGCATGCACAAAACACACAGTGTGTTTAAATTCAGGGGCTGCATTCTTTGAAGGACCTGCCCACCGGGTCGACAAAGTCCAGATCCTTTGTCCAAGGCAAAAACGGGAAATGAAAATTGGGTGGTTTTCTAGATTTATTAATGATACTGTATATGGCCAGTCACCTAGCAAACACAGGCTAGTAAAAATGGAGCTTGAAATCTTGATGAATTATTTTATTCATGTAATCCTTTTAAACATCAGTCATTAATTATTATTTTTACATTATAAAGACCTTTTCACATCTATTCAAATGACAAAAGCCTATTTAAAAAGCAACTCTTATTTAAATCAAATATATATCATACGTACAATGTCAGTTCCTTTAAAGTACATGTTTTTCAATGACTAAACAGATAAAAACTTTGAAAAACAATTAATAAGTGAACATTTTTAATTTACCAAGGAGCAGCCGCCTCGAGGAAGTTACTTTTTTACGCTATTCTGTTTGTGACCTGAAACTTTTATTTTGAAAATCAGAAAAGAAAGTAGTACATCTGTATTGAATCTGCCTTGACTTCTCCCTCCTTTACCGCTGTGACCGAACCGTCTTCTCTACTCGGACGCAGACTGGTCCTCGCCACGTCCCGAATGAAACACTTCACACACGCGCTTTTCCGTGAGACTTTTTATTTCTTAATTCTGTTCGAACATTTTCCCCACGTTATTTAGAAACTATACAGCATGTTCAACTGATGCAATAAGCAAGTGACAGGGAATTACCCCCCTCCCTCTGCTCTGGTCAACCTGCCTCGCTCTTAGTCAAATGAATTAATTTGCGTTCTCATCAGAAGTTGTAGCCGCGCCGTGTGTTCCTTCACGCCGCATCTGCTCTACTCTCCCCGGGCTCGTTTGGTTTACATCAGCGACTGAAAGTTTTACCAGGAGGCTCTGAGCTTCAGACGTCCAGGTGAAGCACAAAGAAAGAAGCTACAAGAAAGGAGACCTACTTCAAGGTGAGCCTGCTCACTATTGAAATGGCTGCTAGCTGTAAAAGTGTATTGTTATTGTCGACATTTCTAAATCCCCAGTCATCGAATTTTAGTGTACTTTTTCATTTATTATGATACATAAAAGGAGCAGTAAACTGCATAAAATGTGAGCAAAGACGCATTATTTTATTTAACACTGAAAAATAAAATTGTTTAGTCTGCTGTCAAATAAAGAACGTAATAGCTAAATAGCTACAATTTATGGTATTTATTAGTTTTTTGGGAGTGTTAATACAAAGAAAACAGCTACTACAACAGTGGAGGTTTTAGTTCTCTCTCTGGTGGTAGCAACAACCTTTTCAGCATGTCAGTATTCGTCTTAGGTCTTGTAATGAGCCATTATCTGATCCAGCTGCGTTAAACCAGGGAGAGAACTGAAACATGCAGGATGCCGGCCGACTTTGGGCACCACTGTACTACAACATAATCATTTGGCACTTACTGTGCAGACTACTATTATTAAGTAACAGTAGTATAACAAGCTGGTATTAGCTGCTTAATTAGTTGGGCTATCTGTTGCTGTAGCTAGGCTGCACTGGGTCACCTTCCATACCATTTCTGTCCAAAACTGTCAGCCAACCAGGACTGTGCAGCAGCAGGTGTGGCAGGGGCTGTCATATAATAAAAAAACTATTTACTTTTCTTCTTTTTTCATTATTCTAGGTAAAACATTAGTGACATTAGGCAAATGTCTAAATAAATACTTATAAAAATATGCCTCCTAAATATAAGGGTGCATTTCCAGGTTTTCAACCAACTAATGATATACGGTCTTAAAAAGGGACAGAAACCTAGTTGCTCAAATTTTCCTTTTTATAGTTCATAGTGTTTTAAGTTATGTAATTGAGTTGACAGAGAAAATGATGCTGCATAGAGAACAAGGACGGTGAAAACATTTAGCAGCATTAGCTACGTTAGTTTATAACCGGTCCATTCTGACCCCTGACTGACTGCCAAAAATAAAAAGCTCGGGGTGAAACCAAGTACACACTCAAAACATTTGTACACGGTACATAAATATGTGTTTAAAGGAATTGAGCAGCGTCTATACGGTTCTAACCTCCGCTCTTCGTTCAGCTGGAGGATGTGGTTTCTGTCTGTGCCAAGGTGTAGAATCAAAAGTCTTCACTCGCAGGAACATCAAGAACAAAAAGGTGTGAACGTAAGTGTAAAACGAGGGCAATTACCATTTAAAAGACTCCTGAAGGAGCACATGCAGATCAGAGATGTCGCTTGAAACCGAAAGTGAACAAATGTTTAAAAAAAAAAATCCCATCTTTTGAAATGCAAGCGTTAGCGGTGACTCATAGCAGATCACCTCTTTTCCTTTGTGCTGACTTCATTTTTTATAGTGAGGGAAAGAGAGCTCTTGATGGCAAACTAAAAACTCTTTGATCCACACCTATGTACACTCTGGGAGTGATTGAGGTCTAATAATTTGCTGGTTTTTGTCTGGAAGCGAGGTAGTTATTGATTTATTCTCAGCCACAAAGGGCTTATCTGCAGCATTCCACCTGCTCCTTCAATTTCCTCCCCAAAGGCGCAGAGCAGAGTGCACTGTGCATCACTATGGTGCTTTCCCAAAGAATGCAGCACAAATGCATCCTAGGGTGCATCCCACGCCGACAACATTGACCTTAGAGCTCCATGTCTGAGTTTTTGTGGTGAAAAAATACACTTATTTCTGTCTTAGCCCAGTTTGGCAGCAATGTCTTGTTTTGCTTGCTGCATGGGAAGAGATTGTGAGTAAATGTTCACTTTGATCATTGAAATTCTGACTTTCATGAAGATGTTTGGTGTCATTGTCACATGGAACGCTATCAGCCAAAGAAAGCCAAACTTATCTGATAACCATGCATGTAGAAGGGATCGGCACTCCTCCCTTAGCGGTGCCTCTGGCTGAAGCACTGTGAGCTCAGCACTTTCCTTCAGGAGAGAGTTCTCTTCAACTCTACAAAGTACTACTTTCGTTTGCTATAAGTATGACTTTAAAGAGATAAAAAGTACAAGAAGGAAGCTGAATTCCCCCACCCTCTCTCCATGGACACCTTGTGCAGTGTTTGAGGACTCTGCATGCGTTTGCCTGTGCTGTTTGAGCTCGTCTTTTAAACAGGCTCTGAATCAGCCCGTGATCTTTGACCCTTATTCACGCTTGCTGTCACTTCGGCTCTAATGCCTGACAACAAAGAGCTGCTTTTGTTCCCTGGGTTCCTCTTCCTCATGCATTCTTCCCTGCACCGCTGTGTAGACTGGAAAACTGCTCCAGTGCAGTCATCCAGACACTTTGTACTGTAAAGAAGGGCTGGGCAACGTTACAATCTTGGGTCCTAAAACATTAGAAAATGTCGGCGAGGTGCCAGAGCAGAGAGATATTGAGATCACCTATCAGGCACATTCTGTCATTCTGTAAACTTACACAGTTGAGATGAAATGCTTACTGGTTTCAGTGGGTTGCCATGGTAGTGTAGCAGGAGGAGATTAAATGTGTTGCCTGTGAAGATAGAGGCAGATGCAATCAGAAGGCGTGGATGTTTAAATTTTCAGAGAGCATTAAGTGCAGTTAGGGTTGGGCGATATGTCTGAAAAATGTATCACAATATAAGCAATTCATATCAGTCAATATCCATAATTAGTTATTAGTTTTTTTTGTTTTAAGTGTCTAAAATGCGGCCAAACTGGTGAGGTGACCTTTCGTCTTTTATCCATAATTTCCTCTTAACTTGGTGCAGTAAGTATGCTGCACAGACTCACACGGTTTGCGGCTCAGATCTCATAGTCCAGCATACTGTTTGCCTACATTTCTCTTGACAAATTCCGTTTCCCACCATCTGCATTAATTACAATAATCACAATAAGCAGTAAATCAACCAAAATAAACAAGCTCAGTAATTTCCATTTTCATGATTAATTGATTTTCTCTTTTCTCTCTCCCTTCCTACTAAAAGCTGGATGGCAATAGTCTTCAGTCTGTCCGTTGGTCTCAAGTAGACCATGTTATATATTTTTTTTATCATAAGCAACTCATGACTGTTGATGTACAAGCTTGGTCACTTCTGCTTAATGGTTATTGTGGTTGTGTTTTTTGTCAAGCTTTGAACATTTCTCAAGTGATGCTTGAATTTGAATAACTTGAAGTGTCTGCAGGAAAACAAAACCGTGTGGCATGTCACGCTTCTAACCGCAGGTATGAATCAAGGGGAAGTCGATTACCATGCCAAAGGAACTTCATGTCAGACACACAGAGGAGACATTTGTTCAATTTGTTCAGATCTGGGTTATAATCCAATACTATAGTCAGTTTAATGTTGGTAACTCAAAACTATCTCTACAGTAGGGTTAGAAACAGAAGTGGGCCTTGTAGATATTCCGTAGTGATTGTTTGTTCTGGATGGTTTTTCCTTCAGGTACTTTAATTTCCTCCCCATGGTACAAAAACATAGATGCTGGAGATTGAAATGACATGCAGCGGTTTGGCTGTGAAACATTTATCATGGTTCTCTGGGGCTTGTCCAAGTGAAAACCTGATGCAAAAATGGAAACAGTGTAGGGCTGTTGTAAACGAATATTTTAGTAATCGAGTAATCTATCGATTATTCTTACGATTAATCGAGTAATCGGATAAAAAAAAATTATAAAATGAAATATTGGTAAATCTGGCATAATACCGGTGTTACTATCAGATATCAATATCAGTCCAATTTTTCATATTTGAGCATCCCTAACAGTTGCTTTTTTGTAGTTTAGAAAACTAACCTGTAACAATAATAGCTCACTTTCTAAGTTAACCAGAAGAAAAGTTATAGAAAAATCTGAAATTATATTGAATTTAATAACAAAGAGGCAGGCTCACAAATATGCTTATAAAAAATGTCTACAATCCAGCTTTTAGTTTATGTATTCATCTTCAGTGAGTTTAATAGATTAATTAAACTCACCTCTCCACCTAACTTGTCACGCTTTGGGTTTGAAAATACGGGAAATGCCGCCTGGAGTGGGAGGAGAGGGCGAATGAACGAACATGGGGTGGAGGGGAGGAAATAGACCAGCGGACTGACGAACCGTTTGACCGGGGGACGAACACGGGGGGAAGCAATACGGGATATTTACGACACCTTCACTGGTCACACTCAGAAACTCATCTACCAGCCATGTACGATGCGCTCCGCCACCCGTTTCTTCAGACCGGGATATGAAATGTATTGTGCGGTTCGTCGGTAAAGCTACATTTACACGGTAAGCATCAGCTACTCAGCCGCCCGCCCTGTTCAGGCTATCCGCTCACCTCAGCGCTCTTCCCGCCGTTCGCTTTCAACCAGCAGCCCCGGAGGAGAAATGTTGCCGTACTCCAGGCATTCCCCCAGTCATTTTAAGGTCGGGCATTATCATCAATCAATAAAATCCCCACGGGCCAATCTTGAAGATTGGACTTTATGCCGCTGAGACTTAGCTTTTGTCAACAACTCAGAGGCGGAAGTGAGAGCTCCGCGCAACGCAAATGAAGTCCCGGCCGGAACACGGTGCGCTAACTAATAAAACATAAATTAACGAAGCTTCGAGGCAGGTAAATTTTCCTCGAGGAATTTTAGTAATCGAGGTACTCGAATCATTCGAGGAATCGTTTCAGCCCTAAAACAGCGGGACTTTGAGTACATCAGGTGGTGACTGTCGAGACTGAACGCATTCCGAGCTGACCGAGAACTCACGCTGTTTTCTCATGTAAGAGATGTGATAAGGACTGTTTGATCTACGAACATCTAAAGGAGGATACTGCATCATCAGTATCATTAGGACAAGAATAAAGCTGTTTTGTTTCATATTGTAATTTTTGAAATATATGAAATTGAAAATAAATGACTTTTAGGTTTTCCTAAGCCTGACTTTGCCTGTTGAGGAGGAGGCTGCACCAGGAGAGCCAGCAGACAGACGAATAAGATTTGCTTTTTTGTCATTATTATTTAATCTAATTTGTAAAAAGGTAGGCTATGCAGGCAGATGAGTGTGTGTGTGTGTGTGTGTGTGTGTGTGTGTGTGTGTGTGTGTTACATTGTGTGTATCAGATCTGCTGTTTTTCTGGGCAGTGCGCTTTGTGGCATATTTCTGTGTTCCAAGTAGGCCTGTCATGTTAACAAATTTTGCTGGCCGATAAATTGTTCCTAACATTTTGCAATAAACGATAATATTGTTTTGAGACCATTTTCAAGGAATATAAAAGTAATGGCAAAAATAATAACGTAAGAGCACATTCTAAAATATCAAAAAACTTTAAATTATAATGAACATTTAAATGTCCAAAATAAATAACACAGATAAAATGAATTTTGATGTCTTTGTAAACAAAACTGTGCTCCAAAATACGAACGAGTTGAGACCAAAGCACCAAACCGAAGACTTTTATCATCCAGTTTTTTGGTAGGAAGAGAGAAAAAAAGTTAAGTGATAAATCATACCAATGGAAATTATTGAGTTTGTTTCAGGTTTTCATGCAATTAATTGATTTATTGATTATTGTGACAGGCCAAGTGCCAAGCACATCATCATGTAACCTGTATTCATGTGGGTAAGGTTTGTGCGCCACACACGATTGGTGTTGGAGATGTGGTTGTAGTCATGTGGGTCAGGTCAGAGTTTTCTGTGCACCCTCTAATAATATCCTGGATAGCTCTGGTAGGATCTGCCACAATAGTTCTGCATTTTCAGAGCCCTCCAATGAAAATGCTTGTAAGTGCCTGCTGTACATCATAAACACTAATTTAGAGGAAAGACCAGGCAGATATGGAGGCTTTGTCTTTTTGAGGGCTCAGAAGAAGCTCCAGGATGTCGTCCAATGTGCTGCTGGTTCGGTTGTTACCTAACTTGAACTTCATTCAAACTTTAAACCACATTGGTTTAAAGCTGTTATGCCCCAGATCGCATGATAGGGACGCTTTGCTCTGTTTTGCAAATGTACGTCAGAAAGAGGCAACAGATGACTGGAGCGACAGAAATATGCAGCATACAAACACACACGCATGCGCGCGCACACACACACACACACACACACACACACACACACACACACACACACACACACACACACATCTTTGCAGACTTTTAAGACAGAAGTTCAAAAGACTCAAAATAATTCTCTCCAGTGAAAGTATTGATGGCAACAGCTTTTTATTGTTTATCCCATCAAATATGCTGACTAGTCACAGAATTCCAGAGAAAGAGAAAGTAGATAATTTCATCTCTCACTATCTCAGTGACACAAACCACAAAGAAGTGTGCCACCTTCCTCTGTGCTGCCTAGGAAGGAGTCTGACATTTCCATCTTCTAGTGCATGTGCCCTGCTAGGTGCTTTACTAAAAGGGAGTATATTCTCTAAGAAAATAAAATAAAAACAAAAGTAAACAAAACCAAAAACAAATAAAAATATTTTAACAATGTAAAAACCAATGAAAAAAGGAATATATTTTCCCAAACAAAAAGAGAAAGATAAATGTAAACATTAAAAATGAGAAAAGGAATATACTCACTTACAAAAATCTAACACTTACAATCCTTTGGGTTTGTTACACACCCTGACATTGCAGCAATGATAAAAATGCAATCCATTGTGCAGCCCAAGATACAATAATTCTGACATTTTTAAGCTGAAGATGAGTAACTTTTAAACCGACTCTACCATAGGCACACCTGAAAACAAACATAATCTGTTTTCATTTATTTTGAAATATCTCACACATCCACTGGAGTGGAGTTGACTCCTGCCTCGGCTGTGTGCTGCCTGCCTTTCATGCTGCTCCCACAGCCTGATGTTCAGAGAAACCTGTGAAGACAGTAGGCATGTGTGAGTCAGTCAGACCCCCATACGATGACAACAGAAGGGAGGATTTACTGGAAAGCCCTCAGCTTAATATAGCGATGCGGTGGGGGAGCTGGGGTGATTTTGTGATTTGCCTGGGCATAGTAAGAGGATCGCTGTCCTGGCGCGTTGATGTGTGAAAGAGAACAAGCGAAGCATTTCAAGATAAGTGTGCATGCCAGACTTGAAACTGTGAAGTTGTGCGTCTGTGCGCCGATATCGTAGTTTCACATGTGCACGTTTTGCTTCAGAGCCGCTCGTTCTCACAGGCAGGGCCTGGGAAGTAAAAGAGAAGGAGAAGTTGTTGTACTGAATAAATGCCTGGCTACCCTTCAGGATGATAGAGTTGGTGTGGGAGGAGACTAAAGTTATAGAATACGCCACCTGAGTCATTAGAAACTGAAAATACTTCATAATGATCAAAATAATAAGTGGGTATTTTTTCCCATTTGCATATGATAATAGCTGTTTTTTTTTAATTATGGGATGTGTTTTGGTGCGGAATAAATACCAAAACAATAAATACCAATAGAATTGTGCATTGTTTTGCACAATTCTAGAGACACGCATAAGGTGGTTCATGCTTCTTGTCAAAGTGTCCTATGGAACGAATGCAGAAACTCAGTGGGTTCACACTTACAAGCTGTGAGTGGGTGGAATGACACCTCTACGTTACCAGCATCTGAGCAAGGCGAGGCTGTGTTTGCATCGTGGGACTCAGAGAAATGCAGCAAGTGCTGTTTGACCGTCCTCAATTCAATTTTGTGTAAGTTGCTCACGGACAAAATCAATAGCTTGTAATTTTTATTAACGTCATTTGAACGTAAAGACTAAGATATCCTGCTGTACCAACATGAAACAGAGCTACCAAAGTACACCAGAGACAATGCAATAAATTTGCACAGACCTGGAATGTTCTACAAGATTATGAAAAAAAAAAATAATAAAAAAAATAGGCTAGTAGAAACCAAAGCACCAGATTGAAGACTTTTGTCATCCAGTTTTTGGTAGAAAGAGAGAAAAGAGAAAAACAATAAAATTCTGCAAATGGAAATTAATGAGTTTGTTTCAGTTTGTGATTATTTCATTTGTTGCTTATTGCGACACGTCTAGTAGCAAGAAATCCTTGTGAAGGAGGCTGATGTGCAAGCACATCTTCAGTTTGTGTTTCATCTATAAGATCCAGAAGAATTTCTTTTTACTGTGTTTCCAGCATGGAGTCCAACACATCACTCAGTCGAGGTTATACCCAGACTCTGAGTGTGGAAGACCGACAGTGAAACTGACTCATTATTTCTGATTCAGCAAATGTAATTTATAACTTCTGTAGGGTTACTGCAGAGCCGACCAAACAGTGCGTTGGTAGAGAGTTTCACGGGACACAGTCTTTTGCGTTCTCCAGAGCGACAGCTGCGGTTGGAATTGAGAACTTTGAGTTTTAGCCATAACCCTGTGATTCCTACAGAGCGTTAACACGTTCCAACCACTTCAAAGTCAAAGAACATTGCTGACATTCACAGATAGATTCCAGTGTAAAGATGATGTTTTGACAATAGTATTTTTTCATCGTAAAGGTCAAATGAATTGACGCCACCCTTGTTTTAACTAGGTGTGAGTACATAAACAAATACAGAAATGAATGGGGAAAATGGTAAATTAGAGAAAGGACTACTCTTATCTCATTCAAAAATTAAAAGCATAGGAATAATAAAATGAGTCAGTTTAATTTATATGTTATGAGTTCTGGCAAATTATTTCACTTGTAGCATGGGAATTGTTATAAGTGAAATAACCTGCTAGTGCTTTTAAAATCAATATTAATGACTTATTTACTTTAAACAAACTCTGAAAAGTTACTTATAAGTTTGTTTTACCGTATTTGAATTGTACTAAGATATTAAATAGGCCAAAACTAGGCCAAAAACACTTGGCAAAGATCTTGTGTTTCTGCAGTGCAGTTTGTAACACTGGTTCCTTATTAAAAGTTTAACTTAGAAGACCTGAGCTTCAGTTATTTGCAAAGATGCTTTCATTATTCCCACATGGTTTTTTTAACGGGCTCCTATGAGTTAGCGTGACTGTTTTCTAACCGTTTCTTATCACAACAGAGACAGAACAACCACAGGAAGTGACAATGGGAATTTTCCTTTGAATATAAACTCCAGATAGCATTTTGAAACCAATGTTGTCCCAAATTTAGATGACCACTCTCACAGCTCAGGCATTCATCAAAATGACAATGTGGAAGAAATATACGCACCTTTTGACAACACAACAAATCTGTTCCGCCCCATGAATTTGACCAATATAAGTATTAGGACTGGAGTTAGATATTGGTATTGTGAGCTGTTGCTATGTAGACCTTGGTTATACGTGGAGAAGTCTCGGTTTGGACCAGAGCCGCTGTGCTGTATGAAACCGCTGCTCTGCTTTCTCAGGAGGCTTTTGTCTCTGTCTGTGGGTTCGTAAAGCAGCCGTTTCTCAATCTTTAACCACCTAAAGTGGCGTCACTAGGTCACATATTAAACAGAGGAAATAACAAACTGGAAGGGTGTATAGTAGTAGGGTAAAGTTTTACACACAGGTGGAGACGTATAGTAATCTGTGTTTTATGGTTTTTCACTGTAGGTCAGCCTCATGAAGAATAATAATTAAGCATGCGTCTTGAGTAAAAATCCATTCATTAATGAGAATGGAGATGTTTTTCTTCAATGTCACCAAGAAGCACTTTCACCAATATGTATTTGACCTGACCTCAGGTTCTCCTCACTTATCAGGTGTGTGTCCTAGTGTACTTGTCTATATATAGATGTCTGGCCCCTCCATGTCTGAGTGACTAGGTAGGGTTTCTTGTCTCCGTAGGTTTTCATTTCTCTCTCTCTTTCTGTTGCCTGCCCTTCTGCATTGTCTGTGGTTCAACCAGTTCCTGCCTGTCCTGTGATGTTTTGAAGATCTGTAACTGCTCCGTTTCCCCTCCACAATCGTCAGCATCTGTCTGTGTCTCGTTCCACAAATGCCGTCTGTCACGCACATTGTACAGAAACCCAGAGTGCTGCCACAAGCAGCCTCTGCTTTTTCAGTCTCAAACCTGCAGCTGTTTGTGGAGTTCAGGCTAGCTTGTTCACCAACACGTTGGCGATGAGCGTCTAGCCCGTCGCACTTGGAAGTTAGTCTGTTGAGCTGTCGTCTTTGGCTGAAACCGAGAACACTTCAAGTGGCAGACTGTATTTGACGGGTCAATTTGCAAGTACGTCTGGTAGGAACTATATGATTCTCTGAAAATATGACGCAACCTGACGTAGTTTTCTTCAGAGGCCTTCTTCGTAGTTCTTGAGGGAGACGTGGTTTCAGCCCAGTTTTCACATCCTCATCAAAATTTTTTTAACTTTCTTCCTCAAAATATTTACATGTTCTCCAATGAGTCCATGTGGACAGCGGTGTCCTCATGACAGTTAAGGGGTTTGGATGACATCATCGTCACATGTTTGGGTCAAAACACAACAGTAAAGACGTCTAGGATGTCGGCTTGTGTTTTCTCTATGCTTCTTTCTCTCCTTCTTTCCCTTCAAACTAGGGCTGAAACGATTCCTCGAATGATTCGAGTACCTCGATTACTAAAATTCCTCGAGGAAAATTTACCTGCCTCGAAGCTTCGTTAATTGATGTTTTATTAGTTAGCGCACCGTGTTCCGGCCGGGACTTAATTTGCGTTGCGCGGAGCTCTCACTTCCGCCTCTGAGTTGTTGACAAAAGCTAAGTCTCAGCGGCATAAAGTCCAATCTTCAAGATTGGCCCGTGGGGATTTTATTGATTGATGATAATGCCCGACTTTTTATCGTTTTTGGGGAACCAATAAGCATCCTTAAAATGACTGGGGGAATGCCTGGAGTACGGCAGCATTTCTCCTCCGGGGCTGCTGGTTGAAAGCGAACGGCGGGAAGAGCGCTGAGGTGAGCGGATAGACTGAACAGGGCGGGCGGCTGAGTAGCTGATGCTTACCGTGTAAATGTAGCTTTACCGACGAACCGCACAATAAATTTCATATCCCGGTCTGAAGAAACGGGTGGCGGAGCGCATCGTACATGGCTGGTAGATGAGTTTCTGAGTGTGACCAGTGAAGGTGTTGTAAATATCCCGTATTGCTTCCCCCCGTGTTCGTCCCCCGGTCTAACGGTTCGTCAGTCCGCTGGTCTATTTCCTCCCCTCCACCCCATCTTATGTTCGTTCATTCGCCCTCTCCTCCCACTCCAGGCGGCATTTCCCGTATTTTCAAACCCAAAGCGTGACAGGTTAGGTAGCAAGGTGAGTTTAATTAATCTATTAAACTCACTGAAGATGAATACATAAACTAAAAGCTGGATTGTAGACATTTTTTATAAGCATATTTGTGAGCCTGCCTCTTTGTTATTAAATTCAATATAATTTCAGATTTTTCTATAACTTTTCTTCTGGTTAACTTAGAAAGTGAGCTATTATTGTTACAGGTTAGTTTTCTAAACTACAAAAAAGCAACTGTTAGGGATGCTCAAATATGAAAAATTGGACTGATATTGATATCTGATAGTAACACCGGTATTATGGCAGATTTACCAATATTTCATTTTATAATTTTTTTTATCCGATTACTCGATTAATCGTAAGAATAATCGATAGATTACTCGATTACTAAAATATTCGTTTACAACAGCCCTACTTCAAACCTTTTCCTTCACCTTTCACTCTTTCTTTTCTCCTTTCTTTTTTGTCTCTGTGTCCATTAAATTTGAAATAAACTAAAAGCTGTTTCTATTGCAGTTTCATATGTACATCAAGTACATCATGGTGAAAGCTGTAACACTCCACTTGTGAAAGTAAATCTATCTAACCTCACCTTGATACTCAGACAACAATTCCGAGTACAGTAGGGTCATTCATTAGAACGAGGGATCACCAAGAGAAGGCCCAATTCACCAAGCACGTCACTGGTAATGCGCTCTAACTCTACTGGTTCTCCTCTTACAGAGGGAACATGTGCAGACCTGTCTATTTTTTTTTCTTTCAGTTTACAGCTTGAGGTTTCAATGGAAACTTCTGCTTTTGCAGTAAAGTGCTATCAGGCTACACTACCACCCTTCTTGAGAAAGTAAAAGCTGCCTGCTAAAGGGAGGTGGCGAGAACGATCTGCTGATGCATGTGGGAGCCTGGCCGGTAAAGGGAAGGCCTGTTTCCATTGATAAGAGCTCATAAGGGTCCTTGTGTGTATTTTCAGCCTGAGTTCATTTGTATTCAGTGATACAACAGGACAGATAGCAGGTCAGGCTGCTGGATAACAATCGTATCATTAACAAAATGTCAAATATGAGGAACCCCAGAATACTTTTTTGTTTTATTCAGGAAGTGTGTCTGCACAAAAAGGCAATTTAGATTTTTTTGATTTTTTCTTTTGATTTGCCTTTGTATAGTCAGGGACTGGCTTTTTTTCATTGAACCCTGTGGTTGATGAGCAGGCACTTTTAATTTATTTGCTGAATGTCACTCTACTTGCAAACCACAGATTTGTTCCTTTTTTCTCACTGTATTTCACCTTTTTTGTTTCTCCATCACAGCTGACAGCCATGAAGACCCGAGTGGCGGATCATCTAACGACTGTGTTTTTTATCATCAGCCTCCTGTCAGCTGGTAAGACAACACCTTTCTCAGTGTGGACTTGTCCATGCTCAACTCTTGCTATAGTGTAGTTTCAGCTTACTGTGTTGTTATGTAACAAATCCAAACATTGTTGACTTTTGGCATTAGTGATTTCAATGAACTCAGAAAAAACTGACGGGAAAAAAAAGAGAAATAACAGAAAAAAGTCTTGGTATTTATATTTTTCCATTATTTTGTGCTTATGCTGTTTCCTCTCATATCTGCATTCAAATAATTTCAAACTGGGAAACTTTTACTTATTGCATGCAGACTAGTGTGGTTGACTGGGTTTTGATGGCTTAACACTAATAAACATAGCACATGCAACCAATAGAACAACATTTTTATTTAGAAATGTTCTGTTATGGCGACACAATAATGGAGAAGACAGACAGTTGTCCAGTAGACAGTCACTGACACCCTGACTGCAAGGCTCAGCTACCAAAGGTCATTTACTGAGCCCTTTATTAAACATATTAATAAAAGGTTTAGTGGAAGGGAAAAAGCAATGCCACTTTGAGAGCATTTTGAAGTAAATAACATTCAAAACGCTCTATTGTTCACCCTCACCTGAAACACAGACATTATCAGAAGTGTCTTACCAAGATTAAGGAGAAAAAGAACATGGCTCAGGAGTCCAAATTCTTCTTTTCAGATGAAACTAAACTTTGTATTTCATGTGGAAATCAAATTCTGTATGAAAAGTGGAGAGGAACAGAATCCACATGGGTTGATGACTTGAGGAGCATTTCTAGTGTTGGTTCACTGTTTCCCCAAAGTCAGACAAGGAGTCACTTCATGCTCAGAGGCGTTATGGAGGCAGTAGCTGCCAAGGCACCCACCTCCTACTTTAATGACCATGCTGTCATTTGCATGGTTTGCTGGCAAACAGACCTTACCTGAACCCCGTAGAGAATCTGAGGCATGACTACACATGTTGCTATTTAAGCAACCTGAGCTTCCTGAAGTCCTCAGCAGAGTCCGGGATGAGCTTCTTCATGCCAGTGAGGCAGGAATTCTTGCAAACAGAGTCCCAACTACATACTGAGTTACATTATATTCATTAAACACACATTTCTGTATTTAAACTCCCTTTTTTATTGACCTTGTCTTTGTAAGATTCAAAGTTTCTGAAAAATATGAATCCTTCATTATAAAAATGAACAGAAATAATGTTGTGTTGTATCCTCAATGTTTTTAAATATCACACAGAAATGAAATAACCAAACTATTTTTGTCAGCAAAAGGCAGCGTTGTGAAAGAACAGTCCTGTTTACTATGATTTGCTTTTCTAACTTGTCCTCAGAAATAGGTGTGGTCAGTAGCTCTGCTGACACATTTGGAATCTTCTTGACCTCGGTGCTCTTTCGCTTGTGTAATCACTATTTCAAGAATTATCTGCAAAACGATCTTTTTATTCTTTCTTTAGTGAAAGTTAAATAGGAATTCACACCACTCAGAACTATTATTTACTCACTAATTCAAAACGTCAGGAAACGCTCTTTCCCTAAAGTCGCATCAAATCAGACAGAGGTGGAAATGACTAAATATAATAAAACATTGCAGCATGTACAGTATATGTTACTTCGCTTTGTAATCACTAAGAATGACCAGCGTGATGTGGATGTGTCAGATGTAAATTGTCATCACTGCATCCATCTGATCAGAAAATATTCTAATTGACTTTTATGCAGATTACATTTGAATATTTCAGAAATATATGGAATGTGACATTTCATTTAAGCAGATTGAACTGATCTGGACATTTACATTCATGCTTTAATTTAATCATTACTTGATTACTGTGATTCATTTTTCAGCTGCGGGGTGTTCACAACTTCTCTATGTTAGACAGAACAGGGAAGTGGCATATCTAAGGTGGAATAACTGAGTAGTTCTTATAGTAGGCTAAACGAGTGCAGAGGACGGATGACATATTTATGGAAGGTACAAGGTAAAAGAAGCTTTTATTGTGACAGTTTAAGGGGATTTATGGAAGTATTTACAGCTGAACTCTGCTATATTAATATAGTATCTAAAACTGATCTGATAATATGATCACTCGCCTGGCAATTTACAGTCACCATCATTGTTTTATTAAAAATATTTATACACAAAACAGGATCTGTGAAAGTGTGAGACTGGTGTGGCAGTGGGATCTAAATATTACACTTTAGGGGTGACATTTATCATTTATCGTGATAAGAATTTTAATTTATCATTGTCAAGATTAATTCCTGTTAAAATGATGAAATGAAATTTATTCGAACAAGATACAAATATAAAAATAAAATAGTGCACAGTAACAAGAAGTGCATAAAAAAGAAGAGAAAATACAGGTTTTTTGTTTCAGTTAACATATCATGCTCAAAATGGGGTAGGAAGAAGTGAGAACTTATAAACTCCTACCCCTAAACACTTGAAACTTTAGAGTCCTACTGTCATTAAAAAAATCAAAGTCAAAGTGGCAGTCAGAAGTAACAGTTACTAATATTTACCTATACATTTTCCCATTTTATGCTGGTTTGTCTTTCTAAACCCTTACACCAAGTTATCTGCAATACACACCTTATTGCTTTCTATCACCCATATGTGTATCTATTGAAAATTACCTCCTTGTATTTTCTTTTGAATTGTATTAAACTAATGCTTTGTTTTAAATCTTCATGTAACTTGTTCCATAACTTTACACCTTTAATTGAAATACAGAAGCTTTTTCTTGTTGTTCTAAAATTGCGGATCTTGAAGTTTGAGTGACCCCTTAAGTTATACCCCCCTTCTCTTTCAGAAAACGTGCTCTGTATGTGCTCAGGTAACAACTTTTTAGATACTTTGAACATAAATTGAGCCATTTTAAATTCTACAAGCTCGTCA
This sequence comes from Poecilia mexicana, assembly GCF_051168715.1. Lineage (NCBI taxonomy): Eukaryota > Metazoa > Chordata > Actinopteri > Cyprinodontiformes > Poeciliidae > Poecilia > Poecilia mexicana. Next base: position 7,036,849 of record NW_028263372.1, on the reverse strand, counting down.
AATTTGAGAATTCTGGATTTTATGAAGAGCGGGTTTGTATGCTCATAATAACCAACATTATGGATGATTCTAATGGCTCGTTTCTGTAGGACAGTTACCGGATGTAAAGAGCTCTTGTAATTAACTCCCCACACTTCACAGCAATATGATAGATATGGTAAAATCAGAGAGTTATATAGAATATGAAGAGATTCAGCATTCAGTACATGTCTAGCTCTAGCCAATATGGATATACTTCTACTGAGTTTACTCTGTAAATGTTTAATATGAGGTTTCCAACTGATTTTGTCATCTATTATTAAACCGAGGAACTTATTAGCAAAAACCCTTTCTAGAGTTACGTCCTCTATTTGAACTTGGATTTCAGTATTTTTATAACAGTTCCCAAAGACCATGATTTTCGTCTTGTCCAAATTTAGGGATAATTTATTATGGTCAAACCATATCTTTAACTTACTAATCTCTGAAGTGACTGTTGAGAGAAGATGCTCTAAATTGTCGCCAGAGGCTAGAATATTTGTGTCATCAGCGAATAAGATAAATTTTAATACATTGGACACTTTACTGATATCATTTATATAAAGATTAAATAAAACTGGTCCCAATACTGATCCTTGTGGTACTCCACAGACAGTCTCCTGCCAGTCAGATTCCATATCTCCCAATTTCACAAATTGTTTTCGGCTCTTTAAATAACTCCTCATCCAGTCAGAAACTACTCCCCTAAGTCCATAGCGTTCTAATTTTTTAAGTAGGATTTCATGATTTATTGTATCAAAAGCTTTCTTTAGATCTATAAATATCCCTACTGCTAGTTTCTTACTATCTGTTGCGTTGGTTATTTCTTCTATTAAGTCAGTTACGGCCAGCGATGTTGACTGGTTTGCTCTGAATCCATATTGACTGCTGCTAAGTAGCGAATGTTTTTCTATGAATTGTTCCACTCTTTTCTTAAAGAGTTTTTCCAGGATTTTAGAAAATTGTGGGAGAAGAGAGACAGGCCTGTAGTTAGTGAAGAGGTGTTTGTTGCCAGTTTTATACATAGGTTTTACCTTAGCTATTTTCATTTTGTTGGGAAATGATCCCGTTTGAAATGATAAATTGCAAATATAAGTTAGTGGTTTAGAGATTCCTTTAATTACTATTTTAATAGTTTTCATGTCCAGATCATCACAGTCAGTGGATGTCTTATTTTTACATTTATTCACAATGTTTATGATTTCTTCTTCTAGTACAGGGTTGAGATATAAGGAGCTGGGATTATTCTCAATTTGATATTGCTGAGTTGCAGTTTTTGTAGTCGGTATTTTTTCTGCTAATTGAGGTCCTATATTAACAAAATAACTATTTAATTTATTGACGACACTTTCCAAATCAGTAATATTCTGTTCATTATCTATAAAATAGTCTGGATAGCTGATATTGTTAGATTTTCTAATAACTCTATTTAAAATATTCCATGTTTCCTTAATGTTGTTTTTATTACTATCCAGTAATTTATGATAATAGTCCTTTTTACATGTTTTTATAATATTAGTTAACTTATTTTTATATTTCTTATATTTGTTTTCTGATTCAGATGTTCTATGTTTTAGAAATTCTCTATAAAGTTTGTTTTTCTTTTTACATGCCTTTTGTATTCCTTTTGTGATCCACTGTTCATTTTTTTGATTGCTTTTCCTCTTATATTGTTTGATTGGGCAGTGCTTGTTATATAATATTTTAAATGTTTTTAAAAATTCTTCATATGCTGAATTCACGTCATTCATTTTATATATTAATCTCCAATCGTAGGCCAACAACTCAGCTTCTAGAGCTTTTATGGCCCTTCCTATTGGGATTGCTAGTTTTACTATTTTCTTCACTGTATTTTTTTTTTCACTAAAAGCACAAATAAATACCAATAAATTTGAAAATACAGTTATTGTGTGCAGTCTAGTCATACAAATCACATTTCTTTACATGACTGGTGTCATAAAGAAATACATTACAAATGGCAATGTTTTTCAAGAGCATTATTTGTGTTTGTGGGGCTATAGGTGCTGTAACACCCAGTCATAGTCATGCACTTACCTAAAAAAATTAATCAGTAGTTCTTATCACCTTTGTCATTATGACAGTAATGTTGTGATAAAAGTTGTTCACCCTTAACCTCAGTATTCTTATATGTCATCAAAGATGTTTATGATCGACTGTGAGACGATAAATGTTGGAAATGTGGAAAAGACGCTGGTACTTATCTTCATGTTTTTGGAAGCATCCCCCTGTGTTTTTCTCTTTGGATGAAAGTCTTTGTAAATTAAAAAAAATGTACTGGACTATCCGTACCTAAATCACCCTGGCTGTGTCTATTTGGAGATATATTTCTCATATATTTGCAGCTGGAGATTAATTTAGTATGTTTGGGAGAAAAACATACTAAATTAATCTTCTACTGAGTTTACTCTGTAGTATTTAGTATTGTGTTACTAAAACACAATAAAACTTAAATGACAAAATAAAATAACATAGTTATCATGTATTGATTATTTTTCTTGATAGTGTTAGGGCAGCCATATTCTGAAGAAATGAGGTAACTGTAGGCAACTCAGATAATTTAAATGTGTTAGAAAGTGAATAAAGTTTATCTAAACTCATAATTCACATGTATAATAAACATATTTGTCATTTCAACAGGTTCAAGTGAACATGACCTTTTTCTGGAGTTTTGTGGCAAATGGCGCCACGGCAACAAACCCTTGAACCTGGATATCGACGTCTCTCCAGGCTGTGAAGGGCTCAGCGTTTCAGCCAATGAGAGTTCTCTGTTTGTCAGAGGAAAAATCACTGCCGAGTGTAATAGGACTGAGGTGATTTCTCTCGACAAATATGTAATTCACCCAGATATGAACTTCTGTCTGCACTGGGAGCCTCTGCTGGACCAGATGATGCTTAAGGTGCGTCAGTAAAAGAAGACCATGCTGGTTGTGTTTTGATTGGTTGAGCTCACATTTCATTGTAGATTCCTTTATCTGTCTTTTAAAAGCCTGTTGTTTGGTTTTGTTTTTATTGTTTTCTTATTAAGGTTGGAAAAAGAAATCTTATTCTTTGCCCTCCTTCAAGTCCTGCACAAAATTGTTGCACAGATTTAAGTAATGGGGCCAATATGCCTGAAGCAGAATATGGTATCGCCAAAGGAACAGTCCGGAATGATCCACTGCAAGAGAAAACATTGGAAGGCTACAACTTCACGGGACATCACACCAACTGCAGTAAGACGGATGGATTTTATTAAATGAAAGGTGTAGAAATGGGTTAAATTAGCGACATAAACTGTTCATGTTTAGCTGTTTAGTTTATTTTATGCACTTTTGTTCATTTCAATGTTTAAATGTGTTAATGTGAACAAAGTGACCCAACCCTATAACTTCTTCCTCTACAGAGAAGTTGTGTGACCAGGCTAAAGGGCTCGTCAAAGGGTACGTTTTTTTTTTTTCACCCTCTGCCAAATTTCATGACAGTGTTTTAGACGACACCCTTCCTCATCTGCGTTTGTGTTGACTACTAATTTCACTGATTGGAATGCTATTGTAAAACAGGAAGCATTGTTTGTGCCTCTGAGATAAAGTTGCTTCTTTTGAGTTTGAAGATGTTTCTGTTCATATTTCTGGGACAGGTTTCGTGACACCGAACATCCATGCGCTCAGAGATATGAGCAAGAGATGAAGAAAGATTTCAAAGGGAAAAAAGTCTTCACAAGTGGACCAAAGCAAAAGGTTTCATATCAATATTATATTTAGACTTTCTGAAGGATTGCTAGTCATATGCTCTGTTTTTCAAAACAAAAGTTTGCTTATTTTGTGCTATAATTTTTTTTAAAATAACTTTCTCATAAGTTAATTTACAGTGTGTCTAAAAAGTATTCACCACTCTTGCATGTTCCACCCTCTTTGTTGCAATTACAAACAACAAAAAAGAATAAAACACACAAAGGGGAGTGAATACTTTTTAGAGGCTCTGTAAGTAACTCAATCCAAAATACACCTTCAATTCTTTACATTTTGTTACAAATACAAATTTTAATGTTTTTTTTTAGGTTTTATGTGAGAGACCAGTACATATTTGATACATAATTGTATTAAAAGAAAATCATACATTTCAAACTTTCTTAGAAATAAAAATTAGGAAAGTGTCATACGTATACATTCAGTCCCATTTACCCTGATGCAGCTAAATAAAATCCAGCTGAAGCAGTCGCCTCCCTCTGTTACCTGATTTGGTTAATAGAGTCCACCGCGATGTAACGTATCCTTTGTATAACTACACTATGAGGAACATGGTGGTGACGGCATCATCCCCAGGGAAATCTGCCTTTTTGCAGATGTGGAAATTTAATTTTCATAGAAGTGTGCCGCTAAATTCATGTGTAATATAAAAGAAGAAAATATGATTACAATAATACAGCTGCTTCTTCGTACTGATATTTTGAGAAACACTGAAGTAGAAGCTGTCACAAAACCTTCAGCCTTTAGTTACAAATCTGTAATAAAAAACATAATTTTAAAATGTGAAACTTTTTCTGAGTTATAAAAAGCAAATAAAACAACGTCATTGTTTTTATCTCTTTTACAATTAGCAGTAGTCTGGTACTTTCTACTCAGTTGACTGTAGTCGGATCACCACCACCAAACTACTGTTTTCTAAAACATCCTGATCTTCAAGAGCAGAATCTTAATCCTTCATAACACAAACTTATTTAGCAGTTTAGTCATGAGATACAATTAGAGATTAGAACCGAAACTGTAAACCGAGCAGCTTTACTCCAGATTTTACTACTTTTTTGGTCACTGAAAGAGAAAAACAACAAACCAGACATGTGGGAACCCAAAGCCACAGTTTGCAGGTCGCTCTCCCCCCAGTTTGGTTTCACTATGAGCCCACTACAACACTTCTTCTCTTTGATAATCATAAATACAGTGTGCAGTGGCTTAATTATTGTAAATTCCTACATAATCAACGTCTAGCAGCTGCAGCTCTGTGTGATGGAATCAATTCATACGTAAACCGTAACTTCTGTTGCTTCTGCTCTGACAGCCGTCAGTCGTCTAAAAGTATTTTGTGTTTTTAACTTGTTGCTCTGAAGAACGCAACATGAAAATGGTGGTTTTACGTGTCCATTTGTTACAGACTGCAGCGTTTCAACCACATCGGTAGCAGTGTGATTCTATCACAGACATCACATTTCACCTGCATCTTTCTGGATCAAACATACTTTCACACCTTAGAACAACATTTCTTATGATTTGGGGGAGTGAAGACGGATTGCATGAAACTACAGCTAAAGGTTATTAGTCGCTGAGAAAATGGTTGACTTTGTCACAGAGGAGCGCAGGGTTTAAACGAGCGGGGACTTACTGCTCACTCAAGTAGAGGGCAGTAGTGATGGAGAGGAGAGAAATAGGTGAGAGGTTTGCAAAGCAAAGTGTCTTAAAATAAAATCATTTAAAGAAGCACCTGGCAATCAGCAGACACATCTACTCATTACAAGTGTACACAGCAACAAACACAGCTGCAGGGTGGCACAGTGATGGTCTGACAGGCTGAGAAATGTCTTCATTCGCTTGTAGAAAAGCAGTACTCTGCTTATGTGGCAGGTCTTGACTTGTGAGGGTGTTTTCCTGATTGTGTAGGAAGTAAATGTCTCAACTCTGTAACATATTTGCGTTGTGTTCATGTTTTCTGTCTGTAGACATTTGTCACCGTTGACATCCCTTCTGACCTGAAACCACCCAAGACAACAAAGAGCAAAATGTCCGTCACATTCCTTAAGAATATCTCCATGTTCCCGGCTTTCTCTCTGTCAGCACATGAAACTGTAAGGAGATCCAATAAGCTTTTAGTTTGCTGTTTTGTTTCCCCTACTAAGTCCACTTTCCCTGGTTCTCTGTGTAATGTGGTTGTTGGATGGTAAACGTGTCTCTGTGGGTAAATTCCAGGTAAGCTCCGAGGAGGCCAGACCTCTCATGGATGTGGTGGAAATCTCAGTGGAGAATGAGAACATCACTGATCTGCCTGAGCCGGTCAAGATTTTCTTTGACCATGAATACGTACCTGTAAGTTTGTTTGGTTGCTTTGAATGTTTTGTTGATGTCAAACCTTCTCTCTAATAGTGTATTTTCCCCACACTTTTATAATAAACCATGCAACAATGCTGGTCTCAGCCAACGTTTATACCAGCTGTTAACTGGTGGAAGAGTAAAGCAGGGAAATACATTTGCATTTCACACTTCATGTTTTTTTTGTTAAAGTTCAATTGAAAACCATTTATTATTTTCCTTCCACTCGACAGTAAATGCACAATTTTGTTTTGGTCTATCACCAAGCAAAAAACACACAGAGGTTTGTGGCTGTAAGACTTAGTTAGATCGTAAATAAGTTATTGGGTTTTTGTGTTAGTTTCCAAGACCTGGTGTGCAGTGTGTTACCGGAGAAAACTACAGATGTGGCTTATCTCTAAATCTGTTAACAAAAAAAAACGTCTTGTTTATCACTCAGAGCGATTTAGAGAACACGCAAAAACCACCGGCAAGTTTCTCTCCTGCTTGTGCAAAACCAGGCGGCAACTTCACCTGTTGCTTGTTCTGTGCAGCCACACGGCTGCTCATCAGACTGCCATATTCACATTAGTTTTTTTTTTTGTTTTGTTTTTTTTTGTTACAGGAAACATGCAGTTAATTTGTAGCTGAGTTTGCAGCAAACATGAGTCCAAAACTTTATCTGTGTGAATAAACCTTCCTGTGTTTTTTCTTCTTTTTTTTTTTTTTTTTTTTTTTCCAGTGGAACCTCAGAAGAAAATGTGTTTCCTGGGACACTCGCAGAGGTTGGAAATGTTTGAATCAAGATTACAAACTGATCATGTAACACTGTGTTTTATTCAACAATGATCCCATTATTGATCCCAATAATGATCAACTCATTGGTGCAGATCCTTTGGAGGTGAACTGGTCGACGTTCGGATGCAAGACAAAGAGGAAAGGATCATGGCACACGGAGTGCCAGTGTGACCATCTGACTTACTTCACAGTGCTGGTGGTGAGACATGCTGCTCAGACTCTTCTAAAAAAAACAACAACAAAAAAACAAAGAATCGGAGGGAATTTTACTTCTCTTATATATAAAAATGAATTTATACAATGAAGATTTTCTTTTTTATTGCGCAACACCTTGTTTCTCTACTCATTGCACTGTTTTCTTGCAGCAACTGGAGCCTAAACCGGTGCGCCACCTACTGGCACTTACTGCTATTACATATGTAGGCTGTGCAGCGTCCTTCATCAGCTGCGTCGGGCTCATCGTGTTTTTCTGCAGGAACAGGTGAACCGACTCTGAGCACATGGACATAAATCCAGAGTTTCTGCAAGTTTCACTTAGTTGGATTTAGGACTTTTCAAACTTCATGGTTAATTTATTTTAGGATCTACATGAATTGGGAAAAATGACTTCAGGAAATTAACTCTATCCTTTGCTATTATGTAGCAAATCAGTGGAGTCTTGTGCATCACCAGTGACTTTCATGGAAAACCACTATCTGGTACTTTGAGCTGTTAAATCTAAATCTCTAGCAGAGCTCCGTACCTCTGTGACAAGCCTTCTGATTGGTCAGAAATACCGCAGCAGAAATAGAATGCCTAGTTGTGACTGGTTTATGGCCAAATGTCTTTTTCTCTTTTAAATCACTGATATATTCACACATCAATGCATTTCTGTAACCAAGGCCATCGCTATGTTTTGCATCTACAAAGTTGTGAAAATCTTGAGAGAACACATCACCTCTCGACTTGGAGAATGAGAAACCTTCTCATACCTCATCAATGAGCAATAATTAATGCTTGGTTTATTTATCTTATTTGTATATTTGTTGTACCATTCTGCTTTATTCACTTGTTTATTTATATTTGCTGGTATGTGTGGATTAGTTGGGTTGTTATTTACATCTGGTGTGACATTCATGTCAACAGACCCTCTAGAAATACTTAAACTAAACAAAATAAAACGTTGGTCTGCTTGGATGTTTTTCCCCCTGTTTTTTTCTCCTGTGTTTGTTCTTTGCTAACCTGCTCCTGTCTCTTCCTGTGTCCGGTCAGGAGACGAACCAAGGAGCAGGCTGTAGCCATCCACCTGGGCCTAGCTCTGGCCCTGGCCCTCCTCAGCCTGCTCTTCTTCTTTACTGGGATTCTGGCCAACGTGGGAGGTGACGATGTGTGCACCTGGGTGGGGGCCTTGCTCCACTACGCCCTGCTCAGCTCCCTCACCTGGATGGGGATAGAAGTGCTTAACACCTTCTGGTTGATCTACATGGTGTTCAGACCCTCCCCACGGCCCTACGTGTGGTACCTGATTGGTTTTGGTGAGCGTGGAAAGCATTATTTTACAGTATGACCTTTGTCTTAAAGGTGAAGCCATGTTCATGTTTGACCTGTTAAACATTCTGTCCCAGTCCTCCCAGTTGTTCCTGTTGGTATCCTGGCTGGTGTGGGGGATATTTATGGAATGGCAGAAATTGAGCCGGATGATGACGGAGATGATCCTTATCGGATGTAAGCTTTCTCACATCTGATCCAACATAACATCTGACTTTTTCTGGGTGGTAAATAAAAGAATCAAGAGCTGTGGGTTACCAAAGGGAGTCCGTAGCCTGAAGCTAACGCTGCTTAGGAGGCTGTGGAATGGAAAAGTTTCAGAACCCATAAAAGTTGAATTCAGGATCATTCCCTTTGACTTATTTTTTTGTTTTTTGCAGGTGCTGGATGAAACTGAATGAACAAAATGCCTTACTAGCTCACTGCTTCACCACCATGGCCCTGCTGGCCATCCTGGTGTCTTCTGGGGTCGTGATGCTCTTCCTGGTGTTCCGGGAGATCCGCACCAGGGACGAGTGGAAGCAGAACCGGGTGGCTTTCCTCAGCATCTGGGGTCTCAGCTGCCTCTTTGGAGTAACCTGGGGTCTGACCTTCCTGACTATTGAGCCACTGTCAGACTTTATCCTCTTCCTCTCCTGCTTCCTGAACTCCTTTCAAGGTTTGTGTCAGTGGTGACCATCCTGTCCTGTTTGCACTTTTTATGGTTAGTTTTTGCTAAAGCTCAGGGTTTATTATCTTGCGTGATTAAATTCTTTTTTTTTTTTTTTTTTTTTTTACCATTTTAATCTGTTGATGCACAGGGACACTCATTGTTGTCTCAGAGAGATAAGTTCCATTGTATCAGTGTAGGAATGATGGAGTGCTCGGGTCTTATCAAGGTCACTAAAAACTGCTTCCTCTCACATGGACCACACAAGGTTTTCATCCAGATCTAAAAGTTACTTTCAGTTCCCTTTCTGTCAGCAACATTCCTTTTCATTAGAATAATTAGCACTATATTTCCTTAAACTGAATTTGTGAATGTATTGAACACAAACAGAATACAACAAGTAAAAAAATAAAGAAAGAACTGTAGTGAGTATTTAGCATGCAGTCAACATTTATATTTTTTGTCCATATTATCCTTTGGATTGCTCTGGGTCCGTTCTTTCTCATTATTCTGCTTCCATTACCTACTCATAAATCATTTTGAACCAAAACTGTGACCTAGTGACTGAATCCTCTTTCTGTTTCCAGGTTTCTTCCTGATGCTGAGGTTCTGCATGATGAACTGGGTCCGGAAACAGGCCAGCAGGTCGGTTCTAGGCAGCACCAGCTCCGGGTCCGTCAAGCAACACATGCTGCAGACGAGCGAGAAGAGCTAGCCGCTCCGAGTTCTAGGTGTGAGGTTGACTGTGAGACTCAGATCACTGTACATGACAAGAATCAGTCCAGAGGCAGACTTGTGAGCTCAGGTTTTCTGTCAGTTTGTTACGTTGTGATGTTCATAAACAGAATGAGCACCGGCTGAACCAATAAGATTGATACAATCACTTTGAGGCAGAGCTAAGTGGTAGAACCACTGACTTAGAGTCAAGGTTGTGATGATGAAATGGTATGATGCTCCTAACATGCTACTGATAATATTTTATTCCATTTGAAGGGCTTCTCAGAGACCAAAATCTATATTTAAGCTTTTTTATATCAATTTTTTTCAACATATTTTATTTAATGGACCTTATAATAATCTATCAGTTATATCACTTTTTTGCAGCAAAGAACAACTGATTGTGTCCCGTGTGGGTTTGGTTCTGACTGCAGATTGTTTTCTAATGGACCTTCTTCCTGCAAGTCCCAGTAGATTTAGATCCTGGAGCTTTTCACAACACACCAGCATATATAGCAGCTTCACATGCTGACACCAGTCAGCTGTAAGTGACATCATCTAACTTGTGGCCTATAACTGGTCTGTGAAAACCATCAGATGTTTATAAATAAAGATACTACCAGAATCTGACCGTTTTCAGCTTGATGGGACGCTGACAGCTGAGTCCCAAAGTGTTTTTGCAGTCAGTGAACGCACCATAACAAAGTCTATTATACGAAAAAAGTAGCTAAAATGCTAATTTTATCTGTAATGCTAATGTTAGAATAACGGCTACCACAAACATGTTGATCGCACTCTTTGGTGTGGATAAATTCTCAGGGGAATTCACCAGGAGACTGCTAGTGATGCTACATGCTAATATAAGACTGTTTCAAATATCCCCTCCACAATAAGTCAGTGATTGTTTTAAAGTAGCGCCGTCTTTTTTCAATGTCCGCTCACAAACACCCACACAGTGTGACATTATGTCTGATGAGAATATAAATAATCGATGATTGTTTCTGGCTGGAAGGTTGTATAAATATGTACAATTCTATAATTACATCGTGAATCAGTTAAAATCTGCCTCTGCTGAGAAAAGCCGAGGAAAAGGAAAAAAAAAAAAAACGTTTCCCTAGCAACAAGGTTAAAAAGTATCATCTGGATCTGGGTTTCTGTAGAAATGCATCGCAAGGTTACTGTAGATGTGAATGCTGATGTGACGTCTAGTTCAACCACATCTGACTGGAATGACTTTGGTCAGACGTTTTAAAGAAAACACTGATGGGAAGTTATCTTATTAATTTTTATTGCTTCTCTTTCTCTTAAGAAAGAGAAACAATATTTAACAGATGTGTTTTTTCCTATTGGTAATAAGGAAAGTCATCACTGCAGGGTCTGTTGCTGTGAAGCTACAAGATAATTCTTCTTTGTTCCCTTCAGTAGTTTTGGTTCTGTTTGGGATTAAAGAACTGAAAACACAATATTAGGAAATGTTTGTATTTTCTCCGCTTCATTGGTGTCAGTTTCACATTGAATATATAATCTGACCTCCTCATTTGAGATGCAGGTGATATTTTTACACACGGATATTTGTGAATAAACAGGAAATCAAGGTTGTGCAACGAATGTTCCGTCTGATGAAAATATGACAGAAGAATATGCGGGGTTCTAGCGCATTACTTCAGGTGTAAACCAGTAGAAGTAGTTGATTTGTTGCTCGTATGGAAGAACCCGCCTCCCAGTTCCTCAGGAAGTCCAAACTCAGGCCCGGAGCCTGAGCTGCAGAATCCCTAGGCTGGTTCTAGATGAAAATTAAACTGCTTTGGTTCAGATTTAGAATCATTTAGAAACGTCGCTAAGCTTTATTACAACACAGAAACATGAAGCTTAATGTTTGTATGCTACTGTGCTCTGATTAGATGTTGTTGTTGAAGATAAGCTTTTACATTTCAGATGTTTCCTCATTTTGTTCTGTGCTTTTGTAACTGATAGTTGAATAGTGAAATAGCACTTTAGACTGCTGTTGTGTTGCTTAGCCTCAGTTAGTTTGATGTACACCCAGTGGGCATTAGTAATGAAAAATGAAATGTTTTCTACAGAAAATGTGATATGTTTTGGTGTATTCAGGAAGAATAATAAAGTATGGAATGTGTTTTAAGTTAGAATAAAACAATTTACTGCTGCAGAAATAGTTAAACCCCCACATTTAGAATTTTGGTGAATAAATTATGTTCCTTCCCAGAAGAACACACACTTTTTAGATGCTGTGATGTTTGCACTTTTTAATTTTGAAAGAATATTTTTCAGTCAAATCCTTATGTATATCTGACCATTTGTATATGTCTGCAAGGAATATTAATAAAACATGTTTTGGTTAAAGAAGATCTTGTTTTGGTGTTTGGCTCATATTCTCCTTGCCCATTTATTTGTGCTTTTTCATAAATAAATAAACACTTCAGATCCAGAAGTTGCTGACTGTTTTTTTATCATCTATGTGAAAACCAGAGAGCAGAATGAAGGATAAAACTAAAACAATAAAATATATTTCAGTTCAAAAGAAGTTCACTTTAAATAGTTAGTAAAGAAGTTTGTCTGTATTGCTTTATTCTGGAAGGTTTTGTTTTTGCTTGACATAATCTCTTAAACCCAGTCATAATATTATTTGCATATTTCCTGTCTACATGAAGACGTTAAAGCTCTAAAGGTGTTAAGAGCATGAGCGGAAATATGGCTGCATCTTATTTGGATTTTAGGTGAGAAACCGACACAGTGGTGCATAATCGAGAAGCTTGTTTTTATAGATTATCTGAAAAGTAATCTAAAAAGTGGGGATCCTATGGATACAATGTGTTACTCTGATACCCCCAAATAAAATGTTGTGTAACCAGCTGCTTTAAATTTGTAAATGGACTTCGCTAAAACAACGCTCTGGTCAAAAATTCCAATGTAAAAATCGATATGGGCTGCACCATGAAATGTAAAGAATAATTGGTGGCCCAACGCATCGAGAACTAAGCTGCTGCTTAGGGGCCCCATACCATCAGGGGCCTCCCATAAACGCTTGTATTTTAACACAGATCACAGATATAAAAGTTTTATGTTTTTATTGAGAATGAGAATATGACTCAGTTTGATTTGATTGGTTCAGTAGAGATAAATTAAAGAGATTTTAAGAATATGATTTTAGGGAATTGGCAAATTTAGTTTGTAAAAGTGTAAAGAATAATCTTGTCTAAATAAAGTTACAATTTGATGAAAGAAGAGTAATCTTTATTTTTGAGCTTGGCTTGTTCACACATACATCTCAATAAATAATAATTAATCCATGATAGCTTTTAATCTCAGCCAATTAAACATGACTCCCTCTCCCTTAGATTTTGTTAAATCTGACGGAAAATGTTCCACAGGACTCCAATCTGGGTCTCAGCTCATCTAGCAGGACAAAGATGCTGAACATTCAACCAGTTCTACAGCAGGATGGTTTTGGCCAAAGTACAGCAATAGGTTAGTATAGTCCAGACCCAAATACGACTGAGAATCTGGGACTTGAAAATAGCTTCTCAGATGTTCTTTCAAAGAAAAGAAAAATGGAAGAAAATTTCGATGTACAATGCTTGTAGAGACCTAGTCCAAAAGACATACAGCTGAAGGTGATGCTATGAATCATTTTTCCCTTCATAAACATGCGTTAAATTGTGTTAATCTCATAGAAATCCAAATGAAATACACTTGTGTTTGTGTTGTGAATATGGTCAAACGTGGAAAAGTCTTAACCTCTTCGCATCTGGGATCTTTGGTGACATCTAGTGGGAGTAACTGTACACTACAACTAACCGTAAGGTTTTTTTTTTTAAAGTAACAGCAGAATCTCGCACAAAAAGCCCCCCTGTTATTAAAATGAAACCGCTGTTTTATAGTTTCTTTTGATATAATTCTGAACAATGGTGAATAAGAAAATATGGAATGAGTCAATGATTCCAGAATTGTGTGTGCATAACAATAATAGACAATTTATAATAAGCATAAAAACTTCAAGCAAAAACTTACAGTTTACTGGGAGCAGTGATGGTTATGAAGGCTAACCTCTGCTGGGAGGACAGATCTCCTTTAAAGCTACTTTGTGCACGTGGAATGCAGCAGTCTGTCACTGATGGAGCTCTCCAGTTCAACTACAGAGTCATGCAAAGACATTGTCTAACAGTGATGTTGCTTTAGCCAGAGTTCATCTATCTCCCATCACCTACACAGGGTTGAAGGATCATCTGTTTTTTTATTTCATTACCATCATTTGGGTGATGGAGAAAAAATATATGTTAATTTGTAAATAAATCTAAAAGAATAATAAAAAAGGCAAATAGGAAAACTTAAAATAAAACAACCATTTTTTTATTTGAATGAAACATTTGGTAGCATTATGGTTATGGTACCACAGAGCTACACAAGTTATTATGCTTTAAACTTTAGAGAAAAAACTTAATTTGATTTAGGCCTGGACTTTGAAGTATGAAAACTGTCTGATTTAGTTGTTCTCAACCTTTTTAAAACATTTAAGGTTTCAGTAAAAACAGTAATTGTACCATTGCCACTATTCAACTGGATAAAAAGTCTTCCTTATGCTTTTCTCAATATAAAATTTCTATGTACTGACGACACAAAACAGATTTAGAGTTGGTAAGATTCTGAGTGGAAGAGATGTAGGTTTCCCACTAGGCCTGATGTCAAAATCCAAAATGACTGCCTAGCATATACAACTTAAAACAGTTTCAGCAAAAGACATTTCATTTACACTTCTACCAATAAGTGTCTCATATCAGCCACACACAGATAGTACACAGCATTGTTTAGTGAACATGTTGCTGCTGTGTCTGAAAGAGCAAAATGCAGAGTAAAGTATGAGTTTGTGTTGCTAACTCGTACTTTTTTAAACACTAGTGTTTAAAAAAACAGTATTTTTTTTACACTCATTGAATGTAAAAAGCCTTCCTGGGAAATGATGACTCTTGGATTTCTGGGACTTGAGATAAAAGACCAGAAACAAACTCTGACACTAACTCTATACAAAATCCCAAAATATATGAAAAAAATTACAATTGATTTCAATGAGCTTTTATCTGTCATATGCATTGATTATGACTGTTTGATAATTATGTGAGATTTCAACACCCATGCTGTGTGATGTGCTTGAAAACTTTGGTCTGACTCGACATATCAAATAAGCATAACGTATAATCTAGGACCCACTCTGGACCTGGTTATCAGAAAGGATGTGAATATTTCCTAGGTTTCTGTAACTGATGACACCCTGTCTGATCATTTCTTTGAAAGTACAATGACCCACATAGCAAAACATCTACTGTTACAAAATGTTCTTTTATGAACAACAAAGCAGACACTTTTAAATCTACTCTTGGGCCTCACCTCTATGCTGTAAGGCAATGTGTCTCATTGGATTTTATTTTGGGCTATCAGAGTAAAGGGAGATGAATTTTAATGGGCAATACAATTTTCAGATTTGTTTTATTTGCAAAACAAATATTTGAAGCTCCTAGTTTATTCTTTTTTTTATCTGTCACCACAGAGTGGTGTTCTCTTTTTGTGAATAAATGTGTCAGAATCTGGATTTGTTATCATAATTTCTTTAAGTATCATCATGTATCCTAAGGTGTATTGTACACATAGTACATGTTGTGTTACAGGATGCCTCGTCACATGACGCTCCCCCTAACAGCAGCAGCAGCAGCATCAGGCTGTTGTTTACTGGCTGCAGATGGATCAGCTGTGAGCGGTGCGGCGCAGGGCTGGTTGCCGGTCATAAACACCAACGGAGGATATAATAATTGGAAGAAGAAAAAAACAAACAGCTAAGGTAAGTCCTGAACATTTACATCCTGGGTTTATGCTGTCTGTGGTTGATGCTCTAACGACTGTTTTCATTTTATTAGCTTGAGAAACGGGACAAAAGAGATAGGTCTGCGACAAGCAAGCGAAACAAAGCCGAGACAGGAAGTGAGTTCAGGAAAAAGATTACACGAATATCGTTAGACACTGTCTTAGGTTGTATGCTTTTGCAAATGGTTGGAGACGAGGTTTAAACTAAATATGAAAAAAGTTTGAAATAAAAGAACAAGTTCCGTTTGAATAATTGAATAGATAGGAGATATAAAATTGAATACTCTAAACTTACACGCTATTTGGTTGTATTTTGAAATTCATGAGCGGAAAATAAATGTGACGCCTGCTAGCTTAATGCAGACAGAAAACACCGGGTGCTGCGGCTCGTTTTCTTTCATGTTTGTTTTCAAGTCGCTCGCGGCAGATGTTCGGCGAAATTTGAGCCTTTATTGGCAGGAGGAAAAATAGAACCCAACAATGTTGGGGTTGCAATTATATAACTTCCGCTCTACTTTTTACTTATCGAAATAATTCATCTACGTTATTAGTACTGTGTTATGTCCTGACTTTGTTTGGGGGGTTTTGGGATCTACTTCCTTATCCTGGACTGAATATCAATGAAATGTAAACTATGAGTGCCTGCTTTTATGTGTGTACATTATTTTAAGTAGTTTTGAGATTTCCTTCGAAGAAAGGTAGACAAACACAGGCCAGTTTTTTCATGTTTATCTGAGTCTCCTCATAGACTCCTTGTTACTCACTGAGTTGAAAAACAAATGGCACAAAGCCGTGAGGTCCCCACATCCTGAACACTGAAATATGTATGAAATTTGATTTGAGTGTTTTTCTAAATCTAAAGTATGAAAAATAGTGAATTTGGGATGAAAAATGTTGGATTTTAAGACTTTGTTCACCATCATTATTTATGTTTTAAAGAGAAAAAGTTGCTGTGTGAAAATAATTTGTTCTTTTATGCTGAGATGGATATAGTCACAGCTCTGTAACTATCCATCCGCACTCTGTTTATTTCACAGTGTTACATGTGCCATGGGCTACTGGGGGTCTGGTCATGCAATGACGGTGTGTCCACTGCTGATAAGATTTAACATGTCGGTGAACAATTTTTCTCCACATGTTGAGCTATAAAGAACATTAAGACCATGCATACGTGTATTAAAAGGTCCAGTCAAAGTCCAAGCTTAAGTCCAACTGAGAATCTGTGGCCAAAGTTGGACAATTCATATCCACTGATTTTCTCCAACCAGTGTAGAGCTGGAGCTATGTTGCAAAAATATAGATATTTGTATCCTGTATAAGGGTCTGCTGTTCACAAATCCAAACATTTACCACATTGTAAAAGCTTAAGGACCAGAACCACTTTATTTCCAAATAAAGTGATTCTGCATTTGATTATTTGAACAGGACGCAACATTAAAACAAAACATTGTGTCATTGAAGCCTTCTCCCTAGAGTTGACTTTTTTTTCCTCAAGAATGAGCAATAAACAATGTAATCAGCTTCCTGTTTGTATCCAGGAGTTATTTTTGGTACTGTGTGCCTTTCATACGGAAATCTGGTGAGGGGAGGGTGGGACATGATTTCAATTCAAAATTTAGAACATCAGGCGCATGCCATGTCTTGTCTTGCTAATGTCTACAAAGATCATGCCTTTGTCTGCCTGGTGCATTTGTCATGTCTACATGACACAGATTTGATGAATGACAGGTGAGCCTTATAGAAGCATCTAAAATTACAGTGTTTTCTAATGTTTTAGCAAAGATAAAAGTTAAAGTGTGATGATACGCACAACACACCTTCAAGAACTCCATTTCTTTTAAACACTGCTGCCCCTTTGTGGAGTGTAGATGATACAGGAGGCCTTTATTGTTTTGTAAGCTGCTACTGAACATTTAAGCTCCATTTTAATAACAAAGACTGTATTTCGGATCTGTTGGACATTTTGTGCCCAAGGTTGTCAATTAGGAACAAGAGGGCAGGATCATCCTGGCACAGGTCCCACTGGTTCAGCCCCAAGACCAATATCATGGCCGGCAGTGAAGGATCTGACAAATCGGATGGCAGTGCCAGTCAGTCTTCCTCTCATCAGGATCATTCCAAAGAACACATGAAGCTCAAGAAGGAGATCTCGCTTCTCAACGGGGTCAGTTTGATCGTGGGAAACATGATCGGCTCTGGCATCTTCGTCTCCCCCAAGGGCGTGCTCATCTACAGCGCCTCCTATGGGCTGTCTCTAGTCATCTGGGCCATTGGGGGCCTGTTCTCGGTTGTTGGGGCCCTTTGCTATGCTGAGCTAGGCACCACAATCACCAAATCAGGGGCTTCGTATGCATACATCCTGGAGTCATTTGGTGGCTTCATTGCATTCATTCGTCTGTGGACGTCACTGTTGATCATTGAACCCACCAGCCAAGCCGTTATAGCCATTACGTTCGCAAACTACCTGGTACAACCACTGTTCCCAACTTGTGAGCCCCCATACACAGCATCCCGCCTCGTCGCTGCTGCATGCATATGTAAGTACTTTAAATCGTGCAATGTCCCTCTGTTATTTGCTCATGTCCTTGTTGGGTTATGTGTGAAGTTTTTCTCTTTCCTCAGGTTTACTGACATTCATAAACTCTGCTTATGTAAAGTGGGGCACCCGTGTACAGGACATCTTTACCTATGCAAAGGTGGCGGCGCTCATCGTCATTATCATTACTGGTATTGTCAAACTGTGCCAGGGTAAGTAGAGTTATGGCATAACTGTCATAGCATACTAACACCTCAGTGTCCAGATAGCAGACCCAACATACCACAAAACCTATCCTGGATGACACCGTTACTAATCAATGTTATTTGCTTTTTCCTCTCATGTCTATCTCTAAGGGTTAGAAAGCTGGACAGAGAGACCAGGCAAAACTAAAGCAATCAATGGCTCAACCCAAAAAATAATAAACAAAAGTCAAGAAAAACAGCATCGTAGCAGAGTTACTCCAACATGCTGCTTCCCTAAGCAGGGCAGTAATTATAAACAACTCTGTAATTTTAAGTTTATAATTCTATCCATCCATTATCATACGTGCTCAACCCATCGTCTGTTGACTGCTGAAGAGAGGTAACAGCATCCTTTGCGATCCTAAGCATGTATGATAATGGATGGATGCATGGAAAAATAACAATGTTGTTGAAAAGTATATGTTACTAATTAATACAAGTGGTAACCATGACCCAGGATGTATCTGTGAACACCTAAAACCAAACACTAATTTTGTCACTTATTTAACAAATTATATTTTTTCAGTCAAGTTGATTCTAATTTAAATGGCTAGTTTTTGGCTAACTGTAGTGAAAAGGCTATAATAAGTATAAATTGAGGGTTTTTTTATGCAAACTAGCAAAATTATGGAAACTTGTGCATAACTCAACTCAAAGTGTTTTGTTCAGAATCACGTAAACAAATACAGGAGGGCTTGTTCTCTTCAGGGAAAAGGAGGTTTTATCTTGGCAATCTTCCCAAACAAGCCAAGCCAGTTTGCTTTCTTTTTCTCCTGCACTGGTGCACTCCCCAACTGTGACATTTAACAAGCCTCACTAAAGTCTAAGATGCAATTTGCTTGTGTTTTATACATTTACAGTCAGACCTAGTCTGCCAGCTTTTGGAAGACAATGACTTGGCATTCATTCTTACTGCAAACCTTAATCAGGTTACCAATAGAAGTCGTGACCTGCCTTATGTCCACAATGTGATGACAGTTACTTATTTGGATAGAGTTGAAAACGGCTTCCTTGGCTTTTCAGGCTACACAGACAACTTCAAGTCATCCTTCCAGGGCTCGTCCACAGACCCCGGTGATATTGCTCTGGCCTTGTACTCGGCACTCTTCTCATATTCCGGCTGGGACACACTCAACTTTGTAACAGAAGAGATCAAAAACCCAGAGAGGTCATTATTATTATTTTTTTTCAATTCTTTGTCATCCATTCAGAAAGAATTAAGTCTGAACATTTCTAAATGTTATAGGAACCTACCGCTGTCCATTGCCATCTCCATGCCCATTGTCACCATCATCTACATTCTCACCAACGTGGCCTACTATGCTGTTCTGGATGGCAGTGCCATACTGGCCAGCGATGCTGTGGCGGTGGTGAGCTAACAGTCTTCGTCTGATCAGGACATAGTTATGGAAATGAGAATATTTTCATAATGTTACCTTCATGTGTTCTCCACAGACGTTTGCAGATCACACGCTGGGTGTCATGAACTGGATCATCCCCATTGCTGTAGCGCTGTCCTGTTATGGAGGCCTGAATGCTTCCATTATAGCTGCTTCAAGGTACTGCGCATTTATCCACTCATAAACATCAAGTAAAAACAAACATTATAGATATGTTGGCATTAAAACTATTCATGTTTGTTGTGTCCAGGTTGTTCTTTGTAGGGTCCCGGGAGGGTCACCTTCCAGATGCTCTGTCCATGATCCATATTCAAAGATTCACTCCAATCCCTGCGCTGATTTTCAACGTAAGAGAAAAAATCAACCTTAAATTAATCTGAATGGTAAAAGCACAGGGGAGGAAGTTAGACTTTGGAGGATTTGGTGACACCTAGTGGCAGAAATATATGACTGCCCCTGTTTGAAACGTTGCTGAAGCTGAAAATGCCATCTTAGAGCACTTTCCAATTCCAATAAAACAAAATATTCCCAACTTAGTTTTGAAATGGATGAAAATAGTTTTTTGTCTTAGAAGAAAAAACAAAACAACAAAACAAGCAAACTATGAATGTTTCTTACTATTTTATGCTATTATTGCTTCCAAATGTCTTTTACTACTTTTAGTATGGCAGTAGATGGACATTTTTGCATTTACTGATGAGATATTTGGTATGAAAAGTCTCACAAGCATTGTTGTACACTGTTGGAAATAAACAAGGGATTTTAAGGACCTTTTTTGCCTGTTGATTGTGATTAAATACTGTATCTCCAGCTAAAACATGTCCTGTTTCTTTCTTTTTTTCGTTCTTCCCCTGCCTGCCCAGTGTATCATGTCGCTGATCTACCTCACAGTGGAAGACGTCTTCCAACTCATCAACTACTACAGCTTCAGCTACTGGTTCTTCATGGGTCTGTCTGTCGCCGGGCAGATCTACCTTCGCTGGAAGCAGCCTGACAGACCCAGACCTCTCAAAGTAACATTATTGACTAATTTATCTAAATTGGGGTTGATTAGAAGAGAGATGTGATTAAAGCAGAATCTGGTTGAACTAATCTATACAAAAACAACACAAACAAGATTTTTCAGTCTAGTTTAAAAACAGTAATGTGATTAAAGCCGAGTGCTTTGACATGTTTTCTTACATAAAGAATATTCTTACTCTTGCCCCCCTCTCTCTCCTGTTTTGCCCTTCTGTAGCTCACACTGTTTTACCCCGTGGTGTTCTGCCTGTGTGCTGTCTTCCTGGTGGCAGTTCCTCTGTACAGCGACACCCTGAACTCCCTGATCGGGATCGCAATCGCCCTGTCTGGTGTTCCCGTCTACTTCCTGGGCGTCTATCTGCCGGAGTCCAAAAGACCTCCGATTATCATCAAGCTGCTGCGTGAGTATGCCACACATCCTGGGAGGTTTTACAACTCATTCATGAGCAACAAAATTTGACTTTTTTGACAAAAAACATGACAGTTTATTTTTGTAAAGTAAAATTGATTTCTATAAAAAAAGAGTTGTATAGTCAAAAAGAGTAATGTAAAATAAACGATTATATAAATATTCAGCACCTAATTCAACAGAGGTCCAGCCGAATGGTGTTAGTGGTCTGACCACGCGTGGAGTAGATGTCACCTGAGTGAAGTGCCGGTGGCAGTAACTGCGTTTTCCATCGACCTTAAAATTGTGCAAATTGGAATTATGAAAATAAATGCACTAAATGGAAAAATGCTAATTTTGAAAAAAAAGTGCTGGGATGAGATGGTTTTTCAGCTGTATCAAAATTAATGTATTTGGTAAAACTGCAACGGAAACAAATTTTTTGCATCATGCAAGTCATGTGATCAAGAACCAGACAGAGTCTTTGGTTGCCACCATAGAGACAAAGAAGATGACAGGAAGTGATTGGCGATCTATATTTTTAATGACATATCACTTGCACTAACTTATTCACTTGATTTTAAATGTTTATTTAACAGAAACACTTTTTTTTTAATTAAAAACAAAAAGTTGATCATGATTGATTTGTAAAAGCAATAGAAGGCTAAAACATCCAATTGTAGGCACTGTAAGATATTAGAATATCTCAATATGTCTGGTCTGCTAACATGTCTTCCTGCAGGTTCTCTGACTCTCTTCACTCAGTACACCTGCTTCTGCGTCCTGACAGAGACGGACAAAAGCCAGTAGCCCGTTTCTTCCAGACAGGAAACTCTGCTGGGAAACAAGCAGGGCTCATCTTTTGTATTGTTCACCATGCTGCTGCCACGCACTGAAAATGCTGCCATATGTAGATTTATGTAGGGAGAAACATACAGCATAATGACCCATTATGACTTACTACAATCACACTGGTGGCTGAATTTTCTAGGAACACAGTGCCATTTTATAGCACACCAAAAAAGACTTGAAAATATAAAAGACTGCTCTGGTTATGTTTTTGATGAAGAACTGACCTGATATAAAGCTAAATAAGACAAACATGTATTAAATATAAAGAACTGCTGAAAACTGTTACACTGCCTTGCAAAAGTTTTCACACCTTTCACAAACTATTTGATAACAGTCACATTAGCTGTTATTTCTCCCAAAATTCAAATTAAATGTTTGTGGTTGTGAAGTGAAATGTGAAAAAAAGTAAAGGCAATTTCTACTATAGCAAGGCAATGAGTGGGAAAGAAATTAGGGAAAATTGTCCAAAAGGTAAAATCATACAGGTACTTTTCTATTGTTTAGCATATTGCTGCTTCAAATTGAGAGAAGTCTCTTCCTTTTATATTGAATGGCTGGTTTCACTATTCCTGCCTTTAATTATGTAGTATTTGCACTTTATTCTGAAATAAACTTTCAAAAATCTTTTACCAAAGCCATTTGTTCTTCATGTACAGAAACAAAAACAGACTCATTTATTTTCAAAGCTTTCTTTGTTTACACATCTACATATTTACAGAAACTTTCAATTTCAACAAGCATTCCAGAAACGTTCCAAACTCCAAACTGGATTTTTTTTTTTTATCCAAACCACAAACTCACACATCCACAACAGAAAGTTACGCACCAGCCTTTCACATTATGCAGAAAACAAAAAAATCTAGTTTATGTACGCGCTACCATGCACAGAATGCAAACACCCTAAAAACTGCAACCACACACACACACACACGTACGTCTGGAGACGACTCGCTAACAGAAGTATTGAACGGCACGAAGCGTACGAGGCATACCACACTAATGTGCAACGATTCACGTGGAACAAACACCCACATACAGATTCACTCTAGCACAGCTTAAAAATAAAGACAGACGCTCTGGTTCCTTCTGGAAACGCCTTCCCTCCCTGAGCCTGTGTAGCAGAGAGACGACCGACCTGCAGGAAGCTTTCTGGAATCAGGACTAATGCTGCAGTACTTTGGCACACCACACCAACATTGGGAGATCTAAACTGTTGATAGTTTTTTTTTTTTTCTTCTTTATTCCGTACTCTCTGCTACACAGAAGCTCGTAGAGCGAAGCATCTTGAGGAAAAGGAAGCTGGAAAGTTGCGGTGCAGCAGTCAGTCAGAATCATATTTGTCTTCGTCATCGTCTTCGCCGCTGCAGCCCAGCTCCTGCAACACGTCTTTCTGGTAGCGCTGCCAGTTCCTCCTGCAGTAGGAGTGCTCCTCCTCCCAGTAGTCTGGACACAGAAAAACAAAAACATAACAGATGAACACAATCAAAGCTATTCCAGATCGATACAAAGACATTAATTGACTCAGTCATTGTTCCCTGAATTGCTCTGACAGTTCTAAGTCAGTGGTAATGAGTCAGTCCACAGAAGATGTTTTGAAGATCATCTTTTTTTTTTTTTTTGCAAATTTGACATAAACCCTTTATATATTGTATTTAAGGTACTTTTTTATTCTGGTAGTAATCATCTCTGGATGTGACTGGTGAATGTGAGCTCAGCTGTTCAAAAATGTGATAAATCAGAGGAATTTGAACATTTAGTAAAGGTGCCAATTACAGTTCACCTTACAGCCAAGTCTGTTGGTCAGATATTTATCCCTTAAACATTAAGAGTGTTTTATATTTACTCTAGCAGCAAAACTTCTTTAATGATCTGAAACATTTAAATGCAACATGTGTGGGTTCGACTCCAGGATCCTGTTGCCTCATTCTGTCATGCTCTTTGCCAATGACTACATTAAAGTTTGACATACTTGTCAGTGAATATAAGAGAAATCTAAAAATCAGAGGCCGGTTCTTTTATACACAACTGCATATTGTAACTTTATACAAACTGTAATGTGCAGAAGTAAAAGAGCAAAGGACTGATTGGAGCGCAATATCCATTAGCCATAAAGGCCACAACTGACTATGATGATAAAGTCTACGAGTTGGGATCACAGATGAAAAAATTGAGTTTAGAAATGCTTAATATTCTGCAGCTTTAAAGAGTTAAACTCCGTCCCACAGCGCAGACAGAAAGGCTTTTTTTCCACAGCTACATTAGTAGATCGTCCATTTCTGGTTTAATGTCACCATAAACACCATCAGGTTCATGTAAACAAATTTTCATTAGAAACAAAAAGTAAAAGCCGTTGGCACACAGGAGCAGAGCTGAGGTTCCCATCATCTCAGCACTGAGAGGCCTACCTCCATAGCGCTGCTCCCTGTCGCTGTCTGAACCACTGTCCTCATCAGGGTAGTCATTCCTCCAGTTGCTTTCTTCATTCTCATCATCTTCATCATCATAGACCTCCTCTTCATGGACCACCAGATCTGGAACCTGAGGAGGAGAAGCAGTGTTTATGTGGCAGCCTGATGAAGGCTCAAATCTAAAATGTTCACATTTGGACTAAGGTTTGTGAATAAATAACGCTTCAAGGAGTTCTATTGTTAAAATGAAAAATTGATATCCTACAGATCTAAAACAATACTGGGTAATGTAACACCAATTACTCAGTAACAAAGGCAGCAGCAGGGAAAGCCCCTCTGCAGTAATTGAGCCCATTTCTTCAGTCACTCACTCAGATTTCAGCACTCATTCATCTGTCCGTCCATCCATCCACACACACCAGTTCTCCGTCGTCAGCATAGGCCCTGACAGACAGGATGTCCTGGATCCAGCCTGGTGTGACCGTTTCCTGGTAGTAAAGGTCATAAACGTAGTCGTCGTCGTGCTCCCGGTGCTCCGCCCCCGGCTTCTCCCCGGAGACGGCCAGCCGCTCCCGCAGCAGCTTGGTGTTGTTGCACAGAATCACTTCTGGGTCTGAAGGCAGCGTCTGGACAAACAGACAGAGTCAGCAGGAGCACAGACAATGATGCAGTTTAACACAAATTAATCATTTGTGTTCTCCTCTAGGCTCACTTCTTTTAGTCTGGGTCACATAAAGGATTCAATAAAGCATTCTAACGGAGCAAGTTGATTACTGTTGTCATGGTTTTGTTAAATTGGTAAAACTTGATAAAATATATATAAAAAAAAAGTATTACTTAGAGTTGTGCCGATCGATCGGTCACCGATCACAATCGGGCCGATTTTCGTGAAAAAGTGCATGATCGGTGATCGGCGATCATTGTCTCTTTTACCGATACCGATCACCTGCTTCTCATTTCCAACCTGCCTGTGCAGCTGGTCTCCTCTTTCTTTCACTCTGCGCAAACGCGCAGCAACAAATCCTAAGCGATGTGGAACTATAACGCACTGAATGAATGGGGAAGTTTGCGTGTTGCGGCGGAAAATTGAAGCAGGTCAAAATGCATCAACACGACGAATCTAGTATGGAATAAAAACAAAGCCATACTTGACGGAGATTGGCTACATCGAGGCTCACTGCAGTAAAAAAGACATACGGAGGATCAGATAGCAGGTAAAGCAGCGCACAGCTACAAACACTCACCCGGATTAGCATGACGGTCAGAAAGCTAAACAAATAACCCGCGAAATTATTTAAGTCTTCGAGCTGCGATGTAAGACGCTGGTTCTGCTCTCCTGTTAAACCGCTGCTACAGGTAGTAATATTTGACAGACGGAGCTTCGCTTCTGCTCCACCTGGTAGTGACTCTCACACCGAACCTGCTTAAAGCTGCAGCATCTAACTTAAAAAATAAATTTTACATATGTATTAAAACTTTCGCTGTCCTAACATGAGACAGATAATCTCTGAAAAAATAATCGATCTCCTCCCTGATCTGCATAATTACTCCGCTCAGTCAGAAACAGCCACTCAGAGCTAGCAGTAATCAGCTAGCCGCCATGCTATCAGGAAGTTTTCATTCAGTAACTCTGGATTGTTTATTGTAATGGATCCTGTTTTTGCCTTTGAATGTAAAGTTTTATACTTGAACTTCTTGGCAATGTTGAGAGGTTTTATTTTGGCTCTTTGTATTATTTAGCCTCTTCAGAGCCTTCATATGTTATCAGTCTGTTAAAGATAGTATTATCAATAGCTGTACAATTTGCACAATGCCTGTTTTGTTTAGTTTTCTTCTTGGAAAAAGTTATTAAAAACAAGTTTTTGTCTAAATTAAGGTGAATTCATGGTTCCTTTTTCCACATAATGTAACCAGTAGTGTTTATGATAATAATAATTATGTGATCGGTATCGGGAGGAAAAAACCTGATCGGCACATCCCTAGTATTACTACTGAAAGTGAATTGATAAACTGAAGCTAATCATTAGCAGTAGTAATATGACAAATATATAGAAAAAAATTTAAGTTAGGGTGGGAACTTATAAGAATTTTTATTGTCAGGATAAATTCCAATTAATATAAAAGAAAAACAATCCATATTGCCTGGTTTGTTAATGTTACAGTTTTCTCCACCATTTGTTCAACAAAAGTATTGATAAATACTAATCCATTTGAAAATGTGATTAAATGCGGTTAATGTGTTTAGTTTAGTGATTCAAATCAAACATCTTCATGTAACTGGTGTTTTCTGTTCCAATGGAAAGGTTTTGTTTGTGGAGTTGACTGCTGCCATAAAGTTACATAAAAAAGGATTAAATGGTTCTTATCACATTAATACCACAACATATTGTGATAAAACTTCATGTCAATGTCGTCCACGCCTAGTATGAATGCTACTAGAGTAATCATAAAATAAAGTACAAGGAATATTCTGTTGACACAAGTAGAAATTGGTTTAAAACCTTAAATATTAGCAAATAGAAACACAACCATAAGCTATATAAAACTCATATACCCATCGAGTAAAAAAAGGTGCCAATTATCTGGAGTATTGTGGTTTAATTCAACATATCTCCACCATGACTGTTCAGGCCTCATCTTTTGTAAAGCAGTTTAAGTATTTAAACTTAAACTCCTCCCCACCTTCCTCAGTGGTTTGTCTGGATCCTCCTCGTCCTCCTGGACCAGATCCACCACCTGGATTTCTCCCAGACTGCACCGTTTGGCCGTCCTGCTATCCTCTCCATCCTCTGAGGCTTCAGTCTGGGGGGTCTCCTGCTCGGCGGGCCGCAGCAGCCCCGTGCGGTGGCTGGACAGGATTCTGTAGCGTTCCTCCCTGCGGGTGCTCCACTTGGTGCTGCGCAGGTCGCCCATTATCCGCTGGGAGCTGGAGGCGGACGGGCGCAGGGCGTGGGCCGCGCGGGGCCGGGCCAGGGCCTGCCGGACCTGGGTCTGGACCGGAGCATCCTGACGAGAAGAGGGGGCGAGATGGACACATGTTGTTACCGTAGCAACAAGTGTAAAAAAAATAAAATAAAAAAAAATTATACATACATACACACACATACATACATAAAGAAAACCTAGACATGGTCCTTTATGTTCTTCATACTAAATGAAAATATAACCACGTATTGACTTCTTCAATACATCAAGAAAGTAAGACAACAAAAACGTACTTTTAGTATTTCTAGAAGGAAACAATACTGACATGTGAACAGCTGCAATGAGAGACTGATGTTCAGTTCACATGAACCAAACTAGGGATGCACTGATTCACTTTTAATTTCTGATACCGATCTGATAAAAAAAAAAAAAAAAATAAATAAACACAGCAGAACTCATTTTAAATGTTTCTCTTTTTTTCGTACTTAATTACAAATTTATTTGATAACCTTGCACCAGTACAGCACACTGAAATACACCAATAGCTTCACAAGCTTGGGCAAAAATGGAAAAAACTTTAATTTGTTCAGTCAGTGAAATGAGGAGTAGAACAGCCAATGGAAAACAAATAATAAAACTGAAACTGACAAAAACAATAGACTGACTATCTTGGTCAAATATAGAAAAAAACCCAGAAACAAACTTGTGCACTCGCTCATTTTTCTTTTTAATTAGTAGAATACATAAAAACAAAACATCAAATAATATTTATGACCACAGTGAGTGGAAGTAAAATTGTGTTGCATAAAAGTGTATTTCTTGTCAAAAAGTTTAATAAAAAATGCTTTCTGACAATATATTTTGTATTTATATGCTTATAAGTACAGGCTAGCTTCCCGCAGCATTAAATGTTCAACGTCAACAAAACGAGCACTTCCTCGGTTAGCATAGCACATAGGCTAGCGACTACGCTATGCTAACCAACAGCAGAGCGGGCTTTGTCTCCAAACACCTTACAGCTTGTTCGCTATGATGGCACACTTACTAATGGCCACTCAGCCACGACATCAGCTCTGCGTTTGTACTGTCCACTAACGGCGACTCCATATTCACAGAGCTGCCCGTGTCATGCCCACCACCAGCTGCGTGTATAGCCTGGGCTAACTGTGTGGTCACCGCGGCGGGCCTCTCACCTGGGTCGCTACAGTCGCCACGAGTTTGAACACAGAGTTCTCCACCTCAGCTTCGTCTGGCTCGGGTACCGTCTCCCCCGAGCTCTGGGACGACTCGGGCCGGATACGCTTGCACGCCAGCAACAAAGCATCTGCGGGGTCTGTCCCCCTTTTTCTTTTCACTCGCAGAATTGTCGTGTTCGGGTCCATGATAGCCTTCAGTCCTCTAGCGTCTGCTTGTCTGTCTGCTCTGGTTTGTGTCTGGCACTCAAAAGATCAGAAGGATCGCGAGACCTGTCGCGCTGGTTCTTCTTCTCCGCTGTGTTCCTTTTCTTGATTTTTATTGGCGGTTGTCAAAAAACCTTAAGTGTTCATTACCGCCATCTACTGGCACGGGGTGTGGTTCAAAATGTCTTATTAGTATTATCATATTATATTGATCAATTTTATTTTTCATTCCCTCTTGAAAATAGATTATTTATCTTCAGTTTGCATCTTGTAAAATCCATGGTGGTCTCCGTTGTGTTTAGTGGGCCGGAAGCATGTATGGGGCGTTGCTGATATCTGCAGTCCTTTTTTATTTATGTTAATATGCTCCAAGTTAAAAAGACTGTGAGACATGTTTTACTACTCAGGTTTTTGTTTCTAAAATGCATGATAGTGTTTCTGCTTTAGTTCAACTCTCAGAATGTAAAAGCGTGTGCATTAAAAAAAAACAATCAAACAATCTCTCTATGTTTATGTCCCCACTTCAGTACAGCTGATTCAAATGATTACCTCCGCAGTATGCTTCCAATTGCTGCAGCAGCTGTTAATCCCGTTTGTTTAGTCCAGGTGTGCAGCAGCCGGGGAAACGCCTCACTCTGAGGACCAGGGTTGTGAACCTCTGCTCTAGTTGAGGGACACATAGAATCCCAGGAAAAAGCCAAAATCATTGAAAGTCAGTTTGACATAGATATGTGGATCTCTATCAATACTGATGTATATCTAGCTGAGACATGCCATTTCATAGATTCAAGCACGTCCTTGCATTCTGCTGTTTTAGTGGTGCTGCATTTGCCTAACGCACCTACTAATAATTTGCCACAAGGAACAGCAGCGCTCATGTCAGAGTGGGGAATCACTCACAAAGTTACTTGCTTTATGACTGATGGGGCAGTATGTATGGCAAAGGAAGCTCGCTTGCATCACACAAATTGGGAGGCTCATACTTTAAAATTAGATGTCAAAAACGCTGTTGATCACAATGCCATGCTGTCTGACATCTAGACAAACCATAGGAAGAGTGGGTTATTTAAGAGCAGGAGCAGTGAAAACGATGGATACTAATACTTTTAATATCGGAGCAAGAGCTAGAGAAACTCCAAGAACAAACTTAGAAAGTCAGAACAAGAATCTAGAGAAACCCCTATTAGTTTATAACTTAAGGACTACTTATTCTTATTAAACACAGGGAACCAGTATGTAGTTTCATAATTTTACTGTTCGTTTATCCAGAGAAACTCCTATTAATTTATTTTACTTTTTTGTTGCTTTGTTGTTTGTATTTCTTCTAACTCATGTAAAGCACTTTGAATTGCCTTGTTGCTGAAAATGTGCTGTATAAATAACAATACCTTATCTTACCTTAGGTCACGGCATGCTTATCATCTTCAAACAGCCTCTTCACCACATGGTTGCGTTGGTTTTGTGGCTGATGTGCACATTCTAACTTTAACAGAACACTATGACGGCTGACATTTATACTTGCACGTTAATGGTTTGCTGTTTCAACATTTTTTACAGGGGCATCGAAATGTGCTAGAGTAGGATTCAACTTTGGCTATGAATAGTTATCATAATTGCCTGTGGGAATGCTTAATAAAACCAGTAAGTAAAAAATGACCAAGTCTGGGAATCACTCTTAAAATAGAGAAATAAATATACATACAATATAGCAAAAGTGTTCGGTCTCAGTTAGTATTTATCATACCTGTCTGATAAGGCCTTGGTTTTAAAATAATAATAGATTAATGGATCACTGGTGTTACCTGAACAGCAGCATGCTACACCTGTGCATGAAATAAACACATACAATTTCACTCAATTATACAAGAGTTTATTAACAAAATGAATTCAACTTCACAGTTAAAATATTTTATAAAAGGAACTCACTAAGCTAGCAACGCACACAACTAAAACTACTGAGAAAGTGATACAATATTGAAACAAACCCTAGAAGTAAAAACAGTAAAAACCAGGATTTAAAAATAGAAGCAATAAAATGCTGCAATGATGTCTGAAGAATCCTCAAAGACCAACAATTGTATTGAAATGTGCTGATTGCACATGATGAAGTGTTGGATGATTTCTTTTAGATTTTTCCCAGATATCATGCAGCAGTGTGTTTTAGCTGCTGTCTCCTATTACATTCACAGCCACTCCTATATTTATTTAATGTGTTGTGAATCAGCCAATCAGTGGCTTACAAAACCATGACATTATTTCTATTTTTGCTAGTTGGTTAGAAGTAAACCAACTGTAGTCTATGGAAACTTCTGCAATATGAACAAAGAAACAGCTAATCTTTTATGTTGTTTGGCAAACAGAATTAAATTTGCTACCAGTAACTGAGCTACAACATGCAAGATGGTGAGAGAACAGGTTATGTGTCTTTTAATGCAAGTTAAAGAAACAACTTAGTGAGATCAAGAAAGATGAACAGGCTGATGAAAGCAAAGGGGGCAGAGAGCACCGATCCAGAGCAGGCGATGTGGCTGAGGTTCACAGCATGATGGTCAATCACACTCTGAGCTTCATTCTGGACAGAGGAAAAACAGGGATTATCTGAAATGAATTTTACACCAGTTCTCCAGAGATGTTCAACTAAACCATTGATAACCTCTGGATCTATTGGCAGCACTTTCACCTCTTTGGAAGAGGCGGACGCAATCTTAACAAACATGGAATAAGGCTGCTCACTGCAAACATTTTTCATTTTATCAACAAGAACAACAATGTGACCATCGCTTCAGAAGAACAGGCTCAAGGATGTCTGACTAGGATGGAACCCTCCGCGTATCAGAAGCAAAGTGTCCCAAAACAAACTGATAAAACATCGACTGGGGACAGAATGACTGGTTCTCCTCCTCTTTCCCTCCTCCCTCTCTACTCCTACACTCACTCACAAGATACCTTATGAAGAAATGTCTTCCGGACCAGAGTTTCTCAAATTTACGGATGGAATGGATCAACAGGTTCGCTTCGACACGACTCTCCTTAGCGCTGACATAGCAGATCTCACTTCATCTAAGCCACCTGCCTCTGACTTCCCAGAGGATCCAGCACTCTGCGTTTCTGGGGTCTGAGTTCAGGATCCAGATATTATCTTTACACCCATCTTCCTCCAGAATGTGTCTGGCCCCCCGGCACCGCATAACAGGACATTACCTGTCCAGATCACTACAAGAAAAGTTACAAAAAACAGAAATACAAAATACAGTGGTCTTAATTCAAACCTCAGACTGAAGAACTTTCAGTCCCCAAGTCACTTAAACTGGCTCTTTTAAATACCAGATCTCTCTGGTATTAATGATTAATTAATGATTTCATCACAGAGCATAATATTGATGTTTTATTTCTGACAGAAACATGGTTGAATGACAATAATGAACCAATCGTACTAATTGAATCAGCGCATCCTATGTACAATTTTTAAGTGAGAATAGAAAACACAAAAAAGGAGGAGGCGTGGCTTCAATATTTAAGAATACCATAAATTGTAGTAAAATCTCTTTGGGTAATTTCACATTTTTTGGATATCTTGGAATTGAGGTAAAAGGCCACAAACGAACTTTGACACTAATTTTATACAAAACTCCAACATATGTGGAAGGTTTCTTTACGGACTTGAATGAACTTCTATCTCTCATATGCATTGATTACGATTGTTTGATAATTGTCGGTGATTTCAACATTCATGTTGACAACCCCCAAGACCAAGGGGCAAAAAATCTGTTTAATATATGAGAGAGTTTTGGTTTAACACAACATGTCAAACAAGCAACACACTCATGGACACACACTGGACCTGGTTATCAGTAAGGGTGTGAATATTTCCAAAGTCTCTGTAACTGATGTCGCCTGTCGGATCACTTCCTGTTATCTTTGAAAGTTCTTTATCCATTGACCCACTTGGACAAACAGCTACTATCACAAAACGTACTTTCACAGAAAACACAGCAGAAACATTTAATCAAATCTATTCTTCTTCCTCGCCCTTAAGCTATAATAACGTAGATAAGTTGGTAGATGACAGCGTCTTCACAGGTCTGACTAATAAATCTATCAAACAGCTGCAGCTGATCCAGAAGCTGCTGCTCGTGTTCTCACTAAAACCAGGAAGATAGAGCACATAACACCAGTTTTAAAGTCCCTACACTGGCTCCCTGTAGCTCAGAGAATTGACTTTAAAATATTGTTGTTAGTTTATAAATCACTAAACAGTTTAGCACCACAATACATTAAAGGTCTGTTATTGCTGTACCAACCGTCTAGACCCCTCAGATCTTCTGGTTCTGGTCTGCTCTGCATCCCCAGAACCAGAACCAAACGAGGAGAAGCAGCATTCAGTTTCTATGCATCACAAATTTGGAACAAACTTCCAGAAAATTGTAAAACAGCTGAAACACTGGGTGCCTTTAAATCTCAACTTAAAACCCACCTGTTTAGAGTTGCTTATGGCTAAATTAGGGTTAGAGTGTGGGTTTTGATGTCTTCGATGTTTTTATCTTTACTTTTTATCTATTTATTAATTTCTTTTTATTCCTCTTTCTCACTGTTTACGCTTTGTTTAGTTTTTAATAATATAAAGCCCCCCCGGAGAGGCGCGGGTACTGTTCCTTGTCAAACGACATTTTGACTAAAGTCCCAGATTGGGTTTGAGTCCCAGATAAGGACAGGGGTGCGGGTGTCGCCCCCCCGGAGAGGCACACACTGGACCTGGTTATCAGTAAGGGTGTGAATATTTCCAAAGTCTCTGTAACTGATGTCGCCTGTCGGATCACTTCCTGTTATCTTTGAAAGTACTTTAGTACTTATATGTTTAGTACTGTTTCATGTCAAACGGCGTTTTGACTAAAGTCCCAGATTGGGTTTGAGTCCCAGATAAGGACAGGGGTGAGGGTGTCGCCCCCCCTGGTTGAAAAGGGGTGCGGGTTTTAATGTTTTTATCTTTTTTAATCTTTTTTTTCAAAATCTCTTTCTCTTTCTTACTGTTTATTCAATGTCACATGCTGTTTTTTTTAATTATGTAAAGCACTTTGAAATGCCTTGCTGCTGAAATTTGCTATACAAATAAAATTTGATTGATTGATTGATTCATGATGTCCAGCACTTTGTGTTGCTGTGTTATACAAAACCCTCAAACATTCGCCCTTTAGGTTGCAGTACTGTTAAAATTGAGTGTGAATATTTTTAGAAAACTGTTGATTACTGGTGTCAGAAAAACGTGATTTACCACAAGCACAGCAAAAAAGCCGAGGCGACTGCAGCGGCAGATAAATTCATCTTCTGATTTTTTGGTATAACAGCCTTCAGTGCTCCACTCTAATGAAAGCAGAAAAACAAACATGTAAATCCTGACTTGATGCTTTCATTTGAGAGTAGAAAAGTTGTTTGCATCCATTTTGCACCCGTTTCATCCTCCTTCCAAAACACACATGTTCCATTGTTCTCCTGAAACATAGAAAGGGTATCAAAATGAAGGAAAAGTCTTGTTTTTTAAGTGTTTATTATTGTAATTATTGTATTTATTTAGTCACCATTTCATTATTGTGTTTGAAGATTAACTGGACCGGCTCAGTAAGATCGCTGACTGACTGCTTTCCAGCCTTCACAAACAGGACCAGCCCTCCTATAACAGTTCCTTCTACGCTGACAGTCGGCTGGGGAATTATCCTCCGTCCTCTGCTCTGAGGAGTTGCTTGCTGCAATGAAGAGACAGAATTGACCTCTTTTTAAAATCTTCTAAAAAAATTAACAGTGTTTCTACTTTCTTTATAGACAATCCGTCTCTATAGGCTTCGTTGTGTACTAGAACCACTTTGTGCATTCACAATGACATGCTAGCTTAAGCTGGAAGTCCAGCTAAAAGTTAACTTGCTTGTTCAGAGGATCGAACCTGAAACAATGTGCTGTTGATCACCGAGGCAACCACCAAGATGTTTTCCTCCGAATGTGTTCTTCTGATTCTCTGAAGAGCTGATGATGGGACTCGGACCTCGTGATTGAATGTGGGGCCTAATTCAGCCTTAAAACCAGAACATTAATTAGGATTTTATACACAGAAAATCAACTAAGTTTCAGAATATGTAAATACAACCTAATTATTTACTATGTCCTAATAATGTTTATGAAAATTCCATCAAACTTTGAACACAGTTTATAAACATAAGCACAAGGCACATTAATCCTGTAAATGTCAAAGAATTAACTTAGTTTATCAATTCAATTCGATGAGGGAAACGTATATTTTAGAGTCAACCTACAACTTGACTCAGTTCTACCAGTTCTGTCAGGAGGAATGGACCAGAACTCCAGCAAGCCACAGTGAAAAGATTGTGGAAGGAAACCCAAAATGTTTGACTCAAGTCATGCAGTGCAAAGGAAATTTACGTCAGCTTCTGAATTTGAATAAATAAACCTCAGACATATTCTCTCTCTCATTGTTGTGGCAATTAGCAAATAGAAATAATCTTGGAGATTTAAAACCAGAGAAGTTTGGTTTGATTTAACTTCACATGGTGAGAAAAAAATAAGTTCTGTCTTTTTATTTGGTGTATGTAACCTTCTGGTTTCAGCTGAATATTTTATTTTCATTCTGATGATTATGGCTTTTATCTCACTGAAACCCACCATTTAGTTTCTTCGAAAATCTGAATTTTGCAGAAACATTATGAGGAAGACTAACAGGACAGCTTCAGTAGACGGATTCTGACACTCGTAGGGAGAAAAGGTCACAGCTGAAGAAGATTCACACTCATGTTAATAGGAGGTTGATGGGAAAGAAAAAAGGTGTGCAACATCATGACCTTTAGAGGATGGTGAAGAAAACACCATTCATGAGTTTTACAGAATCACAACACATAGACTGATGTTGGAGTCGGTAGTTAAAGGTGACGTATTAGTGCGTCCTCATCAAAAACATGCAGGGCAGCGGACCTTGAGAACCAGGTTGGGGACCACTGCTGTACAGTACAATCACATTAGAGGCTAGGCACCATTTCTGTATTAAAACTTCTTTTTTATTAGTTTTATTTATCTGAAAAACTGAGTTTGTTAGCAGTAAGCCATAATTATCAACATTCACTGAAATAGATGCTTGAAATTTCTAATAAATAAATAAATAAATAAACCCTCATTTCTCATGTGTTGGTGCTTCCCAAATAAAGGCCATACCACTGATCACCAGCTATGAGCTCACCTGGTCTGATGAGTTGACCTCCTGGCGAGCAAACCCACGTAACATACGATTCCTTGGTTTGCACGTCACAATTTTATCTTCATAGCACCTACCAAGAAATGCTTCACAATCAATCATTTACGTAATGATGCAGCACAAGAACTACTGTAACCACAAGTTCAGCACAAATTTAACAGTGAACAAACACAAGAGAAAAAAGTGGCTTTGTACTCCTCTATGAGTAAAGCAGTGAATGCAAAACAAGTTGAAAGGAAAAAAAATCTTACAGCAAAGCAAATTTATTGTGGAAATTATTATGGAAAAAATAAGAAGAATCTATTAGGGAGAAAGAATAGGAGCTTAAAATCAACCAAATAAGCACAGCATCAGCAGCATCATTTACCTGGTCCACAGTACAGGATCTTGTTTTATACAGTCATCAATAACTTGCTGAGGGTTACAGTCTGTAAAATGGACACAGAACATGAAGAAGTCAGAACTTTTCACGGCAAACAAAAATGACAACTGAACGAGCCAGAGGTACGAGAAAAACCTGACTAACAATTTGAATACAGCCTAGATGGATATTAACAACTAAACTGACTAAACTAAACCCCAGAATACTCACTGGCTCTGGTCGTAGGGAAGCAGAGTGTTAGGAGATAAAGAGTAATCCACTTCATGTTGGACTTTCACAAACAGATACTGATCACCAACCGAGGTGCCGTGTTGCTCTGGTGGTTGAGGGTTGCTTATTGCAGCACGCAGAGAATTTCTGTTTGATCACATGCTGAGAGAGAGGGGGCTGAGAGAAGGAAGTGCTTGTTTAAGTGGATAAATAATGTAGTTAAAAAATGTAAGTAACTCCCAAATCAACTTTGTTCGCTTGAAAAACCATCTAAATAGATTACTTAGGGTCCTATCTTTATGTTTCTATGTTTACATTTCTTGCATTGTGTTTTATCTCGTCCAGAGGACTCCAAAGCACTCTACACTACATCTAGTCATTCACACGTTGATGGTGATAAGCTACTGGGCGGTAGCCACAGCTGCCCTGAGGCAGTCTGACAGAAGCTCCACCACCATGGAGATTAAATGTTTTGCCCAAGGACACAAAGACAGAGATGGACTCAAACCAGCAACCCACTGATTGAGGAACAAACTCCTACCACCGTCGCCACCATCGTCCCAATCCATAAAGTAGCCACAGTATTAGTTTCCTATTTGTAGTTTCTTCTGTTCAGTGTACATTCATTGGTTCCGCCTTATGATTACTGCCGACGACATATTCGCGTTTGTAGATAGATTTTTACCCAGAATGCAAAAGGAAAAAAAACCGTGAGCGAAACGGTGGCTGGTACTGACTAGTATATATTCCATTGAGGGAAACTAAGTTTCGTATCTGCTCAAGAGCCCCCCTGGTGGTTGAAAATCCACATACACATATATATATATATAAAAACACTGAACGCTCTCTGGTATTGTTCAGGGGGCCGGACCAGATGAGGACCGCGGGGACCCCTGATTTAGATTAATTGCCTGTGCTAATATTGACAACCCTGATATATAAAAATCTTTTTTGTTTTTGTTTCTTTAAAGTGACAGAATAGTTACTTTCCTGTAATTACTTACTCATATAGTAACTCAGTTATTAGTAACTATAGCTAATTACTTCTTAAAACTAACCCACCCAAAACTGGATTTCAGTCAAAATATTTTCTGCAATACGGGCAGGTTCGATTACTCGGCCAGTGTTTCTGTTTTTCAACAGATTGTATTTTTTCTTCATTTTTTTCTCTTTTAACTTCTGTTGACATTACAGTGGAAGAGGGCCAATTGCACTTTAAGTATTTTTTTAGTCAAACACTTGAAAATAGACTTGAGTTGCTTCAGTAGAAACAAAAAATCATTTTCTGCACTATTAAATATAAAAATAATCCACACATTTCTATCAATTGTATTTATTAAATGTATTTAATTAATTTCATTTAATAATTTAATCAAGTAAAAATAACAATAGCTGTAGACATTTAAGCAGAGCATCATTCATTACCAAGCAAAGTAACATGTTTGAGAAACCTGGTTTTAAGCCAGTTTTCCATCATTATAATTTTTTTTTTACTTTATTTTTGAAGAGATTTTTATACAGGGCAAACCATAACAATAACAAGAAGGAAAAGATACAAATAAAATACAAATAAATAAAATAAAATATCACAACCAGGACAATAAACGGCACTCAAAAAAAAAAACAGAGAGGTCACCAAGGGAGGGAGACGGCTATACCATACAAAAAGATAAAACTAAACTGACAGATAACTGATAAACAGGTTACAGTGTATGTAAAGTTCTGTGAAGAGTCAGACAGTCGTTTCTTTCCATATTTACCAAGTCCTGCCAGACTACTCAACACCTGACTCCTCTTATCACACCTGATGATGAAATAATGGTGCTCAATTTGCTCTCGAGTTCCTATATGTTAACCATTTCAACCATCCATTTTCCTTCACCCTTGTCCCTCAGTGGGGTCGGGGGGGGGTGCTGGTGCCTATCTCCAGCTCGCGTTCTGGGCGAGAGGCGGGGTACACCCTGGACAGGTCGCCAGTCTGTCGCAGGGCAACACAGAGACACACAGGACAAACAACCATGCACACACACACTCACACCTAGGGGCAATTTGGAAAGGCCAATTAACCTGACAGTCATGTTTTTGGACTGTGGGAGGAAACTGGAGAACCCAGAGAAAACCCATGCATGCAAACTCCATGCAGAAAGACCAGGGCCGGGAATCAAACCCAGAACCTTCTTGCTGCAAGGCGACAGCTCTACCAACTGCGCCACTGTGCAGCCCCCATTTCAACCAATATTTTTTAATTTTGTTTTCCTGAAGTCTTATGGAGAAAGTGAGCATTTCCAATTCCCAAATTTCTTCAACGATCGCTGACCAGTGGTCCTACTAAGCCACTTTCTTGTAATTGATTTTTTCCCTGCCATCAGTAGTATTTTCAATAGGTACTTATCCTGAGTGTTGAGTTCTTTTGGTAGATTACTTAAATATATAGTTTTAAAGTTGTGTTCAATTTCAAAACCAAGAATTACACTTATCTCTTTGGATACCTTTGACCAATAGGAATAAATCAATGGGCAGTCCCAGAAAATATGAAAGTGGTCAGCCATCACATTATTACATCGTCTCCAACAAAGCCCAGATTCAGCTCTGCCGGTCTGGGAAAATGTTCTTTTGGGGGTAATGAAAAACCTAACAATATTCTTCCAAGAAAATTCCCTCCAACATCCTGAGCTAGTGGTGGTGGAGTTAATTTGGTATATGTTTAACCACTCATCCTCTGTCAGTGATATTTTTGCCTCCCTTTCCCATGAAATTTGAATATATAATGTTGATGTTTTTTTAATAGCTTCTAAACACACATATAGTCTGGACAGCCTCTTCTTACAGGGTTTACCTTTGTAAGCATTAATGAAGACGTTAATGAGGTCCTGATCATATTTCTCCGATATTTTAATATTTTAAGAATAAGAATATTTTAATGTTGTGGTGCCTGAGCTGCAAGTATCCTGTGTACGTCTATTTTTAATGAATCCTGTCTGGTCTGTATCAATCAGTTCGGGGATGATATTTTCTAGTCTACTGACAATAATTGAAGTGAATATTTTATAATCAATGTTCAAGACCGAAATAGGCCAGTATGAGCTACATTCACTTTTATCCTTTCCTGGTTTAGGTATAACAGATATTATCGCTTGTTTCCAGGATGGTGGAGTCTCACCTCCTCTAAGCACATGATTAAAACAATTTAGCAAAAAAGGTCTTATAGAACTCCTAAACATTTTATACCATTCAGCTGGTAATCCATCATCACCTGGTGACTTACTTGTTTTCAGTTTTGAGATGGCTTTATCGACCTCTGCCGGTGTTATTTCCGCAGATATCCAATTATTTTGCTCTATGCCAATTGATGGGAGGTCTAAAGAGTCTAGGAACTGCTTTACTGAGGAAAGGTCGGTTAATTTGGGTTGACTATATAATTTCCTGTAGAATATTTCAAATGATTTATGTATTTCTTCTGGGGAGAAACTCATCTGCTTGGAAATGGTGTTTTTAATTTTAAAGATAGATCTGTCTAGTTGTTGTTTTAGTCTCCAGGCTAATATTTGTTTTGCTCGAGGTCCATTTTCATAATAAGTTTGTTTTATATATTTGAGACCAAGTATCACCTTATCATTGAGTTTCCTATTTAGCTCCCCTTTTATTGCTGCAATTTGTTGTAGCAGAGAAGGGTCTTTGGTTTCAATATGCTTCTGCTTTGGAATATTTAGCTGTTT
Organism: Poecilia mexicana; assembly: GCF_051168715.1. Classification (NCBI taxonomy): domain Eukaryota; kingdom Metazoa; phylum Chordata; class Actinopteri; order Cyprinodontiformes; family Poeciliidae; genus Poecilia; species Poecilia mexicana. The sequence goes on along the minus strand of NW_028263372.1, from coordinate 6,996,482 downwards.
AGTCAGGTCATTGAATTGCTCAGATTTTTCTTTTGTCTTCCTTGATGCCCACATAATAATTTTCCCACGCAGTACTGCTTTTGCCGCATCCCATAATATACTTGGGGACAATTCATTGCTGTTATTAAATTCTAGATAATCTGTGAATTCCTTGTTAATAAATTCTTCAAATTTGTTATCGTTCAACAAAGCTGTGTTAAGTCTCCAAATTGTTGTCTTAGGATGAGAATCTAAATATAGTGTCAAATATACCCCTGAGTGATCCGACACATCCCTAGTACCAATACTACAGTCTAGGACCCTGTATCTGTCTGTTCTGAATAGGAAAAAATAGTAAATTCTTGAATAAACGCCATGTGAGTGAGAGAAAAAGGTGAACTCTTTAGCCAATGGGTGGGATTCCCTCCAGACATCAAATAAGCCAATCCTTTTTATCATTTTGTTTATATACAGAGATTCCGGGTTGATTTTTTTTAAAGGGTCTGAGGAATCCAAGGAAGGATGCAGTTGTGCATTCCAGGCCCCTCCACATATCAAAACACCAGATGTTTCAGCCAATATGAGATTGAGCATTTTATGAATAAAGGTTTTGTCATGTCCTGGAGGTCTTTATACGTCAGGCACGTGCAGAGCACCTGCCCTTTTTGCTCCTTGCCCCAAAGTGCCCTTTTGGTCAATTTTTTATTTTTTTTTTGTTGGTATTATTTCCTAAGCCCTCTTCTGACGCATAATAACATGTACTAAAATTATTTTTTTGTTTTGTTATGGTTTTTTGTACAACATAATAAACCTTCCGGTCACCTTGTTTGACCTTTGTCAAACAACCCTAACCCTTCACCTTTGACCTTTTGCCTGTGACGTATGACACAGTTGCCTCTCGCACAGTGAGATAAGGTGGCTAACTGGAGCTGAACGTAGCGAACGATCCAGATTACAGGACAGTTTTTGGTGAATTATATATATATATATATATATATATATATATATATATATATATATATATATATATATATATATATATATATATATATATATATAAATAAACGTTTTTGGTGAATAAAGTGGAGTAGACTTGCTACTTGTCAGATGACTGAAAACGTAGTATCGTTTCTGCTTCAGTGGTTTAAGCAGAGAGGTAATAAGATACAACAGACACTGACAGGCCTCTGCGTCTGCTTTTCTCTGAAGAACTGTTTAAACTTTACCTTTAATAACATAAAGTTATCTAAGTTTTAAAGTGCAATCAGTAATACTTTTATAACAAATTTATGTCAGTAATGATTTCTTGGTTAATGTTAAGTTGTCATAACAACGACATTTTGAATAATGTCAACTTTGTATTAAAAGTGTCATAATTTACCGAATGACGCTTTATGACAACAGTCATAAATATTCATGAAGGCTTATTCATGTTCATGACAGGTGTTATGTCATGTTTATGACAGTGTCATGTCAGTCTTATTCAAACCTCTTCAAATAAAGTGTTACCAAAAAATCTTATAGAAAAGTCTAACATTAGCAAAAATAGTCATTGTTTATAAAATTATAAGGCATATAAAAGAGATCTAATAGTTGGTCAACACCTTATATAGGAACATGTTAAGTAATTTACAGACATACAGACATGTTTGCTGTTTGTTTATGCAGCAAAAATCAGTGATTCAATTATTGACGCTGGTTGTCATCATTTTCTGGGTGGAAGGATCTCGGACTGAAGAGTTGTTTTCTGATCGAGACTTGCATGATAAAGCCACTGACCACAGGAACATAAATACACCTGAACAGACAAAAGATCCAGTAAATCATTCAGGTGAATCAGCGACTATCAATGGATACCAATATTTAGTGTCGCATATACTGACTGACCTTGCAGAGAGTTAAAGATGTTGAACAAATAGATTCCAGCTACGTTAACATAGGTGAGGCTGGCTAGTCCCCATGGTAACCCCAGTACACAACTGAGGCCAAGAACTGTGGCACCGTCCTTCCATAACCTGGACTCGTTCTCCTTGCTCATCTTCTTCCAGTCGCTGGACTCACGGTCTCCTCTGCCACGTCGTAACTCCCGCATTTTAAACACCACCAGCAACAGCATGCAGGAATTATACAGCACCACCAGGCAAAGAAAAGCCACAGTGATGTACGTGACCAACTTTGTCCGTGGGTTGCCACTGTTCATCCAGCATCTGTTCATCAAGAAGTAACAAAACAGAGACTGTGGTCATTAAGGATTTTCATTGACTGACTCTTTTGCACATGTGAACTCGTGGAAATGTCTTACATTTCTGATGTTTGGTTGTTGGAATCCCTCATTTCCAGAGTGTATCTGCCATAGACACCTAAAGGCCCACAAATTACCATAACAAGGGTAGGAAAGCCTGAGGAGAAAGCAAGAGGAAGGACAAACAGCTGCCATTAGAATCAAGGTAAAAAACAAGAACTAATCTAGCCACTGTTTGTTAATTAAATCAATTAATTGATGGGAGCAATTAACTTCATGCTCCCAACCAAAGTTCCAAACTCACCCCATCCCACCAGGCAGAGTTTGAGCAGGTATCGTCTGACGTAGATGTTAAAGACTCGGATGAGGAGAAGGTAAAGGTGGAATCCTTCCAGGGCCAGCCAGGTGACGGTGGCCAGCAGAGACCAGTGCAGGAAGAGACCCAGACCTCCACAAACCCAGCTGTACTTGTTCTCATCTAGCAGAAAAGTCCAGAAACTGCTGCTCAGGAAGCCGAGGTGGAGGCACAACAACGCCCCTGTTAGCTGCATGTGGATGTTGAGGCCCTTCTCCGAATGTTGTCGACTAAGGGAGACACAACAGAAACGCATTGTTTGGTTTTTTCTTATAAAGGATATTTTTGGGTCTAGTTGCCTTTATTTGCTAATGACTAGACAGAAAAGTGGGTTGTGATGAAGACCTGCAACCTGTGATGGCTGTGTAGAGGACAGAGGCCTCCATACATGGAGGATTTATCTGTGTTGTTAGTTTTATAATGCAGATGCAAAGAGTATTTGCCGACTCTGACATTTCCTGCATGACTACTGTTCACCTTGATGTCTTGTTGTGCAAAGCAAAAAAACAAATGATTGGAGTTGGTTAATCACTCATGATTCAGAGAGTAAACCTTTAAAGTTTTATCTAGAACATCCTTTGAAGTTCTCTGAACCAAACACCACAGTAACCTGTGACAATTGACTGGGTCAGAACTGATTACTTATTTTGTATTCCACAGTTTTTGACCCAAAGATGTTGTGAATCTTCTTGTGAGTCTCATGGACTCTCACAATTTCTCTGAACTCCTGCCATATTTCTGTTGGCACCGAAACATAACAATCAATGAGCCCAGAGTCATTTGAGGAGTTTTTGTTTTGTTCCAGCAGTAGGTGGGTGCTTCTGTGGTGATTTAATAGTTCTAGAGTCCTTTAGTAATTTTCTTTTGAAAGATTTTTAGTTTATCTACAGTAGATTTTTCTCTTGGTGCCTTTAGTTAGTCTATGTCCTTATTGATTGGACCTGGAGGCTGAAGCTAACAGCTAATTCAACAAGTGCCAAGACTAAAGCAATTTCAAAACATTAAGTTTGTGTGAATGTTACTTTGACTTTTTAAACTGGTGTGATGTTGACATTTGGTGCTCAGTTCCAAATAAGGTGATTATTATTTACCAAGGAAATTGTTCAATGTGACTCATCTTCCTGTGAGAAATAGGTTTTGAGAACAGAGTGTAAAGTATTTTGGTGATGTGAGAATGACCCACTGACAGTTAAGGTCTAAAATTATTAGACAGTTTAAAGTAAAGCATATTTTCTAGATGTTTACACTGCCTAACTCCATCAGTCAAAACCTGTAAATGTGTAAATGTGTCACTTTAGGTTTTCTGTTTCTTTCTTCAAGTGTGAGATTCCTCTTATGATTCAAAGACTCCATAAAAATATGAGAAAAACCCAATCTCATGATTGTGTGTGACAAACTTCTCATATAATACAAGAATAACTCTGCCTCTACACAACAGATGTCGCAATGGGTGTTCAAATCTTTGGTTAGTGTTTGTTTTTCGAAGCTGAAAGAACATATAAGACACATGTAGTTTCTCATCCATCGCTGCTTATCAATTTCCCAGTCATTGATCTGAACAACATAAAATTATATAAAGATCACATATCTGATCAAATGCATGTGCCTTTTCAGGTAGTTCAGAAGAAGCTTTTTTGTTAGAGTGGAAGCTATAGAACGGTTTATAATTTATTTCCCCCTAAAAACTTTAGTGATAAAGAAGAAGAAGCAGGTTTTCTTAGATTTTTTTCAGGTTACTATTATAGTATTTTTTTAGCCACTGATAGGTAATACTAAAGATTAATTTGACCAGAGCACCATCCTCCATGTGTTTGCTACGTCCCCTAAATGGTTTGTGGCAAATTCCAAGCATACCATTTCACAGGTTTCTTTAAACCAGTGGTTCCCAAACTTTTTCTTCAGCGCCCCCCCAGTGGCTTCCAAACATTCTCTGCGCCCCCCCCCTCTATGGATTACAAATGGCTGTCTGGTTGAAACCGTGTGTGACGGAAGGGGGGGGGGGGGGGGAGGGGGGAGGGCATCTACTTTTTTGGGGGCAAAATGAATGTACGTAGCTGAAAATAGACACCAACATCGGTAGCCTACAAGGTACTTGTTAAGCTTAAGGTTCTGTATTGATATTAGCTAGTCATCTTTTAGCTAACATTACCTGCATCCAACAGCTTTACTCAACTCAGTCGGTTAGTTTGGAGGGGAAACTGTGAAAAGTTCTTTGCGTTTTGCTGGTTTGCTGCCGTGATTCTAACACAAACCTACGTAGCTCCGCACAGCAGCAGCAGGTCTCCTTCACAGGTGGAAACCCAGCGCTGTAGCGCTCATGTTGCGTTTAAAGGCGGCTCGGAAAAACAGGTTACAACATGTCAACAACGGATTAAACAGTTTTAACTGCTGATAAAAGTGACAGAGGACACAAATATGGGAAGCGTGGAAGCCTCTACTGTATCAAATTGACATAGGAATAACAGAGAGTTGGCCATTCTAAGGTAAAAACCCAGCGCATACAGTGTTCATGTTTTTTTTTTTTTTTCATCCAGACGGCTTCCGGCGCCCCCCCTGCAATGACACGGCGCCCCCCCTAGGGGGCGCGCCCCACAGTTTGGGAACCTCTGCTTTAAACCATAAAGGGCTATTTTTTTTATATATATTTTGAGTAATGGCTTCTTTTTTGTGGTGTGGCTAGGGTTGCCACCTTTCAGAAAGTAAAATAAGGGACCAGTCCCTATATCTGTAAAATAGTTGGGCATAAAATCGAAACACCAACACTGTGAGTCAAACAATGACTGAGGCAGCCTACTATATAACGTACTCGGGGAACACTTTCATTATTACACATACACATTTGAAGGATACGGAACAAATCGCGTCCCGTATCGGTTCAATACGGGACGGTTCCATGTTTCACGGGATGGGTGGCAACCCTAGGTGTGGCCTTGCAGCTTTTTTCATCACAGGACATGTCTCTCTGGGTAAAAATGCAAAAATATTTGTTTGTTTTGGTTTTGTGGTTGATTTGAACACTCACACCATATCCTATCCTGTCTGGGTCACAGGACTCATAACAGAACACTATGATGGCTGAAGGCTTTCATGACATTTATGTTTGTGTATAAATGGTTGTGGTACGGTGTGTGACACAGTTCTACCCATGTAAAACCACTGGTGGAGGTTCACAGTTCTCAGAATCAGCCTGATTATCACCCAGTTTGTGCAACACAAAGAATTTAACTTCAGTTCCACATTACTCTCAATTCAGACATTTAAAATACTAAACATAAGAATGGAATTAAAGTTTTTCTTTGTAAATACAGTACATATGAAGCAGGGGTTGTATTAATGGAATATTCTCCACCTTTGTTCTTCGTAACACTGACAGAAAAAACCCCAACATCATCTGTCATTTTGTCAGGTCAAAATTTAGTCATCTGGGGCCTCATGCATAAAGGACTGCGCAGTTTTGACACTGAAACTTGGAGTATGGAAAAATTTAGAAAAGTTCGACGCACAAAAAAAATCGGATGTATAAAACCGTGCGCGCACGTGGCCGCGCACCTTTCCTTTATAAATCCTAATTTACATTCATATGTAAATTAGTATAAATACCTGGAAGTCTGCCACCACCAAGTGATTATTGAATCGTTTGAAGCAGTATAAGTATTTATAATAATAATTATATATTTAATTTAAAAGGTACTTTGAGGGCACATAATGTCACCTCACAAAAATAAAAATACATTTTAAAGAAAAAACATCCAAATTAAAGAAATAAAAAATAAAGAGATTGTGCAAATGCCTGTTGGAACAGCAGCGTGTTTAGTCAGGATTTAAAGACAGACAGTGTGTCATTGAATCATTTGAGTGGGGAAAGTGGATGTTTATTCTAAATAGTAGAATCATGTGTATAAGTTGTACATTTACAGAATAAATATGCTTTATGTCCATAAAGTGCATTCACAAAGCGGGCGGCTCAACTGAAGGATGTCTGCCACTGACCGGTACCGGTACCGGTATCGCACGCCTTCTTTAAGTTTTGCTCAGAAATCCAGGATGATCAGTCTGAGCAATCTAATAAACCATCTTCAACATTTCCCAGCAGATCAATATGATCAAACGCTCCCTCTGAATCCTTCCATTGGGGATGTACTCCATCAGAACCAAAGGGCTCCACAATTACGCGGCTCACCTTTGAGCAGCTGTACGTGTGATTGCATACACACCTTGATCACCTTAAAATTAATCAAGTTTGTTGATTACTTTTAATCAGCAGATTTGAGTTAATCTGCTGATCCAACCCTGTTTTCTGTTTTTAGTGAGAATTAAATTACCCCACAGATGCATTCCAGGCGTTACATCTTTTATGAGACAAAAACTGAGGAAAAGTACTTCCAGCGAGGTTTTCACATACTTTTTTAAATTTTCTTTATTTTGTGTGCGTGTTAGCTTATTATCTGAGGATAAATGCGGTTCAGTTTCATCGATTACGTTTAAGCAATAAAATATTAAAATCATGAAAAACATCGATTTGATGCTTCTTGGTATAAATAACACCGAATGTAGTCAGACTACAGTGTATTTAGGTGAGTTTTGACTTTTGCTTAAAATATGGGACCGCACATTTTTTGTGCGCACGCACGCTTTATACATGAGGCCCCTGACCAGTTGGTGCAGATGCAGAAGCATTTTCAACTTTAAGTACAGAGCAGATTGTGTAGGCAACTAAATCAATCAATCAATAATAAAAAAAAATATCTGAGTATCTTCTCTGACCTGCACACTTAACTAAATGCATCTTGCTATCCGGGAGCTGACCCTTGAATAGTTGTGGACAGGTCTCTTTGGAGCTCGTTTGGTGCAGGAGCTTCTGCTAAAAGCGAGGGATTTTAGAATAACAAAAACTTCTTATTCAGAGTCTTTTCATCTTCTGATGACTTTAGTTGGAGAAATGTTCCACGATTTTAAAACTTTGGCTAAAATGGCACTTATAATTCCAGTCTTCAGTGCGGAAGCAGCTTCCAGATCAACATCAAAACATTTATAGGCTTGATTAACAACCAGGTATGCAATTCTGGTTGGTGTGATGGCCACAGCAGGGGAATCATTCATAATTTAATTGTTTAATTTCATTGTTCATATGTAGTAACTGGGGCCAAAGTTGGTTGTCACAGTGCACAAGAAGCTGCATGTATTCGCTTGATGTGGATTCTCTGTTCGGTTTGTTGACTAAAGAAGCCCATTGAAAATTAAATGCCACTGAATGTTTCATTATTATCAATTTAAAAGTTAATGAGTAAAGAGAGATTATGACAAGATTTTATTTTTTTTAATTCTGTCAAATCAAAACAATGGACAACAAAGTGCAACCTCTGCTGGTGTTTTTAATAAAGAGGATGGGCTCCCTGACTGTAAAGTGTGGTGAACAATTTGCATCTAAATAGTTTCTGTCCAACATGTGTGGAGAGCAGTTAAAAACTGAAGGATTCTTAGCTTCAGTTTTTAACTGAAAAAGCTGCACTATTCCTGACTCTAAACCTGTGCAAGTCCTGGATAGAAGGAAGAAGGAAGACATAATACAAGCTATGTCAATCCATTAATAAAAAAGGTTTAACTTAAAGTAAAAACTTACTGCAGACCAACATAGATGAACAGGCTGATGACAGCAAAGAAGGCAGAGAGCGCTGATCCAATGTAGGTGATGTAGCTGAGAGCCTCAGCATGATCCTCATCCACCTTCACTTCTGGATTCTATATAGGGAAAAAATAAAGTTTAGCTGAAATGCATTTTACATCAATCCTCAGGAGACATTTTGTTTGCCGTTTGTCTCTTTCACCTCTGAGATGCTAAGGTATTCACAAAGCCAAATATGATCAGTGTGTGTAACTGGCGTAGAAACTGCAGTAAATGTTTCTCGAACACTCGGGGCAGAATGTAAATTTAAGGGGCTGTTTATTAACAATTTGAAAATCATCTATCAAATTTCTACCACTTTACAAGTTTGCACTACTTTGTGTTTTGGCCTGTTATGAAAAATCCTCCAACAATAATTAAATCTTAGGTTAATGTGACAAAATGTTAATACTTTTAGAAGTCACTATATGTAAATGTAAAACTGTTGATTACTGGTGACAGAAAAACATGATTTACCACAAGCACAGCAAAAAAGCCGAGGCGACTGCAGCGGCAGATAAATTCATCTTCGGATTTTTTGGTATAACAGCCTTCAGTACTCCACTCTAATGAAAGCAGAAAAACAAACATGTAAATCCTCATTTGATGCTTTCATTTAAGAGTAGAAAAGTTGTTTGCATCCATATTGCACCTGTTTCATCCTCCTTCCAAAACACACATGTTCCATTGTTCTCCTGAAACATAGAAAGGGAATCAAAATGGAAATGGAAGGAAAATTCCTTTTTTTAATTGTATTTATTCAATTACCGTTTTATTGTGGTTGAAGATTAACTGGACCGGATCAGTAAGGTTGCTGATTTGCTGGCTTCCAACGCTCACAAACAGAACCTGCTCTCCTAAAACAGTTCCCTGTTCTCTGAAAGTCGGCTGCGTACCAGAGTTGTTCTGAGGAGTTTGCTGCAATGAGGAGACAGAATTGGCCTCTTTTTTAAAAGTAATATTCGTCTAGAGGGACAGCCTCTACAGCCTCCATTTTTTACTATAAAAAAATCACAATGTAAATTAATAGAAATGAGTCTGAAGGAAAGAACCACCTGGTGCATTCACAATGGCATGCTGGCTTAAGCTCGAAGTTCAGGTAAATGTATAAAGAACATTATGCTTGCTTGTTCAGAGAATCACACCTGAAAGAATCTGCTGTTGATCACAGAGGAAACCACTTGGACATTTTTCTCCGTCTGTGCCCTTCTCATTTTCGGAACGTGTGGCAATGGGATTTGGACCCTGTGATTGGATGTGGGACGTACTTCAACCTTAATACCAGAACATTTATTAGAATTTTATTAAGAGAAAATCAGTTATGTTTCAGACCATGTCCTGTAAATACAGCATATTGGTTTACTATGTCCTCATAACATTTATGAACATTCCATCAAACTTTGAACACAGTTTAACATAAATACAAGAGAAATTAATCCTGTAAATGTCAAAAGATTAATTTAGTTTATTAATGCAATTCAACAACTGAAACTTATATTTTACAGAGTCAACAGACTTATACATTTGAAACCAGACAATTTACACATGCCAATTAAAATGACACAGACGTCTTTTTTCCCTTACTGTCTAAAGTGAAATCAGACCACATTTATCATGTTTTAGGTCAGTCAGAATTTCCAAAATTATTACTATTTGCTAAATGCCACAATAATGATAGAATGTTGGAGATTTATAAGTTGAGCCACATGGCCTTGAAACTTCTGATAGGTTAAACTGAGATATTTGATGTAATTAGAGGAGACCTGTAGATGTCCTTTAAGGCCACACATCACTCTGTAGTTTCACAAGGAATCAGCAAAGAGATCAGTAAGAGAATTGTAGAGCTGCACAGTCTGGTTCATCAATTTCCAGATAGTTGAAGGTGCTGTGTTTATGGAAATGTCCAACCATCATACTGCTCAGGAAGGAGACAACTTTATGTCCCAAATATGGACGTGTTTGGGTATAACATGTCCAAATCAACCCCAAAACAATAAGACCAAACATGCTGCCTGACGCTGACATGTTTCACTGTGTCATTCTCCACAGTCAGTGTATTAGTGTGGCCTACACAAAGTCCTGATTCCAATCCCAGAGAGAATTTGTGGGCAAATCTGAAAAGGTGTGTGTGAGAGAGGCAACCTACAACTTGACTCAGTTCTACCAGTTCTGTCAGGAGGAATGGACCAGAACTCCAGCAAGCTACAGTGAAAAGATTGTGGAAGGAAACCCAAAATGTTTGACTCAAGTCATGCAGTGCAAAGGAAATTTACGTCAGCTCCTGAATTTGAATAAATAAACCTCAGACATATTTTCTCTCTCATTGTTGTGGCAATTAGCAAATAGAAATAATCTTGGAGATTTAAAACCAGAGAAGTTTGGTTTGATTTAACTTCACATGGTGAGAAAAAAAAGTTGTGTCTTTTATTTGGTGTATGTAACCTTCTGGTTTCAACTGAATATTTTATTTTCATTTTGATGATTATGGCTTTTATCTCACTGAAACCCACCATTCAGTTTCTCAGATAACCTGAATTTTACAGAAACATTATGAGGAAGACTAACAGGGCAGCTTCAGTAGACGGATTCTGACACTTGTAGGGAGAAAAGGTCACAGCTGAAGAAGATTCACACTCATGTTAATGTTAATGTTGTTGGAAAAGAAAACCTTGAGAGGATGGTGAAAAACACACCATTTATGAGTTTTACAGTTTGAGTCAGTAGTGGCGTATTATGCTTCCTTGAAGAGGTCATGTTAGGATAGGTCCATACAAAACATCCATATCTGACAAACATGTCAGATGACTTTGGACTTTACCAAGTCCAAAGTCATCTGACAGGAAATTTTATTGCATTCCTTCCTTCTCTGTGCTGACAAGGTTGATGGAGATGCTAATTTTATTTTTTTTTTAGCAGGTATTAGCTAAAATTCATGTTAAAATGAAGCTAATTGGTAATCCTTTGGAACTACCAAATGTACCACAGAACCATTATGGTCAAGAGGACGATGAGACACTGGACCCAATAATGAAGACGCATAAGCAACATGGGATTCCTTAACACCTCAGCAGAACCAGAGAATCGTCTTCATTCAATGCATAGAACCCCAAAATACTTGGTGCCTATACTGTACAGTACAGTCACATACTTGAAGGCTGGCCATAATTTCTGTATTAATAATTATCAAAATTAACTTAAATAAATGCTTGAAATTAAAAAACAAAACAAAAACAAAACAAAAAAACAACAAAAACAAACAAACAAAAAAAAAACCCTTATTTCTCGTGTTGGTGTTCCCAAATAAAGGTTTTACCTATGATCACCAGCTATGAGCTCACCTGGTCTGATGATTTCACCATCCTGCAAAATAGCTGGGAGCAGTTATGCTGCTTTTCTTCACACTTTACAATTTTATCTTCATAGCACCTACCAGGAAATATTTCACATCAATCATCTAAACAATGATGCAGCACAAGAACTATTGTAACCACAACAATTTAAACACAAGAACAAAAATAGAATGAAGACACAATGTATTCCTCTATGAGCAATAAAGCAGTGTCCAAAAGCTGGTATGAACATAACTAATCCCCAAAACAAGTTGAAATTAAAGAAAAGGAAAAAAAAAGACTTACAATAACATGAATTTATTAAATGAAGAAGCCATTAGGGAGTAAGAATAGAAGCTTAACATCAACCCCATAAGCATGGCATGGATCACTTACCTGGTCCACTTTACAAGATCTTGTTTTATACACTCATCAATAACATCCTGAGGATTACAGTCTGTAAAATGGACACAGAATGTGAAGAAGTCAGAACTTTTCACCTCAAACAAAAATGACAATGAAATTCGTCAGAGGTACGAGAAAAAAAATTTACTAATATTTTGAATATCACTCATTCAGACAAGATAGAAATGTTTTCCCAATGGGCAGAACTGAGCCTGGACGGATACATTAACAACTAAGCTGATGTTCAAACTACAAAACCCCAGAATACTCACCAGCTCTGGTCGTAGGGAAGCAGAGTGTTAGGAGATAAAGAGTAATCCACTTCATGTTGGACTTTCTCAAACTGATACTGATCACCGACCGAGGCGCCGTGTTGCTCTGGTGGTTGAGAGTTGCTTGTTGCAGCAAACAATTTCACATCTAGTTTGATCACATGCTGAGAGAGAGGTGGCCTAAAGGAAGGAAGTGATTGTTTAAGTGGATAAGTAAAATAGTTAAACGTCAACCAACCCCCAAATGTACGTTTTGCTTTTTTTTTTTTGCTGATAAACCATCTAAATATGTTATGCATGGTTCTATCTTTATGTTTCTGTCCAAATTTTGACATTTTCTTCTACAGCGTTTCATCTAGTCCAGCAGACTCCAAAGCACTCTAGACTACATTCAGTCATTCGTGCGCTAATGGTGGTGCTACTGGATAGTAACCACAGCTGCATCACCAGCATCAGGCAAGGGAGGTGAATGTTTTGGCCAAAGGCACAATGACAGAGATCTACAGTGTTTTAAGGTCAAAGTGCCCCTTTTTACTTTAAGCCCCTTCCCCTCCAAAGGTCTCTGCACGGCCCTGCGAATGTCAGAGTTTTAGTAGGGCTGGTCCTGTTTGTGAACACTGGAAAGCAGCCAGTCAGCAATCTCACTGAGCCGGTCCAGTTAATCTTTTACCACAAAAATAAAATGGTAACTATATATACAATAATAAAACCTTAAAAAACAAGAATTTTCCTTCATTTTGATTCTCTTTCTGCGTTTCAGGAGAACAATGGAACATGTGTGTTTTGGAGAGAGGATGAAACAGGTGCAATATGGATGGAAGCAGCTTCTCTACTCTTAAAAGAAAGCATCAAATCAGGATTTACATGTTTGTTTTTCTGCTTTCATTAGAGAGGAGCACTGAAGTTTGTTATCCCACTAAAACGGAAGCTGAACTTATCTGCAGTTTTTTTGCTGTGCAGATAAGTTATGTTTTTCTGTCACCAGTAACCAACAGTTTCCACTCTCTTGTATCAATACTTTGTAGAAACTTTTGCTGCAGTTACAGACTTAGATTTATTTTATTGTCGTTGCGTAAAGACACATCGCTTGGCCAACGGAGAACAGACCATGGAGAGGATGGGTGGAAACAGAGAGGATCTGGTTATCTCTGGCTAAGCAGCGTCTGTGTGCGATGCTGTGGATAGGGGGAAGTGGAGTCCCAATGATCCTCTCCACTTTTTGTAGGCACAAATTCAAAAATATATTTATCGCAAAGGGCAATTAAATAAAAACATATTTCAGTTTTTCCAATGTTAATCAACTGCTCCCTGTTGTAAACCACCCTGTTGCTATGGACACGCATCAGACCAAAACAGCAAAGTATGAAAAATATTGCCAAAAATCTGTTCAACTACCCATCATCCAAAACAAGAAGGAACACTTTTCCAAAAAAAACTACCATTCCCCCCTGATCAAATTTAGCTAGCTCAGCATCTGGGAGGTAAAAGGCTGAAAAAGTTGCAATAAATAAACAACTTTGGAAAACTTGTGTAAAATTTATTTCTCTCCATCATGGAGCTCTGAGTGTGATTGACCATCATGCTGTGAACCTCAGCCACATCGCCTGCTCTGGATCGGTGCTCTCTGCCCCCTTTGCTTTCATCAGCCTGGTCATCTTTCTTGATCTGCACTAAGTTGTGTCTTTAACCTGCAGCTTTTTTTATACTGGATTTGACAGTTTATATCAAAAGACCCATAACTTGTTTTCTCACCATCTTACATTAAATCAGATGTTTCCTGTTCTAGCTCAGTTATGAGCTAGAACAGGAAATGACATAAAAGATTAACCATTTCTTTTTTCGTATTGCAAATGTTTACATGAACTACAATTAGTTTACTTTTAACCAACTTATAAAATATAAATCATGTCAAAATTTTGTAAGCCACTGATTGGCTGATTCACAACACATTAAATAAATATAGGAGTGGCTGTGAATGTAATAGGAGACAGCAGCTAAAACACACTGCTGCATGATATCTGGGAAAAATCTAAAAGAAATCATCCAAGACTTCATCATGAGCGATCAGCACATTTCAATACAATCCTTGGTCTTTTTGAAAAACGTTGATGCATCAAACCATTTATATGCAAGTATAAACATCATGGAAGCCTTCAGCTGTCATAACGTTCGGTTATGAGTTCTGTGTCCTGGATGTGAAAAAGTCATGAAACTCAACCACGAAACCAGAGCAAAGCTGTGGTGAAGATGAGAGTGTTGTTACCCAGAGTGATGCATATCCTGTACTGACATGAGCTGTAAGACCACACACCAAGAAAGAAGCCATTATTCAAAAAAACTGAAAAAAATTACTGACTGCCAATACACTTCACAAAAACAACAGCCAGGAAGAAATGTGTCCTAATGGACAGTGACCCCAAGCAAATACCACCAGATTAGCTACTAAAGGTGGAGAACGAGAAGATGAAAGCAGACCTCGCACTACAACCTTTGCTTCACTTGGTGGTGGACAGTGAATGTCACTTTGTATCTGTCTGTTCCATTTGAATGACTTGTAACGTTTTTATAGGGCACGTTTTTATACTTCACCAAATCTCATTATTTCTCAAGGTAATGACACTGAGGGGTTTTGGTCAGTTCCTGAAACTGGTAAACAGACCTGGATGGTGCACAGAAGGGAAATGGGTGAACTGCAACAAGGTAAGGCCATTTTATTTTTATAGCACATTTTCAGCAACAAGGCAATTCAAAGTGCTTTGCATGAATTAGAAGGAAATGCAACAAAACAACACACCATAGAGCAAAAGAAGAAGAAAGGAAACAAATAAGGATAAATAATCCATGACTGATTTACTAGTAGGGGTTTCTCTGGATTCTTGTTCTGATAATGTTGTTCTAAAGTAATGAGAAGTTTCTCCACATAAACTAAAAAGAGTTTCTCTGGATTCTAAATATATTATAATTCCGGCTGTGGATTGAGTGAAATTCTCTTGATTGAAGGTGAACTTTAAAACCGACTCAGTTATACCAGTTCTGTCCCGAGGCATGGACCAAAAATTCTGCAAGCTGTTATGAGAAGCTTGTGAAAGAAGAGCTAAAACATTTGATCACAGGATGTTTTACCAAACATAAAGTAAATATATGCACACTTTTGATTTGAAGAAAGTGTTATTAATATTTGGATTATGACAATCCTAACTTACCTTCAACAGGAAAGTCTGAGATTTAAGTCAGTGAAAAAAAGTTGTCTTTATAACCTATGTAAATATTTAATTTCAAACGCAAAAAATAACTTGTTCTTGGGGTCCACCTGCCATGCAATGTGCAGTGCTCATCCAAAATACCGGTGGAGGAGAAGTAAACAAAACAACAACAAAAATGACTTATCCTTCAGGGACAGAGAAAAGAGAGAGAATAGAAAAAAGACAAGATCAGGTCATGTTTATCAAAAAAGATTTATGGAGATGTTAATAGAAAATTAGCTTGATAGCGACCTGGAACGGTCCAATTCAACATTTATGTTGACATTTGAGGAGTTTTTGTTTGGTTCCAGCAGTAGATGGGTGCTTCTGTGCTGATTTAAAAGAATAGTTCAAGAGTCTTTAGTAATTTTCTTTTGAAAGATTAGTTTATTTAGATTTTTCTCTTGGGACATTTAGTTAGTGAAAGTTCTTATGGATTGGACCTGGAGGCTGAAGCTAACAGCTAATGGAACAGGTGCCAAGAGTAAAATTTCAACTTTAAATTACTTGATTTTTGATGTGTCCCTATATATTTCAGAGGTTTTTGGCTTCAAAACAGCGTGTTTGATAACATTATGAACTTCTCAATGTTTGACAATGTCCAGCAAAATGTACCATGTTAAGAAGACTCAGGCACTGGAAACAGGCTCCTCTTAAACTCTAGCTGACGAGGCAGATGATTTGCAGGTGCTGTAATAGCTCCTCAGGTCCACCTCTGGTGAACGGTCACCTCCTGACTCCCTCTGGTGGATGACTGCGAGAACTGCACAAGACCCACACACAACTCAAACTCCAGCTTCCCAACAAAAACACTGAGCTCCTTTAAATCAAGGCTAAAATCCACCTGTTTAGAGTTGCCTTTGATTAATAACCTATCAATGCATTTTATTTAGATTTGTTTGATTTTGATGCCACTTAACAAAATGTAATGTTTACTGTTGTTTTGTAACAGTTACTGTTCTTTGTTTTTGTGGTGTAAAGCAATTTGAAGCACCTTGTTGCTGAAATGTGCTGCATAAATACACTTGACTTCCTTTGATCTGACTTTGCCTTTTTCCTCCTGGAGAAATACCACGTCATTGTTGACAATGGCGAAGATCGTTGGTGCTTCAATTTTTTTTTTTTTTTAAAGTGCAGCGTTTTATTTTAAATAACTAGTCCGTATCCTGGTTTTCACTATGCATTTGACCCACATGCAGAACACTCCTTAGAGCACAGGTGTCAAACTCCAGTCCTGGAGGGCCACTGCCCTGCAGCTTTTAGGTGTGCCTCTGCTGCACCACGCCTGAATAGAATAATTAGGTCATTAGCAAGGCTCTGGAGAACTGATCTACACAAGAAGGAGGTAATCAAGCCATTTAATTCCAGTGTTTTGTACCTGTGGCACATCTAAAAACTGCAGGACAGTGGCCCTTGAGGACTGGAGTTTGACACCCCTGCCTTAGAGGAACAAAGAAAAGGTTAATAAAGTTTATTGAGCTATGAATAATGAATGTGCATCTTCGTCCGGGAGCCTGGTGACTGGGGTAAGTAGCAGAGTCACTGATGATTAATGTGGAATGGAGCCCATACTCATGGAGACGAAGAACAATAGTCCTCCGGACAGGGGCGCAATATAGGGGTGAAAAGTGATGACAATTCTAGGGGCCCTGACCAGCAGGGGGCCTTCCACAATTTAATAATTTATTTTTTGTTCATAGAAATTAAAAATAAAAAATAAATCGGGGTCCTGTCAAATACAAAATTAATCATATTGTATTTTCAATGATTGTTTTTAGCAGTAAAAATTTAATGTTGCACCTCTCAGACCAAAACCCACATCCGATTTTGCCCGGAACCCCTCTGGATCTGCATGAAATGGTTCGTTCCTGCTTGGAGCGCTAGACTGTGACACTGTTCAGAATACAGCTGCCACGAAACGACTGTGGCAGTTACTATGCTGCTAAAAAAAGTTATAAAATCAAGTTTTCAAAAACAAAATAGAGAGAGGGAGACACAGAAAAAGGCAAGAGTGTTGATTTATTACCCAGTCTTTCTCCAAGAGGTGAGTAGACTGTGAGATTACAAACCATTTAGCATAATTAGCTTAGCTACAGACTACTGTTTGCCTCCATTTCACTAGCATTTAATGAATTAAGGAAAAAAATTACCGACATATTCATATATTTAACTTGTCCCTTGTACCTTTCACCACACTTAACAGATGAGACGGTAGCAGCGCTGACATGCCCTCTCCTAAATGAAAATAAAACTGCAGTATTTTATATAAATATTTTTTCACATATTTTTTAAAACTGTCATTATGTTTTAACAGTATGGCATGAGAGGTAATCTGTGAAAAATCTATTTCCCCTGGTTTCTCCCAGTGCTACAAACAACCAGTCAGTGACAGGAGAGTTTTAGTACTGTCAATCACAATCTCATGTGGTGCTGCTCATCCTTCCTAACCCTTGATTTGTGCCGTGCTACAGCTAGCATAGCACAGAGCTGTGCAGATTGAAACTGAATGCTCAGTTTAGTTAGCATAGCTACCAATCTTCTTCTTTTCCTTTCGGCTTTTTCCCTTTAGGGGTCACCACAGCAAGTCATCGGTCTCCATGTAACCCTATCTTCCGCATCTTCTTCTCTCACACCAACTACCTTCATGTCCTTTTTCACTCCATCCATAAATCTCCTCTTTGGTCTTCCTCTAGGTCTCTTTCCTGTCAGGTTGTTATGGCCCTGGGCCTTGTGGGCCGTAACACAGGTCCATCCTCATCATCCTTCTATTGATGTATTCAGTGTCTCAAGTTAGCATAAGCTACCAGTGACGGCAGATGAACGGTTTCTTGTTATAAGTTGTTTCTCCCCCATTAGCACATTTAGCAGTGAGTAAATGAAGTTGATTGACAGCACTAAGACCTTCCTCCTGGTTCTGATTGGTTGTTTTGGTTAGAACTGTGCATTACTTTAACCAGTAATAGTAATTCAGGAAAGAGGTGGAGGAGATTGATTTTTCACAGATTATTTGTCTCATAACAAACTGCTATGACACTGTGACAACTTTAACAAATATGGGAAAAAAACATATTTTTTATTTAAGTTACATACTGCAGCTTGAATAAATAGCATTTTTTAGAAGTCTGGATTGCTTTATGTATATTTTGCATGTTGTCTATGACTGTTGCTCGTTGGTAGAGACATTTCAGTAATCTAAAACTAATAGAAAAAAAAATAAGCAACCTACTTGCATACTGGATGTGGACTGTTGGATGTTAAATTCATGAGCAGTAAATATTGTGCTAATTATCAGAGTTGAATCAAAGAAAGCAAGGCAGATGCAATCCTTTAAAATTGTGACGCTTTGTATGGGTCAAATAGACTCAAAAAATTGTAATAACAGCTGCGCAGGGGGGCCCAATCTAATTTTTTGTCAGGGGGCCCACAATTTCTGATGGCGCCTCCCTGCCTCCGGAGTAGGGTTTGGAGGGAGAGATTGGGTTCCAGGGTTTGAGTTCTTGTGTGGGTGTTGATCCAGAGTTGTGTAAAGCTGGGAGCCGGGGCTCTGTGAAGCGGTCATTTGATTGGGCTTTTCAGGAAAACTGAAAAACTTTGGATGGACATAGATATTGACATATATTTTTATTTCCTGATATATTTAATAAACATAAAAACTGAACAATAAATACATGCAAAGAACATAATATTTCTGGAGCACTGTCTTTTTAAAGAAATCTTATAGAAAAGTTTAACATTAGCAAAAAGAGTGATTGTTTGTAAAATTATAAAGCATGTACAAGAAGACCAATATACAGTCAACACCTAATATAGGCGCTCTTTGTTTACACAGCAAAAATCAGTGATTCAGTTATTGAAGCTGGTTGTCATCATTTTCTGGGTGGAAGGATCTCGGACTGAAGAGTTGTTTTCTGATCGAGACTTGCTTGATAAAGCCACTGACCACAGGAACATAAATAGACCTGAACAGACAAAAGATCCAGTAAATCATTCAGGTGAATCAACACCTATTAATGGATACCAATATGTAGTGTCGCATATACTGACTGACCCTGCAGAGAGTTAAAGATGGTGAACAAGTAGATTCCAGCTATGTTAACATAGGTGAGGCTGGCTAGTCCCCATGGTAACCCCAATACACAACTGAGGCCGAGAACTGTGGCACCGTCCTTCCATAACCTGGACTCGTTCTCCTTGCTCATCTTCTTCCAGTCGCTGGACTCACGGTCTCCTCTGCCACGTCGTAACTCCCGCATTTTAAACACCACCAGCAACAGCATGCAGGAATTATACAGCACCACCAGGCAAAGAAAAGCCACAGTGATGTACGTGACCAACTTTGTCTGTGGGTTGCCACTGTTCATCCAGCATCTGTTTATCAAGAAGTAACAAAACAGAGACTGTGGTCGTTAAGGATTTTCATTGACTGACTCTTTTGCACATGTAAACTTGTGGAAATGTCTTACATTTCTGATGTTTGGTTGTTGGAATCCCTCATTTCCAGAGTGCATCTGCCATAGACACCTAAAGGCCCACAAATTACCACAACAAGGGTAGGAAAGCCTGAGGAGAAAGCAAGAGGAAGGACAAACAGCTGCCATTAGAATCAAAGTCAAAAACAAAACCTAACCTAGTCACTGTTTAGAGGTTTGTGCAAACAGTGACTATACAAATTTGCTAATTGTTTGGAGCAATTAGCTTCATGCTCCCAACCAAAGTCCCAAACTCACCCCATCCCACCAGGCAGAGTTTGAGCAGGTATCGTCTGACGTAGATGTTAAAGACTCGGATGAGGAGAAGGTAAAGGTGGAATCCTTCCAGGGCCAGCCAGGTGACCGTGGCCAGCAGAGACCAGTGCAGGAAGAGACCCAGACCTCCACAAACCCAGCTGTACTTGTTCTCATCTAGCAGAAGGATCCAGAAACTGCTGCTCAGGAAGCCGAGGTGGAGGCACAACAACGCCCCCGTTAGCTGCATGTGGATGTTGAGGGCCTTCTCCGAACGTCGTCGACTAAGGGAGACATGACAGAAATGCATTGTTTGCTTTTTCATTTTAAAGGATATTTTTGGGTCTAGTGGCCTTCATTTACTAGCGACTAGACAGAAAAGTGGGTTGTGATAAAGTGATAAGACATGTAGCCTGTGATGGCTGTGTAGAGGACTGAGGCCTCCATACATGGAGGCTTTATCTGTGCACCCAGAAATGTGTTAGTTTTATAATGCATATGCAAAGAATTTCGCTGACTCTGACATTTCCTGCATGACTACTGTTCACCTTGATATCTTGGTATCAAGGTATCAATGCAACAAAACAAATGATTGGAGTTGGTTAATCACTCATGATTCAGAGAGTAAACCTTTAAAGTTGTATCTAGAACGTCCTTTGAAGTCCCAGGATGAGTTCTCTGAACCAAACACCACAGTAACCTGCGACAGTTGACTGGGTCAGAACTGATTACTTATTTTGCATTCCACAGTTTTTGACCAAAAGATGTCATGAATCTTCTTGTGAGTCTCCAGGACTCCCACAATTTCTCTAAACTCCTGCCATATTTCTGTTGGCACTCAAACTAAACAAAAAATGAGCCAAGAATCATTTGAGGAGTTTTTGTTTTGTTCCAGCAGTAGGTGGGTGCTTATGCTGTGATTTAATAGTTCTAGAGTTCTTTAGTAAGTTTCTTTTGAAAGATTATTAGTCTTTCTATAGTAGATTTTTCTCTTTGTGCCTTTAGTTAGTCTATGTCCTTATTGATTGGACCTGGAGGCTGAAGCTAATTCAACAAGTGCCAAGACTAAAGCAATTTCAAAACATTAAGTTTGTGTGAATGTTACTTTGACTTTTTAAACTAGTGTGATGTTGACATTTGGTGCTCAGTTCCAAATAAGGTGATTATTATTTACCAAGGAGATTGTGAAAGGAGATTGTTCAATGTGACTCATCTTCCTGTGAGAAATGGGTTTTGAGAACAGAGTGTAAAGTATTTTGGTGGTGTGAGAATGACTCACTGACAGTTAAGGTCTAAAATTATTAGACAGTTTAAAGTAAAGCATATATTCTAGATTTTTACACTTCTATTAGTCAAATACTGTAACTGTGTCACTTTAGGTCTTCTGTTTCTTTCTTCAAGTGTGAGATCCCTCTTATGATTCAAAGATTCCATAAAAATATGAGAAAAACCCAATCTCATGATTGTGTGTGACAAACGTCTCATAATTGTCATGATCGTGTTTCTGTGTGTTTACTTTTGGAGTTCTTTGTGTTCAGTTTCCTTCCTGTGAGTCTCTGTCTCTGCGTCTTCCCCGTTGATTGTTCCCAGGTGCGTCTCGTTCCCTTGATTACCCCTGTGTGTATTTAGTCCCACCTGTTGTCTGTGTTCGTCGTTGGGTCCTTGTCTAATGTATGTCTAACGTCGCTTGTCAGTCAGTTTTCCTCAGTTGAACTGTAAAGTTCTGAGGTTGCTTGTTTCTGTGTACAGTCTTTATGTCAGTTGCTACCGGTATTAGCTATGTGCTAATTTGCTGCCGTGCTGCCTGATACCGGACTGTGAGCTTCTCATCATTAAATTCATCATCATTTTCTCCTACTACCTGGGTTTCTGCGTCTCTCCTCACCACCACCAACCACACCACATGACAATAATATAAGAATAACTCTGCCTCTACACAACAGATGTTGCAATGGGTGTTATAATCTGTGGTTAGTGTTCGTCTAAGCTGAAAGAACATATAAGACATAGTTTCTCATCCATTGCAATCAAACAATTTCCCTTGCTGACCTTGTTCTGAACAACATAAAATTATATAAAGATCACATATCTGATCAAATGCATGTGCTTTTTCAGGTAGTTCAGAAGAAGCTTTTTTGTGAGAGTGGAAGCTGTAGAACGGTTTATAATTTATTTCCCCCTAAAAACTTTAGAAAAAAGAAGAAGCAGGTTTTCTTTGATTTTTTTTTTGGGGTGGGGTGGGGCGTTACTATCATAGTATTTTTCAGCCACTGATAGGTAATATTAAAAGTTAATATGACCAGAGCACCGTCCTCCATGTGTTTGCTACGTCACCAAAATAGTTTGTAACAAATTCCAAACATACCATTTCACAGGTTTCTTTAAACCAAGTTTTTTTTCTCCCAAGTTCTCCATAATAGCCAGATTTGTGAAATAGTTGGTTAAATTCCCCCACATTCTCAGGTGCATTTCACTCAGTTGAGAGCCACATAGCACCTAGGCTGCCACTCTGTGCCACACTAACAAATGTTGGCTGCTCTGGTGCAGAAATTTTCAGCTTTACATAAAAAGCACATTTCATTAAAGTAAAAACTTACTGCAGACCAACATAGATGAAAAGGCTGATGAAAGCAAAGAAGGCAGAGAGCGCAGATCCAATGTAGGTGATGTAGCTGAGAGCCTCAGCATGATCCTCATCCACCTTCACTTCTGGATTCTATACAGGGAAAAAATAAAGTTTAGCTGAAATGCATTTCATACCAATTCTGAGACATTTTGTTTGCTGTTTCTGATGTTCACCTCTGACATGCTAAGCTATTTATAGTTAAATCTGATCAGTGTGTTTAATCAGTGCAGGAACTGCAGCAAAAGTTTCTCATAAATTTGGGGCAGAATGTAAATGCAAGGGGATTTTTCCAGTTAGTTGAAAACCATCACATTCCTGCCACTTTAGAATTATGCACTACTTTGTGTTTTTGCCCGTTACCGAAAATCCTCCAACAATAATTAAGTTTTAGGTTAACGTGACAATATGCTAATACTTTTAGAAGTCACTATATGGAAATGTAAAACTGTTGATTACTGGTGACAGAAAAACACAATTTACCACAAGCACAGCAAAAAAGCTCAGATGGTTGCAGCTGCAGATAAATTCATCTTCAGTTTTAGTGGTATAACAGCCTTCAGTGCTCCACACTAAGAAAGCAGAAAAACAAACATGTAAATCCTGACTTGATGCTTTTATTTAAGAGTAGAAACATTGTTTGCATCCACGTTGCACCTGTTTCATCCTCCTTCCAAAACACACATGTTTCATTGTTCTCCTGAAACATAGAAAGGGAATCAAAATGAAGGAAAATTCTTGTTTTTTAAGTGTATAATATTGTGTTTATTTAGTTACCATTTTATTATTGTGATTAAAGATTAATTGGACCGGCTCAGAAAGATTGCTGATTGACTGCTTTCCAGCTTTCACAAACAGGACCAGGTCTCTGAAAACAGGTCCCTCTAATCTGACAGTCGGCTGGGAATTTCTCGTCCTTCCTATCTTCCGAGGAATTTGCTGCAAAGAGGAGATACAATTGACCTCTCTTTTAAAACTTCATAAAAATCTTACCGCGTTTCTGTTGTCTGCATATCAGTGGTCACAAACTCCTGACCTCCAAGGCCGGTGTCCTGCAAGTGTTAGATGTTGGTCTGCTTCAGTATACCTAGCTGCAAAATAAGCTCATTAAGAGAGCTCTTCTAATGCTAGTGAAACAGTTTAGACATTTAATTCAAGTGTGTAGGACAACAGACGCATCTTAAAGTTGCAGGACACCGGCCCTCAAGGATTGCATTTGTGACCTCTTCTATAGATATTCTGTCTCTACAGGCTGCATTGTGTATTAGAACCACTTTGTGTGTTCACAGTGACATGCTATCTTAAGTCCAGCTAAATGTAACTAGAAAGAACATTATGCTTGGTTGTTCAGTGAATCACACCTGAAAGAATCTGCTGTTGATCACAGAGGAAACCACCTGGACATTTTCCTCCGACTGTGTTCTTCTCTTTTTCCGAAGAGCTGATGATGGGATTCGGACCCTGTGATTGGATGTGACCCCTAATTCAGCCTTAAAACCAGAAGATTAATTAGGATTTTATACAAAGAAAATCCTTTAATCCACAGTTTCTTGATTTACTTTGTCCTAATAACGTTTACGAACATTCCATCAAACTTTGAACACAGCTTATAAACATAAACATGAGACACGTCAATCCTGTAAATGTCAAAAGACTAACTTTATTAATTCAGTTCAATAAGAGAAACTTATTTTTCAAAGAGTCAAGAAGGTTATACAGTTGAAACCAGACGTCCTACATGAAGCCATTTCTCAAAAAGAAACATAAAAAGGCCAGATCGCAGTTTGCAAATTCCCACAGAGACAAAGAACTTCCTTTTTAGAGACATGTCCTGTAGTCTGATGAAACTAAGGTGGAACTGTTTGGCTGTAATGAACCACTGTTACATTTGGAGAGAAAAGGTGAAAGCATCATATTGTAGTGCTGCTTCGCTGTAGGAGGAACTGGTTCACTTCACAGAATAGATGGCATCATTAGGTAAGAGGATTATGTGGAACATTTAAAGACATCAGCCAGACATCAGCCATGACGTTAAAGTTGACCACAGATTGGTTTTCCAAATGGACAGTGACCCTCAGCATTCAGCCAAAGTGTTTAGAAAGTGGCTTCAGGACAACTAGGTCAGTGTTTTGGCTTGGCCATGACCAAGCCTTGATGTCAATCCTTGAGAGAATTTTTAGGTAGATCTGAAAAGGTGCATGCTAACGAGGCGAGGCGAGGCGAGGCAGCCTGCAAACCGATCCTGCAGTTCTATCTGGAATGGACCAGAACTCCAGGAAGCTACGTTGAGAAGCTTGGAAACCCAAAACAGTTGATCCAGAGTTTTTATCTGAAAACAGGACTCTGAATCATTGCTCAGCAGTCCAGCTCCTTTTCTCCTCAGCCCAGGTGAGACGTCTCTGACATTGTGTCTGGTTCAGGAGTGGCCTGACACAAGGAATGTGACATTTTCAGTTCATGTTCATATTTATGTTTGTGACAGCTCTTCTGCAATAGATTTTACTTGACAATCCCCTCAACTCTGTGGTCCTCCAAGTTGCTGGTGTAGGTTTTTATACCACACGTCCTCAGTCCACTTAATTTTCTGTTGGTATGCTTGGATAAAGAACTCTGAATAACTAACTCCTTCAGCAATTACCTTTTTTAAATGCTATAGGTGTTTTTATTTGGTGTTTGTAAACTTCTGGTTTCAACTGTATTTTTTTTATGGTTAATTTTCAAAATGAACTTAAAAATGTGTCATTTTGTAGAAAAAAACACCAATCAATTTTCATGTGTTGATGCTTCATACATAAAGGTTTTACCTCTGTTCACCTCACCTTGTCTGATGAGCTCACGTTGACATTAGCAAACCCAAGTGTACGGCGCTTTGGTTCACATGTCACAATTTTATCTTCATAGCACCTATCAGGAGATGCTTCACATCAATCATTTAAATAATGATGCAGGACAAGAACTACTGTAACCACAATGGATTAAGCACAAAAACCGCCCCCACACAGCTTCACTAGACTTTCAGCAGCAGCAATTAGCAAACTGCACATCTGCTGAGCTCAAAATAGGAGATATTTCTCAATGCTAAAAACTTTGAATAAGGGTTAATAGAAGTCATGCTGTGATGACTTCCTGAAGTCAGAAGGAGCAGGACTCTCTTAAAGAGACAGAGGCCCAATTCAAGGTGCTGAATTTTGAATTAAAATGCCTTTTATGTCATATTCGATGTATTAAACATATTTATAAAAATTGAAGTGATTATCCTATAAGATTATTCTATGTGGCTGGAAAATACATAAAATTGCCCCTTTTATGCCAACATTAAGGCATGAAATTGACAAGTTAATTTGTTTTAAAGTTATGTTTGATGTGTAGAGCATTTTTATAAGAACTGAAAGTAGAATAGTTACTTGATTGTGCTATGAAATGGAAAATACATAATACCCTCCATTAAATGTATTAATGGGAAAAGGAAAATGTTATTAGGGAGTAAGAATAAGAGCTTAAAATCAACCCCAGCAGCATAATTTACCTGGGCCACTTTACAGGATCTTGTTGTACACACTCATCAATAACATCCTGAGGGTTACAGTCTGTAAAATGGACACAGAATGTGAAGAAGTCAGAACTTTTCACAGCAAACAAAAATGACAACAAAATTAGTCAGAGGTACGAGATAAATTTGAGTAACAATTTGAATATCATTCATGCAGGTAAGAAATAAAAAGTTTTCCAAACAGGAACCACTGAGCCTAGATGGATATATTGACAACTAAGTCGATATTCAAACTACAAAACCCCAGAATACTCACCAGCTCTGGTCGTAGGGAAGCAGAGTGTTAGGAGATAAAGAGTAATCCACTTCATGTTGGACTTTCTCAAACTGATACTGATCACTGACTGAGGTGCTGTGTTGCTCTGGTGGTTGAGAGTTGCTTGTTGCAGCAGACAGAGTTTCACATCTAGTTTGATCACATGCTGAGAGAGAGGTGGCAGAGAGGAGGAAGTAATTCAAAATAGTTGTGTCATTTGAGTGGACTAGTTAGATTTATGTTTATCGAGATTTTTTTATTAACAGAAAAACAAACAAAACAAACGTTTTTTTGTTTTTTTTGCCAAGGAGTTCTGAGGTTGATCCAATGAATTACCAGAGAAATGATAACATTCAAATTCTGATGAAATCTCCAAACTTAGTTCATTTGTTGGAAAATGAAAAAAAAAAAGAAGCAGAAGGTTATGCAAATGTTGACAGAAGCAAGAGCCACGTTATGCTGGTGATGAAATGCTGACAGAAAAAAGCAAAACTCAGACACGAGTCAGATAAAGGAGTTTAAATTATAAAATATATTGAGTTGTACACTTTCATAACTAATATTAAAGTGTAACTGGGGTTACTAAAGGTTTCACTCAGCTGCTGAACAATCAGGTTTTTGTGATGTAACAAAACAATAAATGTTGATAAAAATGATTCTGCCCTTAGTTTGGAATTTGTCTGGAAGACAAACACATTTGTTGGAGAGAGAAAATAATAAAAATAAACAAAGATGATTAATTTTTAACATATGTTGGTTTGTATAGCTCTTTTTACCCTTCATGAATGAAGATGTGGGCCCTGACAGTGAACTCTGTCTAAATAAACACCATGGGCTATTTAAAGATGTTCGTGTGAAGCTCTGAGAGTTTTAAGACTCTAGTTGTTTCAAGATGAATACATATTTACCACAAACTTTACAAGTTAGATGTCAGTTCATTAGCTAAGTAATTTCATTATTGTTGTTGAAATTGGCTGTAACTTAGGACAATTCTTCATTAAAACATCCTGTGGCTTCTCAGAAAATATTGTCACCCTTAACATATTCTGTGATCGCAGAGTGGAAAATGAGCAACATCAGCAGCTTCCTGTGGAGTCTGACAAAAGTTCATGCCACCTCAGCTCAAACACTTCCCCCAAACTGACCGGGGCTGCTAGACATTCCGTGGTAAGACGTCATCCTGTCTGATCATATGGAAAGTGAATCATGATGTCCTCCGTTTGATGGGTTGAGATCTGCAGAGACGGGGACTATGGAGCTAAAGAAGTGCATAATACAAAGTAAAGGTGGATAAAACAACATCAAAATTAGAAGTGCACTTATTGCAGTTTTCTGGCTGATCGCTCATTACATATTTTTAAAACTCTTGACCTGCTGATTCTTATTTGACTGATACCATTTTTGTTTTGTCTGAAATGTTGCTAAATATAGAAAGAAAGTCGCTGTAATAACCCCACTGTTGGCAACAGTAGGGTTATTATTAACGGCAAACACACAGATACGACCTGGTGGGCCGGTCTGTCAGTCAAACCTCTCAATGCAGAGCAGAAGAGGACAGTGGTTGAGTTTTAGATCTTTGCTGAGTTAGATAAGATCAGAAATCAGAATCAGATGTTTGCTTCCACAAAGAAACTATTGGATTTAAAAGACAGCTGGACATTCTAGATTAATTCTCATTCCTTTTGGGGGGCGGAGCTCTTCATCTGTGAAGCAAAATTAAGCATATTTTTAAAAACTTGCATTTTAAAATGCAACTTTGCAAGATTCACCAGCCTGACTACATAACACCACAATGAGAGTTGGTTGGACGTAGCCTCTGTGGAGACTGCTTTTGATGAACGGCTTGAAGGCACAAGACAAACCCATGATCATCTATCGTCATACTCAAACCTAACCATACAGCGGTTTCGCAATCATCAGTCAGCTCTGCATGAAGAGGTTTTGGACTGAAGGAGGAAGTGAAAGTATCTGGAGAAAACCCAGACACGCACAGAATGACATGCAAATGTCTGTTAGTCAGTGACACACACTACATAGCTGTCTTTTATTTTAAACACAACATGGAAACTAAATGCAAAACAAGACAGGAGCTTCATTAATAATAATCACATTACAGGATCACACACACGCACACACACACACACACCCGCACACACACGCACACACACACACACACAGACACACACGTTTGTGTGGCTATCTTTGTGGGGACTTTTCATTTCTACAGCCTAAACCTTACCCTCATCTTAACCTCTAACCCTATCTGGTGGCTGAAATCTTTCAGAAACCCGGTATGAACACATCCTAACTCAACACTATGGCTATTGGACACAGATATGAGTTTTTATAAATAGGCAGAAAGGATGTTAACTGCACATAACTAATCAACAGGATCCCAGCAGAAAAAAAACAACAAAACAAAAAGAAATCATATATATTTTTTAACATTTTAATTAGATTTTCAGAAAAAAAGTTCTAAAGTTAAAGGCATAACATATGTTTTGGGATATACTTTAAGATAATTTGAAATTCACCCAAAAATGATAAAAACTAAATTCAACAATTTGCAAAGACTTGAAAACATTTTCATTCCAGTATGATGAGTGTGGATTATAAATGTGCAGTGCCTTGTCTAAGTATTATTACCCATAAAAACTTTTCCATAATCATGGCATAGAAAATACACAAACTTCTACACATTTTATTGAGATTTTATGGAACAGACCAACACAAAGTAATGTAAAGAGGAACAAAAATATTACAAGTTTTATGAAAATGTTTTACAACACAAAGTCTGAAAATGTGGCATGCATTTTCAGATGCACATTCACAAATACATTCCTTCCAGTCAGACTAAATTACAGCTCTGTGCAAAAAACATTGGGTAAAAATGTGCAAAGCTGGTACATATGTGAAAAGAGTTGCAGCAGCAATTGCAATGAAAAGTTGTTTCACAAGGTGTCTTGATTCTTGAAAGCTGAGTACACACACCAAACTGAAGAGTTGCGTGTTTGTGTGTATTTGAAAATAAGAAAGATAAATGCGCTAGAGCTTGTGGTTGTACCACTTAACTTGTCAGTATTACACATTAAAAAAGTGTGAAAATAATTGTGCCTTTTGTTGCTGAACTCACACTGAAAAACAGGAAGAACTTAATTTATAATAGATTTTAATTTTCTGTTTTCACTTTTCTTACCTTCCTGCTCTCTGTGTGTGGTATCGTTCACTTCCAGCCATGTTTGTCATGCTCTGAGTTGTTTTAAATTTTTGAATTATTTCTCCTTCTGTAGACATGGGCAACTTTTGGTGCCCGAGTTCTTGCTTTAGGCGTTTCCTGTGTTTCTCCACTTATGAGCAGTGACTGAAAGAAATGGGCCTCTCTATACCTCAAGAAAACATTAAGTATTAAATTGCTAACATTTATTTTATAGAAACTTATAGAAATGCTCCTAACTGTAAGGCTGTGTAAAAAAAAAAAATCCAGTTGCGATCATAAACGAATTAATTTTAAGGCGTTTTGCTTTTCTTTTTTTTTTTTTTGCAGCTTTTTTTCCCCCATACATGCAGATTCAATTCTGTCAGAGGATGTACTGGGATCCATCCAGACCTAGATGAAGAGACCTAATCCATTTTTGTGTCTGAAGGCACCGCAGTGATCGAAGACACTTTCTGCTCCATTTCTTTCCTTCGCTGCTTCTTGGCCGAGAGACAGATCCACACAAAAATAAAGAAACCTTCACAAAGAGGAAAGCAAAAATTGGTAAGTCTAAATTTGAACTGTCCTCAAACAAGAAAAGACGATCTTAGCCAATTCTCTTCCCTACGCAAGATTATGATTCCCCCCCGACAACTATGGTCCTATTCCAGCATTCATTTTTGAACAGTGAGAAAGCTTGTCAGAATGACGTGACAGTTTCCTAAACAATTTACTTAACCGCTTCCCACTGCGGATTCATTTTGTTTCATTAAGCGATCTGATTGGACGCTGGAAAAGATGATTGTTGTGTTCAAGTTGTGCTAAAAGGAGTTAGCCTATCAGCAAAGCTATTCTAGCTTGAAACAGCATCTCAATGCTAAACATGTAGCAGCAGCACAGATGTCCTTAATGCTAATGTCGGCGTCCACAGTTAAAATCTATAAAGAAGTTCTGATCAAGAGTTCCTGAAACACTTCAAATCTAAATGGTAGAATAGAACTTTGAACCAGTCTGAAGGTTAAATAACCTAAATAGATTAAAAACAATAAATATATTAGAAGTTGAGCTCATGTGTCTATTTGTTCAGTAATTTAGCAGAAAACTTGAAAATGTTGCTTAAATGTAATTCATTGCAAATAAATTAATCAGTTAACTTGCTTAAAGAAATTAATGGAGTCCCACCATTAACATTAACTTCAGCTAGTAGGCACAACAGAACCGGCCTGCTAATACTGATGAGTAGACTGTCAGGTAGAATCTGTAAAATATACTTAGCATACTCTGAATAGTAAAGCTAAAAGTAAATTCATTTAAATGTCTCTTTACTTGTCAACTACATCGGTAGGGACATTTAGTTTTCAGCAGATTCTCTTTGAAAGCTGAAGGAGACCTATTGACTCAAACAGGAGCACAGAGGCGTCGCTGATGTTTACATTTTATTAACTTTTTGTAAGACACTAAGCAGTTGATGTTTTACATCACTTTTTTATTGTTTGGTTTGCTTTTGTTTTTATTTATCCTCTACCATCCCCCACTGTTACAGTTGGTGACCTAGGCGACCGCCTAAAAGGCCTACGTCAAGAGCCACCCCTGCTAACAAGCACAACAACACTCTGATACATGCAACTGTTACCTTGTAGGGAGTTGAGGATGCAGAAAAGATAGAGCACTGTGTAGTTGACATAACCAGAACCCAGGAAGGCCAGACCCCAGGTGGTCCCCATCAGGCAGGTGAGGCCCAGCAGAGTCAGGCCGCTCTGGCAGGACGCGCTGAACCTCTGTGGAACTTCCTTTGACTTTCTGCTAGCACTGGCTTGAAGTTTTGAGTTAGTCTTTAACATTTTCTTCATCTTGCAGATGCTTGAGGCCACTGCCATCAGAATGCCAGAGTTAAAGATGAATATCAGGGTGAAATACACGAGATTCAGTGAGTAGAAGTAGGTGTCATCTGTGATCCAGCAGCTGTGAGACAGACGGACAATAATAGGCAGTTAACAGCAGCGGGTCTTTGAATGTAACAGGAAAAAGGAAGAAGATGGAACATTTTGCACTCACATTGTATCACTTCATAGATTGTGGAAGTGATACATTGCCATTGGGATTTTTTAAAAACACATTGACTTCCCAGAAACTACTTTGTTGTTGTAAGAAAGATTAAGGAAACCACTGGGATAATGTTGACATTATCATCAGACAGGCTGACATCAATCTGTTAAAAATGTACATCTTATGGAGTTTTTACCGTGCCAGGTATATTAATGGAAAAAAATAAATCAGCTATTATATGACATTTAGTACTGCTTTATATATTAAATTAGGATCCTTATTCACCTACAGCCAGTTAAAGTGTTGTCAGAATGTTGCATAGTCACAAATAATCACAACTAAACATAAATAGCAAAAAATAAAGAAAAAGCATAAATAAAATGTATTATAAAAGTAAAGTTATATTTTACTTACATGCTATTGGTTTGATTGATGTCTGACATGGTCAACTCTGTAACTCCGTAAAACTGTTTAACGTTCTTCACACACAAAGATATTGACACAATTATTGCAGGAATCCCTGGAAAACAGAACATTGGGCATTCAGTTGTACTAACACAAACTCAGTGTTCACATGAACTCAGTATTAACCCTTGAATCATATCACTGCATGTTCTAAAATGAATCCCAAACTTCTCCCCAGGCCTTTTGCGGCCTGAATATGGGTAATATTGTACACGCCACATTCAGATCAAAAATGTCTGGTTAATTTAGTATTTGTTGACAACAGAAATTGATGAACGCCAACATTCAAATGGCTATATCTTTTTTTTTTTATGTATTAGAAAACTTAAAATCCACATTGTCAGAATCTATAAATATCTCACATCGCCTCGCGGACAGACTTGCTCCTGGTTTTATCACATTTTTCAGTGCATTTCTCCTTATTTGGCTGTGGAAAATTAAGCCACATAAAGACAACAGTTTGGCTTAATTCATTGTACCAATAAAGTACAATGAATTAAATATAACAAAGGGGAGTATGATACAAAAAGTAGGACTCATCCTATAAACTGTTTTTGGATTAAGACTTGTTGTTTGATTGATGTACTAATTAGGAGGAGCTTCTGAAAACCAGAAAACCCTCAAAGCTTACCGAACTTTTTCACATTAAACTAAATATTTTAGATGAACAGACTCGGTCATCGCTGTTCAAAGTAAATCGGAAGGATCAGGCTGGTCACTGGATCATTTATCATGTTTGTGTGATATTGTCGTTTCATATAGTGAATAATTGCATTTACAATTACGCTCTGCTACATGTTTTTTTCTGTCTACAACAGTAAAATATTTGTGATGATTGCTCCTGCTTCTCTGCCTCCCAGCTGCAACAGAGTCACTCTGAGCATTAAAAACCAAGAAAGACAGAGAGATGCTGATATTTTTATTAACTTTAATGATTTTTTTCAGCTTTATTTTTATTGTTCTGGTGCTCATGCTCAAGCAAACGCACACTGGGAGAAAAAAAAAGTGTTGTCTGATTTTTTTTTCAAAGTCGCCAAAATGAAGATATTCTTCAAGTAAACCGATGAGACCCGTTAGCGTGTCATAACACTCACCCCATCCGACAAGAGACAGTTTGAGCAGGTAGCATTTGTAGTAGGTGTTGAACACCTTTATCAGCAGCAGGTAGAGGTGCAGGGCCTCGATGGCCATCCAGGTGAAACAGCAGAGCAGTGAGTAATGCATGAGCGCAGCTATGAACTCACAGACCCAGTCCGGCTCCACTGTGGCCCCCCACTCAGTCAGCAGGAAGGTAGAGTTAAGGAGAAACAAGGCGCCGCTCAGAGACACGTGGATGGACATGGAAGTGTCCATTGTGTTGCTCCTGAAGGATGAAAAACAAGATCTGGTAAGAGTATGCAGTGATTGGACAGGTTATAAACAACAGACTTTTCAGCTTTTTAATAAAACACAGAATTTACTAAAGTGTCCTTGGAGTGTAGTTGACATTTATCAAACTCGTACAAACCCAAATCCCATCTGTAACACGATCTACTCCAGAGTTTCCAAATTTTTCTGAGCCATGGCCCCAAAAACCATTAGCTTCTGATTATGGAACCACTTTGCAAATCCATAAACAATGCTAATATAATGTACAGAAACATAAACCATTAGATTTTTTTTCTCACATTTTATTCACTGTTCAATAATTATTACATTTGTTCAGCATAGGTGCTGCCTCAAACCTTCTGATTTTAGTTGGCAATGAGTTTTGTAGATAATATATTATAAATTCATCAATCTGATGTTCATATTATTATATCATACCTGATAATAACACTTTCTACCAGAAAAGGAATATCTCCTTTGGTTATAAGAAGATGTTGTAAATATTATTATCAGTCATATGTCAAATTTAGTTTAATCTCCACAGTTCTTACAGACGGCTCCTTTTGGTTTTTTTCTTGTCAGAAACTTTTCCATTTCGCTACGCTAGCTTGTGGAGCAAAGCAGTTTGATAGATTTGATGATAAGCCAATTAGACAGATGAGAAGGCAGATAATTTCCTGAATTTCCCGTCTGTGGGACAAAAAGGCTATTTCTATCTTCTATCTCTGTCGTCTCGTCAATAAGTTCCTGTAACTTGTAGCAGATTACAGTTTCTTTGAAAAAAAAACTGGTCTGATTAACAAGGCCAGATGTTGAGGAAATATTCATGGTAAAAACACCTTCACTGGTTTAACTAAGTCTTTGCCACTGACTACTATGTCACAATAAATGTGAAAAAAAGAACAATCCATTGGACTGTCTGACTGAAAACCACATAAACAC
Organism: Poecilia mexicana; assembly: GCF_051168715.1. NCBI lineage: Eukaryota > Metazoa > Chordata > Actinopteri > Cyprinodontiformes > Poeciliidae > Poecilia > Poecilia mexicana. Next base: position 6,961,826 of record NW_028263372.1, on the reverse strand, counting down.
AAAGTAAAGCAAAAAAGATGAGTTTCAGTTATTTAAATGTCTCTTTGGGCGCCACAGTTTTCTGCTAAGCTGCTAATTTGGAATGAGTTTCTGTGAAAGCCAGATCACCTTTTGTTTGATACCAGATGTTGAAAGCAGAGTGACTTTCACTGATGTTTAGGTGTTGCAAAGATGGATTAAACAGAATGTGGACAGATGCTTTGAAATGAAACTGGTGCACAAGCAGTGAACAAAAGCCAAGGTTTCACTTCTGGGTTCATGATTTCCACAGAAAAAAAAATGTCCCTGTTCACTATGAAGTTACAATGCAAGTGAAAAAAAAAAGCAAAACAAAGAAAATACGGTCCTTCATTCAATAGACTGAAGTGGATTTCTCCTAAATGTAATTCTGAGCTGGGAAACAAAAACAGAGGAGATGGAGAAACAAAATAAAGGGTGAGAATATGATGAGACTGACCAGAAAACCAATAAACATTTGATGTCTATTTCCAAATGTTCACATATCAAGGTCTAATTAGAGCTACTTTCTTTATCTCCAGAAAATAAAGTGACTTAGCAGCACTTTAGAACGTGTTTCTAGCAGGAGGTAATGAGCTCATAACCTCATTATCGAAAGTGTTGCCTCCATTAGTTGAGCTAATCTCTTTGCACAACTCCATCCACCGTATCTTTCTGATTGCACAGTCGCATACTTTCCCATCAAGAGCAACCCGCTGTAGCTGCCGTGGTGACATTTGGGGACTTCTTGAAACATCTTTCAATCTGCCCTCAGGGTGACCTGTCATGGTGTAAATTCATCTGGGCATCTTGCTGCTCTGAACGCCCTTCACTTGCAGATTATAATACAGATTGTCAAATTTCTCTTTTTTTTGTTGGTATTTTTATTTCTTTATCATGTTGAATATATCATTTGTAATCAGGTTTTCACTGGTACTTCAGAACATTTAATTCTTCATAGTTGTACAGAAAAGTTCACATTTGGTTTCCTAGCTGTACGCTGCCCTGGTTCTATGGCTCCATCCTGCCACCAAACACATGACTTTGGTCTAATGTGTAACATTAAACTTTAAGCGTTTCTTCATGTACGTTTAGAAGAAGATGATTGGAACTCCAACACTATAGTCTCGTACTTTAAATATTGGTTTTTTAATTTTATTTTTTAGTTTTAGATGGGTTCCTTTTTTAATTACTGACTGTTTTACGCTGTAGTTGGACGTCATTATCACTTTTGGATGAATATTTCTCCAGCCAGACTATTCAGTCTAATTAGAAGCAATGGGTTGCTTTTGACTTTTAATTTATCACCACATGTATTGTAGTAAGGAAAACTTAATTTGTTTTATAGAACTATGCATAACATGTTAAAAACATGTTCAGTATTTTATAAGATGCTGAGATTTTTTTTTAAAAGTGGATGCTTACCTGTTGAACACATATACAGCGAGAGACGAAGCGCTGAAGAAAAGAGAAATTCCACAGCCTATGTAACTGATGTATGACAGTAATTTCCAGTGGGCTTCATCTATTGGCATACGTATCTATAAAATAATAAAATAAAATGGTAAAAATACCAGCAGGGATTCTGAATCTTACTGGTTTACTTTCAGAAACATTTGGAAACAAATTAGAAGTGCAAATCACCATCATTTCTCTCATCTCATTAATGAAATCAAGATACTCTTTTATTCTAATTTCTTATAGTTTTATTAAAATTATTGTGAAATAACCATTGATTATGAGCAAATGGAACTTTGTCAAATGAAGAGCTCCTTGTTACCAGAAGGACAGCAAAGGGTGTTGCATGGCTGCACTTGCAGGTAACCTGATCTTGGTCGATCTCAGTTTCACATCCGTCTGGTTTCCAGGCAAAATCTTGAAACAACATTCAGTGTTTTAGTTACTGGTATAGAAAATACGGCACATTTCTTAACAAGACATTTTCATTTACTTATCAAACTTTGTGTTTAAAAATTAAGACATTCTCTAGTAAATTTAGTCTAAAAAATTGCTTCAATACATTAAAATCTATTACATGAATTAATTGAAATTAATGGATTAAAGTCTATGACCCAACCTTTACACAAAGTAACCGTTACAGTCCCACCTTGAAGCTCTGACAAAGATCTAACCAAGTTGAATGAAATGTTAATTCTACTATTAATTCTTTAAGAGTGATGAAAAACTTCTAGTTTCATAGATAGATTATTTTACATATAAAAATAATTGTTTTTCCATTTTATAAGTGAAATGATCTGCCAATGGTAGTTTTTGTCTCCCTAGTTTTTCACCACTTTTAAGGATTTATTAATGTAAAACTGGCTCCTATTTCTTGCTGAAAAGTTACTTGTAAGTTAGTTCTGTCTTATTTAATGTACGCTAAGATATTTTGACTAGAAACTAAACTACAAATACTTGGTAAGATTCAATAATTTTGCAGTCTAATAAAAAAGCTCAGATCTAAATTGAATGTTTTCTGTCTATTTTAGCCAAAGTTCAGCTTAAGCTCTTTAGATACTCATGATTACCACCGTCTGTAAGTGGTTATTGCTAAAGATTATTCTTTTACTAATCAACCAGTAGCTGTTGTGGCTGTTAGAATGTATCTGGATACTTGCTTGCCAAAAGTTGGTCAAATCTTCTACACTCCTACCTTCGACATCATCAAAGTAGTGACACAGTAACTGGGAATCATTCTGTGAAAACACAAACAATGCAGAGTCATCTTCTCTCACATTTTCTTGACTCGGTGAATGTGAGCCAAGCGTCTTACCGTTTCTGGTTTCACAACCCTGAAAATCATTTTGATTGGTGGCTTGAGATTCTGAAGGTGAGACTCGCCTGACTCCTCTATCCTGAGAACCATGGAGCAGATCTCCTCCTTGTCAAACTAGTAGGGAGACAAAACAGGAAGAAGGAGGAGAAGCTCAGCACTGTGACACTGCGCACAGCGTTTATTTGTTGCAGAAAACTGTTCGAAGAAAGTGTTCAATAAAAATCAGACGGGACGGGTCAAACCTGGAAGTGGCTGTGGTCCATGTAGCTGACCAGGCCAATAACTCGCTCCTCTGGTGGCATGTTTTTCAGTGCGTTCACTGGGATCCAAACCTCAGGGACAAATGAGCCGTTGTTGGGCCATAACTGGTAATAATAAAAACACAAAATAATGTCAAGTCACTTTAAAATAGATACACATATTTAATTTTTTATAAACTAAAAGAAGCTGACTTAAAAAAAAAAAAAAACTCATTAAAATGTATTTTTATGGCAGACAGAAGCAAAAGGGATGTAGCAAAAGTACAACTTCCTGTTCCATTACACCATAATATTTCATAATCACCTCATAGCATAAAAAACACCAAACAAAATAAACATATCCTTAGTTCAACCTCTGTAAAACAGATGTAAAAATATCTGATTGTCGGTGTTTCTCAACCTCTCACCGTCTTCCTCTTTCTCTTCTGACTTCACCACCTGCAGATAAACTTTCATTTCTCATATTCCTCTACATAACCCACAAATCTGAGGTGTTCCCAGCACCCCAGGAATACCTCATTGTTGTGCAGAAGTGTTGGACGTACTTATATTTCTGTCTCTAGGGAAGCAATAAATAGAAATTGTCTGTCAGACATGTCTGACTCTACTTGAAAACACGAATGTAGCAACACCAGACAAAAACAACAATTTCTAAACTACAGCAGCCACATCCTGCACATTCTCATTCCACGGTATTATTTTTATCATCCATATGCAATCCTGTTTGTAGGTTTTACTGTATTTGCTCACACTCTCTGGGGTCTTTTTTCTAAATGAAAATAACTTTCACTCCCTTTCTCCTTGATTTTATCTTAGTAATCTGCTTTGGCATTTTTGGGAAAAGACTTGACTATTTTCTGTTTCCTAGTCCCGGCTATTTAATCACCTAACATGACAAAATGTTTCTTTACAGAAAACCTAAAAAGTCCTGAATGTGTGTCTACTCTGAATACTGCCAGTGATTAGGTTGATAGGCTAACTACCTATACTGTATTTTTTCTGAAGAGTTTTAGGATGATAAAAAGGTGAAAGTATCACAGGTGATAGACTAGTTTAAGAAGAACTACTTTTGATCAAAATTGTGAATGTTAGAGTGAAGTGAAGGCTCAGAGCTTCTCCCACTTCTCAAGTCACTGTATGTATCTCAGAAGGTCTGAAGTCTTTAAGCACAGAGACTATCAGAAGAATCAAAAATGTATATCTTAACTGTCATGTAAAAAGAGTTATCATCATCTCACTGAAGCTTCCTGTGGCATTGTGGGAAGATGAACATCAACTGAGTGGAAAAAAGGCCAACAAGTGTGAGGCAAACAGAACCAGGGAGTCATCCATGTTTCCAGGGTTCCAGACCCATCAAGGGATCTTTATATTTCCCTGCTTCAACACTTGGGATTTAACTTACTGAATCATAAGTGGTCTTCTGCAGGTTAATAGAATTGAGGATATAAATTTAGGACTATGGTGCCATTGTACAACAACATAGCAACCATGACGTTAGAGATAAGTAACAGAGCAATGGAAAACATGCAAATCATAGACACTTCAGGCCATAACGTAAGCTTTCTGTGTTTACTTTGTTATCTGTTGTGCTGTAAAACTCCAGCAGGCGACCAGAGAACCTTCTGTATACTAAGGCTGTTTTCACACCTGACAGTCCAGTAGATGCAGTTAGATTGGGGGGTCAAAGGTGCACCCCATTCATTTTTAGATGGGGTGGTTCACTTTCACACTGCGCTGTGTCAAACCATGAAATCCTTTGATGAGCCTGTCCACACTCTCACCTGTGGGGAGCTGCACCAAAAACCACTGAAGGAAACAATATGAAAACCTTTTAAAAAAAGACACTGAGCGCAACTTCCTTCTTCACAAATTGTAAACAAAAATGGAGTGGCCTCAGATTTTAGTAGCTGTAGGATTTATCTTTTGTCTTTGGCAAAAGACCACAAGCAATTTCTCCCTCCAGTGCTAGACTCACACATTTATTTTGGTTGTATTTACCCAGAATGCCATGCGCCATAGTTCACTTCCTGCTTTTGGAGCGGCCTCTGATCCTATTGGAATTCAAATTCAGGATTTGGACCGCACCAGAAATCACTTCAACCGAACTGAGATAAGTTTTTAGACTTCGATTCTTGGTCTGCATCAGAGTTTGATTCACATTTCCCCAAGTGAACCAAAACTTCTAGGCCAATGAACAAGAGTTCAATTAAAGTGGACTAAACAGGGCTGGTGTAAATGCACCCTAAGGCTGAATTTGGTTTGATGACATTATATGACACTTGTAACTTAACATGGTTGAATGGACCAGGAATATTTGTCTAGTCTATTCACATTGTTTGAAAGGCCTCAAGGAAAATCCGTCAGAATCACTAATGCAAAACTCTCCAGCATTTCATTCACCCAGGGTGACTTTCATCATGACTTTTATTAAATAGAAGCATGAGTAAATTTGCTACAAAAAACAAACAAACAGAAAATAGGCTTGTTAGTACTTGGAGAGGTACCGTATGCATGCAGTATTTCTCAAAGTGTTCGGTGGTATGGAGAAATACGATAATGTACTTCCTCTGCAGATTACACCATGACTACACCTTTCATACCTCAACATATTTACAAATGTTGTACCTGAGGAGCTTCCAATGGGATCATGTCCTCTGAAACGTTGAGGACTGTGTCATTGATTTTGAAAACTTTCACAGACAAGTACTTCAGGTTGTAGGTCTTGGAGCTGCCACCCTCAAGGTCAGTCGTATTCATAATTTTATGAATTATTTGCTTCTCCAGTCTATAGAAGGGACAAAACAAAACATGTCTGCTTTATAGAAACAAGTAATGATTGAAAAGTCACAAATACAGTGCCTTGCATGCACCCCTCTGTCAGGTGTAGGTTTTGGGGATTTATGTGACAGAATAACATGGCGCAGCGCATAGAAACAGATGTCCAGTCTGTTTTCTATTAGAGCTCAAAGTCAGAAATTTTTATGAACATTTTTCAAGTGTTAGCAGAGATTTTACATTAGGATTTGGTCTGGGCTTTTGCTGGGCTATTTTAGTGCTGGAATAAAGCTTGATTTAAATCCCCATGAAATGATGCTGCCACTACCATGTTTCACAGTAGGGAATGGTGTGTTCTGTTCAGTACGCACACAGTCAGTTTAGGAGACTACAAGGAAGTCAGTGTTTTAACGGCGATGCTTTAGTGGCTACTCTGCTTACCAAGAAAATAAATAAATAAAAAATAGAAAAGAAAAGTTAACAAAAGACTGGCACTTACATTACATACACCTTCTTAATTTCATAACTGGTTCTGAAGAGATTCGGACATGAATCCTTTATGTACAGGAGTGCCTTCATTTTCTTCTGGGCGTCGTTGATTTCTTTCAATCTGTGAATAAGTGGCAGGATGGAGTCTTCCCTGCAGTGGGCGAGGTAGCAGAGGGTGTCTGACAGGAAAGACAGATCAAACAGAAAACACTATAAAAAATTATATGCATTCTACACAGTTTGGGCTGGTAAAATTGCACAGAAGGGTAAAAGTTTCAATATAAATCAATTATTTACCAAGACTGATGCAAATTAGCATGCAGGTGCAAACAGAGTCTTTTGCACACATTATGTGCACACATTATGAACAAGCTCTTTACGTCGGGTTAAACTGAAAAACAAGTAACACATTTCCCAAGAAAGATTCTCCTACTTACTTCCATGTATGGTATACACAGTGATGTTACTTTCATTTGCCACTGAACAGTTTACGCAGCCATGTGATCCATTGAACCACGTGACATTGGTGGGTATGCACCAAAAGAAACAGTCTTCATCGTTCTCACATAAAGCACCTTCACTATTCCACTTCTCAGTCATGCTTCCAGAAGGCACCGTGATGTTTAAATTGTACTCACAGATGCTGATACACACTGAGGACAGAAGGCAAAACAAACTCATTTATTGTATATAGACAGCACAAAAAATACTTTTTTTTTACCTTGTTACTGATGTTGCACTTCTGGAGAAACTGAGTTCTCAGAGCCTTTTTTTCTAAACAAGTAATGAAAAGAAATAATAATAATCTGGCACTTGTACCTTCATCAACCCTTGACTGGTGGAGCAGCAGCAAAATCAGAACTGGGATCATGGTTTATGCTCTGTGTGTATGGAATAAAAACATACACAAGAAAGGTAAAGTAAAGGGACATTTTCCTTTACTTAACAAATTTATTTAAAATTCTTACTATATAGATCTCTCTCTCCAAATATACAGCCTGGCCAAAAAAACTGTGAGTGTGTTTGTGTTTATAAAGTTTCTTCATATGAACCTCCAGTCTGTCGTGGCACATGGTCAAACCTCCAGGAGGTTTCTTCCTGTTAAAGGTTTTTTTTTTCTTCTCCACTGTTGCTACATGCATGCGTAATATTAGGGATTTTCATTTCATACAACTGTTACATGTCATTTGAAAGTTGTTCTTTTATTGTATAACTTTTCGGACTAGAAGTAAAGCCAACATTTCAAAGTGGCCTCGTAAAAGTCCTGATCTGAAAAGATTAGGGTCACATTAAGGAGGTCAAAGATAAATAGTAAATACCAGTGAAAACATACACACTGGTTAACAATTCTAATATCTGATTGCTGCAATGAAGAGAAAAGAAAATCTTATTGAATAAATTAAACATTTGAGTATGATAAATCAAACATTGCAGAGCAAAATGCTAGAAACTGGCAACATGACTTAATGTTTTATTTGACACAATGCAGAGTAACACTTTATTTGAAGGGGTGAATAAGACTGACATGACACTGTCATAAACATGACATAACACCTGTCATGAACATGAATATTTATGACTGTTGTCATAAAGTGTCATTCGGTAAATTATGACACTTTTAATACAAAGTCGACATTATTCAAAATGTCTTTGTTATGACAACTTGACATTAACCAGGAAATCATTACTGTTTAAACTTTACCTTTAATAACATAAAGTTACCTAATTTTTAAAGTGCAGTCAGTAATAATTTTACAACAAATTTATATCAGTAATGATTACCAAATGACGCTTTATGACAACAGTCATAAATATTCATGAAGGCTTATTCATGTTCATGACAGGTGTTATGTCATGTTTATGAAAGTGACATGACAGTCTTATTCACAACCCTTCAAATAAAGTGTTACCCAATGCAGTATCAAATATCTCTTCTTACTTTTAAGATGTTTTATGCATTCATAGAAATCCAACAGAGTAAAAAAGCTTACCTCAGCCTTCAGATGCCAGAACTGCTTTTTTCTCAAGTTAACAGAATGAAGGGAAGACGAGGCTGACACAAGATGAAACGTTCCAATAAGGCGCTCAAAGATGCTGCTGTGCATCTTTGAGCACAGCAGCATCTGTTTTATGCAAATAATTTTTATGGTGCCACCTGAGCTCCCTGAATGAGTAACGTTTGCAGTGCAGCTCTGTGCTAATATTAACAGGAACATGATCCAACATGATGACATCATGTGAAAATGACCAGTTTGAATCTAAAGGGTTTTTCTTTCACACTGACTGCAGGTGCAGCAGTTTGTAGAATGAGGCCATCGCTGAAAACATCATGAATTAATGTAGACATAGAGAAGATTCAGATTCTTAAAGAACAATGAAAAAAACCCAGGTTTTACACTGAAACTTTATGTGGCAACCTGGGGGGTGGATTTTCTTAATATGAACCCAAATATAAAATATTAAAGGTTATGATAACCAACAACGCCACCTGGAATAAATCCAGGAAAATATAATGTAGTAAGGACACAGGTAAGTTCTACTGGAAATGAGGAGACAAGATTCAGAAAGTTCTACAAAATTTATTAAGCTTCAAAATATCTTTAATTTCTAATAATCTACGGAGAAATTGAATGGTTAAAACAGTGAATGCATTTAACAAAATAATCAAATGTCTAAATTTCAAAGGAAACTGAGGCTTACCGATGGGGGAAGTAGTGAGGGAAGGGGCAACATCCAGTGCAGAAAAAGGGACCACCCTGGACACTACAAGAACACGGCAAACAAAAGAAAGAAAAAAAAAGGTGCTCCAACAAAACACACAAGACAAGACACCGCCACCAGGGGTCACCACCGCCACCACAGAAGCCTTAGTCCCTAAAAGACAGACAAGAAAATAAAACAATACAAGTAAAACAGTAATACAATAGCCTTACAATGTTGCACTTTATCGCCAAGAAAAGTGCAGATTAGTATTTTAAAACAATTTCTAAGTAGGCAAAACAGCAGCGAGCATCACTCCAGGTGCAATGCTGATGAGTCAGAAGGCTAAGAAGAATAGAGCAAATTATTAATACAACTGCTAACAAAAACATAACTTGCAGCAGCCGCTTACCTGTGAACTGATAAATGACTGCACTGCCAAATAATCAGATCCCCAATTCCACCCAGAAGTAGTGCAACTGTAAGAAAACGCTATGTGAAGGTTTTGTTTACATGGATAGACGCTACTTAGCCACGCTAAGCCCTTACCTTACTGTCAGCAAATGAATAAACGGACAGATCGGTCCAAATATTAGAGGTGCAGCAAAGGAGGCTAAGCAGATAAACCAATTAGTATTACTAGCAATTATTAAAGCCAACAAACAATAAAACAGCCACGCTTACCCAGAACAGTGCAAACAAAGGAAGCAGATTTGGTTGACGTCACAACGCAAGCAGCCTCATGACAGGTGAAGGCTTGCTTATATGCAGCAGCTGAAATTGGCCTTAAAGTGGCAGCGCATCATTTATGCTGCTACAGTCTACCCCCCCAACTTGCGTCGACGCCCCGACGACGACCCCTAAACATACTAGCACCAAGGTCTAAATACTACAGAAACAGCATTGCAATTTAAATCAGGAGAGTTTGCAGCCCCATGAGCTAGTGCCATTGGTCTTGGGAGATGGTGGACATTGGAGTGCTGACCTGCTGTTGAACGTGTAGTTCTCCTCATCACCCTCGGAGGGCCCTGATCGTTACTTGAGCTGGCAACACTAGGAGTTTGAGATGCAGATGTTGAAGGAGCTTCATGAAGGGATGCCCCGGAGGACAGAGGAACAGTGTCATTTCTGACCATTCGTGGGTCGGCGGGCAAAGAAGGTGGTGGCGGGTTGACATTCACCTTCAAAAACAAATCAGGATCATATTCATCCTCAGAGGATGAATCATTCAACAGTGGTTCACCACGAGGTGATGCTGGGACATCACTACAAACAACTGGCTTCAATAGAGACCGATGGACCCTTTTTGTTCTGTTCAATTCATCTGCAGGAGCAACAGTGTAAACTGCTCCAGTGTCACCTAGTACTTTCAGGACCTTATACACCTTGGAGCGCCACAGATCTTGAATTTTGTGTCTTCCCTGGTGACTGGTGTTTCGAAGTAGGACAAGTTGGCCTTCATGCAGAGGTGAGTCTTGAACATGCTGGTCATTATTTCTCTTTCTCCTATTTGCAGCAGTCTTCAGCTTCTCCCTTGCTTCCTCAAAAGCCAGTTTCAAGCGCGTCTGGTGCTCTGCAACCCACTTGTTAACACTGCCAGCACTTGGTTCCGATACATGGCTGAGCAGAAAATCTAAAGGAAGCCTAGGTTGTTGGCCAAACATCAGAAAGAAGGGACTTTCTCCAGTGCTCTGATGTGGTGTGGTGTTATAACAAAAGACAACTTGTGGCAAATAAGCAGTCCATGCCCTCTTGCTGGTGGTGGGGAGGGTACGCAACAGGTTATGAAGCGTACGATTAAACCTTTCACATTGTCCATTTCCAGCAGGGTGGTACGGTGTGGTCCTGGACTTCTTGATGCCATAGAACTGACAGAGTTGCTGGATAAGGGAACTTTCAAAATTACGCCCCTGGTCTGAGTGAACACGGGCTGGTACACCAAACTTCGAAAACCACTCCGTCACCAGGACGTGGGCCACAGTAGAGGCACGTTGATCTCTGGTTGGTATGGCCAGGGTGTATTTGCTAAAAACATCAGTTAAGATGAGCACATTCTCTCGGCCATCTTGAGAAGGCTCTAGGACTGTAAAATCCATGGCAAGGATCTCATTGGGCCGTGATGCTAACAAATGGCTCATATAGGTCCGTGCAGTAGGCCGAGTATCTTTTGCCACTTGGCATCGCTCACATGACCTGCACCAATCAACAACATCAGAGGACATTTTTGGCCAATAACATCTTGTCCTCAGAAGTGAGAGAGTCCTGTCCACACCTTGATGTCCATGGTCTTGGTGAGCCTGAGTCAGGACCTCCTCCTTCAAGGCTGTGGGCAGCAACATCTGTAGGATCTCCTCAGCACCATCGGGGCGAAAGGTCCTGCGGTAGAGTACACCATCCCTCTCCACCAAGCGATCCCACTGCCTCAGGAGGGCCAACAGAGGTGACGGTAAGTTCTTTCGCTCTGTGCGGTCGGGTTGTTTCTTGCAAGCCCAGAAGCTCCAAAGTTCCTGCAAGACTGGGTCAGCATGTTGTAATACTTGCATATCCTTTGTGGTGCGTTCAGGAAGAACAGTGATGGCAGCTTGAGTAGCATCCTGTCTCTCCATCATCAGCTGCAGAGATTCAGGCAGACTACTCCCTGGAACGAGAGCACCAACCTGTTCTCCAGTAGATGGATGTTTTCTGGAAAGGGCATCTGCGTTCCTGTTTGTACGCCCGGACCGGTACTGGATCTTAAAGTCAAAGGAGGCAAGTTGTGCAGCCCATCGGTGTTCAGTGGCACCCAGCTTGGCAGTACTGAGATAACTGAGGGGATTGTTATCAGTGAATACAAGACATTTATGGCCCAACAAGTACTCTCTGAATTTCTCAGTCATGGCCCATTTAAGGGCTAAAAATTCAAGTTTCATGGAACTGTAGTTATCCATATTACGTTCAGTCGGTCTTAATCCTCGGCTGGCGTAAGCGATAGGACGCACCACCCCATCCTGTTGTTGGGAGAGGACAGCGCCCAGACCACCATGGCTCGCGTCCACTTCTAGAATAAAAGGCAGAGAAAAGTCAGCGTAGGCTAACACAGGTGAGGTAGTTAGCCTCCTTTTCAGTTCCTCAAAGCTCTGTTGGTGTTCTGCAGTCCAGCCCTCAGTGATGTCCTGTCTTGGCCGCTTCTTTGCTCTTGAACTGCTTAGCTGTCCCACTAGGTGGTGAAGGGGCGCAGCCAGCTTAGCAAAGCCTGCAACGAACCGCCGATAATAACTGGCGAACCCAAGGAAGGACCTCAGCTCAGTTGACGTGGTGGGGCGCGGCCAGTTAACCACTGCCTCAATTTTAGATGGATCAGTTGCAACACCTTTATTAGAAATGACATGGCCCAAGTATTTAACTTCTGTTTGAAGAAAGGAGCATTTTGTCAGCTTTGCCTTGAGACCCTCTTTCTTCAGGCGTCCAAGAACCATCCCCAAGCGCTCCAAATGCTGTTCCACAGTGGAAGAAAATACAACTATGTCATCAAGATACAGAAGTAATGACTGATTCTGTTTGTCAGAGAAAATGCGCTGCATAAGCCTCTGAAACGTACTGGGCGCATTACAAAGGCCAAATGGCATTCTATTCCACTCAAATAGACCAAATGGAGTGCAGAACGCCGTTTTATGACGATCTGCTTCTGTAACAGGTACCTGGTTGTAACCACTTGCCAGATCCAAGGTAGAAAACCAGCAAGCACCTGTGAGTGCATCTAAAGACTCCTCAATGCGTGGTAATGGAAAGGCATCTTTGCGGGTTTTGCTGTTAAGCTGCCGATAGTCCACACACAGCCTCAGGCTCCCATCCTTCTTTTTGACCAACACAATGGGAGATGCATAGGGGCTGCAGCTCTCTCTGATCACATTAGTACCAAGTAGCTGATTGATGTGATTCTTTACTGCTTCATAGTCTGACGGTGGTATACGCCGGTAACGCTGCTTTACAGGAGTCTCATCAATAAGGGGTATATCATGACTAATTATATTTGTACACCCCAAGTCACCATCATTTTCTGCAAAAACAGATGAATAATCCCTAAGAAGGGTCCTCACCTGACCCTGATGTGTGCTGGGTAGTTGGGAAAGGTCAATGGCCTCAATTTGGTCCTGCACAGTTGAGACTACAACCTGAGAGGACACCTTAGCTGTATATGAGGGCTCTTCTGTAACACCAGCTGGCAGACTGATAACATTAACATGATGCAGAGTACCAACTACAGTATGTGGGTAAAGCAAGATGTCTGTAGAGCCTACATTAACAACTGGTATGTAGGCTGTGCCTCGCACCACACGGACAAGAGCAGGAGAGGCAAGCAAACCCCCAGGCAGACCTGACTCAGGAGGCTCAAATAGTACAGCCTGTGACAGCTGATCAGTGCATGTAGCAGCCACCAGCTTCATAACCCCACCTGGAACTCTACATGCTGCCCGACCCCGCACCTTTACCTTCCCCACAGAGTCGGATGCATCCTGCAAGCTTGCTTGATGACACTTTTGCAATGCAGGCCAGATTTCATGTGGAGCCTGTGGGACATTGTCTCGATTAAACAACCCTGCACCATGCTGCACAAAAAGCTCATGATAGCATTTTTGGATTACATTCATGCCTAAAACACCTGGTGTGGGAGGCACTTTGCCAGGAGGATCTTTTACAATTAAAACCCCGCAGTTTGGGATATCTTTGCCACAAAGTTCAACACTAAGCTCTATGTAGCCAAGGTAGGGGATATTTAACCCATTTGCTGCCTTAAGCTGCAACCAGTGACAAGGGCGTAAACCATCAGGGCCCCCAGACCTAAAATGATCCTTAAAGAAACTTTCTGTAAGGGTTGACACCATAGAACCAGTGTCAATTAGACAGGGCACCCGAACACCTCCCAAACACACATCTAAATGAGGACACGATGCAACAAGCTCTGGTGTTTCCCTACCATTACATGGTGCTGCGACTGAGCCAATAGTGACCCCACCCGAACTGCGGCTCAACAATTCAGTGGGAACTAGTTTTCCGAGACCGCAGAGTTATGAGGCAAGGAACTAGAGGGCTGTTGAGAGCCTTGAGAGTGAAAACGTGAAGGGACACGTACACCGTCACATTCCCTAGCATAATGACCTGGCTGTTGGCACCGTCTACAGACTATAGAGACATTACGAGGGGGACGACTCCGTTGATGAGTTTGACTAAGAGAGGCAACGCTCTGAGTAAGTTGATTTAACTGCTCTTGTTGACGTGCCAACATATCACGCAGTGCCCTTAATTCTGACCCCTGATCCCTTGGATTAATCTGAGCAGTGCCTTGGACAGCATACTGAAATCCAAGTGATGGAACTGAAAGACTCCGGGCCCTACTACCACCAGATGAGCCCTCTCGTTCCCACCTAATAGCTTCAGCCCTGACATCAAGTAAGGTAGCTGCAGGTTTCTCCCGTACAAACTGTTTCAATGCACGCCGCAGTGGACCATCTAGAACATGTTCCACAAACTGATCCCTCAACAATACATCAGCATTAACCATGTTAGTGGGTGCAGAGGCTTTAACCTTCTCCATTAATCCCATTAGTGCAAGTGAAAATTCTTGAAGGGTTTCATCCTCTTGCTGTTTTCTAGAAAAGAAAGCCTCTTGCAACGAGACATAGGAATCAGTACAACCATATACCTCTTTTAGCACTCTTATAATGCAAGCTGGATCAGTCCGTTCAGCACTAGAGCGGAACCTGAGCTCCTCTCGCGCCTCACCCTCCAAATGATCATACAAATAAAAAGCCTGATCAACAGGTGATAAGTGACGTGCCCTCATACAGACCTCAGCCTCCTCCAACCATTCATTTAACCCTATACCTGATCTTCCCCTGAACATCGGACATTTCCTGTCACGAGGCACAAACACCAACCTCTCTGACACAAGGGGATCCGGGGCGGGCAAAGCACTCTGAGATGTGCTTGAAGTAGAAGGGGCAGTAGAAGTACCTGGGGCAGAGCGTGACTGTTCCTGACGCAATTGTTCGTTGTCTGCTTTCAATTGGGCAATCAAGTCCCGCATTTCTTGGATCTCCTCCTCCTCCATGATTTGGATACTTTATTAGATGGACTCGCTGCTGTTTTGCCTGTACACACACAATACAATTCTCCTCCAAAGCAAACAAAACACAATGCCACTACACAAACAAAAAAACAAAACAAAACCAAAAATAAAAAAAAGAATCAAGTCTCCCTTTACACAGCAGAGATCCTGCCAACAACGCCAATTTGTGGCAACCTGGGGGGTGGATTTTCTTAATATGAACCCAAATATAAAATATTAAAGGTTATGATAACCAACAACGCCACCTGGAATAAATCCAGGAAAATATAATGTAGTAAGGACACAGGTAAGTTCTACTGGAAATGAGGAGACAAGATTCAGAAAGTTCTACAAAATTTATTAAGCTTCAAAATATCTTTAATTTCTAATAATCTACGGAGAAATTGAATGGTTAAAACAGTGAATGCATTTAACAAAATAATCAAATGTCTAAATTTCAAAGGAAACTGAGGCTTACCGATGGGGGAAGTAGTGAGGGAAGGGGCAACATCCAGTGCAGAAAAAGGGACCACCCTGGACACTACAAGAACACGGCAAACAAAAGAAAGAAAAAAAAAGGTGCTCCAACAAAACACACAAGACAAGACACCGCCACCAGGGGTCACCACCGCCACCACAGAAGCCTTAGTCCCTAAAAGACAGACAAGAAAATAAAACAATACAAGTAAAACAGTAATACAATAGCCTTACAATGTTGCACTTTATCGCCAAGAAAAGTGCAGATTAGTATTTTAAAACAATTTCTAAGTAGGCAAAACAGCAGCGAGCATCACTCCAGGTGCAATGCTGATGAGTCAGAAGGCTAAGAAGAATAGAGCAAATTATTAATACAACTGCTAACAAAAACATAACTTGCAGCAGCCGCTTACCTGTGAACTGATAAATGACTGCACTGCCAAATAATCAGATCCCCAATTCCACCCAGAAGTAGTGCAACTGTAAGAAAACGCTATGTGAAGGTTTTGTTTACATGGATAGACGCTACTTAGCCACGCTAAGCCCTTACCTTACTGTCAGCAAATGAATAAACGGACAGATCGGTCCAAATATTAGAGGTGCAGCAAAGGAGGCTAAGCAGATAAACCAATTAGTATTACTAGCAATTATTAAAGCCAACAAACAATAAAACAGCCACGCTTACCCAGAACAGTGCAAACAAAGGAAGCAGATTTGGTTGACGTCACAACGCAAGCAGCCTCATGACAGGTGAAGGCTTGCTTATATGCAGCAGCTGAAATTGGCCTTAAAGTGGCAGCGCATCATTTATGCTGCTACATTTATATTTAAATGCTTAGTGTAATTAACTAATAATAAATATCTTTAGCTTTAAATATTTTGCTAGCAACCTAAATGTTTAGTTCGCAAGTAAGCTAAATATTTGGCTTGCTTGTGGAATACTTACTTAGCAGGCTAACTAATTGGCTCAGAGCAAAATATTTAATTTGGAAAATAATTATTTAGTTTGAAAATTGCATGCTTTGTTTGGAAGTAAAATGTTTAATTTGGAAAATGAATATTTAATTTGTAACTAAATTTCTGGTTAAGCTACATATTGAATTTAGAACTAAATAGTTTGTAAACTAAATATTTAGCTCAGACTTATGTTTAGTTTGGAACTAAATATTTAGTTTGCAAATTGAATATTTAGCTCAAAACTATTAAATTTTTTAATGTATGAACAACTATGGTGAAAAAAAATGACTAAAAAATTGACCACTGATTTTCTCTGTGATATGATAGAACAAACTAAATATTGGTTGATAGCAAAAATATTCTGTGGTTCGCAGACAAACCAGAGTGCTGCTCTGATTCTGAATTGAGCAAGCTTCACATAAAATCTTTTAGCTCATAATGTGAGTTAGTTCAGTAATTAACCCCCATCCTCTCCCACAGGTATAAAACTGTACATCAGATTTGTTGCACTGTACACACTAAAATCCAAAGACCTGCTCCAGAACTGATAATACTTTATTTAAAAGCGTAAACATTTTTACACACCTGTGGTCTGTATTGTCTTTATGCTTAAGACAGTTTTCTACGACTAAAGTCTAAAATGTAACAGCCTTTTAAGAGATAAGTCCGTAAATCTTGTAAAGACTATAACTACATCAGATATATACAAAAACCTAATGTACTAATAATTATATGCCATCATTTACAAAAAAAAAAAAAAAAGAATAACTGGAGGGATATTTGCCTACAGTATGCAGGTATGAAATGAGCTACAGACTGTCTTTTATGTAAAACTTAATTTTCCAAAAGAAATGTTTATTTACTACAAAATCATATTTTTTAATGCAGTTTTGCAACTGCATCATATGTAACATTCATACATGTTACATATGAATATGTAACATTCACCTGGATTGCAATAATGTAGATGTTTGTTCCTCATATTGATCACAAAGCTTCCGGTTTTTCACTTGGTCTGTTACAGTGAAGAGTGTTTATGTGGGATTTGCATAAGATAAATTCTACAACCTGTGTAATGGTATATGAAGTTTTCCTTTGGTAATAATAGGTTTCTTTTTTCACAGAGAGAAATCCATGGCAGGACTTACCACAAACTTAAAAAGAAAATGTAATATCAGTTAGGAGTAGTCACTATGAAGAAGGCTTACTTTCTATTGTGCAATATGTTACATTAAAGGGGAAATATTTTGTGTTTTCTAGCCATATAACAATTTTATAGCAAGTAACCATGTTGCCTTCAGTTGTTATGAAAATACTGTACATGTCTATATGACTTAAAAGAAATTTGACTTTGTAATTTGACACTTTGAAATTGGCTCCTCTATTAACCTTTAAACAACATTTTTACCAGTTATTATATCATATAATGAGCTTAGCAGATGCACAGTTCCACCAGGCTTTTGCTAATTGCTGCTGGCTAGTCTGAAGGAGCTGAGTGGGGGAGTCCAAAGGAGGACTGCTCTGTGAGGCGGAAGCTGGGAAACTGCAGCTATGAGGAGAAGCTTCGTCCTCGAAGGCGGAGCTAGGTCCCTCCAAGTGTTTTGCACAGCTGAGTGGTTGCCATGGAGACTAAAGGATTTCTCAAACATGCATGAAAGAATCAAAGAAACACTCCATGTATGTTTTTGATGAAGGAATAACATTATAACATGATCTAAAGCTAAAAAACAAACAAAAAAACAACAAAGTAAATTTTACACAACACTGTCACTTTAAAAACAAGATCTGAAGTAGCATTAGAGTGAAAATCCCCCAAACATATGACCCTGCTATGGGTTCAGGTTTTGGAGCTGTGACTCTGTATGTCAGTGCTTGGCATGGTAGCTGAGTCTTTGGTGTTTTTCAGAGTCAACACAAAGTAAAAGAAGATGAAGAAACCTAGAAAAACACAAAGGAGAGAGAAAATAAGCTCAGATTGTCCACAGAGAGCAGGAGGTGAAGCTCAAAGGTCACTGAGAAACCACCGAATTGTGTCAGAATTAACAGGCAAAAATGAACTATGGTGCAGTCAAACTACAGTAAAGCTAATGAGTGTTTCCATAAACTCTAGAGGGTTAAAGTACATGTGCTTGTTCACTTTGGAACACTTATCATACAAAAGAACCAGAATGGGCGTTAACTTCCTGCTTCTGAAGGGCAATTTCAAGAATAAAAAAATTAATAATAACCAAGTATTTGGATGTGATTTTATATTATGCCCACTGTGACCCACAACCTCAAAAAAGATGATCTGTTATCTTGACTTATGGGCTAATTCATACTGTAGATGTATTTGCTGGAATGTCCCAGCAGTAAAGAGATCAGGTTTTACCATGCTGACCTTGAAGACAGTTCACAATGCAGAATATGTAGAGGACAGGAGTGTTCACTTGGCCCAGTGAGAAGAAGATCAGGCCCCAGGTCAGACCAAGCAGAACAATGAGAACCAGCAGCGTGCAAATTTTATTCTTGGCTGCATTTCGTTCACTCTGTCTGCGCTGATTAACCAAACATGAACAGAGAGAGAGAAAAAACACAGTTGTTTTAAGTTAATGCAAAAAAATAGAAGAGATCCTAACATATCAATCTGTAACTTTGTGCTAGATTGGTACTGAGGGAATCATCTTGGGTCTCTGAGTTGGATAACCTGGTTTAAAACAGGAACCAATGAGAGGCCACCATTCCAAATCCACCTAGATGATTGGTCACATTTATATTTCACACCTGCTCTGGATATTTTTTATTAAGATTGCCCTTTCTGATTACAAAACACCAACTACAAACAGAAGATTTAAGACTAAAACTGTTCAAGGAGTTTATTTAACAGACAGTCTGCTCCACCATGCCACACCTCTTTTGGTAGCAGTTTTCTGTTTATCACAAGTACAACGCTGAAATTCAACCCAACTTTCAAGATTTCCCTTTAAATACATTTACATGTCAACAAGCTGTGATTGTTCAGACTTGGGAGTGAAAATGGAAATTGCTTTGGATCCATGATGTGTGGTTGAACCTGTATCACATTTCACTGCCTCAATCATCTCCATCTATAAATTCAGTTTTTTATCAAAGCCAACACGCATAAAAATGTATTTGTGTATGGACTAGGCCGTAGGCTTATTGAATGTTGCCTCTGTCAGCAATACAGGGCAACACAATAACTTCAAAATAAGAGTTTCGGCAGAACCTTGAGCTTACCATACCTTTAAAGAACATAATTATTTACATCGTACTTCATCAGACAACGCCACAAGTTGATAACAGTTGGATAACAACTTTCACTGGCAACACCTGTAAGGCATAGGCAATCTGTTGGTTGTACATGCAATGTAGCTACGTGACAATTACCTGTTTGTGAAAGTACAGCCCCATGAACCATTTGATTACCACTCCAAGCATAATCACATTAAAGATGAACACCAAGCTGAACATTCCCACCGTGGTCACCATCTTCACACTGTCATCGGTTATATAGCAGCTACACAAAAAGGGAGCAAAGAAAGTTTTTTTTTCTTTCAGTTTTTCATATACAAAATAAAAATGCAGACTGTAATCACATCTATTGAGGAGACTGAAAGTGTACCAAAAAAAAAACAACCCAAGTTCTGAGTTTAAGGAAAACATCAAGTTGAGTTAGGGTTGAGTTAGTTGGTTTCACTCACTGATTGTGCTGAAATGTGCAAACACAACAGAGCCAAAAAGTAGCTGCAAAGCAGTTAGCATGTGTTTTTCTTACACTTCAGTAGTATTGGACAAGTCCACAGAGGTACGACCGTACGCGTCTTTGTTTATGATCACCACCACTGACACAATGACCGCTGGAAGACCTGAAACACAACAACTGGTACCTTAACTTAAGGCTGCAGACATTACGTTTCAAATTCAGACGATGCCACTCACCCCATCCCACCACGCTGAGTTTCAGCAGGTATTGTCTCACATAGATATTGAAGACTTTGACCAGAAGAAGGTAGAGGTGGAAGCCCTCCAAGGCCATCCAGGTGAAAGAGGCCAGCAGGGAGTAGTGAAGAAGAAGAGCCACGTAACGACAAAGCGCGGTGGAGGACGACGCTGCGGCCGCCTGGCTGGGGAGGAAGTGAACGTTGAGGAGGATCAGAGCGACTGCCAGGCTCATGTGGATCTTCTTGGAATCGTCTCCTCTGAGTTTTCTGTAAGACACAGAAAACGAGAACAGCTGAACAGATTTCATAGCTATACTGAGTTGTAAGGATACAAATGTTTGCTAAATTGAGGGTCTTTACCATCTACAGAGAACAAATGAATCGATGGACAACACTAATAATACCACACCTCACCGAGCAGGTATTCATGAAACAATAACTGACAAAAAGACTGGAGGCTGTTGATGAAGGCAGTACCTGTTTATGATGAAGAGACCAACAGTGATGACCAGAGCAAACAGAGAGATACCACAGCCGATGTAGGTGATGTAGAACAAGATCTCAGCATCTTTGGGTGATAGGTCTACAGACACCTGCGGAAAAAAAAAAAAAAAACTCTGTCGTTCAGCTGTTGACCATTTTATGTGGTATGTATGATACGTATACTTACTTATACTTATCTAGCAACCCAGAAGTCCAGAGGATACTTACTTGCTTACACTTATTTAGCAACACAGAACAGGGATTAGAACTTGGAACCCAGAAAAACTACCTTAGCAACTACTTTTTAGACTCCTACTCTCTCAACCCAGAAAAGGAATTAGACCAGAGAACACTTACTGATACTTATCTACCAACCCTGAATAGGAGTATCTAGTTTATTTCAACATTATTATCTTTTTTCTTCTTTTAGTCTTTCTTATGGTTTGTTATTTTATTTGTATTTCCTTTAAAATCCTGTAAAGCACTTTGTACTGCCTTGCTGCTGAAAGTGTGCTATATAAATAAAATTATATTTACCTTTTACCTTTTAAGTGCACTCTAACATTTTTAGCTGACATAAACTTCACAAAGTGGTCACAGAAATCATTGGCATTAAATACAGGATTTTATTTCAATATTTTTATAGTTTGAATTTCTAACATTCCAGTGAGAATTTGCATTGCTACCTTTGTCTGTCATAAGGAGGTATTCATTTAAATTACATAGTATTTATGAAAACATTACATCAAAGAACCCAAATAACAATTAAAAAACATAATATAAGCTTTACATGGATAAACTCTAAACACCTCTGGTTTTAGTTCTGAATAATTTCAACCCATCTTTTTTTGGTTTTATTTTTTTTTTATCATATAAGTACTGCATAAGAAATAATGATCAACCGCTCCTCTGGACTCACCCAGATAAAATCATCTAGGTTTGCATAATTAAATTGAAATGTATTTTTAAAAAACAACAGCATGAATCAGACGTCTGTGCAAGGAAACAAGGGTACCATTATGTTTATGTTTATCATTTACTGAGGCATCTCTTCCTCTTCCTGCTTTCAAGTCCCGTTAACAGTCACTCAATTGATGTGAAATAGCTCCCCTTACTGGTATATTGGAGTATGTGCAATTCTTTATATATAAAAAAATCTTAACTCCACTCAATAGTTCACATTTTTCAGATAGAATGGTTTGTTGAAGATGAATAAATAAATATATGTATTCACAATGGCATGCAATCAATCAAGTTCATTTGTGTAGCAAATTTCAGCAACACGGCAGCTCAAAGAGCTTTACATCATGAAAACACAAGAATAAGAAATCATCATACAGTCACCACGCTCAGAAACCAGTAACTCTACATTTTGTTAGATGAAGTCATAAAAATCATCAATACAAATTATATGTTTTGGTCAATGTTTCATTTATTATGGTTCAAAAGCATCTTTAAACATCTGGCCTTTATTTAAAGAAACACAGTGTTTCAGATGTTTTGCAGTTTTCTAGAAGTTTATTCCAGATTTGTGGTGCATAGAAGCTGAATGCTGCTTCTCCTCATTTGGTTCTGGTTCTGGGGATGCAGAGCAGAACCAGAACCAGAAGACCTGAGAGGTTCTGGAAGGTTGAAACAACAGCAGCAGATCTTTAATGTTCAGTGATTTATAAACTAACAACAGTATTTTAAAGTCAGTAAATAATCACACACATTCCACAATATTAAAATATTCTAAAGCGCTGAATTTAGGGTTTCATTGTCTGTTGGCCATAATCATTGAAATAGTAAAAACAAAATCATGAAAAATATCCCTCAATGTGCAATGAATATATAAAATATCTAAGAATATATGTCTGAAATGAGTCAAAAACTAAATTCTGATTTTGGAGCTGAAAAACTTATAGCGCCAAGTCATGTTAAGGATTTTATGGCAAAAGGTCATAAAGTCATTGTTACTATCTCAATGAGAGGAGCAATACTGCTCCTGTCTCCTCTCTGTTGAACTTCTGTCAAACGACGCCTTTGTTAAGACAAAGAGTTGAGATGATGGCACAACGGTTCAACTTGAACTTTTGTGGTCGACACAACCTTTGTTCATGAAATAAAACACAAAAACAAAAAGTGTTTCCTACCAGGAGCACACCAAAGTATGTGAGATGGTCACAGGAACAGGTGATGTACGTCTGGTTGTATTCCACCATTTCACAGCCCTGTGTGCTAACATCTGAGAGAGAGAAACCTGTCATACTGACCACATCAGGACATCAGAACTGAACCGAGCGATGACTGGTGGCTACTCACGATCAGATGTCGTATTCAGGAACACACACTCGGGTCTCAGGGATTCCTAAAACAACATTATTTCTGCTTTAGATGGTATTATTATCTTCCTTCCTGCAACATATTGCCACATAACTTGCAGCTTTGTGATAAGGGCAGGGGAATAAAATCAGTTACGTTTATGGCTGATGCAATGCTCATAGTGATGTTGATGCGTTGCTTGAGTCCGGCGACATTCCTGCCGACGCTGACGCCGACGAGCCTGTTATCAGACAGGTTCTGCAAGCCTGGCAGGGAAATCTGCAAAATAAAATCAACTTTTGTTTTAAATTGTTATTGTCAAAAAATAATGATGTACCATGTGTCATTTTGCATCATTTGCAGGTGAAATTTGTAATTGTTGGGGTTTAATCAGAATTCTGCTAACGGTTACCAGAGATAGATTCTGTCTGTATCAACAGATTATTATGATGTGGAAACTTAGTCTAGGATATAATTTGAAATAAAATGACACGTCTCCCTTCCCCCCAAGCAAATGCACACCGACTTCC
The DNA here is from genome assembly GCF_051168715.1 of Poecilia mexicana. Taxonomy (NCBI): domain Eukaryota; kingdom Metazoa; phylum Chordata; class Actinopteri; order Cyprinodontiformes; family Poeciliidae; genus Poecilia; species Poecilia mexicana. Next base: position 6,938,052 of record NW_028263372.1, on the reverse strand, counting down.
TGAATGTCAAACCAGAGCCCTACACCCAAACCACTAAAAAAAGAAGAAAAAAATTTCAACCTGAGCTCAACTTTTTTTCTTGAGGATACATGAACAGAAACACACATGATTTCAACTGATGGCTGATTAACAGGGTTTTGCTGAATTACAATCATTTGAATGGAGTGTGTCGAGCAGGTGAACATCTAAAACATGTAGGTCAGTGAAACACCAGGTTAGTTTGACACAATGCAGTGTGAAAGCATAACACAGCAGCTGAAAATATAGCAAATGCTGCAATTTTAGCCGCCAGGTTTTTGGTGAAAACACCATAAATGTAAAAGTGCTATTATGCATGCTTTGTCAGTGACATAAAAGATGAGTCTCACATTGCCTGGCATCTGGATCATGCAGAATACAATGCTACTGTTCAGTCCAGCATGCAGCTCTGCCGGCAGCTGAACTCTCACCGCTCTGTTGGACACATCTACGTCTGATGTCGCCTGCAACCAGAAGCAGAAACAAGAGAAACACTGAAGGCGCCATGCCGCTGTCTGTGAATCTGTCCATTAAGAACATACACACAGATATGTTTACCTGAGTGCTGTTGGCATATATCTCAATACTCCTGGAGTCGTTAGGCGGCTTATGTAAAAGAGCCACTAAACACGGAACAGAAATGTTTGTGGTCTGGTTCACCTCCGTTTCCTCCAGAATGCTTTCAAGTATTTGAATTGCCCTGGTTGAAAAGAAAGAAAGGATATGAAGATCGACAGCTCAGAGATACACTATCTAATCCACACACACCCACTGACTCTGTTCATGATAAAGAATGAAAATACTTACTTGAAAATGTTCCACTTTGTTATCCCTTGGCTGTACCTTTTCATGCAGCATTCAGTTTTTGCAACTGTAAAGTTGATCATTGGAAGATGCATGAAATAAAGTGTGGACATAGATAGCCACAGATCACAAATGACCCAGTCAAAGTAATCATTTGGAACAATTTGATGTTGCAAATGAAGCAACCTACCTGATCGATCTTTAAACTCGTTGCAGTCATTCCAACAATCAGTGGGTTTCCAGTTTACTTGGGTCACACTATCCATGGTATAAAATCCCACCAACAGGACGAGCCAGAACATCTTTCTGTCAAAAACACAGATGTTCTGGTTTAAATCAAGAGCTTGTGTGCTGGACAGAGAGGCAATGAGCAGGTTCTGTCCGAAATACACAGAGAAACAGAAAACCTTGAAAAAAATCCACGTGTTGAGTTTCATTCCCAAGTTGTAAAATTCATCCTTAGATTTCTCCTTAAAGGTTGAACTAAAAACTGAATGCAAAAGATCCAAATTTGATGATGCACATTTTTGGACTTAAGTATTAGTCTCATTTCTGCTGAAAAAAACAAAAACAAAAAAGAAACAAAAAAAAAACATAAACCATCTTTTCTGTTGGAAATTAGCAATCAGGATTCCTATATGTTTCCAATTTTAGGATTCTGTGCTTTCAGAAGTTCAAATTTTTAGACGTGTCTGTTTCTTTTCTTATTTTTTTAAATAACATTCTGGGTATTTTAGTACAAACCACAAGTTGGGTTTTATAAGTGTGCTCCACTACTCATCAATGCTAAAGTCAGCCGTCACACTTGAACGCTTGATTCCCTCTTTCTGCTGGAAAACATGGAACATGCTAGAGGAAAATGTTGCAGGAGTGCAAATAACGGGCAGTAACAGATCGATGTAGGAGTAGAGTTTTATAAATCAGGACCATCAAGTGATTGTTTCTCAGTGCGCTTAGAGGACGCAGCACAATGATACACAGTATCCGAGGACCGAAGACATTTGCTCAATGCAGTCATATATAAGGCATCTCCATAATCCAGGAGTGGTAAGAATGTTGCTGAGACCAATTTTCTTCTAGCTTTGAGAGAGAAACAGGATCCATTATGATAATAAAACAAAATCTTTATCTTCAGTGTTAATAACAAATCTGCTATGTGCTTTTTAAAAGAAAGCTGTTTATCTACAATAAAGCCAAGATAGTCATAATTAGTGACAAACTCAATTTGTGCCCCTAAAGCAGTGGTAAGCAACAAATGGATCTCTGATAGTTTTTGAGAGTGCAACAAAAAAAGAGAAAAAAAAAAGCCTGTTGCTTTCGTCTTGTCCACATTCAACACCAGCTTTAACACCCTGCAGACAAAATGGTGACAGAGTAGTTGTCCCATTACTCAAACTGATTGTTGTGAAGCTTGTAAAGCCTGATGAAATTTGTCCTGGAACCATTTCAACCACATAAAGCACTTTCTTTTTTTTTTCTTTTTTTTTTTTTTGAAACCAAGTTTGAGGTTCAACAAGAATCTCTGCTGGTAGGAAATGTTTTAGTTCCGTCCAGAGTCCAATTTCTTGCTGAAGGTCTTCAGACATTTATAGCAGAAATGTCTGACTCATTAAAGGGGCAGCTTTATGTAAAATCAACGTTTTTTGAGCTTCACGTCATGTTATAACCAACATATCAGACGGAGGTTACAGACCTGTCATGATGCCGATCCAACAAATTTTCTCTTTTATAACATTAAGAACCATCAGCTTGTGAGTTGTCCCCAACACCATGAGTTGTTAACATTAACAGCAGTTTCTGGCACAGAGAAAAGCAAAAGCCACAGTCTGTGACCAGCTCTTGAATGCTGGGAATTTACCATATTGGAAAGGCATTCACTGGAAATCTGTTTTTTTCTGGTGTGAGATCTGTTCATCTGCTGCTGCTACCAAAAACAAAGAGCCCTCAACCAATCAGGAAATACACCTGCTGTGACAGGGAAGCCAAGAGTCCATTCAAATGACTAAACATGTTATAGATTTACAGAGAGATAAAATGTAATATTACCCACACTGCTGTGGTGGTTCATTGTACTCTACAGCACCAATGGATTTAGAAATATTAGTCTTTCTCAGAATGAAGGAGAGGCTTTCTGTTCTCCACACGGAGCAAGATGTTTACAGTTAGCAACGCAAACTATGCTAATCAATATTAGAAATTTTTTAAAATCTCATTTATTGAAAAAACCTCTTCAGTGTTTTGATGTCACTGTTTGGATTAAAATATGTAGCAGAATCAATGACCAAGGTGGTAAAAATAGAATTTTGGAAATGGTTTCTGAATAAATATCAGCAAGTCGAGGTTTATTTTAACAAAGAAAACACACACACACACACACACACACACACACACACACACACACACACACACACACACACACACACACACACACACACACACACACACACACACACACACACACACACAGATCTTGGTCAAGTGTAAACCTGTTTGATTATTCTGTCTTCAATAAGCTCCATCACTTTACTTAACACCTCCAGCTAGATCTCCTAAACTTACAATTCAAAATGTTTTTGAGCTTCTCTGCTAAAAGTAAGAGAAACATCTCAAAATAGTTTCATGGCCTTCCAACAGAAATAACTACAAGTTTTCTCACTTCAAATTAAAGCCTCTGCATCGCTGCAGACCTTTCCTATACAGATTAATGAACAACAAGCACAGCTCAGGTCAAATTTTTGCATCGCCACAACAAGAAGCGCCCTTGAAGCTGAACATTAAAAAACACGATAGACTTACCTCTGCATGTCGCTGAGATATTGTTATAGTTTTATGTGAAACGATACCAGAGCGCAACCAATGTAACAGGAGGAAGCAGAGCAGAGCAGAAGGTAGGCGGAATTAACACTTCTGTAGGAAGTTGTTTGGGGAAAAAAACAGAAACCCCCAGAAACATTTAAATGAGTGACAAAGATGAAACCAAAATATGACATTATGTTCCAGATAATTTGTGTACAGATCCAGGAAGAGTTCTCTCTGTATAAATGATCTGCCTTTCATTTGATTAGCACTCTTTGCTAATCAAATGTGCAAATTTCATGTACAAATGATTTTATTCTTGTTTGTACAACACAGTGGAGACACATTTCTATGGAGAGCCATTTCAGCCAAAATTAGGTGAATAAATAAGTAAATAAATAATTGGCTTTTTTATTCCTATTTATTTATTTATTCCCAAGGAAAACAGAAAGTATAAATGAATAAGGAAAATAAGGAAATGGATAAAAAGATAGACCGCAATAAATGCGGGAATAAATAAATAAAATAATTGAATGTATAAATGAATAAATGTAAATAGGAATAACGAAGCCAATTACTGATTTATTTTTCTTTTCTTTTATTTATTTTGGCTGAAATGGGTCTCCATATTTTACTGAGTCTCTGAAGCCAAAACACTTTGAGTCAAGTGACAAGAGGCAGTTATTCAATGATGATTTTTATAATTGTCGAGAAATACAGATGCATGCACATTACATCAATATACAGCATAAAGAAAATAATCATTGTAAACAATTCACCATGGATTTCAATCATAAGAGATGCTGAAGATTCAAATATTCTAAAAATGACACACTGTCAGTTAAATGAATGGCACAGTTAATAGGCAAAGGCAATAAGCATATTAATAACCTTCATTACATCCATATGCTTAAAAGCCTAAAAGGAGTAAAAAGCATAAAAAATGGAATTACAGTGAAAAATCAACTGAGGATAGATAAACACTCAAGCATCATTGTATTTGAAAAGTTTAAGGACAATGTTTCAAAACTGCAGGAAAACATCAAGACTTGAATTAATCTTCATGTGTAAATCTTCAAAACTCGCAGTGATGGAAAAAAAAATCTCACTCCTTCATGATTTGTTATTTTTTTGATGGTCAAACAAATGTAAACATTAGCCAAAGATAACACAAGTAAACACAAAATGAACTGTTGAAATGAAAGTGCTTATTATGAAGGGGAAATATTCACAGCAGCCTGACCCGGTGTGTGAACAGGAGCTGCTGCCTGTAACTAGCTGAGTCATCCTTAACAGGAACATTAAATATCTGCGGTCATCACAGTGTTGTGGAGGATCCAGACAATATCATCACTGTTATAATTATTCTAAGTATGATTTTTAAACTTTGAAAAACTGATATTTTATGCAGACATTTGTTGAGTTTATAAAATTCTTGATTGTTACTCCACCTTTAAGAAAGTTTTCTCTTTTGAGATCAGATAACATGATCAGAGTCACAAGGGCGACCTCTAGAGGTGAGTACAGCATCCAAAAATGTGACTGCTTTTCATAAAACTGCCTTCTCTTGTGACACGAGAAGGCAGAAACCAGTCAATAAACAATAAATCAACTAATTGCACTATCAATTAAAAGGGGCTCAATAATTTTCATTCTGGTGATTAGTATTTTTTGAAGGGTGATTTTGTTTACAGACACATAACAATCCATTTCATTTATGGTTTCGTTTGTGTGTGGTTTTTATTTCCATTTTGTTTTTTGTTTGTGGTTGTTGTGTTTTATTATTATATAATTAAAATATCTTCCAGTTCTTGTCTTACTTACAAAAGTTACTGGTCTCTGAGAGCCAACTTACTTTATTATACCATTATCAACATATCCGTTGAAAATGGTCTCAAAACAATGATATTATCATTTATCGCGATAATTATTGGGACAAGTTATTGTTGACAGGCCTGGTCATTGGAATAGTTTGCCAAACATGTTCTAGTTATAAAATGGCAAAAAAAATATGCCTATTAAATAAGATCAGAACTCATTATTGATCAAGGCAAATCATTTGTTTCATGAATTGTCTGTTAGTTTGTGGTTTGGTTTGCTTGGTTTTAGCTGAGATCTGAATAATTACATATCAGACATGTTCAGACAGTTTAGTAAAATCTGGATGAACATAAACTGGCTTTTTATAATCTGTCAAATCAGACAAAACTGAGCCTGACTTGGTACTGCAGGTGGAAATTAGCATTCTTTGCTTTAACCTGGTACCATGCATCTATTCTTTCAAAGAGTTAATGAAATGTCTTACACTGTCCCTGTGTCAACAACAACAACAAAAAACAGTATAAAGACAAGTTTAGATGGGTTTTGTCAACTTGGAGAAAGTATTTAATCGTGCCCCTTGGGGTTTCCTGAGAGCGTTACTTCATGACTATCGAGTACCGGCCCCCTTCATATGTTCTTTAGATCCCTGTGTCAGAGAAAGGTCTATAATTTGGACTTGGTGTTGAGAGGATCTGTTTCATTGGTCCTAACAATCACTCCATCTTGGAATAAGCAGAAGAGAATGGATGGATGGAAGAAACTTTTTGATTGAAATGTTGCATTTTGTGTTTATGTGTTGTATTTGTCTGATGTATAGATCTGTTTGACGTTCTGAAACATTTCCTTAAGGCAAACAAAAGACCAATGAATCAGTGCTGAATGTCTCTCTGAGTAAGATCCCGTTGGAGATCAGGAGCTTTCAACCTGCGTTGCAGGGCTCGGAGTGGCAGATTGGTTTCCTGAATTCTTCAAATGCAACATAAAGTAAATGAAGATGAAGAAACCTGCAAAACAAAATGAGTAAAAATATGTTCAGATACAAAATAGTTACTGCATTAAATACTTTTTTACTCTGAAAATGCCTCACCTACAAATCCATGTTATTCACTCGCATATAAAAGTTATACACACAGAGTGTCATGCAGTCATTGAAGATTATTTTATTGGAAGTTCAATGCTATGTGCTGCTATGTGTTGGCCGTAACAGAGCAAAGCCATTGTAATAAGTTCAAACCTTGCAGAGAGTTCAGGATGCAGAAGGCGTAGAGGCCCGGAGCAGGAAGCTGCCCCAAAGAGAAGAAGATCAGACCCCAGGACAGGCCCAGCAGAACCATGAGGACCAGCAGGGTCACGATTTCTTTCCGGGCCACACGGCGCTCTCTCTGTCCATGCTGGTTGACCGAACGTTGAGCAAACAAATGTAGCTGGTTATTATACTTATATTAAAAGATGAGTATCAATCAATCGATCAATTGATCGATTTGTCGGTCCGTTGGTCCGTCCGCAGAGTCACCAGACCATCCCAAGTTGCTGGGTTTATAGTTGGCATGTTGAACTGGGCAAAAGACGGCCCATAAAAAAAAAAACATCCCCACTGTACTGAACCTCATTGAAAGCCTCATAGTTATTCCACCAAATATTGATTTCTGAACCCTTTCTGAGTTAAAACTTTAGTATTGTTGTTTCTACATGAATATGAATTCTTTGCATTATTTGAGGTCTGAAAGCACTGCATCTTTTTCATTATTTTGAGCATTTCTCATTGTCTGCAAATAAATACTAAAATTTTTGCTTGGAATTTTGGAGACATGTTATTAGTTCATAGAATAAAAGAACAATGTTCACTTTACTCAAGCATATGCCTATAAAAAGTACAATCAGAGAAACCGATCATTTTGCAGTGGTCCCTTATTTTTTTCCAGAGCTGTATATACTGTACATAAAGTTAGCAACCAGTGTACAGTATAGGGTATATACTGTATATTTTATGGCAAAATGAGCTAATATCAGCTAATGTGATTAATATGATATTGTGTCATGTAGTGTAGTGCTCTGGTCTTGGTCCTGGCTTGGTCTTAGGTTAGCTGGTATTGACTACACTGTCCTCTGCTGTAACTGCATCAGAACACAGCAGGATGGCACATCTCACTGCAGACAAATTGTTGAGTATCACATTGACACTCATTCTGCTGGTAAAAAAAAAAAAAAAAAAATATATATATATATATATATATATATATATATATATATATATATATATATATATATATATATATATATATATATATATATATATATATATATATATATATATATATATATATATATATAATATAGTTCTGCTGTTATTTAACAATTACCTGTTTGGTAAAGTGGGTGCCCACAAACCATTTGATTGTCACTCCAAACATGATCACATTAAAGAGGAACATGATGCTGAACAGCCCCAGGGTGGTCCCCAGCTTCACTCTTTCATCGGTTATATAGCATCTACACAGACAAGAAGCACAGTCACAGAAGAAATTAAATTCTATAAATATGAAAAACAAGTGAATGGAAAAAATGTAGTAATATGTTTACAGACAAAATGCATTTCTTAAATTAAAGAACACACAAAGGTACATGGAAATCATTTTTCAAACAACAAATTTAGTGCTGGACTAGATTTTACTGCACAGGTTCAGTCGTTTACTTTACATTTCAGTTTCATTGGGTCTAGATGACATCACTGGGGTACGGCCATACAAGTTCTTGTCGATGATCACCACCACTGACACAATGACCGCTGGAAGACCTGAAACACAACAACTGGTACCTTAACTTAAGGCTGCAGACATTAAGTTTCAAATTCAGACGATGCCACTCACCCCATCCCACCACGCTGAGTTTCAGCAGGTATCGTCTCACATAGACGTTGAAGACTTTGACCAGAAGAAGGTAGAGGTGGAAGCCCTCCAAGGCCATCCAGGTGAAAGAGGCCAGCAGGGAGTAGTGAAGAAGAAGAGCCACATAGAGACAAAGCTCAGTGGAGGACAACGCTGCTGCCGCCTGACTGGAGAGGAAGTGAACGTTGAGGAGGATCAAAGAAGCTGCCAGGCTGATGTGGATCTTCTTGGAATCGTCTCCTCTGAGTTTTCTGTCAGACACAGAGCACATTCTCAGAAAGAGAGAAATTCTGAATCGGTTTCCTTGTTATAGTCACAAAAAATGTGGTCACATAAAGTGGATGATAAAAAAAAAGACAATGACTAAAATAGAATTTGCATGTGATTGAAGTAAAAGTAAATCAAATAAAGGACATCTGTAACATGTCAAACAGGGGAAAGGAAATGTTTGATCAATCACACTTTATAAAGAATAAAATGATGTGGATGCTGCTAGGAATGTAACCAATCATTTAGGAACACTGTACCTTTTTGTGATGAAGAACAAAACAGTGATGACCAGAGCAAGCAGAGAGATACCACAGCCGATGTAGGTGATGTAGAACAAGATCTCAGCATCTTTGGTTGATAGGTCTGCAGACACCTGAGGAGACAATATACCCTGATATTTTGACATTGATCTGCAGCATTGTTATTTTTATCAGGCATCTCAACAATTATAACATTTCAGAAATTAAATAGTTTTTATCATAGGAACAAAAAAACATTGACAACAACTTTCCTTTTATTATTGTTCGTTTGATTAAAAAATGCCAACATAATTTTGTAAATTATGATAATTTAGTGCAAAGTTGGCATTTTTAATGGACTTCTAATGCAACTTCTAGAGCAACTTTGCATTAAAGTGTCATTATTTACCGAATGACACTTCCTGACAACATTCATAGACATTCATAAAGACTTCTTTAGGTTCATGACAGGTGTTATGTCATGTTTTTGACAGTGTCATGTTAGTCTTATGCACATCACTTCAAATAAAGCGTTACCGGAATTTGAGAAGATATTTGATGTTGACTGACCTGATAAAATGAGAAACCTCTAAATATCATTTTTATCAGGTTGAAGAAATTCATTTACAACATAAAGTCCATTCTTACCAGAAGCACACCAAAGTACGTGAGATGACTGGAGAAACAGGTGATGTGAGTCTCATTATAGTCCGTATGGTCACATTGTGTTGGATTGGTATCTGGTAGATGAGAGACAAAGAAAGAGATTATATCTGTGAGTATGGCTCATCAAGACCTCAGTCAGTTACTGACTAAATTATTAGTAATCTTTTACACTGCTGCTCACCATTTTCTGTGGTATTTAGGTACACACACTTGGGTTCCAGTGTTTCCTACAACACAAATTCCCTGTTTTAGATAACTTTTAAAAGTTTTGTTGGCTCTAGTGGACTTTATTTAAAAGTTGTTAAATGAAGGCCAGGGAAGTGGATAATGAGAGAGGGGGAAGACATGCAGCAAAGGTAATGGGATTGGGAATCGAACCCGTGACAGCCACGTTGAGGACTAAAGCCTCCATACATGGGTCATGCTTTACCCCTTTTCCATCGCCACACCCAGTAAACACTATCGTTTAATAGGAAAATCAAAATGAAGTCTCTATGACTTACAGGCTTCACACAGTAACAATGCAGATTTACAGTTGTGACAATTCAATCAAAGAGAAAACACAGTTACATTTATGTTTGCAGTGATACTGATTGTGATCTTGACTAGTTCCGTAAGTCCAGAAACGTCCATTCCATCGACACTCAGGCCAATGAGTGTGTGCTCATACAGGTTCTCTAAGCCTTTGAAATCATCCTGTAATACAAAATACACTCAATTAATGGCTGTGAATGTTTGTCTTGGACAGATATTAATATTCAAATCTCTATTTCTCTTATTAAAATTCTAACAGCACAATCAATAATCCTTCTACAGTGTTCAGTGACAGCACATCGGCTATAAATGTCACGTTCCCCATGTCAAGCCACTGTGGAACCAGACACAATGTCAGAGACGTCCCACCTGGGCCTAGGAGAAAAAGAACTGGACTGTTGATCAGTGGTTCAGAGTTCTGTTTTCAGATTAAAGCAAATTCTGCATTTCATTTGGAAACCAGGATTTGATCAACTCTGAGATTGTGTTTTAGTGTTTTGTGTAATTTTACTTGTTCTTAGCCTTTGTATTATTAATTTGTGTTGTCATTTACTTTGGTTATTTCTGTTTGATGATCTTGTAGAACACTTTAGTGCAGCTACATACTGTTTGTAAAGATGAATACATTTGACTTGAAGTCCAGTGTTAGTTGAGGTTGCCATGTCATCCGCTGGTTCTGGTTGAACCAGCAACAACTAGCTGGTTATCAACTGGAGACTAAGTTCTAATTTATTTATGAAATCTCTGATTATATATAAAATGCTGAATGGCCTTACATTATTAAAATGTTTGGACCACAAATGAAACATTTCTTATCCAAATTTCAAAATCTACTTTTATTCTTTAAAGTGTGGCAGGTGTAAAAATCTTTTATATAAAACTCAGATTTTGAGGTCTACAACTATGCCAACTACAGCGAACATATTCATAAGATCAAGAGCAAATGTGACCTTCACTGCAAAACCTTTGATACAAAAAAACAGTTCTGCAAACGAACACTTAGTTTGTGTTTTGTTAGTCTTGGGGAACTGGTATGAGAGGTGTAATGTTTCTGACCTCATCTGGAAGCTGAACAGACCAGAATGCGACTGTATCATTTGGTCCAAGGTTCAGCTCTTCAGGCAGGTGAGCTCGCAATTTTCGGTCAGGCAGATCCTCATCTACAGAACCCTGCAACAATGCAGAATATGGAAATAGTTATGACATCATAATAAACTTTAATGAATAAAATTAGGTGCACTTATTCGCAATTCTGTACATTAAAAAATAACACTTGATCCCATACTGAACAATATGTATCCTGACTGATTAAATCACCCTGAAGGGTTCCATCTCCACCACCAGCTTTCTGTAGCAATCAACAGGCTTCTAATACTCATCCAGTTGGATATGAATACTGCTCTTGGCAGAAGCAGTAAAACTGATTTAAAATGATTAACTTCCTGAAATGAAATCTGCTTCTGCTCCAATGCAAAAGTGTAGCTGTAGAATAGGGTGAAGTTTAGAAAGTCCCTTTCAGAAGCTTAAACCTTTCCTGTATTATCCATTCCCCAAAAATTCTTCCTCTTCTTATTTATTTACTCTTTGGTCATTGCATAAAGAATTATGCAAAACCCTAAACCCTAAATATTAGTTAATATTATAAAATAATGTTAATAATAAAATTATGAAGGAAGTCTGTCAGTGAAGCACATCACATGACAATCTCATAACTATACACATCCAAAAAGACTTCTCTACAGAAGTCAATGCTCCACAAAACACCATTTGTACTACTTTCTTTCTTTCCATTAGTTTTCCTTGTGTTGCTATGAATTTGAGTGATAACTTTACAATCAATTCATAGACGGCAGCATCACTTCCTTAAACAGAGCTCTGCTGTGTGACATCTTTGTTCTTCTTCTGCACATACAGAAGAAGAACATGAAAATTGAGCATCAAGACCTGCTGTGTGAATGTAACACATGACTTTCAGGAAACCAGCCCTGAAGGCCCTTGAAGCCCCCTGCACTAATTAATTCATTATTGGAAAGATAAATATGTTTTCATATCAGTTTACTCAACCCCTCCCAAAATCACAGATTCAGAGAATTTCCCTTACCTCAGTGTCACTGAGATACATGTCAAAACCGTTGCGACTAGAGCCAGAAGGCCTATGTAGGACAGCCATAGAACGATTGGCTCTGAAATGTGATGTTTGGTTCACTTTTGTTTTCAGCAAAACATCCTCCAAGGTCTTAATTGCTCTAGTGGATAAAAAAATGAACAAAATCTTACAGCATTGCTGATACAGTTGAAAGATTTACATTAAGCAATTTAGAATGCAACACTTACTTGAGTTTGTTACATGCTTTATTTGTCGCTACCAGACATTGGCTCACAGATTCCATGCAGCATTTGGTCAGACCTGTAGAGTTATTTGTCATATATTACCTTTTTGGGTAATATAAAATATCATACACACACACACACACACACATATATATATATATATATATATATATATATATATGAACACACACACACACATTGTGCATCTTACCTTTAGAGTTCTCATTAGATTTCTTACAAGCCTCTTTGTTTGGGGGACAGGTACCTTGAACAGTTTCCAGCATTTACAGTTTAATGGAACATGTGAAAATTAATTGTCATATATTACTCAACTCATCATACACATATGGTGTGGTAACACTTTATATGAAGGGGGTTGAATAAGACTGACATGACTTAAACTTTACCTTTAATAACATAAAGTTACCTAATTTTTAAAGTGCAATCATTAATTCTTTTATAACAAATTTATATCAGTAATGATTTCTTGGTTAATGTCAAGTTGTCATAACAAAGACATTTTGAATAATTTGAACTTTATATTAAAAGTGTCATAATTTACCGAATGACGCTTTATGACAAGTCATAAATATTCATGAAGGCTTATTCATGTTCATGACAGGTGTTATGTCATGTTTATGACAGTGTCATGACAGTCTTATTCACTCCCCTTCAAATAAAGTGTACACACACACACACACACACACACACACACATAGTGCATCTTACCATTAGATTCCCCATGATATTTCTCACCAGTTATATATATAAGTTATTTTTAAAACACAATATTGCATCTATTACAGAGTACGTCTTACCGGCAGTATAAAGGCACGTAAAACAGAATACGACCCACCAAGTCACCCAGAACTTCATCCTGTGAGGCAAAGATAATCTGTATAAAAGCTTTTTAGGTTTCAAGAACATCCACATCCCAGAACCTTCCACTTCTGTTAGACCATCACTGAGAACACAGTTTCACAAAAAAATCCCATTAGAATTCTCCAAACATTTTATTACACATAAATTAAATTTAAATGTCTTACCTCAAACTACACTGTGAGATTTCTGGATTGAGCAATAAAATGGAGTATATAAATAAGACAGAGTGAAATTTAAAACAAATGTTCCTTTAAGACAAGGAGACAAATGAGCTCACATTGAGTGAAGACAGATTACACAAAATATTATTTAAGAAGCCCTAGAGCATTTACCTTACCCAGTATAAGGTTGTGTGAAATTGTGCTTATGAATTTACCGTGTATACATGGAGCCCATTCAGAAACAAGTATCCTTAAACAGTAAATATCTGGTGATTGTATCAACACATAAACAGCAGGGGAAGCAGCTAGTTCCAGAGGAAGCTTCAGGTTAAAGTGAAAACAAGGAGGAGTTCCTGGTAATGCAGATAGATGCAAATATGTAGATGTTTGATGAACAGGACGGTACTTCAAGTTAGCTTTTGTAATCTAAAAAACTGCCACAGTTGTAGAACAATCATCAACAAAGCCCATAGAGTCTGTTTTATGCTGTACTGGCTATCGTACATGTTGACTGTAATCAGGTATAAAGATTCGACAGTCAGCTGAAACATTGATCCCACATTCAGAAACTCAAAGGGAGTCCTGAAATAAAAGCGAAATGTCGAGTACTTTTTAAAACATCAGAATGGAGACAAATACATCATTGCATTACGTAAACCAAATTGAGGTTCATAAGTCTGTTTTACTGTCTGTGGTACAATAGTTTTTACAGAGTATGACAGTCTGTTGAAGCAAAGTAGGGACCAGCTCGGTGACACATGCTGGGTATGTAGAAGGCAAGACAATGTTTGGAGGTGGTGGCTGTTATGTGCTGGACTCCGTTGATGAGGAGTAGGTGGAGATGAGACTGGGTTGGAGCTGGGTGAAGTGTTACCAGGGCAAGAAACACATTCACTCTACAAAACTAGCTGGAGGAGATTGCTGACAGACCAACTTCTTTTGGGCAGCATGTACAGTTTTGGTCTGAAAGAAGTGTGACTGGCTGAGCTTGTTTTGGTGTGGCAGTGTGGTCTCAAAGTTTCAGTCCATACTGGATAATCTTTTAGTGAAAACAAGCTGGAATTCCTAGACTCATGTCTGGTGTATTTGTATTTTCTAATTAATAAGCAGTTTTAGGGAATTTTAAAGTGGCATAACTAGCCTAATAACTGTTATTTGACAGCACAACACATTGTTTGATTGATGGCAGACACCAGATTAATTATTACAAAATAAGAGGAAAGTCCAGTGCAGGAAACTCAGTGTGCTAGAGAGCTGGAGATTTACACAATTTGTGTAAATTTTGGAGCAATTTCTAAACAACTACAGGTTCCAAGATCATCATTTCAAACTATTTAATGTCAGACATTTATGCTGATGTGCAATCATTTTTTCATGATTGCTACTGGTCAATTAGGCATGTAAAAAGTCTTTGCAGGGCAAAGAATCAACAACTAGTTGTTGCAACCCCTAGTGGAGATATCTGGTAAAGGTGCCAAGGTCAGGAGTTGATCCCAGGGCCACCTCGATGAGGACTAAAGCCTCCGCATACCTGGCATCTACTCTACCCACTATGCCACCCAACCCCCCAGCATACATTTCCAGTAAACCTCATAGTGCAGCATACATTAACATCAAGATAGTGAATTAAATACATCACGTCCAAATGTTAGTAATTGCATAAAATCAAATCTAATCAGGCTCCATGGCTCCAGCAAGTAATTGTTTCTCCATAGTCAAAGGTCCAGACTCTCTGTACGAAGCAAAGTGTAGAACAAGTGGCTGGCTTTTAACCAGGATACTTTGGATCACTCGATTCTAAGTTGTTCTTTATTCCACTTAGATTTCGGTTCTTCCCTTCATCTCTCTCTCTTTCTCCCCCTGTTCTCTGGACTCGCCTCACAGCTGCACCCTGTTTTCTAACTAGTACCAGTCCACTGTGAGGTAATCAAGCTACCAGTAGTTAACCACCTCTCCTTTTCTCATTACTTCATGGATTTTGTCATTAATCATCGTTCCTGGTTTTCCTCAAATGTTTGTAAGCTAGCTCTTATCTTTTTTGTTACTAAGCTTTTTATCACCAGCTTCCTGCCTCGACTGGTCTGCATTTCTGGTCCAACAATCTCTGAAACATAATGTTGAGTATATTAATTGTAACAGTAAAAGCGGATTTAATATTTGTTTAGTTCTGTTACTAGTGTATACAAAGAGGTTTGGAGAAAAGTATAATAGTAGCCTACCTCTGTATGTTGTGGAGACCTTGCTGTTTTCATGAAAAGAATCCAGAGCAAATCTGATGTAACAACACCAAAGCAGAGGGCAGGTGAAATGTTTTAGCTCTGAAGGAAGTTGGATAACATGTATATTATTCTTTTAGGAGAAAGAGGAAGCAGACAAACAAATACTCATTTGTGTTCTCTGCTCGTCTGTCACGAAATCTACTGACACACATTCATAACAAATTACAGTACAAATAAAAGATGTTTTATTGAAGGCAGGTCACCTTCCTGGGAAGAGATCTTTCAAATTATTGGACCAAATAAATCTCCATGAGGCATGACTGTAGCTCTGATTTAAATATTAGGTGGAGTCATGAGGCTGCTGACTTTATGGGACGAAATACGACATGAAACTCTGCTGCTGCTAAGAGCTGAGATTCTTCTGTGGAACTGAAGAGTGCTGGCTGATTCACACCAGGACCGTCTTTTGGTCCATTTGTTTGGTCTGAACCAATAGCTGACTGTCTTATTTTTGCTTGGTGCGATTTGCATTCAAATTTTGCTTCTTTGCAAGCAGACTATAATTTATAAACAAAGCCATACCGGTGATGACCATTGCTCCCATTGGACAGAGATGACAAGGGCCGGGACAAATGGAAATAAAAGAAACAAGCTCTGGATGTTCTGGTTACTGCAGTGTTTTTGTGCACCTTTGTGTTGTTATTACAAACCATCTGTTTGCAAGAGACAACTTGTTCACCTTAGTATTAAATACATTCAGAAATAAATAACGTAGAAGAAATTGTTCTCAACAAGTTACACACACTGTATCCCACTGATGACAACTCTATTGTTATCATCGCTCTGAGAGAACCACAGGAAGTGGCATGTTTACTTTTTGCAGTGCAAATATACAAAAAATATATTTTTTATTTGTTTGTAAGGACAAGCAACCATGAGGCCAAACGCAGAGAACAGAAAATCACAATGTTTACCATAGTTTATGATTTACAACACATTGCTGTTCAGTCTGTGTTTTGTGGCAGACATGTTCCTGATTCACATCATGTTACTGTTACAAGTCTCTGAATGACAAGTCCATTTGTTCTAGAGTTTCTTTTCTCCTTTGGAGATGAAGTTAAAGGGTCTATGTCTCCATGTTGTGGATGAAGTTTATTGTATTCATACAAAAAATACATATTTAACCCAATTTGCTGGAAGAGTGTATTGATGTTCGGCTTACTCTGCAAACTTCACTGGATTTGTTTTATCTGTAAAACTTTTTATTTTCTCAATTCTGAACATCTTCAGTAAAACCTCTATTTCAATAACATGTTCCTCTGGTTTTGTGCGTAGTCAATAGAAACATTTGTATTAAAGCTGTAATCCTTCCTACAGCTTTGGTTTCCTCTCCTTTGTTATGTTAATCTTGATATTTGACATATTTTATGTTCCTCTTCCCAGTAAAACTTTAAAAAAAGGCTTGAAATGAGTCAGTGGTGGAGCAGGAGCAGGATATGCAGCTTTCCCGTCTGTGATTCCTCCTCATTTCCTGCTCCTCTTTCCACCCAGCTGCTAAAGACTGACAACCACTAGGGCAAGAAAATCTTTACAAAATGGACTGGAAGTGGAGGCAAGTGCTAGTTTAGTAACTCCTGATGTATTTAACTAACATATTTCCACATAGTTCCACTTGATCAAGTCCAGAGGTGACAAAGTGCCCAAAGATTTTATTCAAGTAAGAGTAGCAACTACTTATTTAGTAACATTTTAACCCTAGTAAAAGGAAAAAGTAGCCGTTCAAAAGTTACTTGAGTACGAGTGAAAAAGTGTTTGGTAAAAAGTCTAAAGTACTTAGTAACTGATAAAGAAAAATTAACCATTCAATATTTAAAAAGTACATCATCAGACAGACCAAAATATAAAGTTATGTGGAAATGCTGGTATTATAAAGACCAAAATAATTCATACCAATAACAATTATTAAATAAAATCTGGCAAAATATTTTTGTCATCAGTGGTGAGTTTGTAGTGGCGACAATGAACGCTGAGACCCAGATGATGGTGATGATGATGAAGATGATTTAATAAAGAGAGCTCAAACACAGTCCAACACAGGCGGCACGGCAGAGAGTTTAGCACACAGCTAATTATCAGTAGCAACTGAAAACTGAGGACTGAATGAAAGAGCTAACCAACACAGGACGACTGTGACGGCAGGCAGACAAATGACATTCAACGAGGATCCAACAAGAGACAAAGACAACAGGTGGGTTTAAATACACAGGGAGGGTAATCAGGAAAACTAGACACAGCTGGGATCAATCAACAGGGAGGACAGGACATCACAGAGACTCACAGGGAACAGGATCACAATAAACACATAAAAACCCAAAAATAAACAGAAAACTGAAACCCTAACAATTTTTTTCCAAATCAATTTAAAAAACCAAACAAACAACAAAAACACTAACAGAAATTGTAGGTGTGTGTCTGGCAAATTTTTGGTTAAAACATGTTTGTTCTTCAATCAGAGAAGTTGCTCACTGTGGGCAGAGAATCCAGACATTTTACTCTAGTAAGAGTAGAGATACTTCATAATAAAATAACTTGAGTAAAAGTCAAAAGTACAGTGTAGTAAAAATACCCCTAAAAGTACACTTTTTTCCAAAAATTCACTCATTAAATGTAACTAGTTACTATCTGATTCTGTTGTTAATGTTTGGTGCGCCATGTTTTCTGCTTTTGCCCCTTCACTCAGCACACAGACCCAGCAGCTGACACACAGAATTCCTCATGTGCGTGTGTGGTTCATTCAGAGCATTTAAAAACATGGTGGTCCAGATTCTACCTCATCTCTCCTCATGAAGATCCTGTCACTGGAGAGCTGGCTGGGCCCTCAACAACCAAGCTTGTTGCTAGTGTTTTAAAAATGTTTATATATTTTCAAGAAATTAATAAAGCCTGAATATGATTTATTTATATGAAGACTTAAAAAAATTAAGGTATTCCTGTGCAAAACACTGTGATGTATTATTAAAATGAAGGTTTTGATTATTTTTCTTTTATCTTTTTGAAAATATCATCATCTGCAAAGAATGCTTCAATGCACATTATTTTCTTTAAAAACACAATCCAAGGTATTTTTATCGTACAAACAGTGCAAACATTTCCTTTGTGACTTCAGGATTTAGTGCTGAACGTTTCAGAGCTCGGCTTGAAGGCTGACGCTTTGATCTTCTTCATCGACAAGACAAAATAAATGAGGATGAAGACACCTGCAAAAACAAAAATAAAACATAAAAAGTTAACAAACAGAACAAATCTCTGCTCTGAAAATGTTTCCACTGATTTGTGTGAAAAGGGTTACAAATGAAGAAGAGAAAAGCTTTATTTTGCTAGATTTTGTTTTTTCTCTCATCATGTTGCAATAAGTTCTTCAGACCTTGCAAGGAGTTGATAATGCAGAATACGTAGAGGCCAGGAGTGGTCAGCTGGCCGAATGAGAAGAAGATCAGACCCCAGGTGAGTCCCAGCAGGACCATCAGAACCAGCAGGGTGAAAACTTCTCGCTTGGCTTTGCTTTTCTTATTCGGCGCAGTCTGATTCAACAAAAATGAAACGAAACACAGGCTGGAGGGCACCGCTTATCCACAAAAAGCAGCCAAAGTAAACTCACCAGCATGTTGAATTCACATCCAATTCAGACCTAACATTTGGAAGCAGCTTTAAGTTTTTTTTTTTTTTTTTTTTTTTTTTTTTTTAATTTTTAATTGTACAAATTCTATTTTCAGATTTTGCTTTCAATCCCAAATTTGATTTTTCAAATTTAGTATTGGATACACATTACTGTGCCAAATCCTTGTGGAATAAAAATCAGCAAATGAAAAGACGACAGGAGTTTTAGGGTTGAAGGATTTGCAAATTAAGTGCAAAATAAAAAGAAAATGAATCACGTGTTGCATATGTGACGTTATGCTGAAATGATGGTCAAACCAGCGAAGTTTACTTTGTAAAAAGCAAGAGAAGACAAGACTGCTACCTGGTAACTGCAGCAAAAATCTATTCTAAAAAGGGACTCTAAAATAATCCTGATTATTTTGTATACCAATAAAAATATGATCTACTTTGGACAAATCTGACATTGCCTTAAAATATTTTGACCAAAATTTTCTGCTAATATTTTTAGAAAATCTGAAAAAAGTGTGATTATACCTGTTTGCTAAGTTTGTCACACATTAGCCATTTTGCGATCCCTCCAAACATGATGCCATTAAAGATGAACACCATGCTGAACAGGCCCAGTGTGGTACCCATCTTCACTTTGTCATCGGTGATGTAGCATCTAAAGCACAGACAGCAATTCATCGTGTTATGGAAAGGAAATAAAATCTGCAACAGAAACGGGACTGAAAACATCTGTAATAAACTTTGAATACGCTTTAGCCAAGTCAACTGTATGTCTGGTTCTTTTATTAAATAATGCGAAACATATAAGGTGAGAGTTGTACGGAAGAGGATTAGGGCCACTGAAAAAAAAAAATTCAAATTTTTTCTCAAATCTTGATTTTTTTTCATTAAAATTTTGATGTCAGCCTTAGAATTTTGACTGTAATCTCTTAAGATCAAGAGTCAGACTTCTGAGAAAAAAATTCAGAATTTTTTTCTATAATTTCTGGCATCAAGTCAGAATACTAAGATTAATGTCAGAATTGTGAAAAAAAAAAAGTCTGATTTATTTATTTACTGCAGTGGCACTTATCCTCGTGCAGAACAGGAAGTGGTCTAAATGTGCTTGTGTGTCTGTGTTTTTCTTACACTGCGGTCTCATTAGGCCTAGACGGGTCCAGTGTGGCACGACCGTACATGTTGTGATCAATGATCACCACTACTGTCACAATGACCGCTGGAAGACCTGAAACACACCAGTTGACACCTTCATTTAAACCTGCAGACATTTAATGTCCAGTCTCAGACGATGCCACTCACCCCATCCCACCACGCTGAGTTTCAGCAGGTATCTCTTCACATAGACGTTGAAGACTTTGACCAATAGGATATAGAGGTGGAAGCCCTCCAAGGCCATCCAGGTCACAGAGGCCAGCAGGGAGTAGTGAAGAAGAAGAGCCACGTAACGGCAAAGCGTGGTGGAGGACGACGCTGCCGCCGCCTGGCTGGGCAGGAAGTGAACGTTGAGGAGGATCAGAGCGACTGCCAGGCTGATGTGGATCTTCTTGGAATCGTCTCCTCTGAGTTTTCTGTCAGACACAGAAGACGAGGTCAGATGTAGATGACAACTTTTGCTCAGACTCCATGCTGCTCACACCGTGTCACAGAAAATCCAGGTGTCACGAAAAGGAGCAGGACCGGCAGAGTGGACGACTAATCGAGAGACCAGAGAAAAAATAACAGAACTAGAAGAAAAGGTAAATAAGACCTGGAGTCGATGTGGGCAAAGAGAAGAACTCCACTACCTGTCTGCGATGAAGAGCAAAACGGCGATGACCAGAGCGGTCAGAGAAATGCTGCAGCCGATGTAGGAAATGTAGGACAGGATCACCTCGTCTTCAGGGGAGAGATCTGCAGACACCTGTGTGAAATTGACAGCATTGCTTTACAAACTGGTGTTGTGGCATATCATGACACAATTTTAAAAAATGAAATTGACTTTACAAACTGTGAAGCACTATAAAACTAGAATTGTTAATACTTTTTGTTGTAAGCATGTCTTTTATGTTATATACTAGTGTGAAGATAAAAAAGTCCTCTTGGAGAGTTATTTACTTTCATAGTTCAATAGAATGTGATGCAGAAGTTATAGTGATGCATAAATGTCTTTTTGTTTTTTTGTTGTTTTTTTTACAATATTTTTGGTCACAATGACATGACATTCTATAAGTTTAGGCTTAGTTTGGTTCCAGCTGTTTGGTTACCCTAAGCAGAAATATGAGTCAGTTCGAAGCTGTGCCTTTTACTGAGTACCTGACAGAATAAAGCACTGATCTTTGCTGTTTCTGGTTCACTGAACTGTCCCAAATACACACAGAGAGAAATTTGTGTGTTAAAAAGTACAAGTTCTCAATTACAAAAGTAAACATGCAGTTTTGTCATCAATGAATAGATACTTTAGCATAAAAAAGCCCAATAGCATTATAAATAATTTAGCCTCTCTACTTACTCCAACCTGCTTTCCCATGGATGAAACAGCAGGTAAAGCAAGTTACCTACTGTCAGCAGACGTTTACTTATTGCCACCATTTGTTCAATCGGCGCTCAGTGGCGTCACTTTGCTCTGACACCAGGTAGCGTTTGTCAGACACCTGCAGCCGACTGTTAGTGCCTCATGGACACATGAATCACATGGACTGGAGACAGGAGTGTGACTCCTCTTTTTCTCAAGCAAATGTATTACTTTGGTATCACTAATGTCTGTTAATATGCTTTACACTTTTGTTATTTTAAATATGTTCTTATTTTCATATTTATGATCATTTTTCATGAGCCAGATTTTTTTGCTTCTCCACACACACTGCATGATCCAAGTGGGCGGAGCATAACAACGGGTTACATATTTCACAGTTCATTAAATGGCTTCATTAGTTTATTTCTTCTTCTTCAATAGATACTCATCTTTTAGAAGTGACCTTTAAAAAGTAATTTTGGTAACACTTTGTGTGCATACTACCATGATAATGTCACTAACATGATATAACACCAGTTTTGAACATGAAGGAGTCTTCATGAATGTCTATGACAAACAGGTGTGTTTTTAATGTTCCATAGTATGCCTGGAAATGCCAAACAATGGGAAAAATGCCCTCAGAAATGACTGAAGCTGTCAATTCACAAGTAATTAAAATGTGTTTAAGTCTGTGGGTTAAACACATTTGGGGTTGGAGAAAATCTGCAATAAATTCAAACTTGTGCACCCAAGGCTATTGAAACGATCTAACTGAAGTTGTGTGGTACTCCTGAAAGCAAACTTGTGCATGTATGTAAAATTCTGACCTCAATGTTTTAACATTCTCCTGATGTTATAGAAAGACAAGATGAAGTTTAAACTAAAAGCTGGTCTTACCATCAGCACACCAAAGTATGTGAGATGATCACAGGAGCAGGTGATGTGATTCTGATCCCACTTTGTCTCACAGCCTGAAGTGCCGAAGTCTGAGAGAGAGAGAGAGAGAAAGAGAGAGATAGAGAGGAAGAGAGAAAGAGAAAAGCTGTATTGTTCTTTAGATTTCCGTTATGTTTCTGCATATCAAAGCGGTGTTACTTTGGATACTCACTTTTCTCTCTGGTGTTCAGGAACACACACTGGGGCTTCATTGTTTTCTAGAGAGAAAACAACATTCCTTGTTTAACATCTAATTGGTGAATTCTATCCATCAGTGACAACATAAAACAGACTTCACAGTCTTACAGAAAACTGAAACTATAATCATTCTTACATCTATGCTTGTTTCTGTGTTTATGGTGAAGCTGACTCGGTCCTGAAGTCCTGAAACGCTCCTGCCCCTGACACTCAGGCCAATAAGCCGACGGTCATACAGTTCATCTGAGCGCTCCAGAGCCGTCTGCCAAACAAAACACACTCTGCTGAATTCAACGTTTTTCAAGTGAGAGAATTAGAAAACTTGTGTCTCCTAATGATGTTCGTTTACAGTAGCATTTCAATTTTAGCAGTTATTCACACAAACAGTAGCACAATATCCTTAATTACACTGATATGGCAATGTAATAATATCACGTATGACTAAATCTACTTTTTAATTATGCAATGTAACATCAAGATGCAATGTTGTTAGGTTCTGGTTTACCCTTCCTGTTACAAATGTCCTGTTTAACAGAAAACACTTGATTTCAGCTGATTTGCCATTTTCATTCATTTATGAAACAAAGGTGAAAATTTAGAGAATCACTCTGTATTACAAAATCTAACATTCTTCCTGTCTGAGCATCATTTACAATAACCCACCTGTGGCCAACATAAATTGAAAGAGCATGTCTCAGAAATATTATTTTAACTATGGCATTCTGACATCTAGGTTGAGTCTTTTTTTATTTATTTATTTTTTAAACACACATTGTCATTTGAAACTCCGTAGCAAGACTGTGGTCTTCTACAACCGTCACAAAACTGAACTGGACAGTTAAACCAGGATACGGCTCATCGAAGTGAACAGAGTGATGGAAACAGGATGGACGGCGGCGTCACTGACCTCATTAGGTAACTGGATCATGCAGAACACAATAGTATTGTTCTGGCCAGCATTGAGCTCACTTGGAAGGCGAACTCTCAATTTGCTGTTTGAAACATCTGAATCTGTCATTACCTACAAAGGAGCCAGAAAGAGAAAGAACAGAACAGAGGAAGATAAATACAGTTTGAACTGCAGTAGGTAAAAAATAAATAAATAAATAAATAAATAGAACTGCAGGCAGTTGTCAACGGGTTCCAAGCCCCAGGAACGCCGCAAGGAATTTTGGGTCTCATGACAAACAATAAAATTTGCCCCCCTTCCTTCTCCCCCATGCAGCTACGTTCACCAAGTCTTGAGTCTGTCTGACCCAACAGAAGCTTTACATGACCAACTTTAAGGTCTTGCAACTTTCTTGCTTTCTTTGGTCTAATACTGATAACAGCACAGTATTTACTGCTGGTGAAATATCCATGCAAAGGTCTGCATACAGTATCCAATTCACTATTCGAAGTAAAACTAAAATCAGACTAAAAAATCTAAGGGTCAAATCTTAGTCTCTATTTTCTTATTACGAAAACATTATATATTAAAATAAAAAATAAAAAAATGTAATTTTACCACCATTCCAAAACATGTAACAGGCTGTCACCTTTTTGTCACTGGCTGAAATGTGAAGACCTTTAAAGTCACCAGTGGGTCTGTGCAGTAAAGCCACCATGTTGTCCTGGTATAAGGCTGCTGAATTATTAGTGAACTCAGTTTTCTCCAGAGCTTCCTGTAGGACTCCAAGGGCTCTTGTGAAAAATCATATGCGGATAAATTGACCAACCAAATCAACACCTTGTTATTAATACACAAATTCAGATGATCTGTATGATAAAAAAGATTAAAATATTCACTTGACAATGCCGTTATGGGGAACATTATGCAGTAGTAACATGAAGGTTTCCATGCAGCAGCTTGAATGATCAGGGTCGTTCTGTTCTGAAGATTTAATTAATACATAGTTTATATGAGAAAATGGAAAACAGAAAATAATCTTCCTTCTGGTACCTGTTGATGTTCACGTACCTGGATCAGAAGGCTGTTCGCAGTTTAAATAGTCTAATGCTTTACAACAACCTGGAGATAGGGAATGTTTTTTGGCTGCACTGCCATTTGTTTCCACATTGTGATGAAACATGAAAGACGAGATCAGCCAGCAGAGAGTCCAACGCCTCATTCTGTGAGACAGAGACAACATTCAGCTCACAGCAGCTGCTTGTGGTTAGAGTCGCTGTGTTAATGAACACCAGTGCAGAGAACAATTAGTAATGAAACCAAATATAACATTTGTACTTGTTTTTTTTTTTTTTGTCTCAAAGTCTGCACAAGTTCTTACACCAAACTAAACTTTACTGTGTCTTTTTTAAATTAGTTACAAACATTGATGTAATTATGCAGCCAGAAATTTGCATACGTCAGATAAAAAGACAGAAACAGTCTTTTTCTCACAGTTGAAAGCTAAATCAGACAAAACTTGTCAAGTTTTAGGTCAGTCAGAAATACCCAAATTATTTCTGTTTGCTAAATGAGGATATGTCAGAAATAAGGTTGAGTGATGTGCTACACTGATTCAGACATATTCCTCAGTGATATATTCACGCAGGTGGTGACATTTGACTTTTTTTTAGTGCAACAATGTAAACAAGCAAAAAAAAAAAAAAACTGAAAATAAGGCTTAAAAACATCATGCGGTGTGTAATTATTCTATATAATGAGCTTTACTCAGTGAACTGAGTTATTGAAAGAAGGAAACTTTTGAATACCCCAACTCATTTAGTCTTTATAAGGCCTGCTTAACAGTAAAACACAGTGAGGTAAACTTGAGTTCACTTTCAGTCCCACCCATTAAAACAACATCATTTATGTTGTTTTGTTGTTATGATGTTGTGTTGACCCACAACATCATTTATGTTGTTTTAATTAGAATTTATTTAAAACTTCTGCTGCTGTTGGAAGCTTCACCTGTTTCTGGGATGAGCAAAGACAGCAGTGTTTCAGGATCCAAACAACTGGTCAGCACGATCATTTTCTAAATATAAAATGTTTAAAAATCTTAAATCTTATGGTTAAACCTTAACCTGCATCGCTAAACACAAAATTAAAATTGAATAAAATAAATTGTTTTTTTTTTTATGAAATCTTTCTTTTCAGTGAGTTAGTTTGAGCTTCTACACAGTTTTTATTTCTGTGCACCTTGTTAAATAAAACACAGGTTCTGTTTTGGTCTGACTTCGATGCAACCAGCTTAAATAAGAAATGTGAAGAAAATCATATCCTACCTGCAGTAATGCGTCTGCTCCATGACCAGGTGGTACATGAAGATACAACTGGTGTGACAGCAGGAGACCAACCTTCGCTTGAAACCAGTTAAAAATAACATGTAAATGAGACTCCAGAGAAAAACAGGAAGCATCCAGACAGATCTGTGTCTGTTCTGAATCATTGCAATAAAGAAAAATGTGTGTGTAAAGATAATTGTTTGCATCAAAGACAATCAGATACCAGAATTTTGACAGCTTTGCACATTTATTTAACCTCATTATTTTGAGCAGCTATTTGTTGGTCTATTTAACAAAACTAAATCATGTGCTTGTGAAGATGCTAAAAGGTTTGAGGTTTTAACTTTTAACTTTATGTTCACTTCCTGTCTGGTTCACAATAACTGACTCGGTGTTTGAAGCGTTTGCCAGCACATGTGCAGCTCTGAAGACAGAATCATCAGTTCACTACAACCTTTGAGAAATCCAAAACTCAGAAAGAAAAACTTCAATGCAAAGTTTAAATGTATGATTTCCAGTCCAGGGTTTTTATGGGTTTAAAATGCAAACTGCTGTAATACTTCTTAAAAGCACAGATCTACGTCAATTTCCTGAGGCTTTCTTTGGAACAAATGGGATGGAAACCCATTTGAAGAGGGATGAGTGATCACGCAAATGAGATTTGCAGTGAGAACAAAGCCGTGTCTGTGCTTCTACCAAAAAGGTGATGTCTTTTATCCAAATAGCATGAAACCAAAACTAACCTGTTTTTTTTGTTTGTTTGTTTGTATTTTCTTTTACACGTCGTGCATCTGGTCCAGCAGAGTTCTGAGAACGCTTTAGTTAATGGATTCAAAACAGTGTCTCTGAACTCAGCTGGATGAACGGCCGGTGTTGGTTCCGATCCAACAAATAACCAAGAAACAATTAATAACGACAACAGAAAGGTTTTAGTCAAGACCTGCACACGAAGACTGCCAGGATCTTCGGCTGTTTTAGTTTTTTTTCTAGGTTTGTAGTTTAATTCATTTGTTATCTGTGGGTTGCCTTCGTTCTCCTCTGTTTTCAGCCTTGTTTCTGTTTTACTTTAGGTCAGTCTGGTTCTTGTGTTGCTTCCCCAGCTTCCCTGTCACTGTTACTGTTACTTCTTCTTACTCCTTTGTGTTATTTCTCTCCCTCAGCCTGCCTTCTCCTTTGGCCTCACAGCTGCACCTTGTTTTCTAATTAACACCAGTCCATCATTCCAGTGTTTAAACTCATTTAGGAGACAGAGGAACGTGGGAACACAGATGATGAAGTGTTGGGAAGTGAAGCCACACTGCATCCTGATTCCTATCTAATTTGACTCCATAATCAAACTTTAGTCATGGATCCACTTTCTCATAAGCATTCAAAACAGCAGTTATTTATATTTCTGCTGCTGAGCTGTAGCTATATAGAATGACTATTCAAATAAAAAAAATCCCTATGAGCCAACTTAAATATTAAATCACAGTCCACACAATATTTCAAAGTTTTATCACCATCACATCCCTCTGCCCAGGTGATCAGCAGGGTGATGTATACCACTTATTATATAATATATAATTGGTTGTGGAGCAATCAGGCTGACTGCTGTAAATATTTAAATACTGTGGTGATACTGCTGACAATGCATCGGCCTTGATGGAAGTCTGATTTTTTTTTTTTTTAGTATTATAGTTTAGAAATGTCTGGTTTCCCCACAATGTAAAGATTGTCAGATTTATTCTTATCCATAGCTTCTTTGTTCTGTGTCATACTGACAAAATAAAAGTTGTAAATGTAATTTAAAAAATGTATATTACATCCAATCAGCTGCAGAAAGTTCTTTTGTCTCACAATGCTATAAAACTGTGGTATGTCTCCAATTCACCACTAAAACACACAAACATAAAAAATGACAGAAGTGAAACTTCTACATGAACAGAGTGTTCGGGCTGCCCAAACCTGCTGGATAAAGTGGGGTATTTTTGCCCCCTAGTGATAAAAGGAAAGAAGTACCTGCTACAGGGATAGTTAATGGTTGGCCAACTTATTAAAGAAGCATGCATAAAAGACTGGCATAAAGGTCTTAATATAAAATGTATTTGGAGATAATTGACAGAGCTTTAACTTTCACTTTAACAGTGTTCCACAGAGCCAGCCTACGGCATAATCAGACTAAGTAGCAGTTTAGAGCAAAAGCACAAATTAATAACAAAAGTTTAAATAGATGTACTATTGACAGATCAGTAAGACTTAAAAGTAAAAAAAGAAAAAGTAAAAGTAAAAGAAAACAATCATTGATAATTTCCATTCTCTCCTTTGACAATACTGACTTTAAAAACAAAGATATCTTCTACCATTTTCAAACATGTAAGAAAAAAAAACACCATATAAATGATGTGAATCATGTAACTATAGCTTTCAGTGACAGTGTTGGTTGGACATTCAACCAGTGTCTTAATTCTTTTTTCTAATTTTGTATTTTAGTAACTTTAGTCTTTGGTATAATGCACAAATGTTCAGACAAGAATTAACTAAATCTTTTGGCATTAAATTCACATCTGGTGTAAAAAATGAGGAAAAATAGCGTGTCTGATATCAGGGGGGAAACATGCAGCACTAAATAAAAAATAATAATATGGAACTGGTGCAAAATCAACTAACAAAGAGGAGAGTGATCATTCACATATTTATTCAAAACTATTAATTAAGGAAAACGACATCACAACTGTGTTCAAACAAAAAAACTAGAAACATAAAATGTGAAGGAGTAAACAAGCAGGAGGAGTCACAGAAATGATTATAAAGATGTTTTTTTTTAATCTTAACACAAAAATGTATGTTTACAAAACTGAATGATGAGCTGAAAAAACACACCGGATTATATATAATGACTGATCAAATCATTAAAACACAAGAGGGGTAGCTAAGCATGTAAATTACTAAATAAAAGAAATAAAAGTGTACAGAAATTCACTAATAAACTAAACACACAAAAAAATGCAAATCAACATTAAACTATAAATACAAATATTCAACAAAATACCAAATGCTAGTTTAACTGTAGTAAATATCACTTTATATACCATTTATGAATCATCCAGATATTTGGTGGATTTCAGGTTTTTCAGAGCTTGTGTCTTTGGTCTTTTTCAAAGACAACACAAAATAAATGAAGATGAAGAAACCTGGGGGGAAAAAAGAAAGTGGAGAAAATGTCAGCGTCATGTAAATAATGCTGGAGCACTGACAAATAGATAATCAGGTCACAGCCTGTTTGATTTGCACCAGGTGCCACGACACAACAGAACACATTCAGTCACGTTGTAACGAGCTCTCCTGACCTTGCAGAGGGTTTAGGATGCAGAAGGCGTAGAGTGCAGGAGTGGTCAGGTTACCAAACGAGAAGAAGATGACTCCCCAGGGGAGGCCCAGCAGAACCAGAAGCAACAGCACGGTGACTATTTCTCGCTTGGCGTTTTTAAGGCCGCTCCATCCGTGCTGATTCACCAAACATGGACAAAATTATCAAGACATTATTACATGCTCGGTCAGGCTACATTTGCACAATACTGCTGCCTAGGAACTGCGTGTATTTTCAGACGTTGACTGGGGGATAGTTCCACTTTTAGATTTAACCGCAGACACAGTAAGCTGTAGTTGTCATGCCAGGTCACTAGATGGTGCTGTTATTTTAGCATGTCAATCACTGGTATCGTGTCATTGACTTTCAATCAATCCCTCATACCGAGCACGCAGGGAGCAACGGTGGAGAAATGGCTATAATGGTAGAAGCTTGTTAAAGAATAAATCACAATACGAGAAAAAAAAGGTGACAAACCTTATGATAACATATAATAATAATAATTACCTCTTTTCTCATGTGGGAGTCCGCAAAATATTTCACTGTGATTCCAAACATTATCAGATTGAACAGGAACATCAAACTGAATAATCCAAGTGTGGTCCCCATCTTCACTTTGTCTTCGGTTACGTAGCATCTGTATGTAGAAGAAAGGGAAAAGCAACCATTTTTGTCATATAATAGGAAAAACATAAATAAAATGTTATACACAGTGCTTCTGCTTTAACATTAAGACAGAATTCAAAGTACAGTATATTTAAGATAGTTTATTATTTAAATGTAAGTTTTTTTGACTGTCTTTTCTTTACACTGTTGTTCCGTTGGGGTTGGACAAGTTTAGAGAAGTATGACCATATGTGTTTTTGTCGACGATCACCACCACTGACACAATGACCGCTGGAAGACCTGAAACACAACGATTGATACATTCTTAAAGCTGTAAATACTTATCCTCCAGTATCACACGATGCCACTCACCCCATCCCACCACGCTGAGTTTCAGCAGGTATCGTCTCACATAGACGTTGAAGACTTTGACCAGAAGAAGGTAGAGGTGGAAGCCCTCCAAGGCCATCCAGGTGAAAGAGGCCAGCAGGGAGTAGTGAAGAAGAAGAGCCACATAGAGACAAAGCTCAGTGGAGGACAACGCTGCTGCCGCCTGACTGGAGAGGAAGTGAACGTTGAGGAGGATCAAAGAAGCTGCCAGGCTGATGTGGATCTTCTTGGAATCGTCTCCTCTGAGTTTTCTGTCAGACACAGAAGACATTCTTTATGTCAACAAAGTGGCTTTAGACCAGTGGTCCCCAAACTACGGCCCGCGGGCCAGATCCGGCCCGCCTCCACATTTGGTCCGGCCCCCTGAACAATACCAGAGCATTCAGATTTTTTTTTTTTTCCATTTACCGTATTTTCCTGATATGTGGGGTTTTTCTTCAACCACCAGGGGGCTCTTTAGCAGGAAGTGAATCATTGGAAGTCTCGGTTACTTGCGTGTCAACATTGAGCCCACAAGCAGCAAAATGAGTAAGAAACAGATCAGGTATCTTTGGAAAGTTTCTTTGCAAAGGGGAAAAGGCCCAGAGAAGAGACAGGAGGATGGATTTATCCTGGACCGGTAGGTGAGTCAAACATTACAAGCCGCTCTGCTGCTAATTAGGCTATGAAGCTTAAAGCTGCTTCGCCATGTTGAGACCAAGCAGGCTGTGGATATAAGCAACACTTCGGGTGTCATTGTCTCCCATCACTCCCAGATGGGACCGTCTCGTTGCAAAGAAACAAGCTCAGGGCTCCAGTTAGTCATTATCGTGAGTTAAAATTTTCACAAAAGTAAAATGTTCGTTTTTGTGACGCTTCTGTATCTTATTTTGAAGGGATATAGAAATGTTACCATAACGACCAGAGTCAGAGCGTTTGGGCAGTGGTCGAGAGGAAATGAGTAGAGCTTGTGAGTCTTAAATCTTGTTTAGACGGCAAGATTTAAGGACTTTCGGCCGATTCTCCAAACCTTTGTGACCACAGAGCTGATAAAAGAACAACAGGTTCGATCGGTTCGTGTCTCCAAGGCAGGAGCAACACGAACCGATTCCAGAGGATAATCCAGTAAAACCCCCAAACATAGCGGGCATTTAGAATAACCAAACACGGATGACTATGTAGAAACAATAGTGATAGTTTGTGGAGTCATTTTAAGTGACAAAAGACGTAACAAAAAGAAAAGGCGATGGATAAAAGACGACGGGAGCAGCCGCTCTATTTG
The DNA here is from genome assembly GCF_051168715.1 of Poecilia mexicana. Lineage (NCBI taxonomy): Eukaryota > Metazoa > Chordata > Actinopteri > Cyprinodontiformes > Poeciliidae > Poecilia > Poecilia mexicana. The sequence goes on along the minus strand of NW_028263372.1, from coordinate 6,906,313 downwards.
CTGCACTATGATTTGGAGGTGACTGTGTTTTTTCATAGTTAACATTTTTAACTAAATAAACATAATAATGACCTTTAGATTTAATAATAAACATTTCGACATATCATCTCCGATATCCACCGGACTGTCAGTTGCGCGATATGTCACCTGTTTGGGATTCCCCTCTGTTCTGACGTCACCGCGCTTTCTGATTGGCTACCTGTCACATTCAGTTACCGTAATAAGTTCAGTTAAATTTAATGTTGGCACTTTTTCTTTGTGAACCCTAATAAATGTGATATTCAGTTGACCTGTTATGACTCAAATTTTGGGTGTCCGCCCCCCTCTGCTGCTGCTGCATCGTTGTGGCTTATATGTGTATGTTTACTGGTTAAAAAAATAAATAAATTAACTTTGGGGTTGTGGCTTAGAGTTCAGTGCGGCTGATAGTTAGGAAAATACGATCTATAATCCTTCCTGGATTATTTCTGTGAAGAACCCAGAGAGGGTTATTTGATTGTGCTGGAAAACAATATATTTTTACATTTAGGCACTCCTGCAATCATCACACCTTTTCTGTTACAAACTGACTCCGGCCCCCACCAGAGAAGGGAAAAGTTATGTGGCCCTTGGAGGAAAATGTTTGAGGACCACTACATGAAACTTTTCTTTTTTTACCCTATGCGTACGAGGATTTTTTATATTTTATTTTTTATTTTTTCCGTGATTTCACTTCCCCGAAACAGACAGATGTTATGTCTGCCGCGCTTCTGAGCGCCGCTCTCCTTCTGGGTGCGGGAGGGTCACGTCTTCACCTTCATTAGTTAAGTTTAATTCTTTGCAGCGGCAGAGCCGCGTCCGCGTTGGTTGTGCTGCCGCAGTGAACTGCGCATGTTACGATCTAATTAACTTGTTCACCTTTATTTATTTCCTCAAGATAAACTGCCAGCTCCTCTGTTTAGACTATAAATGGGTTCAACATTGCATTCTCTTTAGTTTTCTCTGTTCTGTATGTAATGGAGACTGAAATTAAACGCACCATTTCTACCAAGGTTTTTGAATGGGCTTCCTAACCAGACGCTCCAAAGCGTCCGGTGTTATGCCCAGGTGTTATTCTTTAAATATATTTAAAGAATAACTTCAGCGAATAATTGTGTGAGATCCCAGCGTGGAGCAAGTAACTCCAATCACACCAATCAGATTGCTGCGGCACATCAATATAAAATAAATACAGAGTTGAATGGCTTCAATAATTACTCATTTAATATATCCAATTCATATTATGTTCTGATTTGCTTGATGACTTTCAATTGCCCCTTTTCCACGGGGAAATTGAAAGCAAATCAGAACAGCGGAGAGGACTTAGACATTCATCCGGGGTGCTTCGACTAGGGTTACCAAGGGACCAGCCCCTATACATTTAAAGCCGGGAGGTAGCGGAGAAAGAGACAGAGACTGCGGCAACGTGTCGGTTGGTCTGTGTTATCCAGAAAGACGTTGGGCACAATATCGCAACACCAACACTGTGAGTGAAGCAATGACTGGGGCAGCCTACTATATAATATACTCGGGGACCATTTCATTATTATTATACGTCCACATTTGTAGAGTACGGAACTAATCGCGTCCCATTTAGGTTCAATACGGGACGTGTGGCAACCTTAACTATAGAGTCTATTCTTTGTTCCTTATAATGCTAACTAATACGTTAGTTCAAAAGGAATAAGTGAAAATAGTTGATTTAGGAAAAATGAAATAATCATTTGAGTAATGGGCAAATCCCAAATCTATGAAATAACACTTTACCTGTTGACTGTGAACAGCAAAACAGTGATGGTGAGAGCAAACAGAGAGATACCACAGCCGATGTAAGTGATGTAGGACAGGATCTCAGCATCTTTGGCTGAGAGGTCTGCAGACACCTGAGGAGAAAAAATACTCACATTCTATTGCTCATCTACACCTATCAATTTTCTAGCAAGATAAAATTTAGAAAAAGCTTAACATTTTAAAGCTACAGTTATCTTTATAATGTGGATACTCAATTCAGTGAACTGCCATCACTTATAAAAATGAAGCTATGCCAAAATGGAAGTCCAACCCCTTTGCTTCTACAATGAAAGAGTCAGGTGCTGACTGTCTGCATCCCAGGAGCAAAGATAAGTATGACTGTGGATATTAGATTGGATGGTAGAGCTAAGATGGTCTCCACTGTGCGTGTTGATCCAAATTAAGGCTTTGGCTAAATAAAGGCTTCAGAAGGGAGGCCCAGACTTCCCTCTCCCCAGCCACTTCTTCCAGCTCCTCCAGGGGAACCCCAAGGTGTTCCCAGGCCAGCCGAGAGACATAGTCCCTCCAGAGTGTCCTGGGTCTTTCCCGAGGCCTCCTCCCGGTGGGACGTGCCCGGAACTCCTCACCAGGGAGGCGTCCAGGAGGCATCCTTACCAGATGCCCGAGCCTCAACTGGCTCCTTTCGACGTGGAGGAGCAGCAGCTCTACTCTGAGTCCCTCCTGGATGACCGAGCTTCTCACCGTATCTCTAAGGGAGAGCCCAGCCACCCTGCGGAGGAAACCCAGTTCGGCCCCTTGTATCCGTGATCTCGTTCTTTCGGTCATGAACCAAAGCTCATGACCATAGATGAGGGTGGGAACGTAGATCGACCGGTAAATCGAGAGCTTCGCTTTTTGACTCAGCTCTCTCTTCACCACGACGGACCGGTACAGTGACGTTTCACTGCAGACGCTGCCCCAATCCGCCAGTCGATCTCCCGCTCCCTTCTTCCCTCATTCGTGAACAAGATCCCCAGATACTTAAACTCCTCCACTTGAGTCAGGACGACCCCCCTGACCCGGAGAAGGCACTCTACCCTTTTCCGGCTCAAGACCATGGCCTCGGATTTGGAGGCACTGAGCCTCATCCCGGCTGCTTCACACTTGGCCACGAACCGCTCCAGCGAGAGCTGCAGATCACGATCTGATGAAGCCAACAGGACCACATCATCCACAAAAAGCAGAGACGCGATCCTAAGGCCACCAAAACGGATCCCCTCAACACCTAGGCTGCGCCTAGAAATTCTCTCCATAAAAGTGATGAACAGAATCGGTGATAAAGGGCAGCCTTGGCGGAGTCCAACTCTCACTGGAAACGAGCTCGACTCACTGCCGGCTCTGCGGACCAGACTCTGACACCGGTCATACAGGGACCTGACTACTTTTTAGAAATGTTTTAGAGTGCAAAGGACAGCCCTCGTGGATATTTAATAACAGAAAGGTTTGTCCTACCAAAAGCACACCAAAGTATGTGAGATGGTCACAGGAACAGGTGACATGACTCTGATTACGATCCCAGAGGGTAAAACATCCATCCACACTAAACTCTGGTAAATCAGAGACAGAGCAGTTTGTTAACTTAAAGACAACGTCACATGTTCATCAGCACATAACTCTACGAGAAAGTCTATTTATGTCCGATCCAACAAATTGAGTAATGATTTTTCATGTTACTACGCGGGGTTCATGTAATGGTTTATGCTTACTTTGTGTTGTAGTATTTAAGAACACACACTCTGGCCTCAGGGTTTCCTAAAACACAAAAATACATTGTTTAGTGAATCTTAGCATCAGATTTTAATTTTCACTTATCTTTACTAAACCTGATCAAACCTACATTCTGAAACAACATAAGGTTTAAACCCAAGTTTAACAATACAGTGGGGAAATGACATGATTGTTACATTTATGCTTGTTGTTAATTTTATGGTGATGTTGACTCGTTCCTGAAGTCCTGAAATGGTCTTGCATCGCACGCTCAGGCCAATCAGTTGATGATCATACAGTTTATCTGAGAGCTCCAAAGCAGCCTACAAAAGGAAATGAAGTCAGTTTATTTAAAACGGTACCTGCAATTGATTCTTTCATGTTTGAGAAACCCTTTAATCTCCATGGCAACCATTCAGCTGAGCAAAATGTCTGGGTGGACCGAGCCCCACCTTTGAGGCACAGAAGGCTGCTCAGAGCTGCAGCTTCCCCACTCAGCTCCTTCAGACTAGCCAGCAAACACCTTGTGGAACTGCGCATCAGCTGAGCTCAATATAGGAGCTACTTCTCCTATAAAACGTTGTTAAAAGGTTAATATAGGATGTTCTGATGAATTCCTGAAGGCGGCTGATAGAGATTTTTGGTATTATCATTTTGTTATCACTTTAGTTCATATTCAGTCTAATGTTAATCAGTATTATTGTGATTTTTAGTTTAAAGTGTTCTCTTCCTTATGTGTGTATAAACTGACCTGGAGGTTACGACTGTCTGTTTATCTTCATGTGAGACAGTCAAACTCTGTGGCTCTCAGACCTTAAATTCTTCTTGTGTTATTTACCCTTCTCTTAGTTGATAGTTTGACCTAGAGCTGAACTGGGCTCAGACCGTAGATCAGTTATCACACCTGGAACTGAGTTGCTGGTTTGTTTAGGTTAAATGTTTTACGACCTCTGTTGTTTTCCTGACTGCCCCCTGTGACTGTTTTTCTTTGACAATAAAAGAAGGAGCTCACGTGAAAGCAGATCAGAACTCTCTGTGAACGGCTGAAGAAGTTGTTGATGGAGATTTCTCCTTTTGCAAAAGTTTTTGTCATAAAATTCATATACGTTGTCTGTGGTTCTTTATGTAGGTTCAAGAAAAATACCCAACAGCGGCATTTCAGAAAGAGCAGGAGTTTATAAAGGGACAGAGGCCCAATGTCAATTTAATTTAATTTACAAAGACACATTTCTTTTAAGTCATATTTTATGTATATGAAGCATTTTTATGTATATAAAGCAACAACTGAAGATAACATGGTTACTTGATTAAATTTGATTGCACAATGTGCCTAGAAAACACAAAATACTGCCCCTTGAAAAACTATATCATCTATTGTGATCAATTTTAGTCTAAACTGGTGTAAATCTCTGGGAAATCACAAATGTAGCACAAGTATGAGAGTTTTATCAGGGTAACTTTGTTCAAGGTAGAACTGAACAATAATGTGTAATTGTTTATTTACTGCTAAAAACAAAAGGAGACAAAATGTTTAGATCCTAAATATCATATTATTCTCTGACCTCTTTAGGAAGCTGAATCTTGGAGAACACAATTTTATGTTCCGCGCCAAGATTCAACTCTTTAGGCAGACGAACGCTCACCAAACTGTCTGGCATGATCGTACCTGGCGTCACCTGGAGTAGATCACAGCCAGACATAGAAAGATTGAAGAAGATCCAGAAAAAAAAACATAGTTCAAAATTCTCTGCTCATGTATCTTTGATCAGAATAAGCATAATATTAAGAATAATAAAATAAAATTAAGTGTTACCTCAGAGTCATGGGCAGAAATGGTAAGACCGTTGAAAGGAATAGTGGGCTTTTGTATGAAAGCCAAAATGTTTGTCATTTTGAGTGTCCCTGCAGTCACCTCTCTTTCCTCCAGAGCTTTCTCTATGGTTTTAAGTGTTCTTGTGGAAAGACAAGAGAACACATAGCGTAAAACACTCGGTTCTCAAAGACAATATTAAAATATCGGTGTAAGCTGAAATATATAAAAATATTTACTCGACAGTTTCATTGTGGCGAGTTTGATTCTTCAAAATGTTGAATAAATTTTCAATGCAACATTGGACATTTTGTTCAGAAAGGCTGCCTACAGAGTAAAATGATACATGTTATTACATATAGTGCTACAGAACGTGATCAGTGCAACTTTCTGTTGAGAAAAACAAAAGGTTACAACAAAACAAGTCAGAGAGGACATCCATTCATCATCAAACTCACTAAGGCTTTTTGGGAACATTAAACTTTCTCATAGCTTTACATTGCAGGACTTTTCAACAGAGTTAGCACACATACAGTAGCAAAATCTACACTGAAATGACTCACTTGGAGAAGCTTCACATCTCCCAACATTCCTGCACAATGACGGTAGGGTAATACAAGTTCTGACTGCATAAAAAATACAACAAAAACAGACATAAAAATAACATAAATGCATAGAAAACAAATAGCTCACTAGAATACTATTAATAGAATATAAGATCCTGTTCAGGCTTGACACAATATGAAAAATAAAGATGTGCTATGTTAAAACAGTTCAATATTACATAAAAGTAGAACACTAAAGTTGCTCCTCTAGCTCACTATCAGTCCCAGCAATAGCACATATTGGTTTTCAGCAACATAAATGAAGGTGGTGCTATGTTCAGTCAATGTTTAGTATCTGCATTTTTTTAACAGTGGGCTTAAAAATATGGGACATTAATCAATATCAAATTTATTTGTACAGCACATTTCAGCAACAGGGCAGTTCAAAGTGCCTTACGTCATGAAAGACAAAAATAAAGTCATAAAAACACCATACAGTCAAAAATTGAGAAACCAGCGACAAACATTCTGATGAATGTCTGTCATCAAACATCCATGTTTTGATTTTCATCATCAGAATCATCAAGTTGCATCAAATAAATTGGTCAATGTTTCATTTATTATGGTTCAAAAGTAACTAAATAGCTGGTTTTCTAGTTTAGACTTAAAGGCACTTAGTGTTTTGGAGTTTTCTGGAAGTTTGTTCCAGATTTGTGGTACATAGAAGCTGAATGCTGCTTCTCCATGTTTGGCTTTGGATCTGGGGATGCAGAGCAGAACCACAACCAGAAGACCTTAGTGGTTTCTTTGGACATACCTCCTGTAATTTCTATGTTTGGATTGCATAGTCCATTTTCTAATCCAGGTATTTTACAAATGTTCGATTCTTCACCGAGTAAAAGCTTGGGAAGGAAGATCATCCACCACAGGCCCCAGCACTTTATCCTGTAAAATAGACAGTTATATAGAAATAGCCTCTGTATGTTTTTTTTGATTAGTCATCAGGGGAAGCATGTTAAACCGCCTTACTTGCCAACAGAATAACATGATACATGAAAAAAAAAAACCTGAAGAATGTATGCAGAGCTTTACAGATATTTTATAACAGGATTACACTAAGATAAAATCTGCCATATGTTTATAAGAACAAAATTGTCCAACAAAGGTTTACCCTTGTATATCATTTATAGTCCTTGGTTAGATAATACTATTTAAAATAGACACTACAGTGTTTTCATTGATATTAGTTTCTGACTAATAACATACACAAATATCGCACCATTTAATATTAATATTGTATATGTAATTTCCGTTAACACTGTGTGAATGAATCCTCAGCAACCCTACTATTTATGTATGCTGCAAATAAGATGAACTAGTTTTACAAACCAACCAAGAACAAGCAGGAAAACTAACACGTATCGTGCTTGAAAGAGAAACCCATGTATATGCATACACTGGCGATGGTGAAAGTTTGGACACAGTGCTGTCACATGAAGTGTTGCGCCAAGGAGATGAAAAGAACAAGGGTTGGAGCAGAGGTTGCGCTAGACTTTTTAGGCCATAATTTTAACTGTCGGTGTCAAAAAAATGTTTTTCATCTATTTTTACCTGTCAATTCTTTAAATAATAATGTTGGACATCCAATGATGAAGTACTGAAACTGAATATAAGGGCTATTATCACTAGTCATTCAACCATACACTGTGTTGACTCTGGTCTGCTTCCATTTATTTATTTATTTTTTTAAGATCAACGTATTATTTACAGTGCCCTCAATTAGTCAGCTAACTTAATCAGGCAGTTACTAATGTCACAATTTTCACTTTCAAGCAGCCAGCATGCTGAAATGAGTGAAGCACATGCATTGCGTAGTGTGAGATTAGATTCTATTAAGTCATTGTTGCAATACTTGATTCACTTTTGTATTATTTTGCAGTTGTGCATACATGTCCTGCTAAGTGGATTTTAGAAGGACCCAATTCTATGACAGAAAGAGGAAACAGAATAATAGGAAAACTAGAACAGCTTGAAGAACAGGATGTGAAGGACAAGCAGAGTAAAAGGCAGAAAAAGTACAAACCTACTAAGCAAATTAACTACAAAACATAAGGAAAAGAACAATTCCGATCTAAAAAACTAAATTTAGAAAGAACAGAACACAAGAATAGATAAAGAAACTAACACAAATGAATAGAAATGAATATGAGACATTGATTAGAATATGTCAAAAAATGTAAATAAATACAACTAAGCAAGAGGTTGGTGAAACTAAACTCAAACAGTATATGTGAGTTGTGGTGCTCATGTGGAAGATTTTTTTTATTAGGTGCAAAAAGTCTGGTAGTAAGTTTCACATAGGTCACCATAGAATTAATGCTGCATCTGCTACAGAGTTAAATGCATAGCAAGCTGATGTGGAAGCAATATTTTTGCTTCCTTTGTAATGAAGTGCCAATATACAGTAGTGTGGTGCAGGATTAATGCTTTACAGATCTAACCAAGAAATAAAAATGGACTGAACAACGCAGAAGTGAAAAAGAGAAGAGAGAAATAAATAGCAAAATATACATTTTGACTAGTTGAATCATGCTTTTAAATCTGGTTTTAACAATGTTGCCAAGGAAATGAAGGCATTTTGACAAAAGTCAAGAGTAAGACGGGGTATGAGGGCCACACTAAGAAAAAAAAAATAAATATAAGAATTTTGTCACATTAATACAATAATAAAGCTATTAAATTCTACGAATAAAGCAGTTTGACTGAAAGTCCAAATAACACAAGAAAAAACTCATGATGAGAAAAAAGTTGTGATAATGTGAGAATAAACATAACTTTATGAGAATAAATTTGTAATAATAGGACTAAAAAGTCCTAATATTAGAAAAAACTCATAACATGACGAGAATAAAGTCGTATATCAGTAGAATGAAGCAGTAATTTTATGATAACTCCTACACAAGAAATAATACATTAAAATGAGAATTTTTGAGCATCTTGATAAGTTATACTTCGGTATCAGTTTTACAAATATTTGATCTTTTAACATATCAGCATCAAATTATTATCAGTAGCAGGACTTTGTGAAAATAACTATTTTAAAGGAAAAATCACAAACCTGATGATTTTATAACTCCATCAAAGCTTTGCTCTCATTGAAACAACTTTTTTCTAGTAATTTTCCAACTTTCTTCTGGTAACATTGTGTCTTTGTTCTGCTTGTATTGTTAATGTATTGTCATAATTTCAAAACAGATATCTTAGTCAGGCCCTAAGATAGTCTGTAGTATGTCGTACAGGATCATGTGTGAAGAGTGTTGCTTGTTTTTGTCACTTTGTTTTGCAAACCTTCATCTGATCGAACTGACACAAAGGCTGGTATATTTATATGATGCCCTGCACTTGGCTGGAAATACATAACCAATAATCTTGTCTCTGCTTTGTTAAGTAAGCAATAGTTTTACTCAAATCTTTTATTGACATCAAACAGATGAAATATTGTTGTATATATAAAGTATCATAACCTACCTTTGCATGTTGCCAAGTTCTTGTAGCGAGTTTGTCTGGGAAAAGAACAGATGATGTGACAGAAACCTCCAGGTGCCTACTGAGCTTCGAAAGCTGAAGCTGAGAGAACGGTTGTGTGACAGCAGGAGGAAAAAAATAATGAGGAAAGTCTGAGTTTGAAAGGTTTATTTACATAGTGTATGAGGAAAAAAAGAGGAAGTGCTCAGATAACCATTTGCCTTTGATTTTCATGGAGTCGTGAAACCTTAGCTGCCCATCTTCAAATAAATGAAACTGTAGAGACAACTCAAACTTTGTTCACAATGTCAAAAAGCAATACACGAACAGGCATGCTTAGTCTGGTTTGAAAGAGTGATAGTGTTAGAATGACATTTAGGGCAGCTGAACCAGACAATTATCACTTGGAAGTTGTCATATTATGTCATATTATATTACCGAATTAACAGGATTTTATGTACTGATATAAAAAATCTTCAGACTGTGATTGATTTTCCCGTTAGCTAAATTTAAAATTATGAAAAGCCACTTGATCTGTTTTATAAATTAAACTGGTCTGATTGGAGCAGATTTCTTTAGCCAGTTTTTTGAATGATGTGTTTGTGCACCCAGCTGTATATTACAGCCTAGAGAGAGCCTTGCAGTGTCAGTGTGTTTCATGCTTTATTAATCAGCTGATTGACTAGCAGAACATACAGGTGGACTTTCTGCCTAAGGGTCAACACACCTTCAGCACTAAAGGTCAGAGCAGAAACTTTATCAAGAAGAAAAGTGAACAAAGGACATTTTGAGCTTTACATCACGTTATAATGTTACTCCCTCATCAAGAACAGATGTGCAGTGTTGCTTTGATTCTTTCATGCATGTTTTAGAAATCTGTTAATCTCCCATTGCAACCATTCAGCTGTGCAAAACATCTGGGTGGATCTAGCCCCCTATTCAGCTCCTTCAGACTAGCCAGCAGAAATTAGCAAACACCTGGTGGGACTGCACATCAGCTGAGCTCATCATAGGAGCTACTTGCCAGTGAAACGCTGGTAAAAACTTTAAGTGGTTAATAGAGGAGCCATGTTGTGATGACTTCATGAAGGCAGAGTTTCAGAAAGACAGACGTTTCTTAAAGAGACAGAGGCCCAATTTTAAGGTGCTAAATTACAAAGTCAAATTTTTATTGAAGTCATATTTGATATAAACAGCATTTTATAACAACTGAGTTTAACATAGTTACTTGGTTGTTCCAGAAAACGATTCTATGTGACAGGAAAATACATAATACTGACAGGGTGATAGATTTTGCATTTTCAAATTTCAAAAACTCAACAGATGTGCTGCCACTTCTTATTAGCAGAGATCTTTCTACAGGCCTGTTAACAGCATGATTTGTAATCGTATGCCCCAAAAAATAAGCTTATGTTTAAGTTGGGCATTTACACTTTATTAGTTGGCTCGTGTCATGATGAGTCAAATAACTTTCCCTGACAACAACAGCAGATTCATTTTGACCTCTGGGATGAGATTGTACTGCTTATAAAATGTTTATGATTTCTCACCCAAAGATGGAATGTGGTGGCGATGAATGATTCATGCAGAGCATATAATTTAGATGATCACTGGAAGTAAAAGTTTGTGTGTGGCATTCTAACTTAAAATAAGCCTAAAGTACAGGAAGAGTCTGAAGAAAAGTCGTGTTGTGAGAAGAGGTTATAAAAAATGACGATGTACACATGGACGTGTTGAGATCCCAGAATTAAAGACATAACAAATTTCTAATATGTTCTTTACCATCAAGTCTCATTTAACCCGGTTAACGTCTGTTTCAGTTCTAGTCAGGTTTTGAGTGTTTTAGGTGATTATTTTTGCTATCATACAAATCTATCTATATTGTGGCACTTTATATTTAATTTTTTTTGGAATCTTTGAACCTCTGGAAAAGGTAATGACGTGAAAAGATACACTAATATCCATGCATGAAGGTTATTGGAAAAAAAAAACAATAAATATAATGCACATCATAATGTTATGTGAAGTGTAACTCTGAGAGAAAGTTGACCAGAGCTGCACCGTTTCTCGCTAAAATGACGGGATATAAAAGACTCCCAAAGGATGGAAAAACCACGAGTATTTAAACCAAAAGCTTGGAGAATTCTTTCAAAGTAAGCTTAAAAAACTACAGCATTACTGAATTTTACATTGAATAAAATAAGATAGGGCTATCAATAGCGCCTGTTTTCTTAAATATATATATAGATATTTATAACAACAACAACAACAAAAAAAACTAAAAGACGTAACATGGCAGGGATGTGTAAATCCTCCCAGCACTTTAAATTTAGATATTAGAGCTTTTTGTTTCAGAACTCGACTTCCCAGTTTCCAGTTCAGCTTCTTTGGACTTTTTCCAAGATAACACAAAGTAAATGGAGACGGAGAAACCTGTGAAATAAAACAAGGACATTGTATAGAAAGCAATAACAGGAATTTATAAATGACACAAAGAGACTAATAATACAGTATGCAGTTTTAAATAATGCTTTAATCTCTTCAAACCTTGCAAGGAGTTCAGTATGCAGAAGCTGTAGAGGCCGGGAGTGTTGAGGTGACCGAACGAAAAGAAGATCAGGCCCCAAGTCAGTCCCAGCAGGACCATCAGTGTCAGCAGGGTGCAAATTTCCTGCTTGGCTTTATGATGCCGCCTCTGTCCGTGCTCATTCCCAAGACAAGAACAAACACACACTGCAGGTTATATTCAATAAATATGCTGACATACAACTGTGGTGAGAGTTCAACTCAATCAAAAAGTCACAAGAAATTTACTAAAACAAACAGGTCAGACTGAAACCCATTTATGATTACCGTATTTTCTGATCTATAAGTTCCATCAGTCAAAAAATGAAGAAAAGAAAACACACATAGCTCGAACTGGACTGTAAATTGAACTTATTTAGAAATTGTCCAAAGGGATGGATAACTTTGTCCATGTCATCTCCCTTCAGTGCTCCGTCTGGGGTTTCTCCCATTGATTTTTCTGGTTGAATTTCATCCTGGCCAATTAGCAAACAGAACAAGTTGTGAACAATGACGTAAATTTTCTAGGCTGTTTTAGAATTGCTGTCTGCCTGTAGTTTCAGCAATGGCAGCAGAGGAAGTGAAGGAAGCCAGTCAGTCCATGTTGGTCACACTCCAAATATTGAGCGATTTCAGTCGGAACAAGAGGAATGTTCAAGACATTTTATTAGGCAGAGAAATCATTCAGCTCTGCACTTCATTCTTTTCAGTGGGGGATGGTTGTTAACAGTGTACGTATTTTCCAGTAAGCTTCATAGTGTGGCTTCCTTCATGGTTGAGCTGGTGCATTGCATACTTCACGTCCAACCGTTAGTGACTGGGTAAAATCAGATTCAATCAATTCAAACTTAAACAGAGTCCACGCTTCCAGAAAGCAATAGTTTTCAACAGCTGAGGGTCCAGATACTCTGTACGAATCAAAGTATAGAACGAGGGGCTGGTGTTTACCAAGCTAGTTATGTTCAGTTACCTGCTTGGAATCCTGCTGGCAGTTTCTGACACTCTGATGTCTGAGCTCTGATAGAGAGGCGGTTGAGTTGTAGTAAGCGGTAACACCAAAAAGGCCCAAACTGCAAAGTTATTCATATTCATCTCCATGACAACTATGGAAATGTAACTGGACCATTGCTGAGCCTCTCCAGGTGAGCAGCAGAACCCATCTGTGAACTCGTTTTTCCAACTTTAGCCCAAAGTTATCTTCTTTGACGCTACAGTCGGTATGCTAACTCCTTAGTACATGTAAGTCGGTAAGATTTAACACATCAGACAAAAGAATGTGGCCTGAACAGGAAAAAAAATGTTGCAGAATCAGCAATGCTATGAAAAAAAACATGACTTATAGTTCAGGAAATACAGTAATTACTTTAAGTCACATCACTAATATTCATGTTCGATACAACAGATTTCAGTGCGATCTAAATGGAAACAACATCAACCAACTATATTAGGGTAATTAATAACATTAAAAGGAAAGATAAACTGGTTTGTGTTTTAGAAAAAAACAACACACAAAAAAAAACTGATGACACAAAAAGTTGGACATACAGTATTAAGGACTTTGTGTGAGAACACAGAAGTTACAAATGCAAATCAAGACCTGTGGTACCAGGAACTCATTCTAAAACTGGCACAGGAGGCTTTGAATAAAAAAGTAGAACAGGAAAAAAGGAAGAGAGAGGGAAAAACCTTCCGGTTATAGGAAAGCTCTCGATAACATCACTGGGTTAGGGGTATCTCAGACATCATCATGGATCCCCCATGATGGCTACAATTTTACTGGACAGCAAAGATGAGCCACCCTGAACACAAACTGTAACCAGAACTCAGTGGAACTTGAATTGCTTGGTAGGATCATGGTTAGGTTGTAACTTTTAAGATGTGGAGGACATGGCTCAGTGAATTATCAGTGAATTTGGTTTAACAATGACATCAAATCTCCCTAAACGAACTTCTGTTAGATCAGACAATATGACATTATTTATAGTACATTTATAAATTAAACAAAGGAATGCAAACAACAATCAACAATCCCACAGTAAAATGTTATAGTAATGCTAAGCTAAGTAATAAAATGATAAAAATTAGATAAATAGGATAAAATGGTCATAAAATGTAAAACTAGGGAAACCTCATCATAATCATATATGTATTTTAAAAAATGAATGTGATAAACGTATAACGCTAATGCATAAATTTTGTGAAAGAAAGAGCTAAAGGTCAAGCTAAAGCTAGCTAAACAAGGAATGTTAAATTTAGCTGGTGGATGATGACATTGTGCTATGAGGTCTTCAACTTTCTGTGACAGACTGACGACCTGTCCAGGGTGACCCCGCCTCTCGCCCAGAACGTTAGCTGGAGATAGACACCAGCACCCCTTCCGACCCCACTGAGGGACAAGGGTGTACAGAAAATGGATGGGTGAATGGTCTTCAACTTTCTAGAGTCAACAAAGTTTATGTGGCCTTGAGAATAGAGCACATAGAGCTCTGTGGACTGAAGTTTTATGAGTGAGAAGATGCATACAAGCTTTATGTCACCAAGTGGAATATGTAAAGCATTTATTTTATTGTTGCAAAACACAGCTACTGGAGCGCAGCTTAGTGGAGACATGCTCTACGGAATGATGAATCCTACAACCCTGTCTGGAAATACAGTGTTTGAGTTTGGGTGTGACAGTTGCCCGGAGAACGGCACATGACTGTCTTCACTGTGTAAAGTTCAGCAGAGCAGGGATTGGTTCCAGGCTGTTCCTCAGGAGCTTAAAGGGAGTGAAAGAATGCTTCAGCATCCATCCATCCATCCATCCATCCATCCATCCATCCATCCATCCATCCATCCATCCATCCATCCATCCATCCATCCATCCATCCATCCATCCATCCATCCATCCATCCATCCATCCATCCATCCATCCATCCATCCATCCATCCATCGCAGACTTCAGCAAAATATTTTCATAATCCCAATTTTGTATAACCATTTTGGTTGGTGACCTCTTCCTTTTCCAACAACCTCCTTTACACTCTCTTCAAACATGTGAAAAGCCTCTGTAAGTGTTAAAGCTGTTATAAAAAAACATCTTATTTAAACCGTATGGAGTAGGGATCGAAAGTCACTTAAGTTTATATGCCTCTAAAGGCAGACAAAATAATACTTGAGACATTAGTTTTGATAAATGAATAGCAAAGTAGTGATTAAACATAGGATGTTGTTCTTTCTAAATGTTTATGTTTTACAAAATATTTGTACAATTCAGTGATGATTAATTTAAAAGTGCAATAAGTACAAAGAAATTCTGAAACTATTACCTCTTTGTTTAAGTCGCCACCCATGTACCATTTGATTGTCAGTCCAAACATGATCACATTAAAGAGGAACACTACACTGAACAGTCCCAGTGTGGTCACCATCTTTGCTGTGTCATCTGTTATGTAGCATCTAGACAGAAAGGAAAAAATTCATCATCATATAATGGAAAAACAGGGGAAAGGAATCTATAATGCTCAACAGGGTGATTAACAAAATGCAAGAAATTCAATATAGTTACCATTTTGTGGGTGTCTTATTATTTGAGATCATATGGAAGGATTCAAATGCATACACATCCAAAGGTAATTTCAACACCAGTCATTTCTTGCTGTATCTACTTCTGACACATTTTTTTTACCAAACTAGATGTAAGATGGCTGTACATTTCATTAACAGTTCCTGCTAATTCCCCTTTGAGATGTATCATCAAATTGGCAGCTATAGAACACATAACTCGCCAATGAATTTGAGTGAATACATTGAGGCTGCATTTCAATTGGACTATTTTTTTTTATAAATTCCAAAATCTGTCCCTGTTTTCCACATTGCATAAATCATCCCCATTCTAATTCACCAGTCCCTTTCCCCACAAGGATTAAAGAAATGTGCTCCAGTCCTTCAGGACTGGTATCCTGCTTGCTTTAGATGCTTCTCTAAACACAGCACACACAGCTGACCCAAATGATCCAACTGCATCTGCAGAACCATGTCAGGGTTCTGCAAATAAACTGTCATTTGATTCAGTTGCGTTAAACCAGAGAAAGAACCAAAGCCCCTTCTTCACAGATTCGTCTCCACTTGCGCCTACTGCACAGTCCTTCCCCATTTTTTGGAACCACGTCAGGGGAGGTACAAGCCAGACTTTGCAGGTATTGTGCGGTGATTTGATGGCAGCGGATTGGCCCATGGAATCTGTGACAAGACCATGGTATTTGTCGAGATGGCAAGATGTAAACCAACAATTCCATGGTCAGACCTTGAGGTCTAAACTTCTTTAAGAATTGTGGTGGAAGAGTGCATACAGAATCAACTGGATAAGGCAACCCACAACAAAAAAAACATACAGAGAGATTTAAGAGAAGCTGTTCTCATAAGGGTACATGCAAAAAAGGACATCACTGGAGACAATAGCTCCTATGGTTTCAAGGACTGCCCATGTTCCTGCCATGTTCACGCCCAAATAGTGAGAGACAAATTTCCAATAGAGACACAAGCAACTTGGCAAGAACCAAATCAGACATTTATCAGGTAGAGTGAGATTTGATAGTGGAGAAGGAACTTAAAACATGGAGTTTATCAGCCTTGAGGACTGACTCTGGACACCACTGGATTGAGGGATTAAAAATGGATCTTTTCCTCACATTGCAGTTTCATTCGCGTTAGAGAAGCCCAGGGATGCACGACCGTAGGTGTCTTTACGTATGATCACTATTATTGTCACGATGACTGCCGGAAGACCTAAAACACAAAAACTGATTCTTTAAGTTAAGGCTTCCACCACTTGACCTACAGACTTAGCTGATGCCACTCACCCCATCCCACCACACTGAGTTTCAGCAGGTATCGCCTCACATAGATGTTGAAGACTTTGACCAAGACAAGGTAGAGGTGGAAGCCCTCCAAGCCCATCCAGGTGAAAGAGGCCAGCAGGGAGTAGTGAAGAAGAAGAGCCACATAGAGACAAAGCTCAGTGGAGGACGACGCTGCTGCCGCCTGACTGGGGAGGAAGTGAACGTTGAGGAGGATCAAAGAAGCTGCCAGGCTGATGTGGATCTTCTTGGAATCGTCTCCTCTGAGTTTTCTGTCATATACAGAAGACGAGGTCAGATGTAGATGACAACTTGTCAGGATTTGCATATGTCAAAAAAGGAAGTCACATAAAGTGGAGGGAAAAGAAGAATAGATGACAAAATTAAAAAATGGCAATGTAAAACCTATGTATTTTGAGAAGGTATCTAAAGACACAAGTCAGGAGAAAAAATGTTGGAGAAATAGATTGATTAAGGACAAAATGCATATGGAAATTATAGTTCTGTATGAATGTGTTTTATCATGGACGAACACCTGGTTGTGATGAAGAGACCAACAGTGATGACCAGAGCAAACGGAGAGATACCACAGCCGATGTAGGTGATGTAGAACAAGATCTCAGCATCTTTGGGGGAGAGGTCTGCAGACACCTGTGAAAAAAAAAAAACTCCCATTCTGTTGTTGATCTACACCTATCAATTTTTCAGCAAGATAATTAAAAATGTTAAATCTATGATTATCTTCGTAATGTGGATACCCAATTCAATTTAAATCAAGTAACCATGTAATGTTTGTAAAAAAAAAGAAGAAAAAATAAAGAAACTCATCCTCATAAGTGTTTAACTTAATAGTTCAGTCTTTACCAGTATGATTTATGTAGGAAATGACATTTACGAAAACAAGCAAGAGATTTCAAACCATCATTTGTAAAACTGAAGCTATGCCAAAATGGAAGGTGCTGATTGTCTGCATCCCCAAGAGATAAGTATAACGGTGGATATTAGATTTGTGGGTAGTGCTAAGATGGTTTCCACTGCACGTGTTAATCCATGTTAAGGTATAATTTGGTGTTTGGATTCTTTTTATCTATAATCATGGGTTTGAATACAAGTAGCTACATATCTGGATTATTGAGATATTTCATTAGCTTTGTATGCCTCTTAAATGCTGTCAGTGTAAAAAAAATCTGCATGAGTGCATGAATAACACGATTTACTTTTTGACAAAAAAAACAAACACTTGTTTTGTGAATTCTGAAGATGTTAAAATAAATGTTAACTTCATGTAATTTTAAATAATGTTTTTGCATAGGATATATAAAAAAATTGTCTTTACATTTTCAAAACTGTTAGCCAAGTTTGTCCTTCAGATTAGACCATGGGTTCCCAAATTCAGCCCTCAAAACCTAGGGTCTTAAACCTTTATGTATGGCCATAACAAGTTTGAATTTGACATCCTTAATATAGGGAATAAAGGCCACTGTTGAGGTAAAACCTGACTATATCAATTACGTTTTTAGGTCCTAATCTTCTTTGCTGTAGATAGTCACAATGGACGGATGAACAGTCTGGACAAGAGGAGCACACCATGGACAGGTCAACTTGTAATCTTGTGCTCAGTGGTTTTCTTTGTGTTGTACTTTATTTCATTTATGATATGATTTCTTTCTATTTCTTTTATTCTGTATATTTCTTCTAGCACCAATTTTGTCAGATGGTCTTTTAGAAATCCTATTTACTGCAAAAATATTATGTATTTTATTACTAGGTTCCCATCGTATAGACGGTGGATAAGGTTCTAAGACGTTACTGAAATTGTCAACTGGTAATAACTGACTTTTTTATGATTGAATGACTGGGTGTGAATATCTCTGTCATTTCATCATATTTGTATGTTTGTAGACTTCATTTTAAGTTGTCAATGTCATTTATTGCGACAGTAGGGGTTTGACATCTGAACATATTTTTGCTAAGACAACATAACAACATAAAAAGCCGATTCTTACCATGAGTACTGCAAAGTATGTGAGATGGTCACAGGAACAAGTGATGTATGGCTGATTATAGCCCCAGAATGTCTCACAGCCATCAGTGCTAAACTTTGTTAAATCTGACAGACAGAGATACTTGTTATTCTATTAAGTCTGTAGCATGTAGACAACATCAGTATATCATAATACAACATTCAATGACGTAGATAATGTCTGCAACAAAAAAGGAATTCTGATTTATGTTATTTCTCATGATGTTTCTTATGTTTAATACTCACTGTTTGTAGTATTTAAGAACACACATGTTGGTTTTTGGGGTTTCTGTGACACAAAAGTACTTATTTACAGTAAAAGTGGCAACGATTTATTTTTATGAAACAAACTATCAAATCTGTCCGATCTCTGAAGTAATTGCCAACATCAGCATCTACTGAACTTTGTTGATTTGTGGGATTAAGGAAAAAAAGTGTTACCATCAGGCTTGTTGTGAGATATATGCTGATGTTGACTCGATGTTGAAGGCCTGAAAAGTTCTTGCCAGCCACACTCAGGCCAACCAGCAGATCATCATACAGTGAATAATTTGCTTCTGAAGTTTGTCCAAAAGAGCCATTAGATGTAAGTAGATCAGCAGTCTGCAGGGTCAAGTCAAAGAGAACTGTGTTGTTATTTTAACAATGTAGCCAGAAATGACATTGGAAGACGTTAAATCCAGGAAAAATAATTGATAAAGACATCAATATTGTTATAAATTAATATTTTTTTTGTGGGACTAGTGACATAAAAGTCACACCTGCTGTCAATAATACAACTTAAGTGACCCACATAGAACATTAGTTTTATGTTAAAAAGTGTTTCCCCTTCATATTTTTTAAACAAGCATTATGTGCAAAAGTAAGAACCATGTTTAATATTTTTAAAAGAAAATCCTCCGTTTAAAAAATTTCAACACCTAAATAAATGTCATACAAAAAACCCAGCAAATGGTAAAAGCTTGAGCACACTTCCTAATGATCTGGAACTTTGTTCATTTTTATGTCTTCCATCTGTCACAGACATCTCCAATGAAGTAAATACTGTCAAGTGTTTTAAGTTTTAGCTTTCATGTCCGTCCCCTAATCCCACTCCCCGCAGCGCCTTTTTCATTGCTTTACCAACAACGAGCAAAGTTTTTTCCGAGTTTTAGCAGATGTGGCCAGCTGCAGCTAGCTAGCTTCTTCTCTGTTTCTGAGTAACCATCTTGTCTTTGCGCCTCCAGTCAACCGGGTGCTGACAAAACCGTCAGAAAGTATTTCTTCTGTTTCATACATCTCGGTGGCCTCAAACTTTGCGCTGAGCTTCAAGTTATGTGTTTATTTTGTGGGAAGATGTCTGTATTTCAGGAAGTTTGTTCGCCGTGGCTGATCGCTTTATTCTTTCTGTGTTGAGGAGGTAAGCTGGTAAGTAACCAGGTATCACAGGACTTGCAGCGGCCAAAGCACCACTGAAGCTACTATTCTGTTGAATTGTGGCAGTGACAGACTGCCACTGCATATAGAAATGCAGCCAGGATACATTGGAAATACCAAAGCTGGTTCTTAAAACCAACATTGGTCTTAAAAATTAATGCTGGTTGACACTACCACAATCAGTATTGTCAAAGCAGCCTGATTGTGGTTTAAACACAATCAGGCTGCTTGTGTTTAAAGTTTTGCAGGAAAGTTTTGCTTTCCTGCAAAACCTTTGGTTTTGAAAGCTCCAGTAAAGGAGCTTTCTTAACATCATTGTGACAGCTGACCCTACTGTCACACAGATCTGAATGTTTCCTTTGGAGCTGCTGCTGGAGGGTCACAGAAGAGCTCCAGCTAATTGACATCCATATATGGCTGGCAAAACCTCCTCAGAGGGCCGTTCCATTTGTTTGGGGACGTGGAAATTTGGTTTTCTTTAATTTAATTTGACCATTTCTTTAATGTTTCTTCTATTTGGTAGTTTCAGTCTAATGTTTGTTTAATTTAAAGATTTGGTATTGTATTTGTTTAAGTTTTTGCATGTTTAAATTACCCCTTGTGTGTCAGCAGTGGTCTGATCAGCCACTATTTAAGTTCCCTTCATGTCTTGTTTGTTAGGTCAGTTTTGAGCTTGAGTTCTTTGTGTTACCACCTGAATTGTAGTTTGTTATGTTGACCTCGGTTTTGGGCCCAATTCTTCATTGTTTGATTATTTTTGAACTTTTTTGTAATAAATTAAAATAATTTTTTGAATTCCATTTAGCGTGTGAGAACCCTCACAATCATGTTAAGAAAATCTGCTTAACATGATGTCATAAATATGTCAATATTGAACAGAATGGAAAGTGTAGTCACTTACTTTTTTTGGCATTTTAATCATGGAGAAAACAACTCTATCATTCTTCTGAAGGTTGAACTCTCTCGGTATGCAAATCTTCATTTTAATGTTCGACACAGAGGCATTTACCTTGGCCTATATTGACGACAAAAAATAAAAGGAGAAACATTGCATTGGAATTGCATATGATAGCATAATGCAGTCACATTTGTCGACAAGGACAGTTGTTTTGAAAAAAAAAAACATGTTTTGGAACATTGTTTAGTTTTTGTTTTAGTTTCTTTACTTTTTATTATGTTACAAGAACCTAAGTTGTCCCAGATTCTCCAAGGAGACAACTACAAAAGACCGAAACAATGCCTGACCAAACATTGAAGGAGTCTCCTGTTGTAATCTATGTTTTAAATATTAATAAAAAATCTCACTATTGTTGAATGTTTTTAATTCTTCTTTGTTACCATACAAACATACATTTATGTTTTCCTTTTTTTTACACTACATTGTTATTTATTTATTTTTTTTTACCTCTGTGTTATTTGCTTGAATTTCAAGACTTTTGAAGTCATCTGTGGATTTATAAAGAAGGACGTTGACACGGTCACTTGATAGGTATGTAGTTTCATTTACGTCAGTTTCTTCTAGGATTTGTTCTAGACTCCCAATATGTCTTGTGGGAAAATGCAAGAAAATAAACGAGTTCAGTTTAGTTTGCAAATAATCCACACAATAATACAAAATTTCTTATTTTCTGATAAGAATTCAAATATATACCCAACAATGTCTCGGGCATCATGGCCTCCGTCATTCAAGTATGAGGAAAAGTCTTCTACAACATTTTTGACAGACGCTGTTGCTGCAAGATAAATTATACAGTCTTAAAATGTATTTTGTTATTAGACACTCAGTTACGTTATGTCTCTTCAGACATATCTGACGTGGTTTGAAGTGCTAATTTCATTGGTGTCAGTGGTGACAAACTTGTTCCCAAAGATGTCGGAGGTGTAGTAATATCTGTAGATATAAAACAATTGAATGTCTAATAATAAAGTATTAGAAACTCAGTTACATTATGTCTCTTTAGACATACCTGACGTGATTTGAAGTGCTACTTCTGTGTTATTCAGAGATGTCGCGGATGTTGTTCCCAAAGATGTCGGAGGTGTAGTAATATCTGTAGATATAAAACAACTGAGTGTCTAATAATAAAGTATTAGAAACTCGGTTACATTATCTCTCTTTAGACATACCTGAAGTGGTTTGAAGTGATACTTCTGTGTTATTCAGACATGTCGCGGATGTTGTTCCCAAAGATGTCGGAGGTGTAGTAATATCTGTAGATATAAAACAATTGAATGTCTAATAATAAAGTATTAGAAACTCAGTTACATTATGTCTCTTTAGACATACCTGACGTGGTTTGAAGTGCTACTTCTTTACTTCTTTACCATTCGGTAAATTATGACACTTTTAATACAAAGTTGACATTATTCAAAATGTCTTTGATATGACAACTTGACATTAACCAAGAAATCATTACTGTTATAAATTTGTTATAAAAGTATTATTGGTTGCACTTTTAAAATTAGGTAACTTTATGTTATTAAAGGTAAAGTTTAAACAGTAATAATTTCCTGTTTAATCTCAAGTTGTCATAACAAAGACATTTTGAATAATGTCAACTTTGTATTTAAAGTGTCATAATTTACCGAATGATGCTTTATGACAACAGTCATAAATATTCAAGAAGGCTTATTCATGTTCCTGACAGGTGTTATGTCATGTTTATGACAGTGTCATGTCAGTCTTATTCAACCCCATTCAAATAAAGTGTTACCAAGATGTTTTATCATACAAAACTACCATAATATATAACCCTATGTTGATTCAGAGTAAAATACTTTCCTCATACAAAAACATTATGTAAACATAAGAACTTTGACGCAAACAAGTAAAGATAATTTTGGTGATCTGAACTGACCTTAAACCGGAAATGGTAAATGGCCTTGATAAAGTATAGCATTTTATCAAGTCTAGAGGACCACAAAGCGTTTCACATTACATTCTGTCACCCACTCACACACATATTCACAAACTGATAGTGGCAAGTTATTTGACAGTGGCCACAGCTGCTGTCGGGTAGTCTGACAGAGGGATGGCTGCCATGCACTGGCCCCACTGGGTCTTTCAACTGCCACCAGCAGGGTCTTGCCCAAGGACACAATGACAGAGGTGGATGGGATCAAACTAGATATCCAGCTATTCCAGGACAAACTCCTATCACAGTCGTCCCCAAGTGTTGTGTTGTATGATTTAGTCAGTGTATGTAAATTCATCCAACTTTAAAAACATTTGAATGAATGTGCATACCAAAAAAAAAAAAAAAAAAAAAAAAAATATATATATATATATATATATATATATATATATATATAAAGATAGATAAATAGATTGAAACTTACTTTTTGTGCCATTTTGATGTAGACCATTATCACATGATCGAATCTCATTTTGGTTTATGGTGATGTTGGTTAATCTACAACATGGGGACGATGTTACATTTGCAACAGATCCCATACCTTGGAATGGAATAAACAATGTTGGCCACCAAAGGACAAAAATGCCAAAACACTTCATCCTGTAAAATGGACAATTATTTAGATACAAATCTCTGTGTATTTTAAAAATAGCCAATAAAATAGCTTAAAAGTTTAGAATTAAGACTGTACAGCTCTTTAGTTTTCCAGTCTGCCATACAATTGTTGGTCACAGCAATTCACATGCCAATTCACAGCTTCGTAACCCTTGATGCAGTCTTAGCACGACGCTGAGACTGCAGCGAAGCAATGGGGATGTCCTGTCAGCAGGGGTGTACTAACTTAGTTTCTGTTCCTCCACATTTTCTGTTTTTTTTATGCAGATAGCTGCCCCAATCTGACCAAGGGCGACCGCTATAAACTGGCCCTAGTGCTGCAGTAGGCGGGCCAGCAATATCTTCTAGACTTCTTACAAATTACGTTTTATTGTTCAAACTGACCAAAGCAGCCTTCGTTGGCTGACTTGATTAAGAAAGCTAGAAGGTCAGTCAACATGGTGTGAATTTTTGAATAAAAATTGCTCCCATTTGTTTTTCAGAAAACTCTGTGATATTTGATATGAAGTGTCAAGACTTCGTTCCTTTCAAGCCAGTCAAGACAACACCAGTTTACTTTAACTGTGTGCAGAATTGTTTATCTGTCTTCCTCTATTTATGCAATCAAAAAATATTAATACCCCTGACAGGTTCAGAATTGAAAATTTCTTATTGTAACACAAAGACTGATATTTTTTTTACATTAAAAGACTGGAATCTCAAAGAGTAATAAAACAATGTAAAAAGGAAAATTAACTGTGAATAAAAATTATGCACAATAATAACACTGCCGAGCAGCAGTCTGTTTTCAGGACTTCAGAATCGTAACTCAGAGAAAATAGTTAATGTGTGAACTGTCTTTTGATTTGTTTATCAAACTGAAATAAAACTATGCATTTTCTTAAAGAGTACCATCTTAGAAGATAAAACGTTTAGGCATAAAACCTGAAGTGCTGTTTGATATCCTTTAAAAAATATTTATCATAATTACACCAGACATGGTGTTAAGGTAACTGCAGTTGGCAAAGCCCTGATTCAGACACAAAAACACTGTACTACATACAATTTCTGTACACTTAATAAAAAAAAAGTAGTTTGAGTCTGATATTTGTATACTAGTATATATCTTTTTTTTTTAAATACAGGGTAAACATAAAGAGAAACATAACCTACCTCTGAACAGACAGGAGAGCAAGGTGTGTCTGAAATAGTTTGGAATCAACAACTGTGGAGGAAGTGGATCTAAAATCATGTAAATCACATTTCATGTGAAGAAGTCAAAGCATTTAGAGAAGCAAATGTCTGCCAGTAACTAGTCTGTCCTGTTTTATTGGTAACAACTCAGATAGTGTATTCGCCATGAATGTTTGCTACTAATTTCAATAAAGAGATGGGGAAGAATAATGTTTTCACAGGATGTATAGATAAAATGGATTTCATGGCACTGCGGTGAGAAAAATACTTCACTATTCCCGACAGTAGAGGGCAGTAGTACATAAGACACATCAGTTTGTCACCGTCCAGCAGAAACCTTGCATCTCCATCTTTAGTCATTGTGTTTAATTTGTAACTCTTCACAACTGTTTGAGGTTTTAATGATACAGCTTTAGTGAGCACTATCACACAGTACTTGTTGCTTTGACCAAACAGGATGAATTTGCATTTAGATGAAAATGTTTCTTTATATTTCCTGAAAAGTTTCCATTTGTCTGACAGCAGCAGGTTAAAAGCTGTTCTGCTGGAACAATTAAAAATGTCATCAATCCAAAAATCAATGTGTGCAGTACTGCTGTCACATAGGACTGGTTGGAATCAATATTTGTTCAGCTATTATATTTCTAGAGCCCTGCATTATGCTGTGAATGAAAACATTTTTTATTTCTCCAAATTTTCCACAGGGTTTTATTTTTGTGATTGCAAAAATAAAACAGTTTTGAGGATACAGTAGGTACGGAATAAAGAGAAACATAACTGGATCCCCCTTTAAATTGTTTGCCCTTTGTTTCATTGCAGCTATTTGCTAAAATAAAAAAGTTAATATTATTTCTCAGGAATGTACTCTCAGCATTCCATCTTGACAGAAAAATACAAAAAAGTAGCAATTTTTGCAAAATTTTAAAAAAAGAAAAACTGAAATACCATATGGTCATAAGTATTCAAACTCTTTGTGGCTGTAACCAGGAAAATGTTCAAGAAGTTCAGGCTGGTTGCTGAATTATGGGAGCGGTCACCATGTCCAACACTGTTTAACTTTAGCCTATCTTACCAGCAGCCTTTATTTGCATTGTGTGTGACAGTATGAGCTCTGTGGTAGAACCACAATGAGGGGTGGTTTATGTCGAACTCCAGGTAATAGATTCACCTTCAAAATAATACTAAAATATTTCCAAACTAGGGAAAATATGCTATCTATGTTAAAAAAAAAAGTTGCATTTGTTTTTTCTATTTAGCAACTAATTTAAATGACTTTCAAAAAATTAAATCGAAGTCAACGATTTCATGTGTTCTACGTGTAGTTCATCTGTAATAATTGAATGGAACGCATCATTGGGTGCTTCATGTATTATTATTAGTTTTTGGAAACATAAAAGACGCCATTTGGGGCAGCCTCGTTGTAAACTTACAACTCAGTCCGGTCCGACTTATTTTGAAAATCAAGAATACGTCATCAATGTATTTGACTTGACGCTCACGCGGTGCCGCTTGTACTCTCCCACCGGCTCCAGCAGGGTGACAGCGCAGACCCTGACTGAGGACAGGACCGAGAGCCACTGACCAGGAGGATTCCAGCCGGGAAAAGGGAAACTGGACATAAAAGCCAGGGGGAAGCGTAAATAAGCTCAAACGCATTTTGTTTTGCGTACTGTAACTAATTTATTTTTGCTCAGATGTCGCTAAAGCTATAGGAATTGGTGGTGAGCGCGGCGAACTATGTTTGTTTGTTTGTTTCAACTTTATCCAGGCAACTTCAGTATCTCTGCTCCCGAGGATTATCACGAGACCATGTTACTATATCAGTTGATTTTCAGCGTGGTTGCAAGACGCTATTCACTTAAGTAACTAGGTAAAAAATAATAATAATAATAATACTTTAAAAAAAAAACGTACAAGAGGCACAAATTTCTCCCTTATTTACAAGACAAGCGCACGTTCCAAGCGGTGACTTTGTTGTGGAATACATGGGGTGCGCGCTCACGTGCTCAACCCCTATTACAGATAAGAGCACAATAGCAACATTCTGGTGAAGGTGTAGCTGTCCGGACTCACGAGTCAACATCTCAGAGGAACACTGAAACGTAACCATGGAGCGTCTTCTCGGGATACAAGAGCTCTCCTGAAGACTGCGCGAGCGTATAGGAGAAAGTTGAAGTAAGATTTATCCGCATAAGCTAAGACACCTTTGTGGCTGAACCCCTGAGAAGCATCGCTCATTTTCCCGGATCATGGCCGTCTCCTCACGGGACAGCTGCTTCTGGTTGCTCTGGAGACGGACCCTGCTCGCGCTGTGGCTGTGCACGATGGGAGCGCGTGGAGCGGAAGATGAAAGTGGCTTCAATGCCGAGGTAAAACTCAGCTATTACTGATTACTGACTCTGTGAATGAGAGAGCATTCGAGTCACAGAAAGAGTTGGCAATTTAACCTGTTTAGCCAAAGAATCACATGTGGTCTGATACAAAACATTGTTTTAAGGCTTCGGATACGGTCAGAAGCTTATTGTCCCTAATAATAGTGGTATAGCCAGAGTCTGTTTAGCAGTGTAGCTAATGACAGTTTGAGCACACAGTCATAAACAATATCTTGTGAAAGTATTCATGCCTCTTTATCTTATTCACATTTTATCACGAACACAAACTTAGTTGTGTTTTGTTTGTGTTTTATATGTGGCAACACATGGTTTGAATTTGTTTTTACAAATCTAAATCTGAAAAGTGTGTGGTGTATTTGAATTCACATTAGTTTGTAGATCCACCTTTCACTGCAATTCCAGTTGTAGGTGCTTTGGGTGTGTCTCTACCAGGTTCACACATTTTGGGACATAAATGTTTATTTTTTAGTAAAGGAGAGTCTTTGCAAAAATAAATAAATTACATCTGTGAGTCTTGAAAAGTAGATTTAGGTCTGGACCATTCTAAATCAAACATATGAATTGATCTAAATCAGTACATTATGAGCCTTCATATAAGTCCAAAAAATAGCATCCATCTGTCTTTCCATCCACTCAATCCCCCCACACCATGGTTCTTCCACCACCACGTAGATGTTTCTTTTCTGGGTGATGTTACCAAACATAATGATTGTCATATTGAACAATAAAAAAGTTAAATTCTGGTCTTATCTTATCTAAAGTCCTTCTTCCAAGCGTTTGGTGTGTCAATGTGGTTTGTGGCAAACTTTAAATTGGACTGCTTCCAGCTTTGTCTCACAGTTGTTACCTTAATTGACACATTTGTGGATTCCTTAGCCAACAGATTGTCCCACCTGAGCTGTTGATCGCTACATCTCCTACATAAGTTGCTTATTCGTTCATTTCCCCACTTTTAGTGATTAGACATGTTCGGGCTCGGTTTTCTGCTTTAGAATGTCTTTCTGTCTTTCTTCAGGCAAGCAGGAGTTTTTCAACAACAGAAATTATCTTTCACTTTGCACCCATTGATAAAAAGTTCATTCAGGAGTGTTTAGTAGATACAAAGGCATCAAGTCTGGGCTTGAAGCAGCACCTCATGCACTGTTGTTGGAGTCAGTTTCACAGTTTTCCATCTTGCTTGTTTGTTCTGAGTGTTAAACCACAGAGATGATGGCTGACAGCGCAGCTAATAGGAAGACGATCGGTGCTGGAGCTTTTCTGTGTTATTTGACAGAGGGATAAAGACAGACTGGCAGACTTCCCGGTCATTGTAGGTGAGCATGCCTGACACACTAAGTGACCTGGGGATCAGGTTGTCAGTCTTGTTACAGCTTTATCTGTTTGGCTATCAACAAACCAGAGTGTGCAAATGTGCTCAGCTAAGACACAAGACAAAAGCTATGAGATAAATGAGATATTTCCAAACTTTTGTGGCTAAATGCAAAGGTTTGTGAGGCAGCTGGTGTGACCCCTCGTGACCTTTTGGACAACTGGAATGCTTTGGAATATAAACAGTACTGAGGTCTGTCAACATCTTGAGTCAACTTTTTCTACACAGTTTTGATCATTTTTTGTGTGTGTAAAAATTGAGCTAGTTCTTTAATAGGATAAGATTTTAAAATTGAGTTTAATCAGAAATTTCCCTAAGCATATCTTTTCACAGCCACATACCACTTGGACCATGTCCACACTAATGAGCTCATATTTTTAGCTCCGTTGAACCACAGAGTTCTCCTGAGAGACATACACTTTTCACCACAACCTGGACTGATCATGCCGTGGTTTATACTGTCTAAAATGATCCAAATTGAATAAAAAACCACGTCTCCACATATTTTCTAAAAAACAAATAAGTAGTGTCGTTTCTCTTCTCCTGATCTGTTCTTTTCTCAGTCTGCTTTGTGCTTGATGCCACCTGTTGAACGTGAATAACATCCGTGTTGGTGCATGCAGTCCATCTAGTCATAAAAATCGTACTGCCATGGCTTCGACTTTTCAAGTTGAGCTAATCTGTCTGGAAGAAGCACACTTAGTCGGGGCTCAGATGGCGGTATTTTCAAAAGTTAGACACAGCTATCTTAGAACCAACCCATTCCTCCTCCCTCCTGAGGTGTTTGTTGATTTGATCAAATCGTCAACTTTGCCTGAATTCACTCCACATGATTTATTCCACTGTGTCATAAATGGTGTTTCCCATTACACCACAGACTTGATAGCATACTAAAGTGTAGGTGTTAACCAGTCTTTTTTTTCCATATGGTAAGCTACATGATGGTGAGGCATTTTATCCATGGTTACTCCATACTGCAATATTTGATTGCATCTTGGTAAGCGTATTGACTAAGGAAATATATGACATTTAATCTTCTTACCATGTAGAAATTGTTCACTTTAAATCTGTGAATACACTGATGGCTGCCAGTCCTTATGATTGACGGCTGGTATCCATCACTGTCTTCTTTCCTCATTAAAAGGTTTACAATAAAAGAACAAGTGTAGGAGTCCTTGCCTGTTTGTGCAGCCAGCATATCACCATTTTTACAGTAAAATCAGCTAAATAAAAGCAACATGAGGCTACCAGTTCTGTTTTTGACAAGCTTTTCAGGAGTTAACGCTTGTATAGGCTGTTTCAAGGTCAGTTATTGAAGAGCATGATATCACGTGCAAAGGGTCAACACTGAGAGTTGACCCTTTCTGAAGTTGGTATGTGCTTCAGAACTTTGACACGTAATATTTTTAATATATTAGTGGTTCTGATAAGTTATGTAACATTTTTTTCTGTTTTGGCTCAGGAGAACTAAAGGAGTAAACTCTCAGGCCCAAATTCAAGAAAAAAACCACTATTGTTTACCAGTCCTTAACACAGCCGAGTTTAGGTAGATTCCAGCCAATGTTGGGACACTACAGCATCAATGAATTCAGCGAGAGAACCTGGATCAACATCATCATCATCATTAGCTGCCTCAGAATTTAAATAAGTTGAAAACTCCTTTCTTTCAAAGCAGACAAAACAAGTATTAGATAGTTTTACATCTTCACTGAAAATCCTACATACAATTTATTCATGATCTTCAGACTGTGCCTTGGCCTGAAATCCCAACTCCTACTCTGTCTGGACAAAAAGGATGAAGTGGGAGGTTAAAAGCACCGAGTGAACAGAGAGGGATTATTAGAAAATCAGCGAGACCTCAACATAAGAAGGATAGACATCACTTTAAGAGTATAATAAATAAGTCTTAGAAAGAAGGATGGAGTGTCATAAATGATGGGGATGGTGGCGGATCATCTCAGCTGCGGAGCATGTGACAGTTGAATGTGACAGCTGTTCTTAAGTTGGACGCACGTGCCGTGCTCAGGCAGGCCAGGCCTGCAACTCTGAGGCACTGAGGAAACACAATGGAGCCCGTTGTCTGCTGCAGCAGAGCTGGGGCAGAACGGCGATGAGCGAGCACACACGGAAACATGGACGTGATAAGAGCAGCTTGAATAAAGTGGATGTGAACATGCAGGTTTCAGCAGTGGGAGCAGAGTGAGGACGATTAACTGGTGACTTATTGCTGCAATAGACGACTTCCTCAGTCTGTAACCTCTTTGTTTCTGGTATCTGCAACATGCCCACTCCTTGCATTCCAGCAAAAGCCCTACTACTCCCAAGTGACTGCCGATCCCCACGTCCCCAAATACTCACATCACTGTAGCAACGGGATGGGGCAGAGGAATGCTAACTTTAGTAGGGCATTTTTTAAAATGAGACATACTATATCAGCAATATTGATACACACTGTCTCCATATTGTGTGACAGTATATTAACAAACAATAGACTCTGTCTTCATCCACAACTCAAACATCTACAGCTTCTTGAATCTTTGTGCGGGTTCAAGTTTGTGTGGGTTCTCTCTGGGTACTCCGGCTTCCTCCCACAGTCCAAAAACATGACTGTTAGGTTAATTGGTCTCTCTAAATTCCCCCTAGGTGTGAGTGTGTGCATGGTTGTTTGTCCTGTCTGCCTCTGTGTTGCCCTGTGACAGACTGGCGACCTATCCAGGGCGTACCCCGCCTCTCGCCCAAAACGTTCACTGGAGATAGGCACCAGTACCTCTTCCAACACCACTGATGACAAGGGTGTACAGAAAGCAACATGGATGTAGTGATGACATGCTCCATCCATTCACTAAGCGGACTGATGTTTTGGGAGCTGTATGTCAAATAGGCAGCTGTACTAATTTCACTCACAACAGAAGGTTAAACAAACTTAGCAGGAGGGAAATTACCTTTATTAAGCAAAGAATAAAATCACTAACGGTGGATTTTACGAGTTGTTTAACTTTTAGGGCACGACTCACTTATGTTGGTTCTATTCCAGCTGTGCAATTTCAAACTTTCAATAATTTAAATAAAAGAAGAAAAAGCATTAAAACACTACTAAAACAGTTACCAACATGGCAGATAGTTTGGATAAAAAGGAAGACAAACTTTCTTATTTATGACTAATATGTTATAATAAGCAGAAGAAAAGATTTTTGCAAAACTGTTTATGGTCCTCACTTCCAGAAAACAGAAATTGTAGCAGTTACATTTACATTTGTGTGATCAGTTGGAAAGTTCTTAATCACCAAGCGAGCTAACTGCTACACCGATTGATGACAATAAACTATTTTGATTGATTAATACATTTATTACCACAGACAGTTAAATGTTCTCTTGAGCACTAAAACCAGACTTGTTCTTACCCTTGATGTGTATTTCAGGGAAAATCAGAAAATGGAACTAATGAAATTGTCCTCTTGTTCCCGGCCTGCCTGTGTTTCTCCCTCACCACTCCAATCCATCCTCTCAGTAAGACTTGCATGTCTGAGACATGGCAGCAGACCAAGTCTCAGAATAAAAGCTCTGTTAGGATCTTGGCTGACATTGTGGTGGACACACACACAATCACACACACACACACACACACACACACACACACACACACACACACACACACACACACACACACGCATACACACACACAGACACGCACACATATTTATGCACACAGTCTCCACACTGGCAGGTTTTACAACTCCTTGTATATTGCTGGGCCTGTTTTTGGCAGGTAGACTCAAGGACTCTTTGAAAGACCATTTAATAGACAAGACCGGGTGGGCACACACACACACGCACACGCAGCTGCAAGGCCATTCCCTTTTCTCAGATAGTTTTGTATTCAGCCCAGCTGATGATGAAGGGTAAGCGTTCAGACTGAGGTGCTTTAACGATTCTGATGAGGGAGGCGGGGTTCAGGGGCTCCAGACATATTTCTTCCTCTGCAACCCTGTCCTTGTATCTGATAGCAGATAAACGCCGTGATGAGACCAATCAGCATCAGATGCTGCAGGGATCCACTGGTACATACACCACACATGCTGTAAATACCAACAGATATGTGGAAAGTTAGCTTTTTCATTAGGTGTTACCCCCAGCAGTCAGACAAACATGTAGGCGATCTAAGATGTAATTTGTGTCTTAGGATGTTTTCACACCTGACGCATTCTCTCTGCTTCAAATGGACCAGAGTTTGTTTCCCCCGTTGGTGCAGAGCTTTTGTGCAGGTATCTTAAAGCTGCTTTAAGTATTTTTCATAAGTATGTAACTTATGAAAAATACTTTTTATATATTTGTTGAAACAGCATTACAATATGGTATTAGACAATCTGTGAAAAAAAAAAGTCTCCTCTGTCTTCTCCCAGTGCTAACTAGAAACACCAGTCAGAGTCCAGAGGCAGGTCTTAGCGCTGTCATTCACAATCTCATGTGGCGCTGCTCTTTCGCCCCCTTGCTATCTGCTACCGCTACAGTTTCTCTGTATTAGCAGATCCTTTTGAAAATGCTCCGGGTAGTTAGCATGGCTACAGTTGACAGCGGATAAACAGTTTCCTGTAACAGTAATTTGTTTCTCCGTCATCAGCACATTTAGCAGTGAGGACATTAGTTTGATTCACAGCGTTAAGGCAGCACTAAGTCACAAATTTTGAAACTCAGAAATAGTTTTTCTAAAAAATTTCTGAAATTAATCTCAATTTCTGAGTTTTTTTCTAGCAAATCTTCTACTTTTGAAACATAGAAATGTCTTTGTTTTTTATAGAAATGTCTGAGATTAATCTAAACATTTCTGAGTTCTTAGGCGGAAATGTATTTCTCTTTTTTTTCTATGGATAGTGACCCTTTATGGCATTGCAGATTTCTGCTGACTGGACATGGTCTAAACTTCTTTATCTTAAGTCCTAGGTGGGTTAGGGTCACTTCCAGTTCAACCCTCAGCACACTTCTTCATGCTCCAACACACACACACACGCACACACACACACACACACACGCACACACACACACCCCCCACACACACACGCAGGCATGCGCACACAGGAGAACAGTTGACATAAGATAAAGAGAAGGTCTAACGGTTACAAAATATTCTCTGGTGTTTATGACTTTGTTAAAGAGAATAAAATCACTTATGGATGAACTGCAATAATTAATGATCAACCTGTAAATAAAACTTGTGAGAAAATGAATCGGAGGTGAAGCAGCAGCTCCAAAAAAGTATGGCTGCCTTTCTACACAAATATGTATGAATGGCTGACCTTTGGAAGTGCCTCAAGTTAAATACTTTGATGGCTGAGGCCCAACGCTGTTAACCTTCATCCTAACCAAGAATTATAACACACAGCATCCTGAAGGTAACGGCCTTTTAAAACCCACTTTTAAAAAGTTTGGTTTTTCATCAGAATCTTCTGCAGCAGTAATGGATGAAGTCATCCATTCAGTCGTTTCTTTTGAACTGCTTATCCCTTAACTACCTCAGAGGCTCTCTGAGACTTTTGCTTAAAAGCCTAACAGAATAAAGGAGGTCAAAGGTCAGGGTCAGGGAGCACTCCTATGGTTTGAGCAATACATAAAGAAAGCTGTGAGGAAATTTCTATGTAGCTAGTAAATTTACCTATATGTAAAAATTAGAGATCATAAAATGTTTTTTGTTAGGGTTTTTATTCTGAAAGTTTTCTTCTATTTTCAGGTTTACAAGGGGAAAAAACAAACTTTTTTTTTAGTTTGAAAAATTAAGGTAAATAGCCCACTTAAAAATATAAAGCTCCTACTTTGAGGTTAAAAAATCCCATTTAAGTTACTTTTAAATAATTTTACCATTCAATTTTAGATATTCTATGCAGAAAAAAACATGTAGAGGAACCACCCATTCTTATTGCTTTTATAGTTTAAAAACTAATAATGGGAATTTTTATGGAGTTCACTGTAGGATGTGTAAATAATTAATCAAAATTAAACACATTTTAATCAAAAACCATGTAAAACAATATTTAATTAAATAAATCCTTTTGAACGATAAATTATTGAATAAATAGACATATGCTCTCAACACCAAAGATATTTAGTGTTTTTAATCTGCTATGTTAATGATTGAAACATCAGGTGCAAAGTGTTATTTGACCTTTGTTTTTTAATGTTTATCACAGGTCATCCAGTTTCAGCTGCTTTACTCACATACCAGAGTGTTACTTCAGTAGGAGAAAAGTTATGTTTCCACAACTGTTTGATCTTTTTTTGTGAATGGAAAGATTTTTTTTTCTGCAAGGGTAGAAAAGTGTAGTAGTCCTGATATATCCAATTGATTGGCAATGTGCAACAACAGGTGAAGGCAGGGATGTGCTGCAGGTGCAGAAAACTCCAAACACTCCTTTTCTTGAAGCCATCTTGTTAAATTCACTAAAAACTTAAAGAATTGAATAAATAGACATATGAACTCAACACAAACTCAACATTTTAGCCCTCTTGAGCTACATTGGTAACACTTATGTAGTATGATTAGAGACCGTTCTTGTTGAGCACATGATGTATTTATAAAAACATGACCTTCATGTTGAGTTTGTTGTCCCGAACTGCTGGGAAAAGACGAAAGTTTGGTGTTGGACATTGGTCATCTGTCAGACTCTACAGTGATTGGTCAGTTAGGCATGATATTACACCAGTTACAGTGTAGAGGTTGGTGTAATGGAAGGAGAACACATGCAGGCGAAGCGTTGCGTTGCTGTGAGGGTTTGTGAAGCTCAGGTCGGATGTTACTGACTTGACAGATATTTTTAATTTGATCCCCCAGGAAGGAGTTGGTAATACCACTTCCTCTCTGCTGCACACCTTCCCCTTTGACCTTTCCATAACACTGAGCATATTGAATTTCAATAGACTGTAGGAACTGAAGAGGGAAAAAAGGGAGAATTAAATCAAAGGGGGTTTTCCTTGGAGGCTTTATTGAGTGAGGTTTTTTTTTTTTGTCTGGAATGGTTTCACCCTCACCAGCCGGTTTGTGAAGCAGCACAGATATGTGATCAGAGCACTTAGACTGAAAGAGCAGAGTTTGTTCCATGGCCTGAAAGGAGTGGGTAAGTAAATAGAGACCTTCATCACTGTCTTCTGTGAAAGATGGGTGTGATTCTGAGGCCTGCACAGCTTTCTGTTTTATTCTTTTTCGCACCACCACTGGGTGTGTGTCCATGTGTAAGACTATGTTACTGTCCCAGCCGTCCAGTATGTTTGGGCTTTCTGCAGGAGAGTAAGTGCATGCCCCTGCCGTATTGGGTTTCTGTAGAACAGGTGGGGCAGACTTTGCGTCATCTGTGATTGGGTCAAGTATCACAGCTTCTCCCTCATATCTGTCAGTCCCACCAAACCCCCACCAGCCCTCCTACAGATTCCCACAGTGCAGTGGGCCTCACTCTGTTACAGTCAGTACGTCCAATGCAACCCAATGTCAATCTGTTTTCTACAAGTGAGAACCAGAAAGTGTGTTTTGCATTTGCATTGAACTCTCTACTAATAATAGTCAACATGCTTTAGAATCCTTTGTTGCAATAACAACAGAATTTTGTACCATATTTGCTGAAGAGAGGGTCCATGAACAACAACTTTGAAGTTCAGCCAGGTTCTTAATGGGATTTTGATCTGAACTGCGCAATTCCAACACACATTTATGTTTTTATCTAAAATTTTACATAGTTGCTCTGGTTGTGTGTTTGGGCTTGTTTGTGCAAGAGGCTAAAAAAAACCCTAGCCATATATTTCTGATTTTATTTGTTACAACATTTTGAATGCTATGTGTTGTTAAAGTTCAAAAACTTTATGTCTTCCAAATGCATATTTTAAAAAGTGTGACACTTTATAGTAACATTTGGAATGGCCCCTCCCTTCTGGATGATCATTTTTCTACCTCAGCAGGAATATTTCCTTTGCAGTTCACAGTCAGGCGTTTCTTTGTGTTGGTCTAAGTTCCAATAAAAAAAAGGGGTGTGTTATGATTACATAAGTGTTTATCGAGCAGAAAATTCCGACAACGACATATTGTGATCCGCTCAGTTTGTAAAACTCTTTGGCTTAACAGGCTCAGAGGAAAATGTGTCTGGATGAACTCTAAGGATCAGACAATAATTACAAATGTATTTCTCTTCTTTGCGTCTAGTCATGGCTGAGGATGTATGGGTACCTACCCCAGGCCAACCGACAGATGTCCACCATGCGATCAGCTCAGATCCTGTCCAACGCCGTCAGTGACATGCAACGCTTCTACGGTCTGGAGGTCACTGGTCAGATGGACGCTCAAACCATCAGGTCAGCACTGACAGCTCTATACACACAGACCTTCTCATTCACAAAAACACACAAACCATTGGTTGACTTGGCTGTACGGTGGAAGCATGAAAGTACAACTACAATGTCGGGGACTTGAAGAAAACATAGCAGGGCTTGTAACGTCATGCTCCCTTTCATCTTCTCACTTGGGTCCTCCATATTTGAAAAGCTCTCCTTCCTGTTTCTGATTTCTTTGAACCTGCTCAGCGCCATGAAGAGACCCCGCTGCGGTGTGCCTGACAAGTTCGGAGGGCAGATCAAAACCAACGTGCGTCGGAAGCGTTACGCGCTCACTGGACATAAATGGAGCAAGAGCCATCTCACTTACAGGTAACAGAAAGAAACTGACTGCTTTAGTGCAGCGAATTCCACAGTCACTTCAGAGTTTTCTTTTACTTCTCTAATCTGACTAAATCACTCTTTCTACCTCTTCGTGCCCCTTCAGCATTCAGAACTACACTCCTAAAATCGGAGAGTACAACTCATACGAGGCCATCCGGCGAGCCTTCAGGGTCTGGGAGGGAGTCACTCCGCTGACCTTTGATGAAATCCCCTACCAGGAAATCAAATATGGACGCCGAAAGGAGCCGGACATCATGATTTTCTTCGCTTCGGGTTTTCACGGAGACAGCTCTCCTTTTGACGGGGAGGGTGGCTTCCTGGCTCACGCCTACTTCCCTGGACCCGGGATGGGAGGGGACACACACTTTGATGCTGATGAACCTTGGACCATTGGGAACCACAATGTGCAAGGTAATAAATCACGGACTTAAGGATTTTAGTCATAATGTCTCGTAAACATGATGACCACTTGTAGGTTTGTGCTTTACCAGAGGCATGAAACTGAAAACAAATTCTAAGTTCAAACCTCCAGCATGGATGGGAGGATTCTCTCCATTTTTCTGACATATGTGGTCCATGCTGGTTCACAAGCTTACGTATTGTTTATTACAACAAAATGTAACGTCAATATCTAACAAAATTATGCTTCGCCTAGCATGGTTGATTCACTCCAAACCAGTAGATGGAAACACACCTAGCTCACATTTTTCCTTTTTTTTTATTTTTGCAACCTTTCAAAAGTTTACTTCAAACTCATGACTGGATGGTAACACAGATTGTGACTAATCCGCACCACTGTTCCTGGAGTTCCTTATTGCGTTGCCAATTCATATTTTTTGTCTAAAAATCATGGCTACCAAACCATTTATTCAGAGGGTTGCGGTCTAAAACGCAGAAAAGTTTCAGATTCTTTTCCACTTTAAAGGACTTAAATCAAAGTCTAACCCTTACCTCGTCTCCTTTAAGCTGTCATATTGTCATCGACACAACCCCTAAAACTAATTACATTTCCTGACGCAGATACCAAATCTAGCCTCATGCAGAGCTTGGGGCTTAGAGATTCTTATTTGGGTTTGTGTGCGCCTGTGTGTGTGTGGGATGTTTCAGAGCTGATCACAGGGACGGTGGAACGCCACAGTAAGTGGGAGAGTGTTCCACCCGGGGGGATCTGCAGACCGCTCCCCTTGTTGGGCCACGCTACTTAAACAGCTTTAAAGCAAAGTACAACCAAATTACTATCTGCCTTGACACACACACACACACACACACACACACACACACACACACACACACACACACACACACACACACACGCACACACACACACACACACACGCATGCATACACACACATTTAATTATGAAATGTTTGCTGCCTTCCAGGAGGGTTATGGATGAAAAGCAGTGCATTTTCAGAAAGCGTGAGCCTTCTGAGCTGAAGTTGATCCAGAACCTGATTGTGACAATTTTAATGTGAACACACGCAGAGCCATTTAATAAGCTACAATGTTATTGAAGTCCATTTATTTTATGAACTTTATCACCGAGTGAAACACATTATATAGATTAATTAGACACAAATGGATATTTGAAAACCTTTACTTCTGTGAATTAAGATGATTTTCCACTTATAGTTGATAAAAAAACATGACATTTAAAAGTAGAATATAACATCAGACCAATAACAACAGAAATGTGGGGTTAATAAAAAATATACCTAATACCTGTTGTAATTTTCAAAAGGTACTTTCAATCTGACAAACGAGACTCATCGTGTCATATATTCTTATTTATTGAATATGACTGTAGCTTATGTTTTTTTTCTTTTTGGGTCCTGCAGTAATTTAGATAATATTGAATGTTATACCAAATTAACAGTTTCCTCAAACCCTATATTTTACAGGGATAAGAAAAATGAAACTTAAGGTTTAAACAGCAGAGGGTGAACCTCAGTTTGTTCCCTGTTGAAGAGTCCTGGCCACAGAGTGAGCTCTCAAAGTATTTTGAAAAGTGAATAACGGTGTTATTAAATCAAAGATTAGAGGTGTGAACCTTGTGATGCACAGTGTGACTGATCAGCCCTGCTGGTTTGAACCAAACAACTCTTCCTTTTCATCCAAAAATCCCACGCAGACATCACACAGCTCACTGCTTTTGTACAGCAGGACCAGTATTGGCAAAACGAGCAGCAGGCTTGGTAGGTCGGATTTGGTTGTCAAGGTGTCGCTTCAGCCTTTTGAACTCTGGGAACCCGTTTTTTTTTTTTTTTTTTTGACAAATACACTTCTCAAAGGCAAACTGATCTACAGGGAGTTAAAATAAAACACCGCTGATAAACACCTCACCAGGGTCAGCAAAAGCTTCATTTGCTTCACTTCCAGCACTTTTTAAATCTTTCTTTTTCTCCAGCTGAATGGCGTCTTTTAGTTACCTCACAAATGCAGTTTTATCTGCTCTCTCTATTCATAAATATTTATAAAGACATCTCAAATAAAGATAAAAAGAACATTTAACCTCATTGGAAGGTTAAATGAGGTTTACTTCCGCCTTAGCTTTGCTGTTAAGCTGTGGTGAAATTCATCTTTCATTTGCTTGATGGTAGTTCTGACACACAGAACACACACATTGCTTTCAGAAATGGGAATAAGCAGGAACATTAGCTGAAACTTTTACAACAAATTTTAGCTACGGTAAGATGATGTGTTCTGGCTGCACATATTTTGCACATGTTTGCCACTTATTTGAGCAGTTTGGATCTGCTTTTGAACAAATTCATGACTTGCACAGCTTCAAAATTCCTACAGGACTAGTACATGTCACGCTGTGTGACAGTAAGTCCTATCAGAGTGCACAATAGAAGATGCCAGGCTGCTTGCCTTGCTGCTACGTTACTATCATTCAGACAGATTCCACTGACACGCGGGTCCACCCATAGACAGCAGGCTGCGGATGCTAATGTACTTATTATTAGAGTCAGACAGTGAGAAAGGGCGAGGAGGAGGCAGAGGGAAAAGAGATGGCAGGAGAAGTGAGCGAAAGAGGACAAGAATTAGCTTGGTTGGAGCAGCAGTGACACTGCAGGATTTTCCTAGAAAATATCAAACACTGGTATTTGTCATTTGCGGTCTTTAACTTTCTGTGGTTGTCACAGTAAATGACAACAGGCCTTCGGCTCAAAACGAGAGATTTTCTTTCCCAATGTAATACTTTGCATGCAATGAGCAGACAGGTTCTGACAGACGCCTTTAGCTGCCAGTTACGGGCAATAAATGGAAATAAGTTCAGGACCAATTTCTGGTTGTAACGACATGTAAAACGAAACAGTTTCTCATTATGAGGAGAAACTTTCTCCATAGCAACCGACCAGCTTTGCAAAACACCTGGTGAGACCTAGCACCACCTTCAAGATGCAGCTCCTCCTCAGAGCT
Source organism: Poecilia mexicana (assembly GCF_051168715.1). Lineage (NCBI taxonomy): Eukaryota > Metazoa > Chordata > Actinopteri > Cyprinodontiformes > Poeciliidae > Poecilia > Poecilia mexicana. The sequence continues at coordinate 6,865,495 of NW_028263372.1, read as the reverse complement.
GCAGTTTCCAAGCTTCCACCTCACAGATCAGCCCTCCCTCATTCAGCTCCTTCAGACTAGCCAGCAGCAATTAGCGAACACCTGGTGGAACTGCACATCTGCTGAGCTCATTATAGCAGCTTCAGTGCAGCCTTGATAAAAATGTTGATAAAGGGTTAATAGAGGAGCCATGTTATGATGACTTCATGAAGGCGGAGCTTCAGAAAGAGCAGGCGTTTATAAAGAGTCAGAGGCAAAAATGTCAAGGCGTTAAATTAGGAGGTAGAGAGTCTTTAATGTCATATAAATCATTTTTGTAACTACTGAATGTAACATAGTTACTTGATTATGTTATAAAATGGCATAATACATAATACTGCCCCTTTAATGAATTTATTTATTGGGTTTAAATTTGTAACTGAGTAGTTATTGTCATATTTTTATCTGATTGATCAATGAATTGTCAGAACAATTGATAGAATAATCAATTACTAAAATAATTCTTAGCTGCAGCCCTGTTCTGTTTAGGAATGTTAATGGTTCTACAGTAATCATGCCTTAATAAATGAATCTTAGCATTTCCTGACATTATGATCTAAAACCGTTCAGTTTGATAGAAAATAAAAAAAACAGAAGAGAAGAAAACGTAAGGGAGTGAATACTTTTTCACATGTACAACAGAAGCAAACAGACTGAAATGGTGAACTTGCATAACTCTGATTTAGCTTCACTGGCCTAACATCTAGCTGCACTGAGACATTTGAGGTTTCCTGTTCCTTTCTGTGTCCAGCTGAAGGGTCGCCACGGTTACCTCACAAAGGCCTCTTTATCTCGACCCAGAGCTCACTCTCTCCTCGTTCATCGCCAGCTATCTCCTGCACTCTATCTTGTCCGTTGCTGTTCTCCTCCCTGAAGTGTTTGCTGTATCTCAGCATTCCATGAGGACTTGCATGTGACTCGGAAAGTACACAAGGTGGTGGGGGCGCGGGGGGCAGGGGGCGGGGGGGCAACTCCGTGTCCCTGTGTGTGTTTCTGAGAGGAAATGAACAGATAGACCAGATCGCTGTGTTTTATCCTCTGGTCCATGCACAGCAGTGAAGTCACTGTCATTTTCTTTAAAACATGATGTCATTCATGCCAGTCTGACCAATCAGTGCAGCTCATTATGGGTCAGACATAACACTTCGCAAGTTCAAAGTTCATTGGGGTTCACGGCACCGGGTGAAGAACAAAGAGGTATAGAGTTAGAGGAAATACCCTCCGTTGTTTTGGCTTCCCTTCAGATACAAACCTACAGGAACATGCTGGAGATAAATCTGTTGTTTACCTTTACAAAACTCTCTCTTTCTCTTTCCCTCCTTCTCTCTCTCTTCTCTCAGTCTCTCCCTCCTTCTCTCTCTCTGACTTCTTCTGATCTGAGATGTGTAACGTGTACACTGCAGCACTGCAAAAACTCAAAATATTACCAAGCATTTTTGATCTAGCTCCTACTGCAAATTTCTTCGTACTCTGGAAATAAGACAAAACTTAAGAGTAACTTTTCAGCACAATAGGAAGCTTGTTTTAAGTCAGTAATTCCTTATTATTGATAAAAGGTACTAGTTCCACTGGCAGATTATTTCACTTATAAAAATAAAATGTTCCCATGTTGTAACTGAAATATTCTACCTATGGAACCAGTACATTTTTAAATACATATTAAGAAATTCTTGACTTAAAACAAGCTCCTATAACTTGCTGAAAAGTTATCTGTAAGTTTTGTTGTATTTCAAGAGATATTTGTACCAGTAACTAGACCAACGATACTTAGATTTTGTGTTTTCACAGTGTGCATGGGGTCATTACTTCCTTGATCTGTTTAATGGGACAGGAATGTGTGCTGATTCATATCAGCTGTCATTAGCATAGCTGTGTCTGTTTGATCACTGAGAGGAGGAGAAAATAAGGGACACTCTGTCTTAAACGTGACAGATACCGATTTCCCTCTTTCTGTCCCAAAAGCTGCACAATAAAAGTAAGTCTTGATTTAATTTCCCCTTGGGATCAATAAAGTAATAAAGTTTTTTTTTTATGAAGCCAAATAATCTCTTTGAGGTTTCTTTTAGACATCCTCAGCTCAGTGGTTAGCTCCTGGTTACAGTCTGTCCGCTGACGTGTTCTGTGTTGATCCAGGTAATGACCTGTTCCTGGTGGCGGTCCATGAGTTGGGCCACGCCCTGGGCTTGGAGCACTCCAGTAACCCCCTGGCCATCATGGCTCCCTTCTACCAGTGGATGGAGACGGATAACTTCCAGCTTCCGGACGACGACCGACAAGGCATACAGCAGATCTACGGTAACCTTTAACCCTTCCACTCCACTACTCAGTTCATTCTCATTTAAACTCATACAAGTTCCCTTACAAAAGTATTGGAAATAAGGATTTATTTACTTTTGGCCAGGTTATGTCAGGATGTGCTTTTAGAAAAGTAGAACAATATAGATCCCTCTTAAACTTTTCTACATTTTGTAGAACCACAAACTAGGAGATTTTATATAACAAAGCAATCTGAAGTGTGAAGGGGAAACATAATGATCCATTATTATTAAAATGCTAATGCTTTCAGAAATAAAAAATCTAAAGAGTGTGGTGAGTGCCCCTCTGAGTCGTCTTTTATTACAAATACAGCTGCAGGTGTTTTATGGTGCTATGAAGCAAAAATGAGTCAGATTGGAAGGAGTGTCTGAGAAAATCAGTTTGCAAAGTCTTGCTGCAAATTCTCAATTTGATATGTCTACATTTTGACTAAGCAACTCCAACACATGACTATCTTTGACCGAAACCGCTGCAACTAATTGCTCAACCTTAAGGTTCCCCCGTACTTCATCCAAAGTGCTGAAATCCAGGCAACCGCCTCCCATTCTCCACACCAGACCCGCATGGAAACAATTCCACAGAGCTCTGTGCAAAGAGTCCCAAAACGAATCCAGAGTCAGCAATGTTGATATTTGTCTTCCACTATCTGGTTCATGGATCCGCAGGAGACACGAATATTTATGAGGAGTGTTTATGTGACGCGGTGAGGAATTATGCACGTTTGTAGGATTCTTCACTATATAACTAGTATAATAATAAGACTATCAAAAGGCTAAAAACTCCTGGATAGAAATTGGGACATTGTTGGGTCAGGGCGTGATATATACTGAAGCTGCAGTGTGTGAAACATGTCTGTGAACACAAACATTCAGAAACCTTGTGACCATGCGTCAATTCGAATGAACTATGGGGGAGTCTCTCTAGTCTCCATTGTTTTGTAACCTCCAGTCATTTGTGTGCATTCCATCTCCAGCCATATTCTGATGAGGTTTGACCAGCTTTCCCACAGCATCATGTTACTGTTGTGTCACACTGTGAACAAGTTGAAGGTGTGTGGACGCTCTAGTGAGGCGCTGGTTCAGCTTTTAGTATGTATGAATCATCTTAACTTCTCTTTTTACATCTTCACAAGCAACAGGAATAAATTAGTCTTGTTCAAAGGAGAAGCTTTAGTCTTCAACTTTCTGCCATTTTATTCCTTAAAGTATAAATAACATTTCAAAAATTTATTATTAATAATGATTACTACGATGGATTTCCAAAAAATAAATACATTTAGTAAGCAAAAGGTTAATTTATATGCTATGTCATTTATATGGAATTAAATTAGCCATTTCCTCAGAGTGGACAGTACATCAATAGCAATATATTGTAATAGATATGATCAATCAATCAATCAATCAATCAATCAATCAATCAATCAATCAATCAATCAAGTTTATTGGTATAGCACCTTTCAGCAACGAGGCAGTTCAGAGTGCATACCATCATAAAAACACAAAAATAAGGAGTCATATAAACATCATACAGTCACTAATTGGGAAACTAGTAACAATAATTACATTTTGAGGAGTGCCATCATCAAGATCATCAGTACACATCAGATATGTCCCAATTATTATTGTTCAAAAGCAGTTCTAAATAGTTGGGTTTTTAGTCTAGATTTAAAGGAACTCAGTGTTTTGGCTGTTTTCCAGTTTTCTGGAAGTTTGTTCCAGATTTGTGGTGGATAAAACAGGAAAGGTCCCGTCACCAGTTTGACAGTATTTCAGATATTTAAAACGAAAAATGAATCAATATTTATCTATCAAATGATATGAAATGCTTATTTGTTTTTCAGCCATATTGTCCAGCCATACCATTTCTTTACATATGAAGAAATGGTATGGCATATACATAAATGTTGCTAAGTGTTCTGCTTTGGATCAGTTTCAGCAAGTTAAGCAGACCAAACAGAGAACATACTGATCATCGTGCTGACTCAGCTGACCCCGCTCTGTGACTCTCTAAAGGTCAACCCAACGGCGTTCCCACTCAGGCGCTTCCCACCGTGCCGGCTCGCCGCCCAGAACCCAGACCACCTCAGAATCCCCCCCGCCCCAGGACCACAGACAGACCCGACCACTATGGGCCTAATATATGTGAGGGGAACTTTGACACCGTTGCCATGCTGCGTGGAGAGATGTTCGTTTTTAAGGTAAATTCTTTGACGAAGCTTTAGGTTCAGGTTCAACACCCGACCGGACATGAGGTTTCATTCCTCGTAGAAAAAATCAGAGCTCAGAGTTGGAGTCCTTTAAGAGAAAGGACGTGTGGCGCGCCCAAGAACAGGTCTGCTTTCAATCAGGGCTTTGTGGATTGTAAACTAACAGGCCGGCGCTCTTTTATGAGATACAGGCCCTGCTGGAAGAGTTGGGGGTGTTCAGGTGTTTGCTTTAGGAGCCTCTGGACCCACACAAAACATTTAAAAGGCATTAGACATGAGTAAGCTATTACCTAAGCTCCTAGCTTTGTCTGACTGCTCACATACAATCCCATCCTTCGGCTGTTGACTGGTTTTGCTCCCAGCTAGATTTTCATGTTTCTCAGAAGACATTTGTTTGATACTATGCACCTCCAGTCTTGTGGTGGTTTGTCATTATGAATCAGCTGGTGCTTCAGCAACACTTACCGGTCACTGATGCAAGAAGTCCGCGGGATTCATTTTAGGGCTGGAGTTTACGGAAATTTCAGCAACACTTAGCTGTGTTTTGGTGTATCCAGGACTTATTTGGTGATAGTCTGAGAGCAGCAGCACAACATGAGTAATGGTGTGTTTCAGAGGAGGTGCTGCAGTAGCTGCATCAGTGTCTCAACATATCCAAGAGCGATTCCACTGGATCCCAGGAAACCGCTGAAATGCCAATGTAACAAAACATGAAGCGAGGAAAGAGTCGTCTCTTGACAAGAGTTGCATAAGAAAAGTAGATTTATAGAGGTCTGTTCCGGAGTGGGTCCCTGCTCCTCCTCCCAACACACAGATCAGTCTGTGAGCATCTCTTATTTGAGAGAGTAGGTGTGTTTGATGCAGAGCAGCAGACACAGTAGCCTGACATCTGGCTGCCTGGACGTGTGCTGCTCACGGTCAGAGAGTTAGCTCTGCGCTTCAGGGTTTCATCTCAGCCAGCTGACTGATCTGAACGTGATCTGAGGCACATTAAAATAACTAATAAAGAAAAGTCCTGCCCCTTTTCATACACAGAGCAAAAACAAAACTAAGAAATATTACTGAGTTTCACTTCTTTTGAATAATCATAATTACTTCACTTATAGGGAAAATCAGGTTTTTAATAATTTTGTAGCCAATCATTAATTTGTTCATCTGTTTTTTTGTGTATTAATTACATTTGTTGGTTATTCGTTGAAAGTCTGGCAGACATTCAAGACGGATTTTTATCAATCTCTGGTAAACAAATGAATCCATCCTCCTGTGTCCTGCATGAAGGACGAAACCAGGTGTGTTTGCCAGAAAGAACCGAGCGCCGTGCATTTTACTGTTTTACAGATCAAGAAGGTTCTCCTGCTGACTCAACACTTAGAAACGATCAGACAGTCTTCTGGTGAAAGTAGGTCTACTGGAGTCAGTAGCATTTGTCTGAGATCTTAATGCCCATAAGGCAAAGTATTACCAAATGATTGTGTAAAATGGGACAGTGGTGATTTTCATTGTTTTGAGCTGTTAACCTGACAGTGAAAATTACAAAGCACTTTATGAAAAATGCGATATAGCAGCAGAGTAACGAGCAGAGAGAGGAGTAATGGGCTGTGATGGAACCATCAAACTGTTATTAGCCTGTCAGTTTTCTGCTGTTGCTGTTTTATTGTCCGTTCTGCTCTCGTTATCCTTTAGCGCTCAGTTTAATTGGCATAACAACCGCAGAGTTTGAACACACTGCTGTGTGTGTGACCTCAGTGCTACAAGAGCTTGGTGACCAGTGAAAAATATTGGTCTGGATCTATTTGTACCCTTTTAATACAGCGTGTATTAATTTGTAGTTTCATTGGGTTTGATGTGTTTTAAAGGTGTGAAGACGAACAGAAGCTGCTTTTTCTAGCATGTTCTAAGTAATGCCACGACTCACACCCACGATGTTGAACCCTGCAGGGTCGGTGGTTCTGGAGGGTGCGCAGGAACAGGGTCCTGGATAACTACCCCATGCCCATTGGCCACTTCTGGAGGGGTCTGCCCGGCGACATCGATGCCGCTTACGAGAGACACGACGGCCGGTTCGTCTTCTTTAAAGGTAAGCAGAAAGTTTCCAAAGACAGACTGAAGCATGCTGCCCAGGGCTCTCATGCTAAAAGACAGTGTTATAATTCTAACAGGTATTTTACTGCAGCCATTGCTATTATGTATTATTTTTCTCCATGCTTGAAATAACAGGAAAGAACCAGTTATTGCCTGGAGTAATGTGTTTTTATGCGATAAAAAGTGGAGATACAGCAATGAATTGGTCAGAGATCAAGATCAGCACATTTTCACTGATTGGCTCTGGGTGGTGATCAGAAAATCCATCAAAACTAAGAACTTCCACCATTTTTCTGTCTACAACCAACAGCATGCTCTTATGCTTTGGTGCATAAATGGGAACAATCTTGTAATCCCTTCATTTTCTGGAATCAAAAGTATCACACCAAACCAAAGACCTTTCAGCACATTCTTCTTGTTAGGTCCTTACAGTTGTTTGTAGGAGGAAAGTAATTGGACAAAACTGGGATCAACCAATTAGACTCCAAATTGGGATCATATGGGAAAAGCCTGATGAGTGGATCTCTGATCTCTGATGCATAAATCAGTTTTCACAAACAAGACGACTTTAAATAGTGGTGGGGCCTGATGTAGATGTTTGAGTGAATTAATTAATCAGATTTTAGTCGAAAACCATATGTCAACAAAATAAGCAAAATCTTCAATTCAAAAACCCTTTTTGCTGAAAAATTAGTGAATAAATAGACATATGAGCTCAACATATGTCTATGTTTTGAATCTGTTATGCAGGTTCTCTAACCATCACATTGGTGCAAAGTGTTATTCTACCTACTCAGATTTTTAGTGTTTCAGGAATCCCTGATTATTCATGGAACTTCTTTGAAAAAACCCTTCTTTAGAAATGTGGACTGTGGTCACTGACATTAGCGTTGGGGACGTCGGTGCTGCTGCTACATATTTAGTATTGAGATGCAATTTTAGGCTTGAATATCTTCACCGATAGCCTAACTGTGTTTAGCACAACTTAAACACAACAATAGTCTTTTCCAGCATCCCATCTGGTCATTTTATTGAAGCAAAAAGGAACCCCTAGTGGGCCAAGAGAAGCCTGCTTTGTCTCTTTGCTGTTATTTGCAGATGTAGCTTGTGCTTCAGATTTACAGGTTTACTAGAAACATTTGAGTACAAAGGTTCCACTTGGAACTTTTGTACTCAAATATTCTGAGTACATCTTCCAGATGGTTGCGTTAAAATTTTAACGCATTAAGATCTGTGTAATTAATTAATCAATCGAAATTAACACATTAAAGTCCTGGGCCTAATTTATACCCCCAACTTTTAGATGCATCCCTCTTCCAATACACCTGAATTAAAGTCAAAGTCAAATTAGACCCCAAAGCTAAGCTAACTAACAGTAATAATTGTACACTAACACAAACTTCTACAATGTAATATTCAGATTTGTTGAAAATGTACAATCCATTTAATTTTAATGGCAGTCATTATCAAAACTGTGTCCTGCTCTCCGTATTCTGAACTACACATTTGTCACTGAACTTCTTTGAAAAGCTTATGAACCTTCTGGTTTCCCTCTAAGAGAACTACAGTATGTAATGTATTCTGCATAAATCTTTCTCTGTACTGCCTGTTATTTTATACTGTCAGTCTCAGAGAGCAGATAGCATTTTATATCTCTCAATGGAAGTTGCTGAATGAAAAAGGAAGCGTTTAGCCTTTAGCTCTGCCTCACTCTGATGGACTGCATGCTTTGTGGGCAGCTGTTGATAATGAGGAGAATGATGTCATTGGCGAGCCTCTCAGTGTGACACTTGGCTACGAGCCATTAGTGAAGGAAGGGCCAGACAAGGAGAAAAGGCACTGGCCAGAACGTCAGACTTCACGGCTCAATACGAAGAAGGGACGTATATTCCTAGAAAAAAAAACAAAAAAACAAAAAAAAACGCCCATCCGATCAGTCAGTTTTCCTCTTATGCTTGTGTTTATGTGAAATGAGCCAAGAATGATGTAAATGCCAATTACTGTTCTACATCTTGCAGTGACTCGGTTAGCAGACATTTTGCTGTATTTGACAACATTTGTACATCAGTCACCAATAAAATGAATCGTCAGTAATGTCAACTGTCAGTCTGAACTTCACTGATTGTTTTTCATCTTTATGGATTACAGACTCATTCATTTTCCTCTTGCTGGCCCAACTGAACTGTGTAATTTCTCATTGTAATTGCAGCAAAGGTACCCAATTTATTCCCCCCATTTTATACCCACACTCTTATTTCATTCTTTCATACTTTCATGTCAGAAATCAATTCTCTCATAGACTATGACAGATTATTTCCCCTGATCAAAATAGCTCTAAGCAACTTCCTGCTAGTGGATCTTGCCTTACTGACAGGAAGTGACCACATTTCTGTACAGTAGACAACGACAGTGACTTTGAAGCGTCAGTTGAAATGTCCTCTAACTTGTGGAAATTGACACAGTGAGGGTACAAAATATCCCATCGCAGATAGCTCTATCTTGTTCTCAAAAAAGTGTTATGAAATGGCAGAGGGCCAAAATGACAAGCTCTTGATATATTTATGCATTAGTCAGCTTGCCAAGACAAAACCTGCTGGGCTTGTAGAGGGATGTTCGAAAATAAAGACATGAGTCAAACTTAACGATACTCAAATTTCACACTAAATGAGGCACATTGTGCCTCACATTGTGAGGCACAATGAGGCAATCCTTTAACCTCTCTAATTAACGCAAAACCAAAAAATTCAGCCCTCTTTAAGAAAAATACACAATTACAAAGTGTCACTTTGCTATTTGTCTAAACAGTAGGTAAGATACTTTGTGTAAGTGTTAACACTGACCTTTTTAAGTTGCTTTCAGGCGTCAGGGTCACTTGTAGTGTTAGCTTGTAGCATTACGGATTTCATCTTTGTTCCTGTTAGTCTAATTTTGCTGACTAAAAAACGTTGCATTTGTATTTTCTGGATGCATTCGCGAGGGGCTGTTGGAGAAAGAAGTTGCTTAATTTGGGTAAATGAGAATGGGTCATTTTATATGGATTGTAATGTAAATTAGTATCTTTGAATAATTATTTTTTTCTAGAATCGATTACATTTAGATCTGAATTGTACAAAAACAACCCCTGGAATCGTCTGATGCTTCCAGGGGTTGCATACTAAATATTAGAGTGGTTAGCTCTGAAAGATGGGTAAAGCAGACCGAGGCAAAATAAAAAGAAGAACTTAATACTGGAACTGAGCACCTCCTCCTTAAAACCTAATGTTAAAACAGTAAAATCGTTCTTTCAGTGAGAATAAAGCTGTAGTCTGACAGAAGACCAGCCGCTCCTAATGTATAATTATACATTAGGAGCGGCTAATAAGTTTGTGTTATTAGCCAAACACAAACTTATTACTCAGTGATGCCATACTCGCTGTTGATGTGTATTCTGATTACTTAACAACACATAATTTGTTCATTTTTATAATGTACAAACTTGCATAAATAAAGTCTGGGTTTCTGTGACTGTTCTTGACTTGAATTACCAGAAACGCATGGATGAGCGCATGTATTTCTGAGCCTTTCCCAGTGCAAAAAAGCTCACATCTGCACTTAAGTTTTCCTTATATGTCAAAGTACTTGAGGTTATGTAGGTCATATTTGCCTGTGAAGGAAAACTAACCTGATTTCTTCTCCTTTCTCCCCTTGTCTTCATCAGGAAACAGATTTTGGCTCTTCAGGGAGGCAAACTTGGAGCCGGGCTACCCTCTCGATCTGGTTGATTATGGTCGAGATATTCCCTACGACCGGATAGACACCGCAATCTGGTGGGAACCGTCCGGCTACACTTACTTCTTTCAAGGAGACAGGTAAAGTAGCCTTCAGTCTGTCAATGATGCATTTAGATTAAATACGTCACCATCAATAATGCATAGACAACATATCCACCTCATTGTGCTAATGTCCTGAATCTTCTTTTAGTGCCAAAATGTGCAGTTTGAGCTAAATGTACCTCAGCTGATTTAGAGAAGTTTTCAGTTCTCTATGAGCTGTTTAAATACAAACATGGCAGGAGTATCAAGTCTAGTTTGACCTTCTGTAGACAGTTTACAACCAGAAGCAAAACCTTCTTTCCGCCATTTTGTTCAGGTACTGGCGCTTTGATGAGACGTCACAGTCTGCTGACAGGGGCTACCCAAAGTCAATCGATGTCTGGGACTCTTCAGTGCCTTCTTCTCCCAAGGGGGCCTTCCTTAGTGATGATGGGGGTGAGCTGTGTGTGTGTGTTTGTGTGTATGAGTGGAAGTGCCTGTAGCAGACTGAGACTTGCCTGAAACAAAGAATCGGGGTGTGTCAAGTCTTGAGCAACCGTTAGTTAATATCGCCAGTGTTTCAGCTGAAAGTGAAAAAGATAAACATGTCTTGCTTTTTATGGTGACACATTCTGATGTTTTTGCATGTTCCAGCATACACCTTCTTCTATAAGGGCTCCAAGTACTGGAAGTTTGATAACCAGCGTATGAAAAGCGAACCAGGCTATCCCAAGTCCATCCTGAGAGACTTCATGGGCTGCAGTGTGGACCTGGATCCCGACAGAGACACCGACTCTGGACGCAAATACCCAGACCTAAACCGTCCACCGTTCAACCCAGACGCGGGCCGTGATGCGGACAAGGGCAAAGGACGGGATGGGACAGACCGCGAAGGCACAGACTCTGACAAGGGCAAAGGCTCAGACAAGGACAAGGACAAGGACGAAGACTACATTGAGGGTCGGGAAGAAGACACCAATGAGGTAGACGTGGTGCTGAAGGTGGATGACAGCGAGGAACGAACCATGAACATTTTGATGGTGACCATTCCTTTGGTCCTGGTGATGTGCATCCTAGGATTGATCTACGCCATCATCAACACGCTGCAGAGTAAAGGGACGCCGCGGCTGCTGGTGCACTGCAAGCGCTCCCTTCAGGACTGGGTCTGACCCTTGGCTTGAGGAGGCTCTGAACTTTACATACCTCCCCTCCTCTCACCCAGACCTCTTTCTGGTGATCCATCTGTGCTCAGTGGTTCCTGCAGCTCTTAGTAAATGTGGCAGTAGATCCATGCTGATCCAGTACTGATAAAAACTACAAGCGAACATAAATTATGTCTTACATTTAGAGACACTGATACACCACCTTAACCACCTCCCTTCGCCCATGGTGCTCTACAGTGCGTTGACTGTAGTCTATTTATGACAGAACTTTGCACATTTTTTTTCATGTTTTGTTTTGGTTCCTTCTGTGTGAGACTTCATGTTGTTATTATTAGTTCATAACCAGGAAAGCTGTTCTGCTCTCTGTCTCCTCTGCAAGGCCCTCCTCCTTCCCCTGAATCTCAACGGGGCTTTCTGTTTGAGGATATCGTAACATCTGCTTATGTCATCTCACAAAGGGTAAGCAAACGTGTAGACAGAGCACTTGGGTTTGAAGCTTGGTTGATAATCAATTCTGTCGTCACATTTAGATGCTTGTCTGCAGTGTAGTGTATCAAGACATGCTGCAGGGTTTAACTGGAAATGGTTAACACAGTTTCAGCTGAAATCTGGGAAATTTTTGTATCTCATGTGAGGCTTTGCTCAAACCCTCTGAGTCAGGCAGTTACAGGACAGGTGTTTTCCAGGGTGGTTTTGGATTTTTCTTACATGATTGATCACTTTAGTCCCCCGCCCCTCCCCCAAAAAAGTTTGGATCTGCTTGTCTGCTCTACAGGGTTGTTGAAAGAACCAGGTGGACACCTTGGCGACTCCTTTTTTTCCTTTAGAACTGAATCCACCATGTTCATGCTGACACATATTTTAGAAATCAGACTTCTTTGAGATTCTTCATCAGGAAACATGGCTCCAAATTAAGACTTGTTGAAACCTCTCGTTTTGGTGTTGAATTGACGAGTGGCCTAGTTCACACATAGCTACTGTCTGTGCTCTGGAAACCACAATGGAGGAGCTGTGGGCTGCATTACACTTTAAAAGTCACGACTGGCAGGAAATGGTGAACAGCAACAAAGAAAACAAGAGCTAAATTAATTTTGGGTGATTAATTTAGCCGTGGTTGTCATCCTTAGTTTCGACGTGATGTTGATGTCGGTATCATCTCCCTCTAAAGGCTTAATTCTTTTCACAATTTCTCAAATAACTTTGGTAAAAATAACTGGAGTAGTGAGACTTTGAGCTATACTAGATCAAATCTCAGAATATAATGACTCACTCGTAGACAGTAACTGCCAAACATGCTGTACATCCCATTTGTGCCAGTATGTTGAGCAGAAGATTTCCATCTTGTGGTTTGTTGAATAGGAACACACAGAAATAACAAAATCACAGCAGAAATCACAATTATATTGTGTAATTGATTTATTATATTCGATCAACTTTGGTTAATTTCAGCTGTTCGCTTGTCATCTTTCTTCAGCAAAAAAGAAAATATATATTTGTGCTGTTCATCTGTGAGATTTGAAAAAAAAGAAATCATCATAGAAACAAAGACTGCCAGCCATTGTAGTTTCTGCTATATCTCCTCATAAACCCAATTCACAATTCAGGCAAAGTTTAACATCTTTAGCTTCCGACTAGGAGGATTCTACTTAATATGGTCATAGCTGTAAAAAATAAAAACATAAACAGTGAGCAAAACATCCACTTGTTGTGTGCTAACGTCTGTTAGCTTGTTTTAGCTTTGCATCTCATTAGTTCCTCAAAGCAAATCAGAAAAGCTTCACTGTGCCAGTAGTTCTCCTAACCTCCACAGGCCATGTTAGGGTAGTGCCTAATTTTATTTGCGACAGATCTCAAAAGCACGAAACAAACATGCTAATCAGGCTAAAACTCTGATATTTATATGGTCTTTTTGAAAAGCACTGGCATTCATCTTCTTTTCACAATAGTGATGAATAAATTACAGATCTACAATCTCATAATCTAGAAATCATGACTTAAAATAAGATTCAGGTTGCAGTAAATGTTGAGCATTATCAAGCAAAGCTTAGCATTCCTGCTTTAGCTTCTTCTCAGCTGGCTGGACCATACTTCTTCCCATATATGGGAACAAATGTAAAGACTTCTCTGTCCTTCAGGGTAAACAGAGTCAAAGAAGAACCTGTTCCCTTTACATTCAGGACAGACTTATCCTGAGTCTGCCTCTTCTCTGTCAACAATCAGGAATTTCCTTTGTGCTGTACACGAGGGGGAGTATTCATTATCTGAGAGAACCTTAACCTTAAACCGTAGCAGGGCCCAGCTAATGTTCCACACACTCCCAAACAGCCTGTCTGTCGAGCACAAATCAACAATGATGACCTGCGATCTCGGTGTCAGAACAGTGGGGTATCTGGACACACCAGGGTGGGCTCATGTGAGCACAGGCTAATCCTCCTCATGAAAAACAGCAGGTGTGCACAAAATGCCGTTAACCCCCTGGACCTTTCCCTTAAATCCTTAAGTGCCCCCGTATCGGAAAGCTCCTTGCTCCTTTTTCATCTTGCAAGAACAAAGAATGAAGTCTTTGTAAAAGTCATTGGATCAGCCCTGCAGGGCAAATTAAACATGATCAGCAAGTGTGGAATTGCTTATTTTGCCTCAGCGCAGTTGTAGTCTAATTAGATTTTTAGATAAAGTGAAGCTTTATTCACACTTTGAAAGAAAGACTGCTAACCAAAAAAAACCTTCCATATGTTACGGTTTGTTTTGTCTCTTGACATGAAAACTGACTTACTAAAAAATGACTAATTTAGGTTGTGAAATGAGCTTACTGTTTGGTGTTAGTATCTCCACTGTCACATTGTGGTTTAGCGGTAAATCTGAGTTGAGGTCCTCTGAAAGAAATGGTTTCTTATCATTACTCTGATTTAGCATCTAAAGGTGAGTCAAACTGTTGGGTCAAGCTTGACCGCAAATGAAAAAAGGCTTATCTATAAGGAAGGAGCATGTGGAGTGATGGGTGGAGCTTTGTCAGGTTGCTCAGATGTAACTGGGGAGTGTCTGACCGTCCTACAGCTGAAACAAAGGAGGGGGGAAGGGACGGGAGGGGAAGGACGTTAACTTTGCCTCCCTGAGGCTACAAAGCGTAGATCTCAGGAATAATGAGGGCTGGACGGAAGAGGAGAACAAGAAGAAGGAGGGGCGATGGGAGGCAGATTTGTCTGAAATTCTACCAGAGTCCTGGAAACTCACAGTCAGTAAGAGACTTATTCTAGACGTCTCTCACTCGCTGCTTAAGTAAAACCACTTTCTGTATACTGTTTGCACTTTTTCACATTTTGTCACTCTCCAATCACAAACATCAGTGTCTTTTTGGTATTTGATGTGACAGACCTTCATAAAGTAAATCTGGAAAGCGTGTCATGCTCCTGATGTCGATGCACGGTGGAAACCACATTTTGCTGCAGTTACAGCTTCAAGTCTTCTGAGGTTTGTCTCCACCAAGTGGGAATTTCTAAGGACTAAAATGTTTGCATATCAACAACAACAAAAACAAATTTAACTTAAGTTTTAAATCATATAGCAGTAAATTATTGTAAAATATGTAGACGTTTGTGATTGCAGCAAAACAAAATGTGCAAAGGTTGAAGAGGAAGGAATAGCTTTGAGTCTGGCCGTTGACCCCGAGGCCCACTGCAGGGTTAAGGTGAAGGCTTGTGTTGGTGGGACACCTAAACAGTTAACGGGACACTCAGCCTGACAAGAACCTGGAGATTGATCTAAGGCAAGTCAATCCTGGTTGCTTAGAAACGGTGTCCTGTGTCCATCTCTCACCCCCCTCATCATTAGTAAGTTGTCAGAGGGGGAGTGGTTGGCGGACGCAGCTAATCAGCACTAAAAGCACCGTCCTCTCCTGTCCTCTGCTCCCATTGGTCCAGCTGGGACATCTGCGAGTACTCAGACATCCCAGTGTCTGGACAGGCTCAGAAAGTGCACACTCACCGCATTAGACACTAAGTAGCAGATAGAGTTCATCAATCTGCCTTTCCTGTGACCTCCAAACAACCACTTTAAAGAGCGGGGAGCCAGCGGGAAGCTGAACGAGCCGCTGCGCCTCAGAGATCGCCGCGCTCTGCCGGTTTCAGCAGCTTCTCGTTGTTCCGTCCCGCTTGTTGTCTCTGGACACCAAGCGCGAGAGAAGTATTGAAAGAACTCTTGTCAGAGGTGATTGATGCGCGTGTTGAAGTGTTCAGTTAATCAGCCCTACTCTCCATCAGTGAGCTCTATTTTCTGATAGTAAATCTTCCACCCCCTCTGCATGCCCGGCCCTGGAAGCCCAGAGGAATCATCACAACAATGGCCTGCTCTCTTCCTCTCTCTTTCTCTCACTCTCCCCTCCCTCCATTTTTCTTTCCTTCTCCTTGGATGCATACTCGCACAAAAACATTATTGTCTCCCTCAACCCAATCTCAGCCCACCTTCCCTTTAGGAAAGCGGTCCGGCCTGTTTTTAGATCAGCTGTGACTGAATTTGCTTAAAGAAACACTCTACCTGTCAGCTCTGTTGCTTTCTTTAAGGCCTGGACCAGGAAGCAGGCGGTACACTCTGAGGGTCTCAGATGCCAGCGTGGGGAAGGTTCGGTCATGCTGAGCTTTCATGTGTCTCAGGATGTCTCTGTGTAAACACAGCATGCTGAGCGTTCCTGGCTCAGCCCCGACAGCCCAGCTTTCAGCACAGAAAGCCTGACGCCTCCGATTCCAGTCCACCGTTATTTAGAAGGCAGCAATTAGAGGCGGACCAATCGGAGATCTGTACCTGATATCCAGCTTCCACTAAGATGTGGTCTGCCGTTTTTGGCAAACCTCGATTTTAATAATATATTTGCATTTATCATTTATGTTATTGTTTTTTGTTTTTTTTGGGGGGGGAGGGGCAAAAACGGTGCATTTATATGTAGCCACTTCCAAGTATAAGGGGCTTGTTGAGTCAACACCTCACCATGACGTCTCCTCTGATGGCATAAAAATGGTCTGGATACTTAAGAGTTCCACGTCTAATTGTCAAAACACACCTTTAGTTTTGTCAGCTTCTGTGTGTTCCTTAGCAACTTTAGACCCTGAAATGTCCCAAAGCTTGCCAACATTTCCTTTGGTTCATGTGGCTCTCATTCACTAGAAGCTCAGCAGGAGGAAGGATGACGAGATAAGAGGACGACACGCAGTACATGGGTCAAGAGTCCAGTCCAGAACAGCTCTGTCACTGAGCCACATGATGCCTCAACATTAAGATTTCTGAATCCAGCATGTTCCACAATTTAGAGCAGTTCAAACATCAATCAGCTCAAACGCAGCCACGTCGCTTCAGTTCATCCAGCTTTCCTGTCAGTCTGACTTCACGCAGCGGCCTGAATGAAGTGCAGACACATCTCAACAAGTCAAAATGTTTCCTTTTGATCGTCTTCATTTGCCTTTTATGCTTCCTCCAGTTTTATTTCTAAACATTTCACTGACTCTTCCTCCATCAGTAGTAACTTCCACACCAGAGAGTGTCGTTTGTTGTTGGTGTGACCAGGTAGCGCTGGTGTCCAGTGCATTGTCTGGTCATCAGCCGGTTTCTCCGTGCAGTTCTGTCTTTGTCACCACACCTCCGCTGAAGACGGACGGACAGCAAAGAATCCGAAGAACATACTGCCTCACTTTTCACTTAAGTCAGCTTTTGTAGTCTAGATTAGTTGGACCCCAGAGGACTGCGGTTTGCCCAGATTCTCCTGTTTTCCCAGAATGCCCCTCAGCTTGCTCACTGAGCCCATCCACTTGGAAACCACTCATTTTAAATGGCCACTCCACTAACTCTCCATGGAATGGAACAGAAACGAAGGCTTAAAAATGACTTTCAGAGCCTTGAGAGTGCAACAGATGAGTGATCATCATGCCTCATAAGGACACTCAAGACTGGTGGGCAGGCGACCTAATAAAACTGCCTCTATCCTCTAGTTGCAGCTACAGTAGAGACTGGCTTCATGCCGTTTGACTCTTTGTTTCTGTTATTTTCTGTAAAATAAAGAATTTCAGTTTCATCTCTGCCTGAGATGAGATAATGTGGAAAATGTGTTTTTATTTCATTGTTTATAACATTCCAATGAATATTTTGGATGTTTTTTTTTGTTAGAAAGCCTTTTTTTTTTTTTTTTTTTTTTTTTACATTTGTGTTGTGTTCAATTCTAGTTTAGTGTGTTAACAAGCCATGCTGGACATGTACACATTAAAAAGTGCTCTAAGAAAAGGAAGAATGGTGTCCTAAGCTTTTTTTTTCTTGTTTGTGGAGCAGCTGAAGCAGCAAAAATGCTTCAGGGCTTATCAGAAGAAACTACGATTTCACACACACACACACACACACACACACACGCACACACACACACACACACACACACACACACCGACACAGCACACACCCTCCTCTCTTCCTGTGGTGAGGTCACTGTCCAGGAGGGCCCAGCTTCCTGTCTCACACGGGACAGGCAGCAGAATGGTCTTGTGGGCAGTGGAAGCCTTATGGTGGGGGTGAAACAGCCTGGCAGAATGCCAGGAAGCCACATGAGCTGAGAGGAAGCCAGCGAGCCGCTGAAGCAGCCTGTAAGAAGCCGAAACGACACAGGAATCACACTGAGAGGAAATTCATTGTTTGCTGCACCACTGAGGGTTTTGTCCCAACACTGGAATTGCAACACAGAAGCAGCAGAGTTTGATTAAATGTGTTTGTGGCTGCAGCAAAAAAAAACAATACCACCTGCTCATTTGTACTAATTGTCTAATCGTCATGTCAAATCCTTCCTTTGTCTTCATCTGAACCCCTCAGAGAATTATCTGACTAATAGAGGCGTGTGTCAGGGGGTTCCTGTGTCTATGTCCAGGGCTAACAATCAAAATAATCAAAGCCAAATTGACCCATTTTTAAAAATGATCATTCTTCCCAGAAAATAAAAATAAATCACTACAAAACAAACAAACAAAAAAACAAACACCACAAAATAAAAACATGTACTGTGCCTTGCAAAAATACTAAAAAACCTTTAAATCTTTTCATGTTTTGTCAAATGGACTTTAAAAATGTTGCTATCTAGCAAGAGATAAGACAGCCAGCAAGAATTTGCTAGCTTGCTAGCTAGCCATCTAGCTATCTAGCTAGGTATCTGCCAATGCATGCATAGATGGATTGATGGATCAAAGTTTCTGGATATTATGTACTTCATGTTATTCATATGTTACAAATAAGTGGTTAATGAAGCAAATATGAAATAAAATACATAGAAGAAAGGGATGTAAAAAAAAAAAACTTCTTTGAGAATATTAACATAAAGTCTAACCCACTGACAAAAGGAATTATGACCATATAGACAAAGAAGTTAAGTTTCCAATCCTCAGAGATAACATGTAAACGCTCTTGTGGAATAAAAGGTTTTGTGGAAATAAGTAAAATTATTGTGTTGATCAAATTTAGGAACTTATTATTTGACCTAAGAAAACCATTTAAGAATTGTATAGTTTTCACCAATCTGCATCCTTTTTTAAAATTGAACAGGAACCCAGAGGCTGAGAAGCACCAGACATTGATAAGCAGAGACTCCTAATGTTTCAGGATCCTAACAACACCAATGACACATTCAGACACCTCCAGGCTGTACCCACACCTTCAGTCCCTGCTGACCAGGAGCAGCAGAAGTGGGAGTAAAAGAGTGTGGAAGGCCTCCACTGCTAGCTAGTCTCCTCCACATCAACACCAATCCTCTATGTCTCCTTAGTAATGTATTGAAATGGAGGTGCAGGGGCAGGACACTGCAGGGCGGTGCACCCAGCCTTCAAGGAAAGGCAAGACAATTTTATCTATATAGCACATTTTCAGCAACGAGGCAATTCAAAGTGTTTTACTTGATTAAAAGAAAAATAAAGCAACAAAAAGATTTTCTTACAGTGGCAAAGCAAGGAAAAATTGATGACAGGTTTAAAAACAGACTATGATGTGCCAGACAGTTGTTAATTGAAGGAAACTACAGAAATGGCTTTTTGGCCTTGATTTAAAAGACATCAGTGTTTCGGCTGTTTTGCAGTTTTCTGGAAGTTTGTTCCAGATTTGTAGTGCTTGTAGAAGCTGAATGTTGCTTCTCCATGTTTGGTTCTGGTACTGGGGATGAAGAGCAGAACCAGAATCAGAAGACCTGAGAGGTTCTGGAAGGCTGATACAACAACAGCAGACCTTTAATGTGTTGTGGTGCCAAACCGTTAAATGATTTCTAAACTAACAACAGGATTTTACAGTCTATTCTCTGAGCTACAGGGATCCAGTGTAGGGACTTTAGAACTGGGTGAGGTGTTCTGTCTTTAAAATGTTACATTATTAAATGACTTGAAGAAGTTGTTGTAATCAATGCGATTAAAGATAAGTTCATGGATGAGTTTCTCTAGATCTTGCTGGGCCCTTACTCCTTCAGTACTGGGAATGTTCTTCAGGTGATAGAAGCCCGATTTTGTAACTGCCTTCACGTGTCTCTGAAAGTTCAGGTCAGAGTTCATCACTACAGCCAGATTAAAGCCTGATTTATAGTTTGCAGCTGCGGTAACTGAAGCTGTGTGTCGACCTCTTTAGGTTCAAAGATAACTTCAGTTTTGTTTCTGTTCAGCTGGAGGTTTTGGCACATCCACACATTTATCTGTTCTGAACATCTGTTCAGTGATTGGATGGGTTCAGAGTCACCTGACGACATTGTAATGCAGAGCTGTGTATCATCTGCATAACTAGATGACTTTGTGATCTTTAAACCACTGACTGGATGCTGAGGGTAATTGTACATTAGGAAGACCTGTTAGCGTCTGAGCTTTAACTTCTTGTCTGATATCTTTTGATGTTGCTTCAGTATTTCCACATTTCCTCATGACACCATCTATTTTAGGATGTGTGCCATTTCCTCTTGCTGCAAAGCAGCCCCACAACATGCTGCTGCCTCCCCCATACTTAATAGTTGGGATTACGTTCTCAGGTTTACAATTGTTCCTGTTTTTTGTTGTTGTTTTTTTCCCCAAATATAACAACGGCCATTATGTCTGAGCAGTTCCACTGCAGTTTCATCAAACCACAGGACATTTCTCCAAAAATGAAGGTTTTTGTCCCTTTGCAAGCTGCGATCTGGCTTTTTAATGTTTCCTTTGGAATGATGACTTCTTCCTCTCTGAGCGGCCTTTCAGTCCACGTCAGAACAGGATGTGTTTCACTCTGTCTCACCAGCTTCATCTTGCATCTTCACAAGGTCACAAGGTCATCTAGGCTTTCCTTCACTGGTTAAAAATTTTGAAGACGTTAAATTAATAAATAAATCCATGACATTCTTTCTTTCCTTATTGTGGCATTGAGCGAATAATTTTGGTAATTCTAAAAACACCTAAAGCAAAAGAGAGAAATTTGATCTGATTTACTTTCAGATAGAACAAAGGTCTCCATGTCTTTCTGTTTGAAGCGTTCCTGCTCTGGCTGTTACGAGGCACACTGTGCTCAGCGCTGTTATCGCTTGCAGCCGTCTCCTTATTCTAGGTTGAAAATTAACTCACTTTTAGTCCCATGACTCATGTTTACAGCACACGATCACACATAAAACAGAGGCAGTTAATTACTAGCTGGTGCAGCTTATGGCCAGCTGTAAATGTTTGAATGAGGTCCAGCTGAGACACCTGTCTGCTGATAGACACTTGTTCTAACTAAAAACAAGTCATGAGTTCTCTCTAATGCCTCCACTTCATCATCTTTTAACTTTCAAATCAAAAATAGATGCAGAAGACAAGCAACTGTCATGACTGCAGACATACCGAGAGCCAATCCAGACTTTATGAAACTGGATTGTGTGGAAAACTTTGGTGCAATCGATGCTTTAGAAACTAAATGCTCGTCTAGTGTATTGTTCCTGAACTAAAATCTCGTTTATATATTTTTCTTCTTTCTTTGTCTTTCTTTTCTTTATCAATAAGCTTATTATGAAAGTTGCTTCATAACAGACATATTAAGTGCTCAGCATAAATAAAAAAAATCTGTTTAAACATTTGAAAATCAAAATAATAATGAATATTAACATAATATTAACACTAAATATGACAGATTAATATGACAGATTAATTCACATGTAAAATATGGCCGCCACACGTCTCCGTTCTGAGGTTGTTGTTCATACTTGTTTCCACTTTTGCTGTTTTTGTATCCGTCACTCTGACGCACAGCAGCGCTCCGTTTACGGCAGTAAGAATGGATCGATTTTCACGTTTATTCAGCCATGGCAGCCGACAGAACAAAACCATAACACAAAGAAGAAACGGCTTTTTGTGGCGCATTAACTACAACCCCTGTAGAGAATCATGATGTGTGTCTCATGGCAATGACGAAAATGTCAGATCTAAACGCGATGCGACTGTTCAGACGGAAGCTTTGACATCAATGGATAGGCACGAATATGACTTTTTCTTAGGGGTGAAAAAGATCTGAGAGGGACCGTAAAGACTATTGTGAAAAAGTATTTTGCTTGGTGTGAGAACAGCCTAAGGTGCTTAGAAAAACCTCTGATTAAATTAATCAGATTTGTGCTGCTCAGACTGCCATAAAAATGTGCCAAGAGTCATATTTGGCAAAACAGTCAGTTTATGATATTTTTGCCAGAATCGTGATCATAGCCTGAGACTTTCATTTGCTTGTTTTTGCAACATGATCTTGAAAGAATTTCTTAAGAATCATTCTCTCTTATTATTATTTTTTATTTCCTTTATTTAACCAGATAAACCCCACTGAGATCTAGATCTCATTTTCAAGAGGGACCTGGGCAGAAGTCTGCAATACACAGCAACCTGGTTACAAAATAAACTGGCAAAAATAAATTGCAATTTGTTGAATAGTATTCCAAAGTAATGGTTAATTCTGAAAGGAAGCTAAAGGTTTCCTGACAAATCAGTTGGCGTGTACTCACTTGTACCGCACATTAAAACCAGATACTCAACAGTTAAATACTTCCTCTCTTCTCTTCTCTTCTCTTCTCTTCTCTTCTCTTCTCTTCTCTTCTCTTCTCTTCTCTTCTCTTCTCTTCTCTTCTCTTCTCTTCTCTTCTCTTCTCTTCTCTTCTCTTCTCTTACTGTGCCATCCTTCTGCTCTTGTTATGTTTCAAAATGAGGTAATACTGTAGAAACATCTGTGCCACAAATCGTTTCAGTGTGTCTTCATGCAAACTTTGGCAGACATCACCAGAGAGAGATGTTTCAGACACTCATGGTGCTTATAAAACGCTGTCAGGACAGAGGTGCAGCCTGGGGCCAAACCTCACCCAGACACAGCTGGATGGGCCCCAGGCCTTCGCTGCATTGCGGCTCGCTCCTACTCAGCACTGCTGCAAACACTGGGACTTTTTAATAAAGGTATAAAAGTGGTGAGGTCACCTGACACCTTTGATTAGAGTGACTTTACTGAACCAACTGTGAGTTGAGGTGGTGCACGCACCAATTATCATTGTTTCTGGGTTTACTTTCAGTCGTGGCCTAAAATGAAAATGACGTTGATGCTGAAACATACGAAAGTGGTTTCAGCACTTTGTGTACTTTGTCAAGAAGGACAAAGGGTGAGACACCATGTTGCTGTCAGAAGATATAAGACGGTGTGAAAGCACCTCAAATCATAGTAGTAGCCGTGTTTCTATTCTAAATGTGCAAAAACCTTTTAAACTAATGTTGAAAAACTAAAATTTCGCAATTGCTGTTTCCAGTAAAAAATAAATGAAAATGAAATAGCTTATAAGTCATTAAAATCATGGCAGCGACAGATGTAAACAGTTACATAACATATTCATAACTCAGCCATGGTGATCATCATCTTTCAGTCAGTCAGAGGAGGCGCCGGCATCTTATTCAGGGGTTGAAGCGACAAGCCCCTTTTTCTGGGGAGTGGCTACGTATGATGCATTTTGAGGAAAAAGTGGTCTGTGATTTTACAGAAGAGCTATGGATTCAACACATTCAAAACACAACTTTCTTATGAACTGTGTGATGCTGTGAAGATGACAACTTCCTGTTGTCATCTTCATCATTTTCCCAGTAGTAACATCCAGCTGGTGATCACGTGTGAAAAAAATGTTTCCATTGCAGTTTTGCAATACATCTATTTCTGCTGATTCTGCTGAAAAACTATTATCCAAAAAGGTGAGTTTTTTCGAAATTGTTTAGTTTCCATTAGTCAAATTTATTTGATTAATTTCAATCCACACAATTCTATGGATAATGAAAATACAGGCTGAAAATACTGGCAGAAATTATCCGTTTATTAACATCATGTGGTACGTTATGTCTGCTATATTTAGTCATTCAATTTTCTTGCTATATACACACACACACACACACACACACATATATATGTATATATATATATATATATATATATATATATATATATATATATATATATATATATATATATATATATATATATATATATATATATATATATATTTCAGAATTTATTGATTAAAACTTATGCACTGAAGTCATAAGAGTAAAACTTTTCTTGTAGCAAACAACAATGAAGAGAACTGGTTCCATTTTACTAGATGTCTATTAAAATGTTTTTGAATTATTATGTTTTGCATATGTACAAAATATGTCAGAATGGATTGATTTGCTTGGAAACTGCTATAGTTTTCAATTTATTTTTCCTGGGAAAATATTTTGACCTACTTTCTAAAACAGCTGATTTCAGAAAAGCCAAGCGCCAGACTTCCCACAACCCAACCTTTGACCTCTGCAGACCCAGGAGAGATGAGACAGAATCGCAGCTGGGGGCATATTCACAACTTCACTCCGTTCCACACTGCTTCACAGATTTCTCACTTAAAACTCATTTGTTTTATTAACTTTTAAGATGAAAATCTGCTGAACTTCCTTCAGGCATATTGGGCGAGTATGCACGTTAACATCGATGCGACTTGAATGAACCAGGATTGTGTGCAGAAAACTTTACTGCCTTAAGGGATCTGCAGTGAAATCATGGGCAGATCTACCTGACCATCATGCCTATCATAATCTCCTTGTTGACGTCTTGTGTTTACACTGTCTTTGGTGGACGCCTTTCAAAGTGCATTCTTATAAAAACATTCCTGTGTTACGATAAAGCTATTATCCCAATCACTGGGGGGAAAACTCATAAAAGTGATGACATGTAATAAACTTAATAAGGAAAACATCACAGGGGACAGATGAACAACACAAGCCTTTGAGTTTGAGTGAAGGTTATTGTAGTGTTTGTGTCTGAGTCAAGTCTTCACAGCAGTGCTGGGGTTGGGAAGGAAAACATTTCTTGTACACAGATTTCAAAGCATCACAAAATAAACCGCATGCAGAGGACTTTTTAATATACCTTTAACCAGTGAGAGTCCCAAAAGGAAGTAATGGATTGTTTTGGTCTGGCTGAGCTATTATGTGTCACGTTCAAAGTTCCTTAAAGGCCTTTTTGCACTGCCTGGCCGTCCCGGCCCCCTTCGGTCTGGTCCTACCTGTACCTCGGCCCTGTTGTGTTTGCATTGAGCAGAGAAGGTGGGTGGGGATCGGTGTCGCCAAACTGTTCTTTACATCATTTACTTTGCGATTCAACAATGGGGTCAAAACCCTTTACCAGTAGGTAGCAGTGATGCTTCTTTCGATTGTTTTCCAACCACCAACGTAATAAAGAAGATGATAAAACAACAGGACAAATAGAAGATATGAGATACAAAGGAGATTACGGTTGGAGGAAGTTAAAAAAAATATATATAATATATATTTATATATATAATATAATCAAATTTCACCCATTGTTGTGCTGTGCTGTCCATCATACAGTTAATTAAATTTCGTCAGTAAGAGATCATTAGAAGGCAGAACGCTGCTATATATTGCCAAGCAAAATACGGCAAAAAAATATGACAGACTACACCGGAGTATCCAGCAGTGCAAGACGACATAGGATGGTAAGTAAATGGATGCTAATGCTATTAGTTTGTTGTTGCTTGGTTTCGTTGCTAAAGTTGCTTTTATTAGTCGGAAATCGTGTGCAAAAAGTAAAACTGGACTGAATGTTTCCAGAACATTTTATGGGGTTTAACTACGATGTTTTAATTTTTTTTTTTTTTTTTTTTTTTTTTTTTTACATCAGTTGCCACCCTCGGAGGTTGTCGGTCTGTTGTTGTTGTCTGACATTGTTCCAGGATTCACCGATGCACAGTGGCTCCAGAACTTGTGAAGACACAGTAAATTACCTGCGCACAAGATTATGTCCTGTTTTGGGGCAGACAGATACGACCTTCAGAAAGTACCACTGCAGGCGCTGAGTAGGAAAGGTTCTCCTCTGGAATATCTGTTAAGGGATGCCAGGGAGTCTACGTGACACAGGAGTACTGAGATTCTCATCACTGTGGCAACTGGCCACACGTGGAAATCTTTTTCCACCACACACTACAGACATTGGAGCAGTCAAAGTTGGCTATTATGTCTTTAGAGACCTGGCATATCCTTAGCAAGACTGCCTAATGAAGCCCTTCTCGGACACGACTGACAGCAGAGCAGGAGAAGCTCAGGTGGTGGTGTAGCACACGTTCAGCAGATTTACTGCAAAAGAATGAGTGTGACATGGAGCTTGCCAAAATTATGGTAACAGCTAGGGCTGGGCCATATCATATTAACAATAATACTGGTATAAAAAACTTATCAGGGAAAATAAATTTTATGGTGCAAATATGTCACTCTGCCTTCACGCATGCAGAGCAGAGACATACAAGTTGTAAAGGTGAAGGCAAACATGGCTGAATCGCGATAAAAACACAGAAGAAGCTGGTCAGTGGGTTAACATTCTGTACTAGACTGAATTTCACAGAATTAGCTGCTATCTGCGATAAGGTAAGGAAATTCAGTAGTTCCCGTGCTCGCTGAGCTACGTGTCAGTTCGCCAATCCTCCCCACACAGAAAAAAACTGAGCCGAACAGCCACTAACGTCTTCCCAAAATAAAATAAGTAACTTGGAGCTTAGCGCAAGGCTCATGGCCACCGATATGTACGAAACAGGAGAAATAGTTCCTGACCGTTTTGTCGGCACCCGGTTGACCGGAGGCGGAAAGATACGACTACTTTACAGAAACAGAGAGAAAACTAGCTAGCAAGCTACAGCTAGTGACGTCTGCTAACTCATAAACATTTAAATAAGAGGAAGCGAGAGTTTAAGGTGCTTATTGCTCCGCATCCCGAATCAGATATACTTTAGGAAAAATATGAAACAAACTCCGCTCACTGTGGATAAAGCAATGAAAACGGAGTTGGGGAAGGGACAAGGGAGAGGGGACAAGCTAAATTCAAAACACTGACAATAATTACGAGGTCCGTGACAGATGGAGTAAATGAACAAAGTTCCAGATCATCAGGAAATGGGGTCAAGCTTTTACTGTTCTAAATTATTTTATGTTACATATTTTGGTGTTTTTATTTTTAAAAGGAAGATTTCCTTTTAAAAACACATAACACATAATGCTTGTGTTTAAAAAAAAAAAACATGAGGGGCAAATATTTTTTAAAATCTTCTAAAACTAATGTTCTGTTGAACCATAACAATTAGTTTGTATTCAAGTAATTTTATTTCCATTTGGTAGCTGATTTCAGGCTGTTTTTGCTAGCCAAATTAGTTAACATTTTTATTGATCAGTTTTGTAATTTTCTAAATGTATTGTGTGATTTACATTATACGACTTTACAAATTACTTTATAACATAAAGTAATTTATGTTATAAACCCCATTTTAGGGGTTCAATAAAGTGCATATTGAAGCTCCAGGGGATAAATCAGCATAGGAAGTGTCATTTTGATGTACCACATACAAAACTTATGTAACTTACAAATGCAACTTATAAGTTTCGCAACTTACATAACAAATATTGTTTTCACTATGCTTTTTTAACTTAAATGCTTTGTGGCATAAAATCTAAATAATATTATTCTGCTCATACTCATAGTGGTACTTTGAATTTGTAATCATAAGTTCTGTTGACCAGCCAAGATTTGTTGAACTCGCTGCAAGTGGACAGCTAGTCTTTCGTTCTAATCGATGATGCAGAAGACAACCTAGGGCTTTAGGATAATTCACTGCAGCAAACAAATGTAAGGAAGAAGATGCCATCAGTTTAGATTTATTACATACATTTACATATCGGGCTTCTTCATATTAACAGCCATAAGTTCAATTATTTTGCCAACGATGAAGCAACAACTGCAGTTTGGGTCACTTCTTGGTTCCTTATATTCAGTTCCTCTCGGCGGAAGGCGTTGTCCAACCTGCAACTCTCACACATGTCCTCTAGAAGCATGTTTATATGGCGGCCACGCTGTATCCAGTTTTCCTCCTCTTCTTTTACGGCCAGGATCAAGTCCATGTTAGCTGAACATTTCCGATGGCCAATACAAGGACCTGAAATAAATTAAAAAGTTGAATAAGACAAAAACATCATTATGAAAAAAAAGAAAAGGTTACCAACAAAAGAACAAGCATCTGGACGATCTGGACGCTGAGGGAAGGACGGCGGCGATATTGATGATGTAACGTTGGAGAGTCCGAGGAAACCATGGTAGGTGCACAAATGTCTAGAGTCGCAGAGTATTCTAAACAAAAGAAAACCTCAGCGACATAGTTAACATAGCCTATTCTGCTAGTTATGAAGCAACGGACAGGGCTATCCACACTAGCTGCCACTTAGCCATACTGTACAGTCTTACAACTTATGTTTTGCGAGCACAAATAAAACATTGCTAATTAGCATTTATAGCTGATCGTCTCAAAGTTAAACGTACAGAATTAAAACTGCTGTAAATGTTACATATTACGTGTGAAGAGTGTACTTCCTGCTTTGTTTTCATTGGCCATTACTCCCGGTATATACGCAGTAAACAGAAGTTGTTTGTTAGGTTTTTGATCAAAGAAAGCAATGTTGGCGATGTTCGAACAGTATTAAAATGAACCCTAATCAATAGTGGTGACTAGAAACTGACAAGGCAAAACCACATTTCTGTGATCTTGAGCTTTGAAATTTGTTGAACACAAAACCTGTGGACACTGCATGAAATGGGCTGTTGGCCAGTCTGCCTCCAAGCTGTTGGTTGTGTGTGTAAAAACTGTTTATTGCAGGTTTATGGCAAACACACAGAGACAGACGCACTTAGCATCTGGAAACAATATTCTCCAAACGCTCTGCAGTCATGTACAACACCTGTTAGGGTGTTGCCGACAACCACACATAAGCACACAACGTCTGCGTGAAACTAAGGAGGAATCATGTGGAGCTTGTGGCACCTTACAATGCAGTGTTAGAGGGACCAACCACTGTGGGTTTGAGTGGGAGTGGGGGCTTGTCTTCCAGCAATTCCAGAGATACCATCATATTTACCAAGCAGGTTCAGAAGGAGCAGAACAGAATTAAACAAGCTAGCAGACAGGCAGCAAACAGAAGAATGGAGGGGGAAATGAGAAGCATGGATGCTTTAGCTGAATTCCTTTAATGTGACAATTAGGATTACCACAATTATTATTTGCTAGATGTAGAATAGTTTTTTCTTAAATTCATAACTCCATATAATTTATTAGTATTTGTTCTAACAGATTTGAGTCAATATTCATGTTAAAAACAACATATACGACATGTAGTGATAATTTTGATGATGGCACTCAGCAAACTGCAATGTTTGTTTGCTGTTTTGTCAGTTGGTGACTGTTTGTTATTTTATGACTTTTTATTTGTGTGTTTTTATGATATAAAGCACTTGTTGCTGAAATGTGCTATCCAAAACAACCCGATTGATTGATTGAGATCCCAGCTTTGTGAAGGTCACTCCAAGTCCAGACTCTCCAAAGAAGAGATGAATGCGGCAGCTGAAATCTTGAAGTTGTTCCACAACTCTCTTCCTGTGTGTTTTTTTTTTTGTAAGTCTTAAATTTGTGCCTGATCTTTAAAGATCAGGTTCCCCCCTTTAGTCAAGCTTTGCATTAGACAGATGGACAACCAGCCCAGATGAGTCACAATCTCAGAAGGTTGGACATGACACCAGACAGATGACCTTTGCTAGTCTGAGCGTTACACTATCTTCATCTAATGGCCTTTGCACAGCACTTCTTTGCTCAGATGTGAAAGTGATATTGATCTTTTCCTCGAAGTAAAAAAACCCAAATATACGTATTGATCCAAACTTTCCCTCTACGAGCGTCCTGCAGCACAATAAAGCTCTCCCAGTCAAACTACCTGTAGGTGCCGCATTCAACATTTTGACAGAAACGCCCCATTACTTGCAGACAGATGGGCACTCCATAAACTAAACACACCAGAGGGAATGAGGTTGAGCCATCAAGTGCTGTTCTAGTCATTTGACAGTCAGCATTACTTCGCATCTGCTGCTGCACAGGATTGCTGCGAGGCAGAATAAGGAATATCTACTGCTCTCTCAGCAGAAATAGATCAGAAGTGCCAACATCCTGTTTTTAACAAGAAGCCATTGCTTTGAGGGAGCACGGTTCTATTTGGAGAAATATTATTCTAAGTAACATTAGATTAGCAGTGGCGTCAGAATTATTTGTCCAAACTCGTTTGTTTTGTGATGATAAGGCCAAATTAATTTAGGAAGTGTATTACTATGTGCAGCTGATTCTAATGAGCTGCTAATCAGTTTGCCTGACTGGATTAGGAACAGTTTCTTCTTCCTCTACTGTCAGACGCTGATGGAAGAAAAACTTCCTCAGCTCTCGCCTCTGTGTGCTTGCTCTCATTCTAACACATTTTCATCTTTTTCATGGCAGCATCACTTCTTGGTTCGTTTCATCTCCTCCCCATCACTCCCACTCGTTCACTGCCTGCTCAGGCTTCGTTCCGGCTGCTTCATCAGATCCTGCCCACTGGCCCGCAGCATTCCTCCGATTGTATCCTCCAAGTTAACAGATGACCGCTCGCTTGCTCGCTGTCTATGTGAGAAATTCTAGATTTAGGTTAAATTTCAACAACATTAGGTTCAATATACATGTAGTATAAAGTTCTTGTTCACTGACGCAAGTCGATGAATTCAGCTGAGCTACACACTGAGAACAAAGAGACTGGTAGAAAACTTTAAATCCCAGAATGTACTGCATTAACACATTTTCAGTTTCTAGCAGGCAACCTTCTTTTTGTAGCCGCCAAGGGAAAGAATGGTGAGGGAGGAGATCTTTCTTCTTTGAAGAGATTCTGGCTATATATTTAGTCTACAGTTTGGGTAATTGGTGACTCTATTCCAGCCAAAAATGAGCTTGGACAAGCTTGAACTAGCCGTCATCTCTTGGGGGAGCAGCATCAGAGCCAAGGACCTAAAAAGGTTCAACAGATAAAGAAGTCTGGTTCGGTTCTGGAGACGACTGTGGAATCTCTGGAGATGATTATGCAAAGAATGATTCTTCACAGGATCAAGAAAATGATGGACAACCCTGACCGTCCTCTTCACGAGACTGTCTTGGTAAGGCAGAACATCTTCAGCCAAAGGTGTTTTCAGATTCAGTGCAGTACAGACCGCTTCAGGAGATCTTTCCTCCCAACAGCCATCACCATCGTCAGTAACTCTTTGAATCTAAATTAGTGAGTTACAATGAGTAACTCATTGCTCAATAAAATACTTTATTAATCCCTTTGGGATTAATAAAAATTGAATTGAATTTGAAGTTCTTCAGAAAGATTCTATAGCAGTGTTCTCAACCGCAGTTCTCATGGGCCAGAGTCCTGCAACTGGTAGAGTTGTCCCTTGTCCTAAACCCTTGAATTAAATGGTGAAACTGCCTCACTAGCATGCAGTCCAGCTCTACAGAGCTCTGCTAATGCGCTCATATTGGACCACAAAACACAGCAACAACCTTCTGGCCAATCAAACAACAAACCAGTTGTTCAATGCGGCCCTGGTGTCAATAAGGGGAGGAAGATGACTCCATGTGTACAAGATGACGCCATATTTCTCACCTAAGAACCGATTTCAACACTCCAAATAAAGTAAAGAGTCTCCAGAGGCCTTAATATTCTCTGAGTTGAGCAGCTCATCTAGAGTAACCATAGATCTATTTAGTGCTTCTCTGATGTTTTGCTCTTTTTACCTGGATAGGTTTGCAGTTATGCCATAATGATTTTCAGAATTAGACTGATTTTAACTTCCTACCTAAACAGCCAAACTCTGCTCTGATCTTCTGGGACCGAACAGAGTCTGAGCCATATTTTTGAAACAGCTACCAACAGACATGATCAGAGTGCATGCTGGGTAATAATTAAATAAGACACCACTCTAAGTACAACTCTCAAGTTGTACTCTGGCAGGGAATATGTTTGTGCTGTTTTGACTCACGAAGGAATGCGGGCAGATACCGAGCTAGCAACCAATGCTATTATGACCACTAACTTACCTCCCTGGGGTCATGCAGACACACCTACACAACACATACACACGCACCCACGGAGACACACATACACACACACACACACACACGTCAGCAGCCAGTAGGGGGGTGGATTTATGAGGCTATTTATCGTGCCAGTCAGCTGTCTGTTGCATCTTCATCTATTCTTATCATGCAGCTGCGTCGGTGCGGATTAAACTGCTTCCTTGGTGATGCACTCCACAGGAAAATCTCTGATGGTAAAAGCTCCATGTAATGGAAGTGCAGCAGCAAGAAGCTCATAAATGTAATGGTGTCCAGCTGGAGAAAATCCAGGGGAAAATTGTCTCTGTTGAGTTTCCTGAGGGGACAGTCGGCTGTACAAGCAGCATATTTCCCCGTCTGGTTCGCGACCTTTGCCGTGTGGCATCTTATTTGCTGCCTGAATTCACAGTACTGAGCAGAGAGGCAGCAATCAGCCAAAAATAGAGCTTCCACACTCTGCCTGGCTGGGGTAGCCGGTGTGGCAGGATGAAGTATGTACGGTTAGAGGTTTTGTCAGAACAACATCTTTATCTTAATAGGCCTTCATCCGTCAGCAAACACAACACTACAAAAATCTAATTCCTACCAAGTATTTTTGGTCTACTTTCTAAGTGCAAATACCCTAATAGACTTGAAATAAAACAAAACTAACTCATAAGTAACTTTTCAGCAAGATACAGGTGCTTGTTTTAAGTTGATAGTGCTTTAAAGGGGCAGTATTATGTGTTTTCCATTTAATAGCACATTCAAAAGTACCTTCAGTTGTAAAAATGCTGTATATATCAAATATGCCTTAAATGTAACTTTGTGAGTTAATGTCTTGAAATTGGGTCTCTGTTTCTTTAAAAGAACTTTTTCTGAAACTTCAGGAAGTCATCGCAACATGGCTCCTCAAGATGCAGCTCTGAGGAGGAGCTACATCTGGAAGGCGGCGCTAAGTCTATCCAGGCGTTTTACACAGCTGAATGGTTGCCATGGAGATTAACGGACTTGCATGAAAGAATCAAGGAAACACTGCAGGTATGTTCTTGATAAGAGAATAATATTATAACACAATGTAAAGCTCAAAAAAGTTGATTTTAATTAATACTGCTGCTATTATGCATGTTATTAGTGACATAATCTGCCAGTGAACTAGCTCTTTTTCTTCAATATTACTGAATTTTTGACTTCAAAAAGCTCCTATATCTTGCTGAAAAGTTACTTGTAAGTTATGTTTGTCTTATTTCAAGTGTACTGAGATATTTCCAATAGAAACTAGACCAAAAATACTTGATAAGATTTTGTGTCTTTTGCAGTGAAGCTGCACTTGAGGTTAGTGCTGTCAGAATATGTAAACGTCAAGTTTAAAATGAGCATGCAAGTCAAGAATGCTAAAATGAGGCTCATAATAAACTGAGATCTCAAGAGATAGAACTAACTAAAGGCCAAGTTCTCCATCTCTCCTGTCATCAGAGCAATTACAGCACAGCCAGTGACCTAGAGGACAAAAGATATTGTGTGCTTCACACAATGCTGAGTGTGGGTGTCTGTATGTTTTTGTTGCTTTGAGTTGAAGCGATGTTTTCCCCCCCGCTGAGTACAAGTCAGATTTATCAGACATAATGTACGTAGAGAGACTCGCCGGCACCTTTCTGCCTCGGCTACGCAGCCTGGGACTTTCTGAAAGACGCTCTTGTCAGAGCGAAGAATCCTCCCCATGAATAATTCTGTCTCATTTTTCCCAAAGTAACTCTCGCTGACAAACGCGAGCTGCAGGGAAAGAAACTCTGCGTCTTTTTCCTCCCTTTGAATGAGCTTCCAAAGAGACAATCCTGATGCCGCGCACTCTCAGGTTCTTTTTTGAGACTTAGCTGTTAAACATCATTTGCCACAGCTCAGGCACTGATAGGAGAAATAACAAAGGTGTTTCAAACACAAGCTGACAAACATGATGTTCCAAAAATAGTTGGATCAGCTTTAAGGCAGCTGGAGGTGGCAGGAGGGTCTGAGGGGAGCTGAACATTGGGGATTGTTTTTATGTTCTCTGCAGTTTCCCCCTAACAAGCTTTACCATCACTTTTATCATAGTTTCTTTATTGTTATATGTAAGAATATAAAAAGTGACACGGTCACATGTGGGTATAACCCTATCAAAATAAAAAGTAAAAACAAAATCTCAACTGGTCGTCGCCTTCCTACGCAGTTCCACACAGTTATCATCTCCCTTCCATCTGGCATTTCTCCCATGTCCCTCGATTTCTCAGGCTGAATTTTAACCGAGCCGATCAGCAAACAGCAAACAGTCGTGAATGATGGCATCAATTTTGTTTGAAGTGAACAAGGGGCTGTTTTTACAAGGCTATTACTATCACTGCACAATTTATATTTTTAAAAGTTGGTGAATATTATGTATTTGTCTTTCAAAATACATTCTTTGTCGACATCAGGTTGTTGATTTTTTTTCACAGCTGTCAATTTTTGTTTCTTTCTCACTCTTTGTCTATATAATGTTCCCACAAGAATATCAACAAGTCGACTGTCTTGGTGACTTCGTTTGCTTGATGTGTTCCATACCGATAGGTCAAACATTGCACATGCATGTACAGCTGCCTTTTTTTCAGTTAGCTACTGTAGAAAAGGCATTTTAGAAACACCTGACCACCACTGCTGGGTGAGTTTGGCACAGTTTGTCATGTTTAAATGTCATAACATAAAATACCTTTAAATTCTGTTTGTAATGGGACAAAATATAAGAAACAGCTCAGCCTCCGTCCCTCCTCTCCACACGCAGGGAAATGTGGGAGGTTTGTTTAGTCCAGCCTGCCTGGCAGTAAAGACAGATATTTAGGACCTGATCCTCACCACACTCTCACCAGTCAAAGCAAAACAAACACGTCCATGGGAGGGGAAGCAGGAAGGAGGAGAGCAGGATGATTTGTGGGGAAATTGGCAGCTTGGTCCTGACCTAATGCTCTGAGGGCGGCCCGCTTTCAAATCTGATAGTCCTCTGTGTTTTATGGTCCCAGTCAGTAAACAATAGTCAATGTTTATTTTGTTAAAGTGAAAAAAAGGCTGATGAAGAGTGAAAGTGCTGAGAGACTAACTAGCCAAGGCAAAGAGTCATGTGCAAATGTAACGGTGCAAGATATCAGGAGGTAATGTAGATGTCAGAAAAAGTAGTCGGATCACATCTTTATAATCAAATTTTTGTTTAATTTACCGGTGGGACTTGATTAAAATTTTGAATGGAGTTATTTGTAATTCATTGAAAACCATTTATTGACAAAATAAGTAATATTTTCAATTCAAAAATCTTTTTTGCTGCTTAATTATTGAATAAGTAACAACAAATAAATCAAATCATGTTTATTCATTGAACACATTTAAGCAACAAGGCATTTCAAAGTGCAGTCATAGAACACAGTGTCAACAACTGACAAAGATATTTAATGTTTTTATTTAGACTCTTCAATCATCATACAGGAGTGAATTGTTTGTAAACTATGGATGCTAACATTAGCATCGGGGACATCTGTGCTCCTACATGTTTAGATTTAAGATGCTATTTTAGGCTTGAATAGCTTAGCTAATAGGCTAACTCCTTTTAGCACAACTTTAACACAACAATAGTCTATTCCAGTGTCCAATCAGATAGTTTAATAATGAAACAAAAATGAACTCCCAGTGAAACAAGAGAAGCAGCTTTGCACGTCAGATTTACGGCCGTACCAGAAACGTGCAAATGCCGGAACCATTGTATGTCATAAAAGAAAAATTACTCTAAGCTTTTTAACACATTAAAGTCTTTGTAAGTAATTAATCAAAATTAATGTGTTAAAGTTCTGACCCTGTGTCAGTAAAACTATGTTAACCAAGAAAATATTTTAATTTCTCAAAACACCCACAAGTGCATCCCTGAAAACTGTACATGTATCCTTGTCCCAATTGCAAACAATTGGGACATGATGACAACTCTCAGAAGCTAAAAGCTAGGACTGAGGGGCAAGCTTTTAAGTGGGACTCAGCTTAAAAGATTGCTCAATTCTCACCCTTCGAATGTTTAAAAATGAACATAAATCTGTGACAAACAACATAAATCATTAGATGAAACAGTTTTTTATTAAGTGAGTGAATCATTCCCATCACTCTGCACTTTGTGCCAGTCTGAACAGAGCACCACACAAAGTTCATTCAGAATGTCCCATAGGAAGCATTAGTTAACCCACATCCTCCCATCACACCAATCAGGATATGAGTCAGTGTAACCATAGAGACAGGGAGTGTAGAAGACTGCACACTCCCTGCTCAGAGACACGAGTGCTGTATCTCATGCAAGCACTGCAATTTTTAAATCAATAGTAGCAGGTTTATGTTATTTATTTATTAACTTTGTTTAACAAGGATAAATCTGCTAAACAAGCTACTTTAATTGTTATCCACAATCACCAGAAACATGTTCCACCTCGATGCACCGACATCCGCTAACTACCACAAAGTCTTCTGGGAAAATCCTGGAAGCTAGAGCAAAATGAGAGGGTGGCATTAACTGCATCCTGCAGGAAGCTGATAAGCAAATAACTCTAATTAGGCAAGTTTGTTAGATTTGGTTAAACCACCGCAGCACTATACGGAGTAAACCACAAACTTCCATGTCTTTTGTTGGATTTTGTGTGATGGACCAAAACATCTCAGCTTATAATTGCAAAATTCAAAAAGTGCAACTTCCATCTTCACAAAATATAAACAAAAATGGAGTAGCATCAGATTTTAGCGGTCTTAGGATTTCACTTTTGCCTTTGTTAAAAGACTGAGTCATTTCTCCTACTAGCAGTGGACACTAGTATTTGATTTGGTTATATTTACCCAGAATTCCCTGCGCTATAGTCCACTTCCTGCATAAGCATTTGAACAGCGACAGAGTTCACTGCAACCAGAGTTTGGGGGTTTTAGGCGGGCCAGAGTTCACTTTGAAGGCAAACGAACTAGAGTTTGATTAAAGAGAATTAAACAGGTACGTTGAATGTTTAACCTATCTTCAAACTAACAATCTCTACTGCATTTATTACCAACTGACAGCAAATAAAATCTCTTTTTATATAATTGTAAGTTCAGCCTTAATTTACAGTCATGTTGTCTTAATTGATGCAGTGATTGCTAAGAGATGTCTCACCATCGGCCTGAAACCAGGTCAGGTTTCAGGGCGATGGCCAGTTAGTACCTGGCCGCGCAAGAAATAATTAAATATTTCCGTTTTATGTATTTGAGTCTGGAGGATCTTTTATTTTGAAAATCCTTTAACCGGATTCTCTCGGTTACTTGCGCGCCAACACTGAGCCCACAAGCAGCAAAATGAGTAAGAAACAGATCAGGTGTCTTTGGAAAGTTTCTTTGCAAAGGGGAAAAGGCCCAGAGAAGAGACAGGAGAATGGATTTATCCCGGACCGGTAGGTGAGTCAAACATTACAAGCCGCTCTGTGTAACATGCGGCGACCGGCTGCTTCAAACTGCTTCGCCACGTAGA
The DNA here is from genome assembly GCF_051168715.1 of Poecilia mexicana. Classification (NCBI taxonomy): domain Eukaryota; kingdom Metazoa; phylum Chordata; class Actinopteri; order Cyprinodontiformes; family Poeciliidae; genus Poecilia; species Poecilia mexicana. Next base: position 6,827,940 of record NW_028263372.1, on the reverse strand, counting down.
GACCAAGCAGGCTGTGGATATAAGCAACACTTCGGGTGTCATTGTCTTCCATCACTCCCAGATGGGACCGTCTCGTTGCAGAGAAACAAGCTCAGGGCTCCTGTTAATCATTATCGTGAGTTAAAATTTTCATGAAAGTAAAATGTTCGTTTTTGTGGCGCATCTGTATCTTATTTTGAAGGGATATATAAACGTTACCATAGCGACCAGAGTCAGAGAGCGTTTGGGCAGTGGTCAAGAGGAGATGAGTAGAGCTTGTGAGTCTTAAGTCTGGTTTAGACAGCAAGATTTAAGGATTGTCGGCCGATTCTCCACACCACACGAACCGATTCCAGTCACAAAGTTCCCGATTCCAGAGGATAATCCAGTAAAACCCCCAACATAGCACGCGGGAATTTAGAATGACCAAACACGGATGACGATGTAGAAGCAATAGTGATAGTTTGTGGAGTCATTTTAAGAGATAAAAGACGTAATAAAAAGAAAAGGCGGTGGATAAAAGACGACGGAAGCAGCCGCTCTATTTGCTGCACTATGATTTGGAGGTGAATATGTTTTTTCATAGTTAACATTTTTAACTTTGCAAAATTAATAAGGTCATTATTAATATATAATAATGACCTTTACATAAAATAATACACATTTCCACATATCATCTCCAATATCCACCGGACTCTCAGTTGGGCGATATGTCAGCTGTTTGGGATTCCCCTCTGTTCTTACGTCACCGCGCTTTCTGATTGGCTACCTGTCACATTCAACAGGTCCCAGTCGGGGAAAACCCCACAGGCTGTGATAAAAGGGCAAAGACAACCCAAACTGGGCATATTCAGGCTTTAGCGGGAACATCAACAAGTAGAAGCCTTATCCGAGTGTTCATCTCCCCCAATTTTAAGATCTTGACCGGTCTGCGGTAATAAAAAGGTTGGGGACCACTGGACTAGACCTAACAGTTACTTCTGAAAACTGTTCAGTATTACAAAAGTGAAAAAAAAAGAAGTGCTGAATTTAGTCAGAGTTTTTCTGTGTTTCAAAGTTTTTGCAGCACCGATGAGGTTAGGGGTTAGAGACAGTAATTCTGTTCTATGGATGATCATCATATCACTCCACTTGTTTCCTGAAACACACTCCCTTCCTTTGATTCCTCCAGATTGATCTGTATCTCCAGCGTAGGTTAGTTTTCTGTAATTACTCCCTCCCACTTCATCAGACAATAAACGTTTTGCATTTCATCTTTATCCCTCTGTGTCTCTCATCCCCGTTTATGGTAATTACAGGTCTCCATCAGATTGAGCCTGCCTACCCTTCTGGAGCGCCGCAGTGCTCTTGTGCGTCGTAGGATTTCCATATGAGTAGTAATTATGCGGAGCTGTTCAGCCTACGCTCAGGAACTGCGGGCCTTGGCTGGCAGACTGACCACGGTTCAGTCAAAGGTCAAACAGCCATGCACTTCTGCTGCCTGTTCTCCTTATTGGGCTGACTGTCACTGTGTCTTCTGTGTGTGTGTGGGTGTGTGCGTGTGTGTGCATGTACTGGGCCAGATTTTAGAAAGGGTTTTCAGGGGCAGTAGCCCAGGATGCCATCTTTTTTGGAAAGGGCCCCAATTTTTTAATATTTTAATTAATGTTTTTTTGTTGTTTTTTTGTTTTTTGTTTTTTGCATACATGCACTTCATATTATAGACAATATTTAAGTTATTGAAAATTATAAAGGTATCATTCATTTCTTTGGAAATAAAGAGAATGCTGCAGTACATAGCTACATATATATTTTTTTTTTTTTTACATATTTGTTTAAGTTATTACAGTCATGACAGTATGGTATGAGACAGATCATATGTGACAAACAACCAATCAGAACCAGGAGGCGGGTTTTAGTTTTGTCAATTAAAATCTCGTTAGCTCCTCATTCACTCTGAGGAGCTAAAAGACAAAAGACAAGGAAGACAACGGACAAGATGAGGCTTTGAAACACTGTGGTGGCAGCATCATGCTTTGGGGATGCTTTTCTTCTGCAGCAATAAGACTGTAATTAATGTTATCCATCCAACCTGACCGAGTTTCAGCCATTTTACGAATAACTGGTACGAAAATATTTCTGTCTCTATAGTCATATTCAATAAATTAGAACACAACAAATTAGTTGAACACATCTTCAACTCCTCACTGGAGGTTGGAAGGAGGGCTAACAGGAGTACAATAGAAACAGAGGAACTATAGAATCAGGCTAAATGTTAATGTTAAAAAAAATTGTTTAAGGATTTGATGTATTGGTGCTGTGTGGGAGACTGAACCACAATTTCCCTGAAGGTAAATTAAAGTATCTATCTATCTATCTATCTATCTATCTATCTATCTATCTATCTATCTATCTATCTATCTATCTATCTATCTATCTATCTATCTATCTATCTATCTATCTATCTATCTATCTATCTATCTATCTATCTATGTCAGACTAAATGTACTTTTTCAAAATAACAACCTTTAAGCAGATATTTATTAAACAAAGATAAACCGCTACCTATTAAATAAGGTTTCAGAAAAGCCATTCATTAAAGCACTGTTAAAATCTCCCAGTGTTTCTGAAGATGTTTTCCTGAAGCTCCGGCTTCATGTAACATCTCAGAGAATTCCCGACACACATTCTGTTGACGGAGAGTGTCATAGCTGAAAACATGTCACACAGGATTCACAGAATTCAGAACAGGAACGCTGGAGAAGAATGTAAATATTTAAAGTGCACAGTTTTAGACCCGGTTCAGTTGACTCTCCTCCTCTCTGGCAGTTTTCTAGCATTTGCAGTTCAGTCGAAGCAAGGCTGACAGACATTAAAAAAATGAACATTATTTAACTTTATGTCTTCTGGACTAAAATAATTGTGAGCAAAGACACATGCTGATTCTGTTCCTTGTGACATTCATAATGAAGTTTACGTCATTGTTTTTGGGGGCTCTGGGACTCAACGTCGCAAAATGGAAAAGTGGGGCAAACATCTGAAACGTGCGGCAGACAGAGCAGCGAGAGCAGCCTGTTCGGCTGACAGGTGATCTGTTTGCTGTGCAGATCGTATTCCAGCAGGATTTAACTTAGTTTTCAGAGCCGCCTCCATCATGCCTGCTCTCCTGCAGCATCCATTAAACACACTCAGGATGCATCAGTCACCCCACAGGAAGTGGTGTACGATATGTGTCTCTGACTCACTCACTCCTGGACTGTTATTTACTGCTGTGTGTTTAGTATGTGGTTGGTAATGAGTAAAGCGTGTTAGTCTTCAAGTGCAGCTCCTCCACTTACATTATAGTGAGATCTATGAAAGAACGGACAGAGCAAAGACAACAAGAACAAACCCATGATGGATGGGAGGGTCAAACAGAGACGGACCCTGGGGAGGGAAAGAGGTTTAGAAGACGAGATGGATGAGGGCAAGAGGGGAAGCCAGGGGCTATTAGCTGAGCACCATGGTTCCAAACGGTCCCCAAGTAAAATGTGCAAAGGGTACAATTAACGTAATGATTCCTGTTAGGTAAAGGGCCCAGATAATAACCTGGGCCCTCCGATCCATAAGTTGATGGATTTGATTTGGGTTCAGAATGAAATAAGTTGTGCTTGAGAAACGTATGAGAGCGTGAGGGTTAAACTCAGGTCTGTGGGCCAAATTTAGCCCGCAGTGTAATTATATTTGGCCCTGGGATTGTTCCAAGTGTCTGCTAGAGCATATGTGTCACAAAAACTACAACACCCAGAATGCTTGGCTGGTGATGTCAGATGTTCTTTTTATTTGACTTTTTTTTCACATCCATTTATACCGACCTATTCAATAATTAGAATATTTTTAAAAAGTCAATTTATTTCAGTATTTCCATCATCATTAATTTATAGATTTATTTATAGATATATTTCCATGCATATTCTTATTATTTATTTATTTAGAATACATATTCATTTAATATATATTTAAATCACTTGCAATATTACATTTATATATATATATATATATATATATATATATATATATATATATATATATATATATATATATATATATATATATATATATATATATATGGTGGATAAAGAACAGAGGAAAGCCGTTGTGGTGGATGTAGCAATACCAAGTGACTACAACATCAGGAAAAAGGAGCACGAGAAACTGGAGAAATACCAGGGCCTCAGAGAGGAACTGGAGAAGGCCTGGAAGGTGAAGACCACAGTGGTGCCTGTGGTCATCGGGGCCCTTGGGGCAGTCACCCCCAAACTGGAGCAGTGGCTCAAACAGATCCCAGGAACAACATCAGACATCTCAGTCCAGAAATGTGCAGTTCTAGGCACAGCCAAGATACTGGAGGAGAACCTCAAGCTCCCAGGCCTCTGGTAGAGGACCCGAGCTCAGAGGATGAAAGAGAGAGACCACCCACGGAGGGTGAGAAGGGAATATGTATATATATATATATATATATATATATATATATATAAAACCACAAGCTGTCAGCATATATGCAATTTTTCCTTGGTAATCAATATTGATTTCCTTCGTAATCAATAAAGTATATTCTACCAAGAGAAACACATTATAGAGACTGACAAAGACTAATATTTCATACTGCTAGTTCTACCAATCATGATAATTTTCTGCTGTCAGCTAATCAATTTAAAATGAGAATATTACATCAGACTGATAAGATTAAAACAGAAATGAAGGCTTCATTAAAAATGTTTAGTACCTGGTTAAAGAAAATCCAAAATCCCTGATAGCTAGCAAAAAATAAAAGAGGCAGCAACAATAATAAAGTTACCTCAAATGTTATGTAAAAGTTAGAGTTTAGTTTTGCAAAGTTTATATGTTTGAGAGGAAAATCATCTATTTGAATTCGGTAAAATAGTTTCTTTTTTTTCCCTTCCAACTATCCCATCAGCTTGTCACTCAGCTGTCTGGCTGTCGGCCTCGCATATGTAGAATTGTCTGTCAGCATGCCTAATAACTGAGAAAGGAATTGTGTGGAGAGGTGCAGAGGTGTGGATATGTGCTTTTATCACAAAGTGAGATAAGGATAGAGGACCCAAATGTAGAACAGCAGACAGGAGGCAGCAGATGAGGAGGAAAAATAAACTTTATTTGCTTGGAGGGAACAGAAAAAGAAAACCAACAGCAAGCACTGCTGAACGCCAGAAAATGAAAGGCTGTTTTTTTTTTTTTGTTTTTTTTTTGCATAGCACCATTCCCACGCAACATAATTATTTATGAGGAAATAAATGAAAGGAGATTAAAAAAAGTTATATTAAAAACCCCTGGAAAGTGTTCTAGTTCAGCAGAAGTATTGTAACTTCATATTAGATTTTTCTCATATTGGAGTGTTGTGTGTAAAAACCTTAGAAAAGTTTTCAGTGTTGAGTTGGGATTTCATTAATTTATGTTAGTATTAGTTCACGATTTAAGTAGAGCAGGATTTTAATGAATTAATTTCAAGAAATTAATGATTGAGATGTTAAACGTTTTAAAGCAATTAGTGTGTGTGTTTTTTTTTTAAATGCAAAGGTTCCGGCTGGAACAAACACTTTGTCTCAATGGTTGAATAACCTAAATAACAGATTAAAAACAATAAACAATTTGAACAAGCCCCTCTATCTAGAATCAAGTAATCCTTGTAAACTAATTCATTAAGGTAAGAAAGTAAAGAAAAGGTACAAAAGAAAAGAAAGTACGTTTCTAAGATTTGTCGAAGTCAGTCATAATGTGTAAACTAAAAAGTAAACAGTATGTTCACGAGGTCACAATGTAGCAATTCTAACAAATATGTAAAAATTACCAACTGCAGCTTTCAGGGTGTGTGCTGTGGGAAATCCTAATCAATATTCTTTTCTTTTCCATTTTCACAATGCCTTCTTTTCCAGTAAGGCATTGTGAAAACCTTTCCTGGGTTCTTGCACCAACAGTCCAGGTAAATGATTTACCCGGCTCAGTTATCCAACGCCGCAATGCAGCCACTTCGATGGAGGGGTTATAGGTCATACTAATTCATTATGGATAGGTGTTGTAGAATAAATGATGAAGCAACACACACATGTGCAGAACACACAGAAACACGTCGCTGCTGAGTGGCAGCTTGTTAATGTCGCAGGTCTCAGTGGAGCGAACTGAACTGAAAACGTCGGCTCGTAATAATAAAGGAGCTGCAGGTAGAAGCTGCCAGCTCTGTGTTCTCCATGCTGACTTAATGAAGGAGTTCTTCCCCTTCATTCGTCTCTCTGTTTATCTCTCTGCCTGCTGCGTTGAAAGTGATCAATCTTATTTGTTTAAATGCCATGAAGTGACATTTTGGATAGACACACGTGTCAGTGTTGGTTTCCTTCATTAATCTTAGGCTGTTAGATCAGAGGATTGAGGGAAGTGACGGAAACTAAGCTCACTCTGGTTAGAGAAAAAGTGCAACACGACTCTGTAATCTTATTAATTTGTGACTAATTTATAATTACATTTTTCAATCATCTACTTCCATTATTGCAGTTGTTCTCGGATCATTTGGAGGGAGGGTTGCCATGGAGTTGAGGTTAAGTGGGGTAGCAGGGGGAGGCACACCTCAGTAATGTCATGTTTACATGTCTTATTCCACTTGTCTAAATGATGACGTATTCTGCCTCTTTTTGTGGATATACAACAATAACAAAAATAAATATAACTGATCACAGAAAGTACATTATTGTGCAATAATTAAAATTATCTTAATGCAACATTTTAAATGACATTATCAGAAAAACTTCTACGTATAAATATAACAATTACCCACAGTATGTTATAGATAATGACCAGAATATTATCAATATTGAGACTTATTTTACCAAAACGCACCATAGAGATCCACAGGAAGTCATTCTTGCCTGTAGTCATCAGACTTTACAACGTACAACTCTGAGTAAGTTGCATTGAATTTGTCTCTCCACTCATTTATAGATTCTTCATAGATTAGCATATTTGCATCTGCATGCTTGGTAGTTTATTTATTTTTAGAGGGTTTATTTATTTATTTGTATTCTGTCATATTTGAGTAACTCACTTGGAAAGGTAAAAACCTGCTGTGCAGTGGTACTTAAAACACTATTGGTTTGTACAAAATACATTGAAAGTCTGAGTGAAAAATTTCTCTCAAACAGATATCTGAAACAGAAATGCTCTAGATGTCACACACTACTTTTGTTCTTAGACACATTGACTTTGGTTTGGTGATTATTTTTTTTTGGATGCGTAAAAGAGAAATGTAAAGAAGCTCTAAAAAAGTGATTCTATGAATGAACAAAAACTATAGCCCTTACTTAATCTTACAGACTCATTATATAGATGATCTTTTTGCTTGTAACTTCACAGTTACAGGCTGAATGATCGCAGTATCAGATCATTCATACTGCACACACATTTGACATTTGCATAAGACAAGCTCCATGTTTTTACGACTTTAATGCAAATCACTGAAAAGACAATAGTTCTGTTTTTAGTTCTTCAGGCTGAACATGTTCTGTATCACTGGGCATGTGGGACACAGGGACTGAAAGCAAATCCAAAAGCTAAACTATTACTACAATAATGTGTATTACAATTGTACACATTATTGATTTTTTTTAATTTTTGTTGTCAGTGTGAATAACATTTGTTAGTGAAAGCCAGCTTTGAAAGTGCTGTCTTCATATTCTCCAGGATGAAATATCTATCCTCTTGTCATCTTAGCCCAGCTGTGTTTTCTGTTTGTTACTGTGTCTGATTCCCATGACCTGTCCTTCAGGAGACCCTGGGAGAATCAACACATGAGCAAATACATACACGCGCACACACACACACACACACACACACACACACACACACACACACACACACACACACACACACACACACACAGACGTGCGCATGCACGCAGGCACTCACAGCAATTTGGGTGAATGACAAAAGGCCAGTATACAGTAACTAAGGACTATCGACCGATGCTGCATCAATGATAATGGAGCCTTTGTTCTCTCTGGAACTGTCCAAATAATTGCAAAGTCAAGCACCCAGAGGGGATGGTGGGATTTGGGAGTAATCTGGATACACTTGCTGACCATTGATGTGCATGTAAACGATTAGATTTACAAGGTTCTGGTGCTAGAGTGTCCAAATACTTCACTGCAAGTAGCAGAGCAGCTTGGAACTGACCCACAAGCATGCACTTTTATTCGTATGTGTTTTTCTTCAACCACTGAAGAAAAATATAGTGTTTTTTTTCTGTTTTTTTTTTATTTTTTATCACAGTCTCATATTGTAGTAGTTTGTAAAATGTCTACTCAGAAGAGACAAAGGAGGCAGAGGTAAAGATCACTCATCAGAAAATGAAAGCAGTTTTTGTAGGCGCAGTTCAAAGTGCTTTACATGATAAAAACACAAAAATAAAAAATCATAAAAAACACTATAAGAAACAAGTGTCATACATTATGTTTTGAAGAGTGCCATCACCAAGATCATCAATATATATCAAATATGCTGGTCAATGTTACACTTATGGTACAAAATCAAATCTAAACAGGTGAGCTTATAGTCTAGATTTTAAATAACTCAGTGTTTCAGCTGTTTTATAGTTTTCTGAAAGTTTGTTCAAGATTTGTGGTGCATAGAAGCTGAATGCTTCAAAATGGAAAAATATGCCACCATTTAAGATTTAATGTAATTGTAGATCCAGTGTCTGACCTCTCTGAATGGCACTGCATTCTGTACAATTGTGAGCATCTAGTAAATCTGCTTCTGACATAAAAACATTGCATTGTTGAACTCAGTCTGCTTGAGAACCCAGCTACAGATAAAGCACCTTCTCAGATCAGATCCTGTTCAGATGTACCTCCCAGAGACTTTGCACCCGACATCTCATCCCTCACATGTCACTGAGAGGCTCCAGGTGGCCCTTAGTTGCTTTTATGAAGGCAGAAGAGCTGACAGATGGCTCTCAAGGGGAGAGCCAATGCAATACCTTTTGTAGATCCAAGTGTTTGGACTTAGGAAGAAAAAGACTGGAAGTAACAGTGTTGAGTCAAAAGCCCAGACAATGCAAAAGTGTGTCACACAAAATGATGCCTCCGTCACAAACAATCACAATGGAATGTACCTGACACACACAAGATAATTTTATGCTTCTCATAACAATTTGACTTTTTTAAATTTGTAGTCATCGTGATAACAAAACATATGTTGGACAGTCACTTGGTTGCCATGATGTCTTGATTTGAGGTATTTATTATCCAACCCTCCATTTTCTGTGACTGCTTTGAGTGGTTCCTACCCACAGTGGTAACTGAGAGGAGGTGTACGCACTGAATGGGTCACCAGTCCAGCACAGGGCAACACAGAGGCAAACAGGTGAATAAAAAGGCATGTGTGCACACACCTATGGGTCAGTTACAGTTTCCAATGATACCGTTGGATGTTGGACAAAGGGAGAAGACCAAAGTACTCAGTGATCACCAGTGGGTGGTTGGGGAGAACATGAATACTCCCTGGTTCAAATCTCAACAAGAGCCTTGCATCAACACTGACAATCTGGGACAATGTAGAGAAACTGCTGACACAATGACAGTTACATTGACAATGACCTTTACCCTTATTTACTATTGAACTGTACCAACTAACTTTAAAAAGAAAAAAATGTACATTTATATGTATGGGTTATAAAAGGGTTCCACAGTTCCGTTGGCCATGGGGTTCCAGGTGGCCAGGCTGGCCCCTGGTCGTCAGGCGGCACGGCTGGTAGCATTGCCCGCCCCGGCAGAGGGACTTTTCACCCCAGAGTGTCCCGTGCCCGCTGCCAGTGAGCAGCCTCCAGAGTTTCCCTGTGCTCCGTCCGAGCTTTCGCCAGAGCCTGCAGCCGGTCTGTCCGAGCCTCCTCGACTCCGCTTCCTGCGCCGGCGGAGACCGCTGGACCTGCCTCCTTGACTCCGCTTCCTGCGCCGACAACGTCCGCCGGACCTCCCACGAGTGGTCCGCCTCCTGTGTCTCCGCCCACCCCGATGGGTTGTTTTTCGTTGATTTTTGGACTATGGCCCCCCATCTGGCACCCCTCCGTCCACCCCAGTTGTTTTTTTTTTGTTTGGACATTTTGGGCGTCTGGTAGCCGCCCTTGGGGGTCTTTGATCGCTATCTTTGTCTTCCTCTTGTGCACTTAAAGCAATACAGTAGGATTCTACAGTGTCGGAATTAAACTGCTTCACTTACACATCCTCACTCTATTTCGTTGTCGCTTTTGTCTTGAGGCAAATTTTCCCTTGAGCTTGCGCTGTTCTCTTTGTCACGCGGCAGTTCAACCCTACACATCTTGCCAACTGGAAACCCTACACCAGGGGCGTCCATGCCACTTTCTATGCGCAAAAATTCTAAGTGTGGTGACAAATTTATTGGTGTGTGAAAAGTGGCGCTTTGCCATTGTAACCACATGGTAGCATTAATTTAGCTGTTGCTAGAGTGGCGATGGGATGGATTGCTTCTAGGAGTTGTACTATTAATATTGCAATAACTTACTGGGATCGCTGCCAGTGCTTTGTGGGAATGATGGGAGTTGCAGCCTGGGCATTATGCGACCATTATAAAGTCTGTTTCAGACACATAAGTGCATTAATTTGGTACCATTATGCTCCAACAAACATATTACAGACCTCACTGTGTTAATACATATCAGAAAACCTCACCAGCACCTTTTGATTTATAATATCGTGCAAAGTGGCTCTTAGTTACTCTCAGTTTTATTTGAGTGGCATTCTGAACATAAGAGAAAAAAACAATAGGAAACAGCTGGCAAGAACATCTGGCAAAGGAAAGTCATTATGCAACAAACTAGAAAGGAATGAGGGATGTGGGTCATGTTATTCAGATAAGCTGCACAAAATGGTTGTGATTAGCCAGCAACCAGCCACAGGCGTGGCACAAATGAGGTGAGCAATGAGGTCACTACCTGTAACCTTTCAGTCTAGTCTCTGCGGTGAAGTTATTTAGCAGTAAGGGCTCTCTGAAGCATGCACACATGTGTGTTTGTGTAGGTGCCAAAGAGTATGTGTTTGTGTTTCCGTGTGTGTGCCAGTGTGTGTGAGGCTTGTAACATTCACCATAACAGAGTACCCCTCCAGCTGCAAAAGGTGCCTTATAAACAGTGTGCATGGACAACAGCCATCACCTTGAACAATTTAGGAGCCTTGCATCCTTACTCAGTCATTTGTGTTTGCATGAACACACATTCAGAAATACAACAGGACACTGGAGACGCCAGTGGTGCATTAGTTTGTCTGCGACAAAGACAGTCATTATTAGAATGGCTCTTGCTGATGTAGACCTGCCTTTCATCTTGGCGAATGGGTCAATGTCGCCCACACCCACAAACACAGGCACACACACACACACACACACACACGCACACACACACACACACACACACACACACAGATACACACAGATAATTATACATTCCAAGAACATATTGTCTCAATTTAACACGTCTCCATTCCACTCTGTCTCCATGACTCTCTGTCTGACTGCAGCTCTTGTTAAGTTCCTGCATGGTCATGATTTCTGTCGTCCCTGGTTGGCTGTATGATCCCACACAAAGATACTGAACGATTTACTGTACTCAGTGATGTGCATTAAGGTTCATGACTGGTCAGACCCTAAATCTTCTGTAGTCACATGTTTTAAAAGATCTTATGCTGAATCGCTGTTCAACTATGATATCATGAAAAATGAAAAAAAAAAAACATTTAATATAATGTGAAATTATAGTAAATAGATTTTCTGATCTAATTATATTAGATCAGAAAAGAAAGATCTTTTCTGATCTTTCTTTTTTTGATTAGAACTGAAAGTTACGTATGATCTTACTCTATTTGTATATGAGATCTCTCATTTTCTTTTCATTTATAAAACTCTGGCCACTTTAATGAAAATGATCACCAAGGAGGAGATTCATTCTGGACTGGTTCTGTTCTGACTGTATTTTCTGTATTTTCAATTTTCAATGCATAGAAGAAGAGCACCTGTTGCCCATTGTGCCTTTGGGGCTCAACACTCCCCCCTAACAGTGGGCACAAAGTTCAACACAAAAACACAGCAAGTGAAAAATTATGAGTTACTATAGTAGAATTCTACAACATATCAAGTTTTATAAAAACTTTTAGCAATTTACTATTCCCACATAGTGAACATCTGGAGTATATAAAGCTAAAGGGGTCATGAGAACCGACACAATAATGCAGAACACCAGAAACAAGTGGGTCAACATAAGCAGCTGCAACTTGTTCACCCTATTATATTTTACCCAGAACATGTCTGTCGTTGACCCATAAGCCATAATCGACATGGATGGTGAGGCTGAAGCAAAGATGAAAATGATCATTTTCAGAACTTCAGCTGCTACAAATTCAGATTTGTGAAAGAGCGCATGAACATAAACAAATGTTATGTACATAAAGCATGAGGTACATAACATCGTTACGATGTGCTTTATGTTGTTTTTGTTATAAAAGTTCCTTGGTACAAACAATTCTTAAAGCTGGTGCATCAAATTCGGTTAACCATTTTGCTGATAACAGGGTTGGGTGATAAGAGACCTAGTTACCCAAATGCTGTTTCAATAGACATCTTCGTTACGTTCAGCAGTCTGCAGAGCACGCATTAAAATGTCACCAGCTGCGTTTCCATTAGCAATGTGCACAAAACTTTGCCAATAGTCTGCTAATGTCAAAAACACAATTTTGCAGTTGTGGTGTTTCCATTAAATGAGAAATGTAACTAACATGATCATGATCCTCCAATTACTTCCTGTCATCTTCTTCTTCCTGGCAACATCAGGCTGTCAAACATGTGACTTGTGTGATGCAATTAAAGTGTCTCCATTGCAGTTTTGCAAATTAACCCAGTTTCAATAAAGCCACAAAAACCCTCTGTTCCACTTTGGAAACCACACCTCATCATAACGGCAAAACTTTTTATCAAAAGACAAGAGCTTTTTCAAAATGGTGTGTTTCTATTAATTAAATTCATTCAAAATGTCAAATTGTGCAGTTATATGGTCAATGGAAGCACAGCTACAGAAAGCATCATACATTTAAATGTAGCGCTCTTGATTTAAAATGTGTAGAAAGTGGACCAAAATGCAGACAGCCAGGCGAAGAGATGATGGCAAGTTTAATGATGAAAAGTAACTTATGATTAACAGGACACAGGAGACCATGAGGTAAACAACAGTAGAATCCGGCACCGACTCTCTGACAATGAGGAGCTCAAATACTGAGAAGATGATACTAAATGGAGACTGCAGCTGTGAAATGAGACCAGAGGTGGACTGAGGATTGAGAGAGGGAGGAACCAATAGGGAACCTGACTGCATCTGGGAAGGAATGAGTGAGCTTTAATGAGGTAAACCACCAGCAGCTGGGGAAGGAAGTGAACAGCAGACTGACACGAGGCAGCAAGGGAGGACAAACATGGCAACTAGGAAATGAATCTGACTGTAACCATCACAAAGAATAAATAAAACTAAGAACAGAATAGGAGTACAACATGACAAGACTCATCATATGAAAAGAATAACTGAACCAACTGAGGGAACAAACATGAATGAAGGAAAATAAATAATCCGTACATGGAAATAACAGGAGCACAGCGTCCAAATAACATGAGATATGACACCTGATCAATTCCTATCGGACAGTTTTCTCAATAAATATTTGAAAAATCTGTATGCAGTTTAATAATGTCTTACACACAGCCTGGGTGAAAAGGTGTGATAAAGTTTGGAATTATTTCTGATGGACTGGAACAGGACATGAAGGTCAGAGCATATGGAGGAATGTTACTGTCATATTTACTTGGATTCAGTACAAACATTCTCCCAACAGCTCTGGCATTGCTCTGGGCTGCAATCTTAACCTCCAAGAATCCTTGGATATCAGAGCCAATTCTACCCCAGGCTCATCCATAAATCTGAGGAATGTAACTTTTTTTTTTTTTTTGCTGTTTTTCATCACAAAACAACAGATCAAGCAGATCCTGACAGAGTTAAGGACGCCGTTCTTTGATGGTGCCAGACATCACAGGAGCAGCAGCATTTCTGAAGTTATTTAGTGTGTTTTGTGCTTCCCTATAAACACTTTGAAAGCTGATATTTCATATTCTGCCAGGAATGCCCTTTCCACTTCACTGTACATCTGTCTGCACCAAGGAAATAGTGCTCAAAGCCTTATGACCTTTTACATGAACTAACCAGTGAGCCTGGAGTATCTTTTACTGTTGATAAGGTAAGCTGATGCTACAAAAAAGTAGATATTATATGACACCAGCAACTACCATCTCAATCTTTTTGTCAACCTAAAATCATGCAAATATGGGCAAATGTGTTTTAAAAAAACTTAATGACTGCATGTTCTTTGTCTTTCATTTAACCCTTTTGTGGTCTTAGTGCAACATTCTGCAGTAGTGCGGCAGATGCCACAGTCTGACAGTGGGGAAATTTTGTTTTTTTTCTGTCAGACCGTCAGTTCCCAAAACTGCACAAAAAAAACCTTGTGAAAGCGCATGCGGGGTTAGTGCTAGTAGAGTACAATTGTCCCTGTCTCTTAAGACTGCAGGATGGTTAATTCTGAGGAAAAATCAAAATTTTCTTTATAACATCAGTGGAATGTTTTTAGGCAAAGTGCAGCCCTAATCCAATCATTCATGCCTCCTAAAGACCCTTTGTAAAAATCAAAGCGTAGAACAAGAGGATGGTTTTTAATCAGGCTATCTGGTTCCATGAGGACAATCCAAGGTTCAGTAATCTGTTGCAGATTTATTTCTAAAACTGTATGGTAAAATTTTCATATAGACCCATCTTCTCTTGTGGTTGTAGACATCAACAAATGCAGCTCATTAAAATGTTCTCTTGACAAACAAGCATGCAAAGACACATTCAGTGTCCTCTATCTTCTTCTGTCTTTAATGCTGCCTTTTCTGTCAGAGAGTTGTTAATGGACCTGTTCCATTATAAACAGCTGCACTAACCGATATGTGAAGTTTGTTATCCATATCCACCCTACCAAACTTGTGGTACGAGTATGTAATCTACATACTCTAGCTTGTCAGCTTCCTGCCATATGGATCTCCCTGTTCAAGGGCTCGTCCTTCTTCTGATGTACTTGCAGATCATAACTCCACCCCTCGCTGCACCCACAACTTCCTCTTCTCTGCCTGTGCTGCCTCTACAAATGGGATAAGAGCACTAATGTGATTGAGGGAGAGGGAGAGAGAGAAAGACAGACAGAGATAGAGTAAAGGGAGGGGTTCTAATTTAATAGAAACTCCATTTGGCTAATGGAACTGTGGACTGACCGGCCAGTGCGACTCACACACACAAACACGAGCACACACTTACACACACGTAGTCATTTACTTTTCAGTGTATGGTACCTTGTGAGCGTGGGAACCTATTAGCATTCACCACGATACACTCGGCTGCAGAGTTAAATGAAAACATAGAAATGGAGGACCGGTGTGGGCGAAAGGGGAGGATAAACAGGAGAGACTGATGAATGGATTGGCAAGAGGGAAAATAGAAATGATTCTTTTTGACAGATGCTCCAAGAAAAACAAAAAAGCTGGCCAAATTAGCAAGAGGAGGGCACAAGTCGAGGCTAATGATGCCACTGAGAACGTCCTTCAGGTTTAGCTCAGGTGGTTTGCTGCTTCCGCTAATCGACTGGGGTCTGCAGGTTGAGAAAGACCAGGAAGGAGATGAAGGCTGTTTGTGCCTTGCTCAAAGGTTGAGTCTTTTCCCAGTTTATTTCATACACTCACACACAAACATAGCTGATTCTCCTCAGCACACAGTCGAGTTGGTTGATTTATTTCCACTTAAAGTACAGAGAGCAGAAATTTGGACGAGTGACAAAAAGCACAAACAGGACGTGTCCTTGAATGCAGCCATTCTGGCTCTTCTCTGTGTCTTGCTCGCTCTGCTTTGTACTTTGTCCACCTTCATTGCAGACAGCAATATGGCTTTCTCGCCAAAGTAAACTTCTACAGTTAAAGCTGCAGCGTACATATTTGTTACATATTTGTTAAAGCTATCACCATGAAGTAACAGTTTAAAATGAGACAATCTGTGTAAAGATCAATCTCCTCCACCTCCTCCATGAGCTAATATAGTCGTCTAAAGAAGTGCACTGCTCAAACAGGAGGACGTCGTAGTGCTGCCAATCACCCTCATGCTAATGGCAGAGAAACAACTCACTATTTCAGGAAAACCTTTAATTACTGTGACTGTGTGAACGTCTTAGTCCACCTTACTGCTTTTTTATTTTTACAAGAGTTATTACATTTTGTCTTTCTGTTCTCTGAAAGACAAAGCAGAAACTCAGAAAAAGAATGGTTATTAAAAGATAAGAAGTTTTTTTTTCAGTTACATGATTTCATATTTTTCAAAACATTTATTATTTTAAGATAAATGTTAAAAATAAACTAAAATGAATGTTTGGATTTCAAATAATTATTTAGATCTACTTCACCTGCTGTAAAACATTCCTCCTCATCTTACTGTAAACCTGTTGCAATGAAATGCTCATCTTCAGTGTGAAGTAAATGAACCTGCTGTTTAACTGCTAAGGTCCACCGTGTTGGAGGTCACTTTCAACCACCAGCAGGCAGGAAGTAGGGTGGTAACCAAGCAACCACTGAGGTACAAACACAACTCAGGGCAACTTCGGGTAAACTGGAGTCCATAGGGCCCCCAGGCTGTGGGGCCACATCACTAACTACTGTTCCAACCGTGCAAAATGATTCCTTCCTTCGCCTAATGGGATTAAAACTGGGACATAAAGTAGTATTTTAGTTCTTTTACAATCCAAAAGCTAATAAAACATGATAAATCCCTATCAAATCTTCTTTTTACAACTGATTTTGTTTTTACTTTCACGCAGTTTGTTCCTGAGAGGAACAGTTCTGAATGAAATGAATCGCTGCCCAGGCAGAAAGAGAGGAAAGGCACCAAGTGTAAAGGCACAAGATTAAGTGGACTAAGATTCATTTCCAGGGGTTCTGCTTTTTACTCCGACATCGTCAGTTCAGATAATTATATTAAGCTGACAGGAGGGCGAGCAAAGAAGAACGAGCGTCTCGGCGTCCGGCTGCTGCGCTGTCTCTGCATCAGCTCTTTCTCCATCAGTCACCGTGGCTACGCGCCCCAGAGGAATGATGAGGAAGCTGTTGCGCTCGCAGGAAGTTCAGGCGCAGCTTTGATTATCACACTGATTGCTGTTAACGTCGTTTGTACCGACGTTGCTGCATGCTGGATTTAAAGGCTCTTAATTGATTTTTACATGCATAATTTTTTTGGAAAGCGGCCGGATCCATAGCTGTCATAATGCATTAAACACGGTATCTCCACTTATCAGCCGAGATTTATGAAGGGATTCACCCGCACACATGTAAAACAATACCCCCAAACCTACACACACACACACACACACACACACACACACGCACGCACGCACACACACACACACACACACACACACACACACACACACACACACGCGTGCGCACGCACACACACAGCAGCTCCCTCTGGCCACTGATTCCAGGAACGCTAATATGTCTCTGTGACTCTTTTATCTAGTTTTAAAGCTGTTAATCCAAACAGATCTCTTTTTCTGTCTGTCTTTGAAGATCTTCTTACTCGATTCCAGGTCTTTATGTCTGACATGAGAAATCTCTTCTGCATCAAGCAAGTCCAGCTGATTTGCGAGGGTTCTAACAGAATTTTGAAGGAAGCAGGATGATGATAAAAAAAATCGATTTAATAAAAGTAAACTCTCTTTACTGCTGCTGATGCTGGTTTTCACATGTTCAGCCAACTTTTATAAAGCACAGTATAAAAGTGTGTACCCTTTGACTTTGTTTTAGCTTCTGCTAAATGATTTTTTCCAGAAAAAAAATCTAACGCGCTACTTTATTTGACTGTTTTGCAAATTTTCAGTTGATTAAAGTTCAACGTCTGTGGTGAGGTTTTAGTTATCGACTGCTGACAATTGTTCAAGTAGTTTAATCTTTATATCCATGCTCTTATTTTGAAGTGGGTGAAGACTTTTTACCTCGCTATTTCCTTCCTGTGACGCTCTCTGCTTAATTACAAAACTGAAGTCATGAGTGAAAAGGCTGGCTTCCACCAAACACCATGTTGGGGTAGCACTGTGTTAGCAAAACGAATGTTGTAGTTATCGGTGGCTGCCACTGCTGAGATCAGAATCTACACAGGTGGATTCTATTTACTAATTTAATTACTTTAAAAACCAAGTTATTGCTAGATTTCATTTAGGGGCATTAGTGTAAAACAAACCCCTGTTTTATTTGTAAAATATTTGGAAAACCATAAATGTTTTCCTTCTTAAGTTATTAGCTAATGTCTATCATTCAGCAATAAGTGACTAATGTTAGTTATTGAATGATGTTAGCATAAGTGTAATGCTATGCTAACAGTTTGTTAGCATGACATGACAATCATTTTCATTGGTATTATTAATAACTTCATGACTTCAACAGTAAGGTAAGGTAATTTTATTTATACAGCACATTTTCAGCAACAAGGCAATTCAAAGTGCTTTACATTAATTAAAAGGAAATACAAACAAAATAACAAACCATAGGAAAGACAAAAAGAAGAAAGAGAGCTAAATCATTTTCTGGGTTAAAAGTAATATAAACTAAGCAGTGATGTTCCTCTTAAGTATTTCTGGATTCAAGTTCGTAGATCTTCTAATTCTGATTCCATTTCTGGGCTGTATAATATTGATCTAAATTGTACGTACTCCACAATTTCTAATATTACTAATAAACTAAAATAATCCTTCTCTGGGTTAAATAGGGAGTACTCCACTATTGCTGGTCATTAATGGCAGATATTAATCTTCTTTTTTCCCCCAGATTCTCATCAATGGCTTCTATGCCCACAGCTCCTCCACCCTTTATCATCAAGCTCCACCCACGGTCTAACTTCCAGTAACAGCAGGTTCTGCTGACACACTAACCTGTAAGTGCGTCTGCTCCACTATCACAGTGTGAATGGGACAATGAGGAGGGGTGTGGATGGAGCAGGGTGTGGAAATGTGACTATATGTGGCAAGGGACTGTTCCTCCACAGGAAGACGCTCCCACACACACACAAACACACACACACGGTACTTAAATGGCAGATAGGGTTTGGAAGGGAAAGGGAATTTTGCCAGCCTAGTGGTAGAGGAAGCTGATGAATGGGTGTATTTATGCATGTGTGTGTGTGTGTGTTTGTGTGTGTTAGCTGGAGCAGAAGTTAAAGTCATACTCCCTTTGTATGATATTAACCTTCACTGGTAACATTTCTTGTGACACTGATCTGGAAGGAGATATTAACTACGAGGGCTCATTCAGCTATTCATGGCAGCAGCTGGTTTGCCATTAGCTGCGTAAATCCAGCAACACGCCCTCCATCTAAAAACGGCTCACTTCCAAAGCCAAGTCAGTAGATCACTGGGGCAGCTGCCGGCTGGAAGGCCAGACCACAAAAAATGGTCTTTCATGTTCTAAAGTACAGACTTCCTGTTGATTTGATGTGACCTTTTAGGATTGATTGAGAAAATACTGTATAATGGCAAAAAATAGTAATCCTACCGATTAATTAAGAATGTTAATAACCCCTAAAAAACACTGGAATGAAATATTCCTGTCAGTTATGCCAAATTCAAAAGCAATAAGAGAATAATAAGGGTTAGGTAACAGGCAGGTGCTACTCAGAAAATGTGCTACAAAGTTGAAGTTGATATTAATATTGAAGAGTATAAGTGGCTTTTATGAGAATTGGCATAAAACTTTCATAAGCATTAGCATAAGAACCTTCAGAAACACAAAGACAGTTACAAAATCAGCCTTCTATCACCTGAACTAACGTCCCGGTAAGATCTAGATAAACTCACCCATGTGTTTATCTTTAGTCACATTGATTACTGCATCTACTAGGGCTGTAACGATTCCTCGAATGATTCCAGTAACTCGATTATTAAAATTCCTCAAGGAAAGTTGATCTGTCTCAAAACTTCAATAAATTATGTTTTATTATTTAGCGTACCGTGTTCCGCCCGGGTCATTGTTTGTGGTAGGCAATGCTGTCAGTTTTGCCTATGAGTTGTGACTATATGCTAGCAGCATGACCTTTAATTTTTCCAGCATTTCCGGTGAGAGAGGGGGAGAGAGAGTGTATTAAAATATTCTTTTGCTAGAGCTGCTGCTGGCGTTCTCACTAAAATCTAAATCTAGACTAAAAATCCTGCTGTTTAGAGTTGCTTTTGAACCATAATAATTGGAACTTTGATCAATATATTTGACGTGTATTGATGATCTTGATGATGGCTCTCATCAAAATGTAATATCTGTCACTGGTTTCTCAATTGTCGACTTTGACACATTCTGTTTTATGACTTCTTGTTTCTATGATGTAAAGCTCTTTGGTATGTGCACACAAATGTGATTGACTGATAGGATCAGGAAAGCAGTTGTTAAAAGAGAACCATGAGAAATCCAAACTGTGGCATTAACGGAACAACAAAGACATGAGTCCGTCTGGTCAGATGAAACCAAAATGGACAACTTTGATCTAAATCAAGATGCTGGATGGCAGTGTTGTGTTCAAGACCACCTAACCCGAGACCAAGACAAGATCAAGACCAGAGTGTATCGAGACCGAGACAAGACCAAGACTTTTGGGGTCCGAGACCAAGTCAAGACCAAGACCGAGGGGAGTCGAGACCGAGTCAAGACCAAGACCAGCGGCCTGTGCCACATGACACAATAAAATGTAAAATATGATCGAAATTGCTTCTCAAAATAAACTGAAAGATCCATATTCCCATAAGAACACCTAGATATTAAATTCTTAATACATTTTACCAATATTAAATATTCCATTTCTGTACTAAAATGTGTGATGGTCTCGTGTCATCCCTAAAAACATAACACCCTGGGCATTTCATTTGCCCATATTGCTCATATAAGAAACCACCACTGTCTGCACCATTAAACATAGCAATTGAGGCAATGCCCTGACGGTAAATAACGCTCAACTATGAACACTGACCAAGGAGCAACAAGCAAGAAGTAACCAAACAGAAGGCGCTCATCGTGACTGTTTTCACTCTCTATCCCAGTACATGAAGCCAGGCAGTCTGACACCATGGCAGACATTACAGCTGACACTTTGAACAAAAACAATCAATAGCAATGTGCGTGCTCTGCGTGCTCTTTCGTTCTTGTGTTTTAGTTATTTAATTTAAATATCAACGTACATAATTAATAAGATAATGATGGAGTGTACACAGAGCATTACAAGAACAAAGAACGGGTGTTCTGTCAGGTCAGATCGTCATACGCTTAGCACGGACTCACGGTGTTCTGTCAGATCAGCATACGTTGTCAGATAGTCGTACGCTTAGCTCAGACATCCACATCCATATGATTTTATTTAATCAGCAACATAGAATCATGACGTAGATCGTCATACACTTTGTTATTAACAGTTGTATGGCATCCTGACTTAGCGGTTAAGTGAGTTTTACACGGGCGTGTGTTGTAGCTGACTCCAGCAGCAGCCAGACCCTGCTTTAAATACACTTTGAAACCATGACAACACATGTATATCTATATAGTTATCATTGAAAACAATTTAATGACTTATTTTCGTCATAACTTGCTGCGTATGGTGAACTGACAACTCCTCTGACGGTCGGACTTCTTAATGCGCATGCATGGGCATGGTACTCACTGCATGTATGCTATTCTGACAGCGTATGGCTATCTGATAGAACAACGGCTCTCAGTGAGTGACACTCCAGTCCTATCTAATAAGTAAAGAGCCGTGGAGAAGAATCGACTGTTTCTGAATGTCACCTCACTATATTGCAGACTTTTGGACATAGCGTTGTCCCATATATGCGACAAGTCAGTCTACACCTCCGCACAATAATTCAGCGCAGTGAGTGATAACATTTTTCACATTTTTCATCACAATGCATGTGTCTCTGTACACAGCTAGCTGTACAATGTACAGCTAGCTTTGGTAACATCACGTTAATGGAGCTTACCTTCTTTGAGCTACTTTTCTAAGTGACGAAAAAAGTTAGACGTTGTCCCCACCATCTGTGAAAGCGAAGTGATGTTGAGTTAGCTGTGGCCATCGGATTTCTTACTATTTATGCAGCGAAATTCCATTACTGATGATTAGACAAACATTTTCTGCCGCTGAGAGAAAACCACGGCGCATGTCCTGGAGCGCCGCACGCTAGTGAAAGGTGGGGAGGGGGCTGGGGAGGGGGAGAAACACGTAGTTGCTTGGATTTTAATCGGTGCCTTTTGCATCCACTGAAAACAAAGATGTTAACAAATAAACTGGACAGTATGCTGTACGTTTAGTAATATTTTCACAGTTGCAGTCTCGACTGGTCTTGAAATAAAATGCCGAGTCCTCAGCGCCCGAGACCGAGACAAGACCGAGACCAAATGCGGTCGAGTCCGAGACGAGACCGAGACCATCAAAAAATGGTCTTAAGACCGGTATCGAGACCAAGACCAATTTCGAGTACCACAACACTGCTGGATGGTATTAAAAATTAAAACTCAAAAATACTTTATTGATGACAATCACGATGGTCAGGGTTGTCCATAATTTTCTTGATTTTAGGTAACATCCTCCTTTGCACCATCAAATAAGTAACTGTAGAATCCTGTCATTAGCAGACTATACCAAACATAATAACTCCAGCCTTTTTAATTAAAGTCTGTTTTTGTCTTGATGGAACAGACCTTTGATCTGTCAGGGTGACAACGCTCCAGAGCAGCATCTGGCATGTGGATGGGCTCTAAATGGTGTGTATACCGAGTGTGTCCCCATGTCTCCTGGTGTGTCAATGTGAACCCACTGGACACTATGCAGAAATGTAAATAATTTAATGAAAAGAAAAAAAATAAATAAAATAAACAGCTCGACACTTCCAATCCAAAGAAGACAAAGATGGGAGTTTGCACAAAAATCTGAACTCTCTAAGCTTCCCGTTGACGTTATAATGAATAGATAAATAGAAAGTTCAATCCCCAACATGCAGTCTCATTAAGCCGTCAGTTTAAAAATGGAAAGTCTATGAAACGAAATAGTGAAACCTTTTAGCTGTCTTTTAATTTACAATCGAGAATTTAAAAAAAAGTTTAAAGAATTTTACGTCGTCCAGCTTCTGCTTGGCTGAATGAGGAAGAAAAAGAACCAGGAAAAAAACTAAAGTCTATTAAAACAACTTTACAGTCAACTCGTTAATGTCTTGGTGAGACCTTTCAATCCGGCACATGGACACAGGAATACTGTACAGGCAGCCATGTACAGGCTGAGACAGATAACAGGTTTTCACCCACAATGGAGCTAAAGATGGAACGGAATTAGTAGGCCTTTTTCTGGGTTTAAAAAAATAAACACACACACACACACACGCCCGCACACGCACACACACACTCACACACAATACACAAGTTTAAAGAGCCATTAGGGCAGGGCCATTGTGTTGAGCAATCTGAATTCAGAACAAATCAGCTTTGATATCTTAGTTTAGCTTTAAAAAAATCAGGTCAGTAAAAGGCAATAATTTGATGTGTAACATAAACAAAAGCACACAGACTTATAAACGAGGGCTTTTGCTTCGCAGTGCTGCTGTTTCGGGAGGAAGAAGGAAGTGGAGAAAGGAAGCGCAGAGTGAGTGATAACAATAAATTCAACATCCTTCTGATCTGCGCTCTGCAGCTAGGTCAGACTTTGATGCAGTCCCGTTCATCCAGAGTCTCTGGGAAACACTGAGCGGCTTATGACACGCAGAATCCCCCGGTTTGGTGTAAATGAGGAACATCAGGACTGCCATCCAACACTTTTCACCACGGAGTCGTCAGACGCTAATGTCTACTTCTTCAGATTGACATTGTTGTCAACATAGCTGAAAAAAAAGCCTGAAATGGGAAAAAAAGGAAATAAGTTCAAGTAAATTTTAAGTGATTATTAGGGATGTTGTTCAATGGCCGATTGCCGATCTTTAAAAAAGCCTGACCTGCCGATTCCAGTTTTGCCCAATAATAATAGTGACCAAACTATTTTTAGCAACATTTCAGACCAAAAAATTGATAAGTCAGTCAAACCTCTCTCACAGCAGCGCTTAAAAGGAAAGTGGTTGATAGTTAGACGTTTGCCGAGGTAGATAGGATCAGTGGAAAAGATGGGCTACACATCTAATTATCGGCTGATCATGACCTCCAAAATTATAGAAAATTGGGGACAATTTATCACCCTGATAAAAAGACACCAATTTATCGCCAGCAAAGCTTTCTGAGCACAAAATGCAATAAAGTACTGAGATGATCACTAAAAGGCTTACTCTTAATCTAAGAGTACACCAATTTATCGGTGTACAATTTATCAGTGTACTCTGGATAAATTGGTGTACTGCATTTTATTGCATTCTGTGCTCATATAAGTTTTGCCAGAACAACAATTAATTAAACAACTTAAAAATTTACACGGCCAGATTCGATCAGCTGAAAACCCACCTCTTCCTAGCGCTTCCTTCCTTCCAATCTTTCAAAATTGCCGTGTTTCCTTTTAAGCAAATTTATTATCGTAATTCCAATGTGAACAATGATATCGTCAATGGAATCGCAGCTACTGAGGATGGAGAGTAAAACATTTGTTTTACATGGAATGACAGTCTGAGTTATCATTGAGCGAAAGAGCTCAGCTCATATGGTGGTCAGAAGGTTCAGTACAGTCATGACAGTGAGAAAGGTCAAATTAAAGGTACGGATGAGGGGATGTAGTTAGATTCTCCCAGATGGGAGGTTAGGAAGGCAGTAGGAATATGTGAGCATTAAAGGGATGAAGTAACATACATTACAGGAATGATTAAGTGAGGAAAGGGGGATTTTTGTTTGAGGGCCTACTCTGGGTTTTACATTGTCCACAGGCCTGATTATATGACTGTATATGTACAATCCTTGGCTGGACTGTTCATAAAATGCAACATGTGTTAGCCCTTTATTTTTGGCCCAACTTCTGGCAGGGCTCTTCTGGCTCAGGATCAACACTGGAGCTGACATGCAAAGGTCAAAGCTAATAATGTGGCAAGGAAGAGCCCAGGCTCAATGTTAGAGGAGAGGTTGGTGGTTCACATGTGAAAATGGGTTAAAACACAACGTTACTGCCAACAAAAGGCAGGAAAACTGAACGCTGACAGCATGCATGTGGAACTAAATCTGCTGACTTGAGCAACCTTCTAGTTCTACTTGAGACACTTGAAAAGACAACGCATTGGATTGCTGTCATCTTGTACAATCGATACATGGCAGCATTTTAATGTTGTGTGGTTGCGGCAAGTGTGATTATGGGTAATGGAAGAGTCATTGCCCTTGTGATTTATGAAAGAGAAAACTATTGGGAACGTTTGAGGTGCTGCTGCAGTGTCAGTTATCATTAGATCAGTTCAGAGCAGTCAGCTAATTGGTGAGAGAAAAGTGCAAGGCTCATCCTGAATCACACACAATATGCCTAGCTGTGCATACCGAGCATTATGGACTAGTTGATCAAGTTTTTTTTATACATGTGTATGGGGGAATTGCAGAGGCTACACAGTGGGACATGGTGTAGCTCTGTTGCCTTATAGTAGATCCTGGTTTCTAACTCTGGCCTGTTGTCTTCCTGGATGTTCTCCCTATACATGGAGGATTTTCTCCAGTAACTACAGACTGATCCCACAGAGCAAAACCACGCAATTTGGGCTAACTTAGGCAGTTCTACTTTACCCTCAGGCCTGGGTGTGTTGGTTCCTGGTTATTTGTCTAGTGTGTTTCTGTGTTGCTCTATATGAGTATGGTGAACCTTCCAGGATGTGCTGCTTGTAAAGTTACACAGCGAAAATTTGGGTTATTTAGCCTGTCATGACAGAAAAAAAGGGGGTTCAGTTTTCAAAGTCATTATATTTTCACCATGTTATTCATTTATTTACAAATGTTACAGTTTCACACTGAAAAATGTAATTAGCTAGCTAAATATTTAGCTTTCTAATTACATAATTAAACAATCAGCAAGCTCACTAGCTAAATATTTAGCTTAAAACTAAATATCTAGCTAGCAAGCTAAATATCTGGGTCCAAACTAAAACTTCAACTCTGGGCTAAATATATGTAGCTTGCTAACTAAAAATTTAGCCTCAAACAGTCAGTGACTCGTGTTACATTCACTGTTTTGCGGTTATTGTCTTTTTTTTTGCTAAATTATGCCATCTAGTGGTCATTCTTGGTTAGTTATCAAAAAAGCAGTAGAAGTAGCAAAGAGGAAGCAAATTATACATTTTTATGTTTGACACAAGCTGTATTTGTTGCTAAGCTCACTAAAGACCACCTCTGTGTACGGAAATAGTGTATGCAGGGATTTGACATCATCGCAGCTATTATACTTATATATTTCTTTGTTTATCCTGTTACAGTTTCACAGAAAAAAAAAGATGTCAGTAAATTCTACAAGATGTCATCCCAGAGTTTGTGGAGTTCTGCATTCATTCTGTTTAGCTGTTTGGATGTCTGGTAACATTTAGCTGGTCAGGTCTTGGTGTGGCACCGATAAGGATAGTGAGTTTTGAAGTTTTGAGCACCTGAGTTGGGAAGTATCATTCTAGGCCAGGCTTTCCTAGAACGATATGTTTTGATTTAAAATCACCAAAATGTTTCTTTTAAGTCTTAATCAAATTTCCCATCCTGTAAATTAAAGAACCGCTTCGAAAGCAAAACCAGCAAAACCTCAATATAAGAACTGTAAAATCCATGTTAAAAGCTTTTGAGGATAAAATGTGAAGGAAGTAAAACAATAAAAACACACAGACCAATAAAACCTGGAAAACAGAGGATGTTGCCAGATCAGAGTGATTCCTTAAAGCAACGACATAAAACCATTGAGGAAATGGTCTGAAAAATAAAATAGTTTTTTATATTCCTTTGACATTTTATCACAATTCTGTTGATTTGTTTTGTTTTTAACTTTAATTGGAGACTGTATCAATCCATCTCTAATCCTGTTTTCTACATCATATAGACGACATGAGGACGATGGTAAAGCTCAGTCAGGGTTGAGGTGTAACTTCAGTGTTCTTCCCCCTCTAAGCTTTCTGCATTCATAACGTTGAATCCTCAGCCCTGTTCTTCAGATTACAATTCACTTTCGTTACTAAATAATTAAAGATACCATCTGGCATAAATTATATTTTTAATACAGACATTACCTTGGACTCCCATCATCTACCTTGTTCTGACAGCTATAAAAATTATGATAACGACCATGACGCTTTGTGCCAAACAAATTTCCCCCTTGGATTCCGGGTCTATTAAAAATCTGGTCAGAGAGGCGCTGCTGGTTTTGGCCGCGTTGCACCTGAACGTCAGTGCCAGTTTATCGTCCTTTACCCTGGACAGCTGGCTGTCACTCAGACAGCTCTGCCACAAATACTCCCTCCATAACTGTCTGTCTCCACAGTAACCAAACATTTCCCCCCAAAAATCCCCTCCTTGTGGAAAGTAAACACCTGCTTCACATTTAACTGCTGTGATGCTTAGAAACCAGGTGGCAGATATTGTGTCCTGTTTCGTTTTTATTGTAGATGTTTTTGTTCTGTTGTACCCTGAATTCAAATTGTGACCATTCCAGGTCCTGGTATTGTTTTTTTATTTACTTTCTTCTGCAGTTTTGTCAGACTGAGTTTGGCTCACTGTTACAGACTGTACACTGTTAGTTTGAATGTCAGACTGTGAACACAGTTAGCAGCAGCAGGAGGCCGCTGGCTTTTTTTTTTTCTTTTTTTTTTCACTCCAAGCATGTTAATTAAAGGCAATTGAGCTCATGCTGGTTTTACAGCTGCCCCCCACACCTCAGAGGCAGGATTGTTATAAACCGTATAATCTCCAAACAATCTTTTTTTATTCACCTTATTTGCTGCGGATTTGAGCTGAAATCAGAGAAATCGGTTTAATCCCGCTAATGCTTTGTCTACTAATCCTTTTTAATTCGTCTTTCTCGGTGACTAACAAGTAGTCGGAGGATTTTATCACCTTATTTTCATAAACTCCTTTTCTCAATTTAGTTCCCGCTTCGTAATGGATGACAGAACACAAAGAGAACACGTTGCTTTCTCTCTGCTCTCTCAGAAGAATGAAGAAAAATGGAGGCAGTTGGATTGAAAGTCTTTTCGGCGGCCATGTTGTTGTGTGTGGACCGTCTAAAATACTCCAGTTAAAAAGTATTTGCCCTTTTTAAGGTTCCATCTCTTTTTTACTTTACTTATGGATTTGTTACACTTTCTGATAATTTCATTTATAAAAAAAAAAATAAAAAAAAACTCCAAAAACTCATCTGGCCCAATGTAAAAAAAAACAACTATTGAAATAATGAGTTAATAATTTAGAGGTAGGACCTGATTAAAAAATGTTTTAATGGGGTTAATTGCAAACTCTGTAATTAATTAATCACAATTGAATCTACAAAATTTTCAATTCAAAACCCTTTTTTGCTGCTAAGTTATTGAACAAAGTAAAGTAACGCATGAAAACCAAGTATGTACGAAGTATTGAGATAATTTTTTTAACGGGTTAAAATCGATGTCATTAATTTAAAGAAATTAAAACATTAAAGTTGGCATTCAGACTACTACTTATGGTACACAAAGTATTTAAATGAATTGGAAAATTGTATGTATGTTTCGCATAATCAATGCAACGTGCATTGTCATATTTAATTCTGAAAAATTTCATGAAAAAGCATGACACCTTAGAAACCCATGTAAAGTAAATCTGGATCTCTGAAGTCATAATAGATTGTTACCTTGGCTGACACTGTTTGAAACTAATAAAATGAATAAAAAATTTAGAGTTTCAAAGCATATGCCAGCGTTTAATTAGCTTAGAAAGACTGTTGACTCAGAGTCAGGATTTGGAGCTCCACAGGGAAGTTTTATTTTTCATATTCGTGTGTTTAGGAACAAGAAACGAGAAAATACGACTGATGAAGTGCAACCATCTGATCCAAAGTAAAAGAAATCAAAGCTATGATGGTTAAAATGACTCCTCTGCTACCGACCGCAATCAGCTAGTCAATCCAACCTCAGCAGCCACAATGTGATTATATCCCCACTGTGGACTGAAACACTCTGCTGGGTTCAGATGAATTATCAGTGACTGCAGTTTGCTGACGAATCATCCACTTTCCTCTCTCTGTGGTGCTTCTTTCCTTGTACCTTATAACTATTACCCAGCAGTAACGTACACACCCCAGCTGCCAATAAAAACTAATTTAGTCTTTTGGGAAATCAAGCCAACTTTTGTTGAGGAGTGGCACCAGCTCCAAGTGTCCCACTGAGCGTACTTTATTTCTCCTTCTGCTTTTCCCTCTCTGCTGTCGCCTCTCAGTATCTGTGTCATTCATTCCCACTCCTCGCTGTGCTACAGTTCCTTTCCACTCTGTGACCCCCAACTGCCCTTCACTAAAGAAAAATGTCCAGCTGCAAAATTGAGGGGCACTCCGACAATATGGTTACTGTGTACACTGGACGTTTATATGGATGGGTGAATGATCCCCTCGTTGGAAAATTCAATAGTCTAGCTTTTAGTGTCATCGCATAAAGATCTCTAGATTTCCATTCACAGTGAGCTGTTTGTCAATTTGACAATGAGTGAACTCAGACACGGGCAACTCCTCCTTGCCTTCGGTCGCAATCGGTGAAGAAGTTGGCCTGAGACAACAATCAAAGGCAATTTGGTTCTACATAATGCAATATAATGAATCAGCCGCAAATGGCAACGCAGGTAAGAGGAATCAATACGCCTTCTGTTTCCATAACTAATTTACATCCATAATGTGTCATGATATTGAGAAGAAAGCTGCTGAAGGTTTGAGCTCCAGGATACAGGCCTGGATTGCGCTGACACAGCAGAATAAGCTGCCAGGTATGACAGATCATTAGGAGTTGTCTTTAAAAAAAACGATATTTTGGGAGGTGAGTTTGTAGTTTTAAGAGATTTAACTGAGAGTATTGTGGTGTGACAGTCATTTACAAGTTATATGTAATAGTTGCAATGTGCACACTCTGGCAAAAGAAAATAAGTTTAGCATCAAGTTAAGGACTTGTAAGAACATGTACCTGGCATATCATGAACAGGCAAATGAGGGCAAACATTCTGACATCATCAGAATAATACAACAGGGAATTACTGGGAGATTTAACAGTAAATCAGAGTGAGTGAAGGTTACCAGACAACCCAGGTTACCCACAACTTGACAGAGTTTAACAGCAGTTTTATTTTGCGTATGCATAAGGCTTGTGTACTTTTATTGTGAAATGTTTCAACATGATGAGGTTTGAGAGATGCTGCAGCAAGCTGATGTCAGGACTGATGAGTACGTGAGGGCGCCCATACAGTCGGGTAGCATCTGGACAAATGCCGAGCAATTGCAATTGCAGGACCTAGCCTCATGCATACCCAAACTGTAATCCCATCAGATTGCATCAACCTAATGAGTCCGGTAAGGATTGTCTGTCATGATCTTCCCTGCCCCTCCCAACTCCGCTGACTTTTTGCCGCTGTGTATATCAGTCGACCTCAAATCCAGGCCTCGAGAGCTGGGGTCCTGCAACCTTTAGATGTCTCTGCCTCTAAATACCCAAGTCAAATAATTAGGTCATTAGCATGACTCTGGAGAACATGACTACACTGAGGAGGTATTTAAACCATTTGATTCAGGTGTGTTGGACCAGGGATACATCTAGAAGCTGCAGAACACCAGCCCTGGCCTGGATTTCAGGACTCCTGCTCTGCACTCACTCAGCGCAAACTTGTCACAAAGGTACTTTTGAGATACTCTGATTGTCGCTCTGAAACTTACTTATCACACCTTGACTTTGATTACAGTGTCACAGTTTCTTGATCTGTTTTGCCTGCTCTGCTGCTGACCAAGATTGTCTCCCCAACCTTATGGGATTGCGGACTGACAACCATGCCTTTCCCATGGTGAGCCCTGCTCATGGCATTAGTGCGTCTCATCTTACTCACCCTGGTATCGGTATTTCCGAACTCTGTGACATTGTCTTCTCCGTGACTGAAACAATCCCCGGAGAAAGGACACTTTCTACTCCTTCACTGTTGCATCACAGAGGATTCAAGTCCGTCATGGTCCAAATCTCCAAAGAGATGGTGGAAACCACTTCTGTCGGGTAACTATTCATTTGCTGATTGCACAGTACTTTCTGTTTATGTTGCCCATCACTCATCACTCATTATAATGTGACACTCATTTAATTTATCTTTGGAATCGATACAGTATTTTTGAATTTGAACCAACCTATGCCCTTCACGTAGTCTGTCCAGAAAGCCGTGCCGATGATGCAGTTGCTGTCCATAAAACTCATTCAACTGTACCTGGGTTGTGGTTCTCATTCTGGGTCAAAACTGTACTATTTCCATTACGTTGTCTCTGGTTACCTTTAGTCTCTGTTTTGACCTATTGTCATGCACTTCAGCTTGTATTTGTAAAACATAATTTCACTCGATATCGCTGCTTACAAGATGACCACCAGAGGGGGATGTTCTAAACTCTTAAGATTCTTGCAAGCAAAGCTATTTACATAACTATAACTGGCTTGGATTTCAATGAACTAACAAAAACCTTATAATTTAAATGGTGTATATCAGAAACCATTTTTTTCCACTACTGATTATGTATAGGAACAGAACTAATAGTGCAGCCTTTTAAAATGCTTTTTGTTAGTCCTTCACTCATTTTATGGTACAACAGTGTAATAATTGTAGGATGAGTCAATTAAAGAGCAGCATCAGCAAACTCTAAATTATTTTTATGCATTTATAACTGAAACATTTATGAAAAAATGCTATTCCGTTTTGAAGAAAAGCTATCTGCTGCCCTCTAGTGCTAACACTAAAAATGACAAAGACTGACTTTATGCCTTAATGATGTCAGTGTCTAACAAAAAACAAAAGCCTGAACATGTTTATTAGATTTCCTTAATGACAGTGTATGAAAACAAAGCAAAATCATCACTGAACTTAAAAGATCTGTTTTTAGTTTATTGCTGGATGGTTGCAATGTCAGTTTAAGAAATTGTAAAATACAGGAAACATACTTTTTTTGAAAGAAAAACATTTCCTTGTAGCTGGAATGTGGATGAATTTTGATTGAGTTTTCATGAACTCAGTAACTATTATGACTTACATAATGTGGAGGATTCTCATAAATGAGACTCAACAATTAAGAACAATTAAGTTAGATCTAACAGTGACATTGAGTACAGTAAAGGTGGAAGATATTTGGTTGAGAAAACTGTCACCCTCAAAACTTTGATGTTATCCAACGGGACCAATAGATAACATGTAAGTCCTCTTGTCCTCAGGACATTTAAAGGGTTTCAAGCAGTAAGAGCCCACTACAGCTTGAGTCCATTATAATTATTACAAACAAGAATCCATATATTTTTGATAAAGTGAAAAAAAATTATCAGCATCACACAAATTTGAATCCGGAATGTTTTAAAAGAAAAGGCTGATAAATTGAGATGTATCCTTTCATCCCAGATATCCTATAGCTCAGTGGTTCCCACTTCTTTTCTGCTGGCTCCCCATTTAATTGTAAGAACATTTTACACCCCCACCTTGTCAAACACCCATCCACTGTCAGGGTTTCCCCCAGAAAACTTGCTAAGCCTGGTGGTCGTGGCGCTGAGGAGGTCCATCTCCTGTTTTTTTTAATTAAAACATGTTAAGTAGACAGGAAATGTAAAAATATTACTAGGTAATTATATGTTACGGGAAAACATCGCCCATGAAACGCTATTCACAACTAGTCTTAAAAACAAAACAAAAAATACAATTAAAATGAATATCAATTATTCACACTTCTGTTTAATCCAAATTAAGTTGGCGGCTCCATAGGGCCCTCTGCGGATTCAGGGGCCCCATAAATGCTAATATTTTAACACAGACCACAGAAATATAAATGTAACATTTGATACTGAGAATATCAATGTTGTTAAATTTGATTTAATGGTTTCAGCATAGATAAATGTTAAATGTAAGATTTTAAGGAGCTGGCAAGTTTACTTTGTAAAAATTCAAAGAACAATCTTCATAGTTAGATTGCTTTGTTACCATAGCTACAATCTGATGGTCTGAGTTTGATCTTTGAGATTGAGCTCTGTTTGTTCACAAATACAAATGAGTAAACTGCAGTTATAATGGCCCTTTTCCTCCCCAGGGGCTGTGACCCTCACTTTGAAGCACATGGCGTTTAGTGTTTTAAACAAGAAACTTTGTTTCTGATGATTGCTGAGGCTGTTTTTTAAAAAAAATACATCTTTTTATCAAATGTCCTGCATGATGGCACACTGACGCTCCATGGAAACCAAAAACTATCGAACTGTCTTCATTTGGCAGTGGGTTATAGGGATGAGTTTGCAGTGCAGAGTCTGAAGTTCAGAGGAGAATGTTCAGTGGGAGGAGCCAAGCTTATCTTGTTTAACCAAGCATTCATCATTTCACCAGCTTTTCCAACTCTTCCTCTGCATCTCTTTAAAACAGTCCAGGAATCAGCCTGTAAGGTACTGTGTCGGTGTAACGTCTCCAGTCTTTCCCGTACTTGCTGCTGCAGCGGTGTTCGTCTCGCACACAGCGGTGGACCAGCAGGATGGTCATGTAAACGATGTAGAAGTATGGGAGAATGTGGCCAAAGCCACAGGCAGCACAGTATGCCAAGGAGCCCATCAGGTCGCCAGTGTAGTTGAAGTGGCGCGCCACTCCCCAGAACCCCGAGGTCAGAAGCTTGCTGCGGTGGCTGCGGCCGTCGGCGGACAGGTACGAGCACTCGATGTAGGTGGGCTTACGCCTCCAGATGGAGCAGGCGCCCTCCGTGCGGCGGAACAGATCTTTCTGATGGTTGGTGGAGCGGAAAATGTAATACCCAACGAGCCCAAGCAACAGCACGGCGAGAGCGTGAGCGTCTGATAGCTGGACTGGATGGTACACCAGGTACAGGCCCTAAGAGCCAGAAACATCAACAACACATCAACTGTCTAAGGCTTTCAGCCACGAGTAAGATCAGTTAGTGTAAGTCAACTTTCATGTACAGTGCATTTTAAACTATTGGTAAGCTATGAATGTGCAGTCAGGACTACAGTAATACATGGTAGTTCTGTCCAGAAACCCAATCAGGTTTCCTTGCAGGACTGCTCTGTATTTTTCTATAAACCCCTCCCACCAAGTATCTTATGGGGTTCCTTTGTTATAATCTGCTCTATTAACAGGGAAAGTTGTAACAATTACAGGAAAGATGGGGGAAAAAAAGAGATCACTCAATGGGATTTTACCAATGAGTGGTATTACTAACCTTTAAAAAGCTGGACCTCCTTATTCTGATTATAGCCATTACCGTTTCGATTGTCTGAAAAGTCCCTAAATATTGCAGATGCACCGATCCAATATTAATATCTGTATCTGTCCCGGAACTGAAAAAAATTCTAGATCGGGTACAATGCAAAAATACTAAAGGACAGTGCAAAATATAGCAAACTAAGACAGTTTTCTTAAAAGGGTAGTTTTCTCAAAAGATAACTGCTCTTTTATTTAATTGTCATTGCCTAATATGTTATTTTTATACTATTAGCAATGGTCTTATAACAATAATATTATCATTTATCACAATAATTTCTGGGACAATTAATCACCCAGGTAATCGTGTCATTGTGACAGGCCTAGTGTTGCAACTCTTCCCATGTTGATTATCAGATGCTTTCTGACACTTTTCTAGTTGACTTATTGCAGAAAAACCTTTTCACAACATATTAACCATTTAGTGTGACATGGAGACTTTGTGGTGTGTGTGTGTGTGTGTGTGTTACCTGCAGGGTGTAGAGGTATGGCAGCCACACACAGTCCCCCCAGCCTAGATACCACCCAAAGTGGTCATGGCAGATATCAATGGTCTTCAGGTACCACGCCTCATTCCAGAAGAAATCCAGCACATAAATCCCCTACGAGGCAACAAACAGATTTTGCCACCGACATTATTAATATAACATTCACTTCTTATTTTAGTTTAGTGCTGAATGAATTATACTGGGAAGGATAAAAACCTGTGTAGCCATAACTATGAAGGCTATGTTATATAGAAAAATCTGAATAATGCAACAAGCTGAAAGCAAATCTAATCCTGGGTTTTGTTCTATAATGATTATAAATGATCAAATAAATTAAAACTATTCTACATTGTTCATGTGACATGATTAGGGATGCTCCGATCAGGTTTTTTGCTGCCGATTCCGATCAAGCCTGATCACTGATCATTGCTGATAATCTGGATTGGCTGTTAATTTGTTGCTTTAGGTATAAATGATACTATGTGATCTAGCAATATATTCACCTAACTTAGACATAAAACATGCTAAGTTTTTGCAGGCAAAATACAGCCGCTATTCCATCAAAGGTAGACACAGGACAACTGGAAAACCTGCAATCGGTAAAATAATATTTAACAG
Organism: Poecilia mexicana; assembly: GCF_051168715.1. Classification (NCBI taxonomy): domain Eukaryota; kingdom Metazoa; phylum Chordata; class Actinopteri; order Cyprinodontiformes; family Poeciliidae; genus Poecilia; species Poecilia mexicana. The sequence goes on along the minus strand of NW_028263372.1, from coordinate 6,792,289 downwards.
TAATATTCTCAACAGCCTAAATTACATAAGTCAAATCAATCTCATAACACTGACATTATCAAATAATGTCAAGTAAAAAAACAAACATTCATTTAAAGTCAAATTCAGATTTGATCAAAATAGACAATTCTGAGTTACTGAATCAAAACTTCCTGATAGCTTGGCTAGCTGATTAATGCTGGTTCTGATTGGCTGTTTCTGACTGAGCAGAGTAATTCTGCAGAACACAGAGAGGAGGCAGAGGAGATCGATCGGCACACCTCTACATATGATGTTTCAATTTAGAATTAGTTCGGATTCAGTAGTCTGAATCAGGTAGAAAAGTAAAGGAGAAGAGATTAAGATGATCCAAAGTAACCATTAGAGCTTCCCAATAGGAAGCTTTGATCAGTGAGGGAACAGCAGCTTTGTCACAGCTCATGTAACTCAGGCAGCAACTTTGTGCTGGTGGCAGACTAAATGTTCTCATATTGCACTTCAAAGTTCAGGTCTTACAGATATTACCTACAATTTCTAGTGCTTCTAGAAACACTCACATGATGGTCAATGGGTTCATGAAGACTCCAGACTCTTTATGAGTTAAGGTGTTAAAGCTGTAGTAAGTCACTTTTATAAAGATGAGGTTTTTGACATATCACCAAGTTATCACCATGTCATGACAATTTAATATAAGACAGATAATCTGTCAAAATTTCAATCTCTTCCACCTCCTTCTTGAGCTACTACCGCTTCTGAACAAAAACAACCAATCAGGGCAAAGAGGAGGGTGTTAATGCTGTCAATCAACTTCATGTACGCGCTGCTCAAAGTGCTAATGACGGAGAAACAACTTACTGTTACAGAAAACTGCTTAGCTGCTGTCTTTGGTGGCTATGCTAACTACCCTGAGCATTCACAACACGATCTGCTAACAGTAGCATAGAAGAGAGGAAAAAAGAGAGGTAGAGGAGGGATGAGTAGCTCCACACTGAGGGTGACTGACAGCACTGAGGCCCACCCCCTGGCTCTGACTGGTTTCTGGTTAGAACAGATAAGTTTGATTTTCTTTTTTTCACAACAAAAAAGAAAGGTAACAGTTTTGACAAATATGTAAAAAAAACTATTTTTTATAAAGTTACATACTGCAGCTTTAAGGAGCTGATCTTTCTATTTTACCTGCAGCACGTTGACCAGAATCATGGAGTTGGTGACATGACCGTACAGCTCTTGCTGCTTGGCCATGTAAGACAGATTAATCAGGGTCCAGGCGACAATGCCAGGTCTGCCATTGAAGAACAGCTTGAAGTCAAACCACTTGCCGATGCGAGGGTTGAACTCTATTCCCATCATGTAGTTATAAAATATGTTCCCTGTAAACTTACTGTGAAGGGACAAAGAAAGCAAGTGGGTAAACGCTGTGTTACCTTTATAATACCTGAGATAATGTGGAGTTCAGCAGCTGATCTCACCAGTCCTCAGCATTGGTGGGGAACAGGTAGGCCTTTACAAAGGCAAAGGTAGACACAGCATAGCCCAGGATATTGGTACACCACAACAGGGGGATCCAGTTGTCAAATATAATGGTAGGAGAAAACCAGTGGAAATAATTGGCATTTGCAAACCACAGAGCATGGGTGATGATCCAACACTGCAGCCCGTTGATCTCATATTTGTTAATAAAACCTTGGGAGAAGAAGAAAACAAATATACGTTAAGAAGAAATAAGACATTTCTTTCTCAACTGTTTCATGGAAGGAGGAAGCATATACCAGCAGGGGTACGAGCTCCATCCTGCACTCCACCCACGTAGCCCGGAATAAACTTATGGGTGACGTCAGGAATACACACGTAGAGGAACACCTGAAGAACAAGATGCTTTATTTCAGTTTGAAGAAAATGCAAAGCTCCTGTGTGAGGCAGCGCCTGACCCCTCTTCTACTTACCTGAAAGCTCACCCATATGGCGTATATCTTAGCAGCAGTCCATGTGAAGGAGGGGGCCCGGGCCCAGATGGACAGCAAAGTTGCCTTTCCTTGGCACAGCTCTAACAGAGGCTGGCTGATGGAGCACTCGTACTGATCGCAGGCCATCACAAAGTAAAAGACGATGAAGGGAGCGAAGCAAAGCAGGCTGACGACACCGATCAGGGAAAACCAGTCCACCTCCCTGGGAACGGATCAGAAACACAGGAAGTGGGTCAGAAGATTTTCTACATGAAAAGGTATGTAGTTTCAACTAATTACTATAAAACAAAAACTAATCATAAAAACTATCAAAACATGATAGCTTCAAATCAAATGAGGAGGATTAGCAGTGCTTGTCATGACAGCCATGTGTGTTTTCACCGCATGCGAACGCAGCTGACTCAGTATATGTGAGCATCAGTGACACAGAGTAGAAGTACGTCTTTTCGACCTGCTTTTGTTAACTTTGGCGATTTCGAAAGATTGTGAAAAGGGCAAAAGGTGTGGCTCAAATGTTGTGATCTTCTTGGGGGGCGGGGTTAATGGTAGGATAACGCTGATATATGGATATGTTACGTTCTTTGCATTAAAGCCCTATTTTGTTTTTTATTTATCATATAAAATCAATTTAAGTTTGTCTTTTATAAAGACATAAAGTGACATAAACATATGTCATGACACAAACATTTGTCATGACATAAAGTGCAACAAGCTCAGGATTAATTTGTACTTTTGCAGGACACTGGTCCATATCACGTAAATGGATTTTATCGGGTGTTTCTGTTGTGAAACTATTTCACAAGGTAAAACTTTCTTGAATCACAAAATAGGACAAGTCAATGGATTTTTTTCCTCTTTTGGATCAAATAAGCCTGTGCAGCTTCAGTTACTCACCATGCTCTTCCCCACTGTGCTGACTTCTCCACAGCTTCAGACCCTTTTCCATTGGCATGGTGCTGAGGGCGCCTCCTTTTGGACTCCATGGTCTCTGCAGCCTTCACCTCTGCTGAGAGAATCACATTATCAGGTTTAGGATCCATCTTGCAGCAGCGTCCTGTACTTTGTACGCAATCAGTGACAACCAAGTGTCCAAGCAACAAATGTCAGCAAAGTATAACAAACTTCCAAATCAGGGGCCTCATTTAGCAGTTCCCCTGTGTTCTCATTATACCCATCACTGAAAGTACTTTATGTGTTATTAACTACTTTTGAAATTTATTGAATCATGAGGTTTAATGTTGCACTCTTGTTATATTAACCAGGGCCTGCAGATGGAAATTACCATCATATGGCAAAATCTGAATTCATATGGATTGTCCCTTTTAAATAAACATAGTAACAAACGAAAGAAAAATAACTGCTTTTCAACTTCATTTTTCATTGTATTACCTTTAAGAATACCCACAGTACATGTTAAGTGAGTTTTAAGGTCATTTTGATAAGGTAAACATCACTGTTCACATAATAAGGGTCATAAAGTGGAACTAAAGTGCATTTCTTCAGAGATAATTTCATTCACATCAACACGTACAGACAACCACAGTAGTACTACTACTAAACTACTGAACAAAGCATTTTAACTGAATATCACGAACTCAATTACGTTTTACTACAACAGCAGGCGGACCCCTAATGTGTCCTTCTGAGTTAATACATTATGAAACAGTCGAGCAACGCGTACATTGAAAGCAGTGAATATATAGGTCAGACTAAAGACGAAGCGCAACAAACTAATAAACTGTTTTACTGTAATTAAATTTGTGTAATAAAATAATAAATAGAAGGGGGAAATGACTCGTCCTTGTAGCTTCTTGTTTTTGCACTGAGAGCGAGGGAGGGGAGACAGGTTTCGTAATGCTCAACAAACACCATTTATTTTATACGCATGAGGCAGGAATACGCTGTCAGGTTTATGGGCCATTCTTTATTTGCTTGTGCACGCGCATTTATTATCTTTTTTTTTTAACTAAAGTCGAATTTAAGACAGCTGACTGTCACCAGCACGTCATAGCTCTAGACATTATGTCATTATTATAAATGCATACTGGTGTATAATACAGTGAAAAACATGTTCTACATATGCTGTATTGTGCGGTTGATCACTCACCTCTGTGCTGTAAGTTTGGATATAAAAGGCAGCCAGCTGTCCTCCTCCTTCCTACAGAGGCAGACTGGACTACAACCTCCCTGCTAACCGCTAGACGGAACTCGACGTAGCGCCACAGACTCCGCCCATAAGGCCACTACGTTTGGATAATACACCAATGAGATTGTGTCAGACTCATAACTGGGTTGGATTCTTGTCTTCTGATTGGGTAAGAGCGACTGGAGCCATGAGCGCCCGAGAACTTAAGAATTATTTCAACATGGTCAGCGTCAGAGTGTATGAAAGAAAAGTAGAATGTGGGAGGGATGCATTGTTGTGATTGGCAATTAGGGCATTAAGCTAGTAAGGGATTGGCCGGATACAGTAGGGCTTGGCACAATTAATTCAGTCTCGTGTCAGCTTGTTGACATTCCTAAATATTATAAAGAATAATCTTCTCTATGTAACCAGCAAAAAACACAACCCATACTAGTGCTGAAATGTTTGCTGAAAGAATGGCATTATGTAAGTAAAACAAACAAACAAACAAACAAAATAGTATAATATAGTACATGGAACAAACTGTAGAACTGCACTTTATGCAACTAATTCTAGTATAAATGTTACAGATTTTCCAGAATCTAATTGTTCTATTTCTATTTTTATCAAAAATGTTTATCATTTTAAATTATTATTGCTTTTAGTATGTGTATCTGTATGTTTTTTATTTATTTATTTATTTATTTATTTATTTATTTTTACCTTATCATCACTTACTGTTAATTCATTGGAATTTCTTCCACACAAGACATGCTAAAATGGAAACCCACAAAACATTGGCTCAGTGGACAGAATAGAAACACCAGCGGATTAGACGGAAACATTATTTCTCAGCAAACAGGAAATTCTTGTTTTTAATACTTTCTCATAAAGTGTCAATATGTCGTGGTTGAGCCTCTAAACTTTAGACTCTAAAGGTTGCCAGTAAAGTTTATTGAAAATCGTGAAGTAGATGTAGGAAATCACCTTCTAAAGGAAACATCTAAGAGTAAGATGGCCAGAAGAGCAAAGTTATTCTAAAGTTTTCCTTTATCTAAATCATGTGACGCTATAAAATGCAATGAAGCAGTAAAATGAAAACTTAATAAAACTTCAGCAGATTGTTTTTGCATAAACTGACCACAAGAGGGCAGAGCTAAACTATCAAAAACATTTTAAGTAACCGAGGTCTCGCGTTGAGACGCTTAAAGTTCATAACGCACATTCTGCATGGACTTCATGCATGGCGACAACGACCCACAAGTCATTAAATTTTAGTCTTTCCAGCTAAAACATTCTTTGTTACAGCTTAATTCTTTGAGAGTCTTTCTATGTTTTATTTAGCCACTGCAAAATCATATCCTTGTTTTGACACCATGGGATAAGAATGGGAACATTTGGAGACAGGAGAAGATTCCTGACAATCTTTATATTGCTTACATTTTTTTAATATAAACAGTTTAATAAGCATATTTTTGTGGCACGGCTGTAAAACTGGCAAATTCCTGTCTTATTGCTTGTGGCTTTCATGTGTAGGGTCTGACATTCCCTGGCTCCATGAACTTGTAATCAACACCAAACTCAGAACTTCTGAAAGCGATTAAGATCCCGTCTCTTCGGACGTAGCTGTTGTGAACTCTCTTTGTAGCCGCAAAACGTGAACTACAGTGCATTTAAAAATGAAAGTGCTTAGTCCCAAACCAGTTCTCCTACAGATCATCAGGCTCCCAGCGGTGCTTTCACCATCCTCCCATAGCCTCTTCCTCTGACATCCATCTCTATCTTTGTCACTCTTTTCTTCAACTTTCAAATGTTCTTCTACATGACAAATATGTTTTCCCCCAAACTTCCCCTTGTGACTTTGTGTTTAGTTTTATTTTCTACCCTTTCTCTCTCTCTCTCTCTCTCTCTCTAGTCTTGGCACAGTTTCTGTGTTTCCTCTCTGCTCTTTGATCAGAGGCTGTGCTGATGTGCTGCACCCAGACGGTGTGATGTATCTGGGCCACTCAGCAGACAACGTGTCTGAATGAAGGAAGACATTCTGTGCAGTCATTACCTTTTGTTACCTTTGACTTACTGAATGTAAATTGGCCGAGTCTGCTCTCTGGGAGTTCATCTATCGAACGCTTCCAGTTGTCTTTTGACAGCATGGGATTGTGTAGGAGTATTAAATTACCATTGCTTTGACAGTATTCTGTACTGTATATCTGAGAGTGATGAGACACACAGTGAAGGGATGGGACTATTAACAGTTGAGGTGCAGTGTGTGTTATTGATCCAGTTTAGGTTACATTGTTGCTGGCATGGACAGGGGAAATGCCAGATGCTTAACAGGCTGTTTTGGAATCATTGTTCCAAGTTGTACCAAGTTTCTATCTTCTCTCCCCATCTGCCAGCTTTAGATGAAAGAAAATTGGTTACAATTTTCTTGTAACCAATTTTCAAGAAATTGGCTACAAGATCTCTGGATGGCTCCTGAGATCATCAGGAGCCATCCAGAAACCAGGAAGTCCTGTCTTAGTAATCAATTGGAAGATGGTGGAATACCAGTATCACTGTCTCTGGTCAGGTTTAACATCAATATGGACTTTAAAATGTGCCGACTTAGGAAAAAAAATGATGAAATGCGTTTGGAGGTGTCAAGGTGAGGCTTTCAAACATCAAAATACTGTGCTTACTTTGTAGCATAGTGGTGGGTTTGTTTTTTTTATCATGGTGAGATTATCTGTCACTGCACTGATACTGGTGTTCTCTAGAAAACGGATGGAACAACTTCCTTCTTTTTGGACTTCCAATAAAATTAACAGCAAGATGGCCAAAACATATTGGATGTTTAAAACACTGACAGCGAACTTGTGAAAAAATGAGCTGGACTATGCAGACTATGGCAAATGTTGCACATTTAAATGTCAACCACCTTTTACACCACAGAACTGGTGGCATTTTGAAGAACACACAACCCTGTACTGGATTAACTGATATGATGAGAAGTGACCCTTAGACAGGGTTCCAGGTATTGTGTGTCTTCTTCAAGCTTTATCTAAACAAGATAAAATTCCTTGAGATCAAAGATTTCTTTTACCACACTGTCCTGACAATCACACAGTTGTGACTGTTCTCCCAAAAAACAATTTGGGGGAACTTTGATCTGAAGGGGCTTAAAAGACCCCTGATCATCCATGGACCTGTCACAAACAAAGTCGTTGTGAGGTACAGTGTGATATGGAGGAGGATGGGTATTGAAATAATAATAGTCCTGCTTGATCTTCGATACTGAGTCTTAATGCTTGGTGTTGATGACAAGATTGGTGACCTGGCATCAGCCTTATCTGGCAACCAGTCAGACGACCTGTCAGTTAACATACCACCAATTAGAATAATTATTCCCTTGGGGTTTTTTTTTCATTTTGGGAAGAACACCTTAGTACTATTATAACTTTCTTCCCCATGCCTTCTTATGTTTTACTTAAAAGTTGGGATATAGAAAATTTGCCCTGTGAAACTGGCTGCACCTCACCTCTCACCATTTTAAACCCTTTTTAAATTATTTTATGTTCTACTTTTGGCTCTATTTATTTTTTGTTGTTGTTGGTACTTGAGTGAATTTCATGATGTTTTGATTGTTTGTACCTTTATTATTTTGTACACTGTACTCCGGTGTACCTCTTGGTCATGTCTGCCTCAAAAATTCTCAAGGGAGACCCTGGTAAAATAATGGTTAAACAAAACTTTTAAAAAAATGGATGGCTGGCTGGATTTAGTAAGTTACATGTGACTCTCTAATTTGAATACTGTGTAGACAGAAAACCAGCTGAAGACTGCATGATAAGTGTGTGTATATATGCATTTTCCCCCTATGTACTGGATTCCAAAATGTAAAGATTGAAGTGCTGCACCAGATCCAGTTCATGGATTATTCATCAAACTGAATAAGGGAATGGTAACACCATAACCAAGTGCATGGAGGAAATGTCTTTGCTTCACATGTGAGCAGAGAGTCTGATCTATAGGCAGAAAAGCGCCGATGTTGGCATGGCACATGGTGAGGAACTGAGGGGAGTGTCTGACATGTCGTACCCTAATCAGCTCCCCTGGGATGCAACACGTCTGCCTTTCTGCATAGCAGCCTCTGTGGCTGCCATGATTCTGAATGAATCAGTTCACGTTTGCTGCTGGATTTCATTTATTAGGTGGTGTGGTGTTTTTTTTTTTTTTTTTTTTGTTGTTAAACACAAGGGCTCATAGTGTAACGCTGTAATCCTCGTCACTGTCCTTCTGTCTTATTCTGTCCATGACAACAACCAAAAATGATCAATTAGGATTAAAAAGAGGAACTTGTCTTTTTTCTCCTCTACTTTCCTCAAATATGAGTATGATGAGTCTCTTCACTATGGTTTATTCAGAGGAATGTCGCCCCAACATGGATGACAGTTGTGATTAAAGTGACTCACATAAGAACATGTTGTCAGCTTTCATTATAGTGGCCAACTAGTTATTTTCCTTGACTGATGGGAGAAAATATGAAAGATTATATCTAAAATGGAAATAATGAAATGGTTATTTGTGGAATTTGTAGTAATTCACAGAATTTCTTTGTAATTAGCCTTTTCAAAATGTATTTTTTTTTATTGCCTTTCCAAGGGGTCAGTCGTCCTGGCCTTTAGGTTTTTAAACAAACCCTCCTCTCTCAATGCGCTGAAGGGGAAATGGAAACACGTTGGCCAAATATGTTCTGACACAGCAAACATTTACCTCACATGGCTGATCTGAAGTGTTTTGTTTGGATGCAACCAGCAGCTGACCTGGAAGCGGTGCTGACTGTAAGCAGCCAGTAGAAGACGCTTTGGGCCATCCATACTGCTCAGGGAATACATTTTGATAAATTTATGCTTGCTTCGCCCTGATGTGTTGACGGGTTTCTCTTGAGGAAAGTCTGACTAACACAGTAACTGTCCTATATTTTGGAGCAACAGTAGAAAACACTGACAATAAGGAAAAGAAGGGCACATCAAATTCAACTAGACGGTGACGTGAGGCTGTCTAGTTGTAACAGCTTTAAATCGTCACTGTAAACCTGAGTGAAGCTAACTGAGGTTAGCCTCGTCCTTATTGGGTTAAAACTGTGAAAACATGATCATGTTCAAATGTTTACATATGTCTGTGTGGGTGTGTTGTGGGTGTGTCATGTGGGCGTGTATGTGTGTGTCTGGAAGCATATTGAAAACATGTCACAGTGCATCTGCCTGTGTGTATTTCTCCGTGTCGTGACATATGCATGTTTAGACGGTGAGACGCTTCAGTAACTGGGGCAGAACTGATTGTTGTTGATGGCTGTAGGCTAGCACAGACCTACATTCTGCTGCCACGCAGGGGAGGAGGGGAACACCAGGAAGAAAATTTGGGGTTTCTGCTGAACCCCCTTTTATCTCCTCTTATGACAGCCTCCTGCTGTGCCTCACTTCAGCTCCGTGTGTTTCTGCTTCGTACTCATCTCCACTCCTCCCACGTCCCTCTCTTTTGTCTGGTGAGACGGTTAAAGGATTTTAGGGTCTTACTCAGCACAGAGAGAACTACTCACTCTGGAACTGACAGGGACAGGAGACAGAAGGAGAGAGTCTAAAAATCAGACCAAGTTTGACCAAGACAGAAGATTAGCAATTAGCTCGCCACTCAAGCAGAGCTCCATCAAAGTTATGACATCCAGGGTTAGGGGAGAACTTAAGTTTTGTTACCATTCGTCTTCAAGACTGTTGCTAAGGAAGCAACAAATCACAGACTTAATATTGACATATGGAGTCTCATAAGGGACTGTCCATAGGTTACTTAGTGGCCTATTTAAACTACAGTTGAGTCCCGTCTAATAGCAGATCTGTGTGTGGAAAGTGACTCTAAATTATTTGAGGAAAACTCACCTCTCCACCAAGTATTTCTTCGAGGAGACCTCAGTCCTCGACGTGGCCGTCGCAGGTTCAATTCCAGCGTGATGAACTTTGCTGTATGTCTTCCCCCTCTGTCATTACCCAGTTTCCTGTCCAACTACTCTCAAATAAAGGCTGATTGAGCCAAAAAAGATCCTCTTTTAGTTTACTTCCTTATTTGAAGTAAACTAAATGGTTTGAGTAAGACTGACTTAAATTTGTCAAGTTAAACTGATAAACTTAATTGAATTCCTTGATACTAATTGAAGCAGTTCAATTAAGTTGGTTCAACTATTTTCTTTTTCAGTGCATAGCCAGAAGCCACAGACCTCCAAATTTCATTTGGCCTTTTCAATTGCTCAAGAGCAAGTCTTCTGACCTCAACCTGACACAACTAACACCTCCAGGAGGGATAAGAGCAGAGACTGTGAGCCACGCCTTCCCATCCAAGATCAGTGTCTGACTTCACAAATATTCTTCTGGAAGAATCATTAAGCATTCCCATAATCACTTTCTGAAACCTTGTGGAAAACGCTCACAGAAAGACTGAACCTGTTTCAGCTGCAAAGGATGGGCCGACATCATGTTAGACTTTATGGAATAAAAATGAGAAGTTGATCAAGTTCAAAAGTGTGTGAAACACTTTTGGCAGCAAAGTGCAGGTTTAATGCAGGACAATGTTGTGTAAACCAGGGGATTTATATGTTGCCTATGTGTTGCTCTATTTGAACTGAGTTTCTTAATGCCTATTACAAACTTAGTAAAGACCTTCATATACAGTCAAATTTGTTTTGAACCATTCATGGTTCTGTTCCAGTGTTCGCACATATGGGTCCCAAATACACACGTTGGCTAAGCAGTGACAAAAGAATGTTCAGTTGATGGAGGTCTGATGTGACTCTGTGTGGACAGGATGGGATGGAGATGGATGTTCGGCTGTTCTGACCTCAAAACGGAGCAGACCATGAAACACTGCCAGATGGAAAAAAACAGTGTCAAAATTATAGGACACACTAGAAACGCAATAAATCGTTCAGCTTATTCAAAAAGTCATGTTACGAAACAACTTATTTATTTCCAAGATAGGCACATGAGACAGTCCTCCTTCCTAAACCGAGCCTATTGTTTATGCCAGCCTAACCTATAATTTTCAAAAATAATGTAACCTCAAGAGTTTGTGGCAACAGCGGCAAAAATGGAAACCTAAGAGTTAAGGCTTTACAGTGTAGCCTTACTCTCTCTCTTTATTGTCCATGCTCTGGTTAAGTATCCTTAACTAGGAAGTGGATCATTATGACAAATTCTATAAGAAAATGGTCAGTTTAAAGAATACTGCTGAATTTCAGTCAGAACAAGATTAAAATACACAAAACACATGGATGTCTTTGTTTCTACCAATAAGGAAGTGGCTCACTTACTTTATGTTTTTCTAGAAAATAAGGAAGCAATCATTTCTGTTGCAATAGTTATTGATATTGATAAAAAAAAAAACACACACAATCTACCGCCCACTTTATTAAGCACACCTGTTCAATTGCCTGTCAACATAACCAGCCAGTGAGTCAGTCATTTGAAGCCTTTAGGCATCTACAGGTGGTGAAAACAGTGTGTTGACCTTCAAACTGGGCATCAATACAGAGAAGAAAATGGATTTCAGTAACTTTGAAAGTGATATGCAAACTTCGTAAAAGAGGGTAAGTTTCCCAATTATGGAGTTTTCATGTTCTCTCAGTACACATGTTTTCTCCAGGTACTCAGCCCAAAATCATGACTGCTAGCTTTAAATGGTTATTCAGCTTTGTCCTGTGACACACTGACGATCTGTCCAGGTTTTACTCCCTTAAGCCTGTCAGATCTATGAAGTCAGCGGCTTATCCTGCCTGTAACGCCAAGATGTTTTCAGTCTTGTTTTACAAAATTATGTTTATGTCACTGAAGGCTTCATGATTTTCTTTAAACCAGCCTCTTGCTAATGAAAATCAGTTTCCCTAAAATGATGAGCAGCTGGGGAGAGCATGTAAGCCTGTAGGCTGCTGTGTTAAGAGTCATATCTCATTTCTGCTTTTAGTACTCTGTGTCAGTTTTACACAAGTTCTGCTGCCTCCTCTCAAAGAGGACTGCTGAGTCGTCTGCTTTCAAGCACAACTGACCTCTGACCTCACCCAGGGAACCACCAGTATGGTGGTGGATTCCACTTTGCATGCTTGTGAATACCACTCTGCGCTGAAACATTCAATTCCAGTTCAAGGACTTATTGCTTTACAGCTCTGAAAATCTACTTCTGTTATGTTTCGTGGTACAAGAAAACACAAAGTAAGATAGAAAGCTGAAATAATTTCCAGAGAAAAGGATAAATAAGACAAAACCTTCAGGTCCAGCGAGTTTAAGCAGCTAAATATCTCCGAAAGAAGATTGGTTGGTCTTGTTGGGTGGGTGTAGGTTGTTATAAGTATTTGTTGATGCAGACAAGTTGGCTTTTCATCCCAGAGTGGCTGAGTGAGTTTATGAGTTTTTATGGTGCTCTTGAGAAATAACACACTGCAAAAACACAAATATTTTTGGTCTATATTCTAGTGCATCTTTAGGCACTTGAAATGAGACAAATCAAACTTACAAGTGCCGTTTTACTAAGAAACGGGAGCTTTTTTAAATCAATAATTCCCTAATATTGATGAAAAAGTTAGTTCCACAGGCAGATTATTGCACTTTGAACTAGTACTTTTTCATCACTATTAAGGAAATGTTTATTTAAAACAAGCTTCTTTTCTTGTTGAAAAGTTAGTGTTGTTTTATTTCAAGCATACAGGAAGTAAAAATGAACTAAAAAAAGGTTTTTGGTGTGTCTGAGTGGAAACAGAGCACTAAGTGAGACTGTTCTCCAGATAAAAATCAGCTCCACCGTTAGGAACGCAGAAAAACCCCCCTGATCAGATTGATTTGAACCTATCTGGAATCGGTCACCTCACTGTACACAGCTGTTAATACACACGCACGCACGCCATTCTCATTCCTCTTTGAAGTGTGTTTACTTTCCACAGTGCTACGAGTCATTTTCATGGAAGGACTCACTGGAGATGAAGGGAACCAAAAAGCTTCAGCTTGATTCCTTGAGTTCCTGCAAAGTAAGACAGGTCTGTTCTGCAGTACGAACAACTGCATGCAGGCTTTGAGGAGACTGATGATGGAACAGTTAGAAAAAAAGTTAAGGAAATACTTTATCGGACCATGCACGCACAGATGATATGTCCTGACCTTTTATTTATCTCACAGGATGCAGAACATATAGTGTTAGCTTAAAATGTAGAACGTGTATTATTCCAGGAATAGCTTAGTTTGCCATGTTGATACCAAAACAAGGATGCTTGACATTTTTATTAATTCTGGACAAGCCGACTGAAATCTGAGTCTTCCAAGACAAATATCAGAGATCTGCTGTTCCAGTTGAACTCACAAGGCTGGAATTTCTTTGCAAAAAAGTTCATGGTTTCAGTGATTTTTTTTTTTCTTTTTTAAGGAACTGAAACCATTTTCAGAAAAGGGTTACATCCAGACGCCGCATTCTGAAATTATCATGAGCTTATCATGTGACGACAAAATCTCTTTTCCTGAAGCCAAACTAGGAAGCAAGAAAATTCCATCCAACGCTCGCTGCCTCTGATCCAAACCTCTGAGGGACCAGATCCCTCAGAGGGACAGCCGGAACCGTTCAGGCGGTTCAGGCTTCATGTCACCGCAGTGTGACCAACGTTCCCGAAACTTTACACAGGACCAGTATGTGATTCCAGGTTTACTGCAGTTTATGTTAGGGAAAAAAAATCCAAACTGTAGTTCCTAAAACTTTCCTATGGTTTGGTTTCTAACAGACATCCTCAACAAAATGATTTAATAAAGCTCTGGAAAAAATGAAGACACCACCTAATATTATCAGTTTCTCCGATTTGACTTTTTATGGTATATGTTTGAGTAAAATGAACATTGTTTTTTTGTTCTATGAACTACTGACAACGTGGCTACAAAATTCCAAGCAAAAAATTTATTTATTTGCATAAATAAAAGTTTATGCACACTTTGCAGAAAATGAGAAATGGTCAAAATAATAAAAAAGATATGCCTAAGTGGTACCCATGTGGGGGAAAGGAGGGCTGATATATGGGTCCCATATGGGTTTGTCCGCGGGTTCCACGATGGCCCCACATGGGTTTACCCATGTAGGGCCACAGCCCACATGGGCGCTACATGGGCCCTAAATGGACAAACCCATGTGGGCCACCACCATATAGGGCCCATGTAGGGCCCATGTGGGTTCTGGCCCTACATGGGCAAACCCATGTGGGGCCATCGTGGAACCCGCGGACAAACCCATATGGGACCCATATGGTCTGCCCTCCTTTTCCCCACATGGGGCCCACCTAGGCATGCTGGCAGGGCGATGCAGTGCTTTCAGACCTCAAATAATGCAAAGAAAACAAATTCCTTTAGAAACAACAATACTAATGTTTTAACTCAGGAAGAGTTCAGAAATCAATATTTGGTGGAATAAACAGAAGGTTTTCAATGGGGTTCAGTGCAGTGGGCTCTTCATTTGTTTTCTGAACTTTTATATATTTACTGTCATTTTCACTACACCTGCTACAAGGTTTAAACTTCAAAAGTTCATGTGTCATATATTTGGAATGTATTTTTTTAAGTAACAAAACATTTTTTAAAGTAAGAAGCAAAGTGAGTTAAAATTTGTGCAGCGAAAGAGGAAAAAAAAGTGTGTGTGTGTGTGTGTGTGTGTGTGTGTTAATATTTATCGATAAATGTATTGTTTTCTATGATCGTGTCCTCCTCAGTGACATCATCATTGTGGGACTATTTAAGATGTGACACATGAGCACTTCCATGATTGATCTATTAATTGATTGATCGATTAGAATAATGTAAGAGGCGACTTTCCTACTGGTTCAAATGCCCTGAAGACGTCGAAGCCCTCATAAGTTTTAAGTTTAGACGTGAAAATGTCTGAATCAGAAACAGAACGAAGATCCAGGGGATAGTCGTTCTAAAGCCAGACTGCTGCCACAGTGGAGACACCATCACTCACCCCAGTGTTTTCACCTTGACCTTGGGATGTCTAACCTCACTCATCTCCCAGAAACAAAAGAATTTAAATGATGTGATAAACAATTGTGTGTGATGGTTTATGAATTCAAATCTGAGTGAAACATTTGCGCTCTGCCTACACCCCCACAGGCTTTTCTTCTGGAGATCAGGTGTAAGTGTGTGTATGTGTGTATGAGCTGGCCACAATCATGTGACAAGCCATCCAGGATTGTCCAGCCTCGCCCCCTCCACCTCCACATTCACTCCCCCCCATTCCTGTTTTTTTTTTTTTTACTCTTGCAGTTTCATGGATCGTATTACTGGCTGCTCTCCCCGCTCCGCTGAGCCCACCGCCTCTGCACCAATCACAACCCGCCGTCACATGCGAGCACACACACATTCTCAAATACATAACCACGAACACACGCGCTCGCGCACACACACGCACGCACGCACGCGCACGCTCTGTGACACATCCCTCCAGTTCCCAACTGCGCTGCCTTCACATGCGTCCCCGCCGACTCTCTCTGCGTAGCGCCGGCTGCGCCAAGATGAGCGTGGTCTCCTCGGTGCCATCCGAACGGTACCAGCCCGCCGCCTGACCGAGCCGGAGCCACACCGAGGCGCAGAGGGAGAGGGAGGAACACCATCTCTCCAGAAAAAAAAAAAAAATAAATTAAGGAGAAAGCCTAAAGGACACCGCGAGGCGCAACGCGTTTGTTGTTTCGGCATCCTTCCTCACCCCTCCTCTTCCTCCGCTCCTCTCATCCCCGCAGCCTCCGTTGTTACCGGTCAGTCGGTGTGAAGGTGAAGGAGAAACCCGGAGATCCCGGCCCCGCGTTTTGGTGGAATAACATTTTTTTTTTTTTTTTTTTAAAGGGGGGGGGAGAGAAGGATATTTTTGTCCCCCCCACCCCCTTTTTTTTTCTCCCGCTGGGTGTTGGGAGCGCGCAGCTGCTGTGCGCCCGTTCAGATTCCCCCCGAATGGTGGATTTGGCAAACATGGAGACAGTGGAGAAGGAATGCGGGGCCCTCGGGGGTCTATTCCAGGCGATAGTGAACGACATGAAGGTAAATATATACGCCGCTTTTATTTTAGACCTCTGTCACCGGATCTGCGCTCCGGATGATGCGCCTGGTGGAATCTACATCCCCATCTGAATGCAGCCGACGTTTCACACTCTGTCACACACACACACTCACACACACACACACACGCAAACACACACACACACACACACACACGCACACACACACACACACATGGTATATATGTATGTATATATATATATATATATATATATATATATATATATATATATATATATATATATATATATATATATATATATGACATCATGACGGATTGGTTTTAGCAAAGTGATGGTGGTGTAACCCCGCACCCCCACGGACACACACTCGCACTCCCCTATAGAGAACTGCCTGCGCATGTAAATGCAAACGCAAACGTTTTCAGACGTGATCCTTAAACACCTCCATTCTACCCAGAAGCCCCAGATAATATGTGTGTGTGTGTATATATATATATATATATATATATATATATATATATATATATATATATATATATATATATATATATATTTGGGCCCAGTGTCTGACATCTTGTGATGATGTCTAACTTTTTTATTTTTTTCTCGGTGGGGCCCACATGCGTCCAGCCACTGGGTCTCCTTAGGAGCCTATTAGTCCATTTACCTCAGAGGCTCTGAGGATCAGATTCCTCCTCTGCATGGCGCACACGTGTTAACCATACATGCACATCATCTTCGGACATCAGCGTTAGGAGAGGAGAGACTGTGTGTGTGGGTGTGTGTGTCGTCTCAGTGAGAGTGCAGCGTCACTGATTTCCCTGCAGGAACGCACAGAAGGCGAGAGGAAGCGCAGCCGCCAGACGTGATCCCAGTCTGCTGCTTCTCCTGTTGTCTGTCTGTGAGTCTCTATGTGCAGCAGGCCACTGGGTCCAGCACCACCCCGGTTCTCTGACTGGGGGCAGATTAATGGTAGAAAAGGGAACTATCAACACCCACAGCTGATTGTTTTGTGCAGATTATTGATACAAACCACTCGTTTCTATGTGACTGGTTTCCTAGAGAAGAATATTTCAAATGTGAGGTTTTTCAAGAGTGCAGTGTCTGTATTTGTGGGGCTATGAGTTCTGTGCTGATCAGTTATGTTAAAAAATTGTAAATAGTTCTTATCATCACTTTATCGTTATCGCAATATGACCAAAAAATGTTGCAATAAAACTTTGAGTCCATATCTGCCAGCCATAGTTCAGAACAAAAATAATTCAGGTTTAAGTGGTCTAGTCAAGCTCATCTCTAATATCTCCCAAAGCCCAAAAAACAACAAACCCACTCAACTTGATCTTTTTTTGGTGGGGGTATTCACAAACAGAATCAGTGATTTATGAATACCAAAGATGGTTTGAAATGAATCTATTCAATCTGTAGATCAAAGTTATTCAGAGTTCTTAAAAACATTAAAGTATTGTATTTACTAATAGAAATCTGTGACTGAGATGTGAACATAAAAACCATCAGCCTCCAGCAGAGTACAGTCATCCCTTCCTACAGAACCTGCAAACAGAAGAAACCTCATAAGCCCCATTTCCATTCACGTTTTTATGCACATTTTGAAATATCACATATTTGATAAAAAAAAAAAAAAAAAAAAAAGCAAAACTCTAATTAACCTTCTCAGTTTTGCTAAAGCGTTTTTGCGTTTGTTTGGGGTGGCTTATGGCGATGAAGAGTTGATGCGCTAATATAGAGATGGAAACAGATTTCCAGGATAAGAGCTGATGTGGAGAAGGCTCCCATCCACTGGTGGCTCTGTGCCTTATCAGAGGCACCAAAAGTCCAAACCTTCAGTTCGGAGGGGAGGAATCTGTCCACTTTTCAGAGATGTGTGAACCATGCTAGTTTGACAGCTGATTACATCCATATATAGCATCAACATCTGACCAACTTAGGTTTTGTATAGCCTAATTGATTTGTTCCAATCAGTACATGGAGACGTACCTTATTTGCATTTAATTTTTATTGTCTTTCTTGCGACATTTTCAAACTTAATTCAGGCTTTCGATTGAAGCAGTTTGATAAATCTGTAAAAAAAAAAAAAAAAAAGGATCCAGGTGCTTCCAGGCATTTTGTTGCTCAGATCTTCCTTTGTCTCCAAATAGCCGTACACTCTGCAATGAAGAACAAAGAGTCGGTAGCTGTGTTTTCATTGATCATTGATCATATAGCTGCACAGTTTTACATTTCAAAACTAAGTTTGCTCAATGGGCAAACAAATAAATTATTTTTTCAATAGAGAGTTTTGGTGCTAGGATGGCATGTTTTTTTTTTTTTTTTTTTTGGTCGCATTGGAACTTGTTTATTTTCCAAAACTGCAATGGAAAAACTTGTTCAAATCCTTGCTGATGTTACCACTGGCACAAACCACGAAGAAGAATATGACAGGAAGTAGTTGAAGGATCATAGTGAGGCACTTTTTTAATAACATCACTATAAACTTATTCACATGTGATTTTATACGTGTTTCTTATTTAATGGAAACACCGGAATTGTGAAATTGTGTTTTGTTGTTTTTATTGACATCAGCAAGATATTCACAAAGTTCTGAGCAAATTTCTGAAAATGCTAAACTATTCTTCCACACAGCACTTAAACAGAAAACACTGGAAGGATGGTGTCTTACACCATTTGATTATTTAGCAGCGTATGTTTGAGAATTGAATATGTATATGAAAAATGACTGAAATAGAATCATTTTACGGGGCGTCTCTTGGCTCAGTGACAGAGCAGGTGTACCACAGAGGCTGGTGTCAACATAGTTTCTCTGTTTGATTGGCCCAGGGGTATTTACTGCACGTCTTACCCTTCTCTCCCTCCTATTTTTCCTTTCCACCTGCTGGTGAATGAAGGTCACTAGTGCCACTTAAACCTTTATAAAACAACAATAGTTACTTTAACTTTTTATTTCTGGGTGCCCTTAAACATTTTTCCTGAATACCTTAGAGATCCAGACAGGTGTTTACCATAGGGTAGTTACTTTAAATAGTGTAGCGAGACCTCTGCACTGACAGAGCATCGGTGTCTGTACCATGATGTATACAATTTTTGATTTTGGTCTGTTTCAAAAAAGGTATTTTCTTTGTTTTTATAAATGTTTCCTATAATAATGAGAAAACATGTAAAACATGATTTTGCACTAAGTTGCTCTAGTAGTGCAGGTACAGCATGTAGAGGACTGGGAATGTGGCTATGGACTCTGCTTGGTTGCATGTTGTTGTGCGTGAATGACTGAATGAATGTAGTGTGAAAAGCTTTGGGTTCTCTGGACTTGATAAAGTGCAATACAAGTACATTTACCATTTATAGTATTGTATAGTGTAACATAGGATATAATAGTGCAATATAACATAGTGTACTCTAGCATAGAATAGCATAGTGTAATATAATAGTGCATTACAGTATTGTGTTATATATTATACTTTATATAACACTAAAGTATAGTGGCATATACACTAGAGTACATAACACTATACTGTGTTATAGTACTATGCTTTAGTATAGTAAACTATAGCGCAGTGTACTATAACACACTATAGTATAGTGTTATACTATACTATACACTATAGTATTGTGTGCTATATCACACTATGCTAAAGTGTTACATAGTATAGTGTAGAATTGTATGGTATAGTATATTTTAGTATAGTGTAGTGTCATATGTTTGTGCAATAAAGTGCAATGTAATGCAGCATAGAAATATGTAATATACTGTAGTATAGTACAGTGTAAAATCAGCACAGTGTATTCTGTAGTAGTAGAGGTGTAAAATAGCAGTATAATGCAATACAACATAATGTAGAAACAAATAGTATATTATAGTATGATATAGTGTTATATATTGGTATAATATAGTATAGCATAATGTTGTGTTGTATATTATTGTGTAGTGTAAAATAGCATAGTGTATAGTATGGCATAGAAGAGTGTAGTATAGTATCTACATAACTAGAAAATTCCGCAGAAATTTTAAGGGGCATGCCAAAGTGTGCCCGTCGGTTTTTAATCAAGCGTTCTGATGCAAAAAATTAGCATTAATGCTAAAGAAAGCTTCAATGTAGTCAATAACCTGTGGTGAGTCAGAAACATGTTGACTAAACTGCACCTGTACCATTCAGTATGTTGAAATTAATGCATAAGCCAAAATGCTAATATTAGCGTGAAGACTAATATTCATGTAGGATGTTAGGATGTTAGGATGTGCACTGCCTTGCTGCGCAAGGCAGTGCACTAGTGGGGGCAGTAAAATGCTAAAGTTTGTGCTAATGTTGTGCACAATCTTGTGCTAATGTTAATGAACTGCCTTGCTGCGCAAGGCAGTTCACTATCCTGAGGAAAAAAAATGCGAAAAAAGCTTAATATTATTGCAACGCCTAGGGCGTTGCACTAGCATGAGAGGAGTGCAGCAACTCTTTGAAGCAGTTAGTTTTTCTGATCAAAGCGGCTTACTGTTCAGCATCCATAAGAGCAATCCGAAAACTTTTTGAAGCATATAAGAGGGCAATTTCTTGTCTCCGATGGAACCGCGATTTAAATCTGTAGTTCTCTCTGCACTAACCTGAGAGAAAAACATAATAAAGGCCTGAGAGGAATAGTCAGGCTTTTATTTTGAAATTTTCAGTAAGCTTCATTTTAAATGGCCACACTAATCCCATGTCTAACAGTGGTTGGGTTAAACCAGTTCATATATAATGCCCAGAACATTCTGCCCTGTCTGTAGTTATAACATTCTGCTCACCTTCTTTCTGTAATAAGTCAGAGTTCCACCATTATGTACTTCTTAACTGCCAGCTCAGCCCTCCTTTGTAATGATTGAGGGTTCCACCATGTTGACCTTCCGACCTTCTGCTCAGGCCTCTGTAGTAAAGTGTTCCATCGTGTTTAGAACTACAAAGATGGTGTTTTTGTAGTCCTAAGGAGCAGTTTGGCTTTTGTCTGTGTTCTGTTGCTATAGTGATCAAGCCTCCCCCTGTGTTTCTCCAGACAGGGGGAGAAACAATTCTATGTGTTTGAGCCAGCCAGTTTCACTCCAAAAAGCTGTCCGAACAACTCCTTTCCATTCGGGAACCGTGATACGTATTCGAAAACCGTTTGAAGCGTATGAGAGGGCTATTTGTCGTCTCATTTAGTACCGCGATTCATATCTGTAGCTCATTCACAGTAATTGCAGTGATGAGAGAAAAATGGTGTGCGCTGAGCTCAGAACTTTTTGCAGAAATGTATGTAAAAAGAGCAATTACATGATGTAAAAATTGTCAAGGCTTTTATTTTGAAAATTTTCAATAAGCTTCATTTGAAATTGCCACACTAATTTCATGTGTAATAGTGATCAGGTTAAATCAGTTATATAATGCTCAAAGCACAAGTTGTTTATAATACCAGCCAACTCCTCCTCTGTAATAACTGAGTGTTCCGCCATGTTGTAGTTCTGACATGCTGCTCAGGCCTCTGTTTTAACTGAGTCTTGGCCATAGATAGAACTACAGTTATGGCAGTTATGGCTGCTGGTTTGTAGTCCAAACCAGCAGATTTGCCTTTCTCTGGATTCTGTTGCTATAGCGATTGGCCCTCAGCCAACTGCTGTGTGTGTGAGACAGAAAGCTGGGGAAGGATTTCAATCTTTGAGACAACCATGAAATGCTAATGTTAATGAACTGCCTTGCTGCGCAAGGCAGTTCACTATCCTGAGAAAAAAAACATAAAAAAAAGATTTTCATTTTTGCATCGCCTACGGCGATGCACTTTTGTCAGTGCAATTTTCAGAGTTTTATTTTGAAACTTTCAGTAAACTTAATTTTCATAACCACACTAATCCAATGTGTAACAGTGGTTTGGTTAATCCACCTGTATAATGCCCAAAACAGGAAGTAGTTCTAACTGCCAGCTCAGCCCTCCTCTGTAATCATTGAGTGTTCCGCCATGTTGTAGTTCTGACCTTCTGCTCTGCCCTCAGTATTAAAGTGTTCCGCCATATTTAGAACTACAGAGTCTTTGTAGTCCAAACCCCAGCAGTTCTCCCTCTCTGCATTCTGTTGCTATAGTGATGAAAGTGCCCTGTGTGTGTCAGACTTATCTATCTTTATGAGACACCCAGTCAGTTTTAATGGAAAAAGCAGTCCGAACGACTGCTTCCCGTTCGGGTTCCGTAAGTCCGATCTAAAAACCGTTTGAAGCATATGAGAGGGCTATTTCTCATCTCATCTATTACCGCGATTCATATCTGTAGCTCAATCACAGTAATTGCAGTGATGAGAGAAAAATGGTGTGCGCTGAGCTCAGAGATTTTTCAGAAATGTATGTAAAACACTGGGGAGGAACGTCAGTTATCCTGTCCCAAAACTTTGCTCTGAAGCACCTGGACAGAAAACCGTAAGCCCTAGGGAAATTTTGAAAACATTTTACCAGAGCAGGCATTCGTATCAATGTCATGACCGACTTTCATACCAATAGAGCAATTTTTGCACCCATGAGAGCAATTTCAAAATTATTTTGGGGTCAAAATTCCACTCTTTTTCTCACTCTAAAAAGCGGCAGTTGGTTTCAGTTACACTCTAAGGTTTCGGCAGTTGGAAATTTCGCTCGTTTTTCGCTTTTTACGTCGCCGTCGTAACTCCGATCCCCAATAAAAGTAATAGCTCCAATGCCGGGATCGAGACACACGTTTTGATACCACTTTTGTGGGTGGGCACGCAGCGGTACGAGCCGCATTAACGGTAATGGAAGAAGTTGTTATAATAATAATAATATCCAGGCGTTCTATTGGGTGTAGAACAATAGGTGCCTGCCATGCAATGCATGGAGGCAGTGACTGACCTGCTTCGCAGGTCAGTCACTGCTCTCCTTATGCATTGCTAATGGCATGCCCCAATTATATGGTCTTTATTCAAAGCCTTTCACTTGAACAGTTTCTCTCTGTTTCTCCGTTTCTCAGTCTTTGTTTCATCTATTATTCATGTGAGCTTTAATAGCCTCCCTGTTTATGTTCTGCTGCTCAGACTCAAAGATGTGGGTCAGTTGTCTTAGGGCTAAATAAGAAACTACTGCCCTAATTTGGAATGGCTGAATTCCTCGGGTCCCAGGAAGGGAACAGCATCGGTGAGCGTCTGAGAATCGTTGAGTCATCAGCCTTTCTCAGTCTTCTTGCCTCAGCTGGAAACAATGTGCTTATAATCAGTGATTACAGCTCACTACAGAAGAAAGGTTTCAGCCGATGCAATGAAGGATTCTAAAAACTCTTTACCGGTTTTCTGAACAAAGGGCACGTTTTTGACTGCTGATGTCAGAATACTTTGACTAACCAGCTGCTGAATTGGGAAACATTTCTGAAAAAACATCAACAAGTGAATGTCAGCAGCTCCATTTTTGCTTGATTCTTTCTCTAAAAATCACCGTAAAAGTGCAAACAAATGTGCAATCAGATGTTGGCGTAATGTTTTGGCATTCAAAATGAAGAAGATTATTCACTGACTCTGGCTCTCGGCTTAATTACAGACCCGAACATGTTTATTTAAAATGTCCAGACATGAATGAACCATTCAGCTTATAAAATTAAATAAATAAATAAATAAGTGAAACAATACAGCAATGTTTAGGATTTGAAATCTAAACTTCATCCTTCTATTTCAATACACATTCCCTAAACAAAACATAAGCACACAATAAGTTACACATACTTCATAGAAGTAACTGGACTGCATGTTGCAAAAAATTTGCCATCCCAGTTGCCATCTTGACAAATCTTTTCACATATGTCTGCAACTAGATTTGAACTTTTTTTTTCTACCTCTAGGTATTTCATGTTCTCATCCATTTGCATTACATGAATAATTTGGTTCACATAAGCCCCACACTTTTTTTTTTGTTGTCAGAAACAGATATTTTCAGAATTAACTTCGGTAAAATATAACAACAAGGCTCCTCTAAGTCAGGAGTTTCCTCTAGACCCAGCATGGCTCCTTTGAATATAAAACTTAGTGATGGACACCATAATAAAAACTAAGCTTATGTGCATTGTATTTAAAATGTACCACACAGAGTCCTGTTCATTCTCCTTTTTAGAAAATATGTTGACAAAGTGTTTGAGCTTACAAAATCTGAAGAAATGTGTTAATAGCTGTTAATGCTAACAAGAGTTAGCTTGTTTACTACCAACTAGTCACTGATGCTGCAGGTATTTGGTAAAATGTTTACTCAAGTAGACTGATTAAATTATCAATCATTTAATATTTAAAAATTACATAATCAGACGGAACAAAATATAAAGCTAGGTGGAAATTTTGGTGGTTTAAGAACTAAAATTACAGTAATTTATATACGTAACACAAATTGTCAAATTTATGCAAAAGAAAATCCAAATCAGTTTCTTTCAATATAAAACTAATAAAACTTAAACAAAAACTGCAGGTGTGTGTCTGTGTCTGGTGAATTTTTGGTTAAAACATTTTTGTTCTTCATTCGGTGAAGTTACTCATGGTGGGTAGAGAATCCAGACATTTGACTCAAGTAAGAGTAGAGATACTACATAAAACTACTGAAGTAAAGGTAAAAAGTACGGTGTAGTAAAAATACTTATTTTAATACTTATTTACTTATTTTTATTTATTTTGTATTACTGAAGTAAATGTAACTAGTTACGACACAACAATGCAGAGTTACTTTTTGAAAAACGAAAGTCTGGAAATGTAGAACAATCAGTCAAATAATGGATGTGTAAATGACCAAGGCTACATGAAGATTCTTGTTTGGGTCAAACAGCTTCATATTGTGTGTATCCTGCTGTCAGCAGAGTAGATTTATGATGATTAGAATGCACTTTTTCTTCCTCTTTCTCCTTATCTTCCTCTTTCTATCCCTACTCCTCCCTTCCTCTTCCGTGCCTCAGCAGGACCTCCACCTAACTCTGCTGTATGCGTTCTGTGTGACCTGCTTTCTGAAACTAAACCAGAGAGTCAATGCTTTACAGTCTCTGGTATGGACTAGCATTTTGTTTTATTTTTTGGGGGTATTTTTTTAGTTATCTGTGGTTGCTGGTTGTTGTGCATATCTTCTACATCTTCTAGTATTACATCCACGTCACTGGGGTTATAAGGTGAAGGGTCAAGTGCACTTGACCCTTCACCTTATACCCTGCGCAGGGTCAGCTGTCTGCAGCGGACACAAGAGATTATCATGTTGATATTGGCACAAATATGCTAAAATATAGACACTTTAAACTCAGAAGAGACTTTGTTTTAGAGCAATAATTAAACATTTCCATTATCAGAAGAGTTCTGAATCTGAAAAACAGAAGAGAGGAGATTTATCCCCGAGATGGGAACTGATTTGGTCTGCTGAGTTTAGAATTCTGTCTTCCTTTTTGTTGAATGTCATTTCAGGTAATATCAAAAGTGTAATCATTGTCAGTGTAAACTGACAATGATTTTTGAAGGTTGCTGCTGAATCCATGTCTCTGTATTGATCCCAGATTTACAGAGTTATGTAAAATTGACTTTTTTGAGCTTTACATTATGTTATAATCTTATTCCCTCACCAAAAACATACTTGGGGTGTTGCTTTGATTCTTCCATGCATGTTTGAAAAGTTCTTTAATCTACATGGGAACCATTCAACTGTGCAAAAGGCCAGAGGGGATCTGGCCTGTTGCAAAGCTCCTCCTCGGAGCTAAAGTTTCCAAGCCACCAGCTCTCACATGATTCCCCCTCTCAGCTCCTTCAGACTAGCCAGCAGCAATTAGCAAACACCTGGTGGAAGGTGTTATTGATACAGATATTGAAAGTGTCCCTGGTTGTTTCAAAAAAAGTTACTCAGCACTTCTTGTGGTGTTGCTTTTAAGGCATTTATACAGAAAACCTATGTGTAATAAATTGAAATAACAAACTTTATCCAACAGGAAGGTATGTTTACCTGCTGTGACCTTTACAGATAATCTCTACTTGCAGTGGGTCGCCTATAGTTATTTGATGATTTGATCAGGAATCATAATCTCTCATATTCATAAGAGTCCACTAAGCCAAATGAGGTTCAGTCCAAAGCAAACGGGAAAAGGGCGTAAACCAACATCTCCAAAAATAAGTAACAGTGAAATTGAATAATAAGAACTGAACGTCATTGTTTATTGTTTATAGTTCTTTATACAATTTAAATAAATTTGGAACTGTGAAGCAAAACTTACCTGAGATGCAGTGGATTAAGTTAAACTGTGTTTTTCATAACTTGACAGTTTTTCTTACATCATATATATGATATTAATGTTAATTGTGTGGTTTTCATTTATCGCTTACTTGCATTTCATACATTCAATTTCTCCACTGTTCTATCCTCAGTGATGAACTCTGAAAAACTGATAGTTTGATTATTAGTTGATTTTTTTGCAGGTCTGGATGCCTAAAAATCTGATTCTAGAGGCATTTCTGCTCATACTTAATATGAGTTGAGGTAGGAAGGGGCTGCAGATAGGGTATAAACAGATGAATTTGTTTTGTCAAACTTGCATAAAAACTTGCGAAAGAAAGGGTATCACCCTGATGGTTTTTGCCTTCCATGACTCCCAAAGCTCTCAGTTGAACCAGGGAAGCAAATTTATGAAGTTTGGCAGCAGTCGTTGTTTCAGACTGGTCCTCCTCATTAAAGAGCTAAACCAGACAGACAGAAATTCAACAGAGCAAAAGACCTGGAAGCAAAGGGGTCAGTATTCTGTCTGAGGCTGACCATTGTGTTCCGTCCTTTCAGAAGCCAGTAACATGATGTCCCATGACTCTGTGTCGAACTGCAGGACTGAAGATGCTCTGTGAAAGCGTGGCATTAGTCCCATCACTGGTGTGTTTTTGGTGTGTGTGTGGTCCAGGGTAATTCCCACCAAGTAGCAGGTTTTAAGGTTTCGCTTTCCGTTGGGTGTCAACGGAAAGTGAAGGGAGCTCAGAAGTGTTCATGTTGCTCCTGTTTGTCCATCCAGCTGTTGGTTCTCAGGACAGACAGACATGTTCTAAAGATCAGCAGCCTGAAGGGAGCAGACCACAAAAACTTGACTTGATGTGACAAGACAAAGTTTCTTATAAGGAAAAAAACTGACTATATAAGAGAATGTATGTAGGTTTAATTCATAATAAGCAAAATGTAATGAGGTGCCTATCGCCAAATTCTTGTGTTTCAATCCTAACTGAGAAGCCATTTTTTTTAAATCGCATGTTAAAACCCACAAAGTAATTACAGCTAGTGTGATTGAAACAGATTAACTTCAGATCCTTCCAGCAAAGTCTCTTCATGCTGAACGTCGCTGCAATCTTCACTAATTTATGGATCTCTGTAATTGTTAAGCACAAAATGTAAGTTATGTTTTATTCTGAGCTGATGTTTATACAGACTTTGATATAAAAAAGTTATATTCTTATCATCTCTTAGTTTTGGTTTAGTGAAATCTAACATATGTGTCAGGTATTTCACTTTTTAGTAATGCCAAGGCACAAGGCAAATTCAAAATGAGAACCTAATAAATACCAGGTTAAAAATAACCCAAAGGGTTCTACTGCTGACCCAGTCCTGGGTCCGACCAATCCGGCCCTAGATAGACTTATCTGTGTATTATGGGTTTGACTATTGATTTTACAGACCACAGAGCACGTAAGAAACCTTGGTTGTTGTTTTGCAGTCAAATCTAAACATAAGACACCACACAAAGTCTGTTACTGAGTGTTTTCACACCGGTAACCTCGATTCCACTGAGGGCCAAAGAGCCACATTTGTTCCATTTTCAGTTGGTGTGGTTCACTTTCTTGGTGAAACACATTACCAGAATAAAGGATTTCATTTCAAGACAGAAGAGAGAAACTAAGTAAATGCTTAGAATTTCAGTAGGTTACATTATCGAAGTGTCTCTGTGAAACAGAGGTACTTTTCATTTTGGACCATATCAAAAACCTGGGCCGGTTGTGTCATTATTGATAAAAACCAATTAAATTGTTAAAATATCAATAAATAACTGTTCCTCCAGGATTTTGTGATTGCTTTAGTGGGGTTTTTTTTAAACAAAATTGCAGATTTTATGGTGCCAATATAGAAATGTTTATAAGGAATTTTTATGAAATTTGCACTAATGTATGATGTTAAAGTTGACTTTTTATTACTTGTATCAATTATGGATACAAGTAATAAAAACCTCACCTGATGTCACTTGACCTCAGGTGAGGCTACAGTCACTTAAACTCAATGTTTTTGACCAACTTTGAGAGAATTTGCAGTAAAATCAGAATTTGTTGATTTTTTTGTGAATTTTGCAGATTTGTGAAAATCACTGATGTAATTTGGAGTCTGAAGGGCCACATAAAAAGCTACAGCGGGTCAGATTTGGCCCCCAGGCCTGGAGTTTGACACATGTGCTGTAAAACAAATCATTCAGGCTCATCCAAAATGCTGCTGCCACAGTACTGACCAGCAATAAGAAACAGATTATACTACACCAATTCTTAAATCGATGCAAAATTTGCTATTGGTTAAGAACCACAAAATAGCTTTAGGTCAAAATGCATTTCTGTTCAAAATATTACAACTAAATTAAGCAGGTAGAATTTAGTTTCTAGCTCTGGAAGAAACTCCATGTAACAACAGTCTTTTAAAGCTTGAAGGTCTTTGTTTAAGACATGTGTAAAGCACTCTGGAATGTCTCGCATTTAGCCTGATTCTACCCAACCGCTAACGTTTGGCCGAAACGTGAAGACCGCCTCGGCCAAACGTTATGCCAACTCGATCGCGAAGGAAGCAATGCTATGAAGCTTTTCCAGCAATGAAATGTCTTAAACACTCCTCTTGCTTCAACTTTGATTGCTCTGTTTTTGGAAGCGTGAGCAACACGGACTGAATGGCTTCCTTCACTTCCTCTCCTGCTGTTGCCAAGTTCCAACCATAGGCAGACTACAAGTCTAAGATAACATGGGCTGGTGACGCAGCGTATGAACGTGACCATGTTAGACTTTCTGCCCAACCTTATGTGATCTTAACTAAAACAATGGTGGGTTACATGACAATGCTTTCAGACCACAGGCTGACAACTTGTGACGAAAACACAAAGCAGTTTTATATGAAGCTTAAAGACACAAACAAACTTTCTCATGAAGCAGCAGACAAATAAAGTCACAAGGACATTAATAACGTTGTACCGTTTGAGCCTGACTGAACCTGTAAATGCTTCCATTAGAAATCACACCGTTTTGAACCCTTTTTCTCAACCCCCAAATGCCAGCGGGACAACACAACAGAGTCATAGGACATGCGAAGGAGCATTTCCCTCATTAGAGCTTGTTAAAATCTCGGAGGTCGCTAGGGCCCCGAGGCTCGTTAGAGTCCAGGGAGATGAATGGGGAGGACTGGTTTGGAGGCATGGAGGCTGCTTGGGAGTCGGCCAAGGCAGCCTCAGTCAGTGAGCCCTTTGTCGGGCCTGTCAAAGCATTCTCATCAGGCTCAGCTGTTCACTGTAAAACACACTGATCATTATGAACAGGCTGACATAGAGAATAACGCTGAGTGCTGCAATTCAATATTCTTACGTTCATCCCAGAAATAAAGTTTGTCTCTTCATGCTCTAGATATCAGATGTGAAATGGTTCACAGACAGTACCGTGTTGCCGGGTGGTTTAATAAAACGGACTTCAGTAGCAGCATCTTGTCCAAACTCTGCTTTTCAGGAGCCTTCCTACGAAACAAAGACTGCACTATAAACATCAAAAGTCAATTAGAATATGGTCAGTGTTTGTATGACGCATTACAACAATGTGAGAGTTTCACAGAGGTTTCTAGTGTTCACCGAACCTCGTTTATTATTGTGATCACAGCGTATTGCGGTCCATATGACCCTGGTGGCAGGGAGCAGCGGTACCATCAGCTGGAGACTGGCACACCAGCATGGCTTGCTGGAACTTGAACATGCAGTTACCTTTTAAGTCAAGGTCAAATTTATTCACATAACACATATAAAACAACATGCATAGACCAACCTGCTAAAATAATGAAATATCACAATGTACATAAACTATTAAAAACAAATCAAAGCATAACTCTAAAGCTCTTTCTCCATTGTCAAATCTCACTCTAGTCAGGTAATGTTTGATTAGGTTTTAGTCAAGTTGGGTGCTTCTCCATTGGCAGAGTGTTCCTCACTATGTGAGCATGAATATGAGTGTGACGTGTATACAGGAGCTGTTCACATGATGTAATGTTGATGATGAAGTGCCCTTTCTAGAAAATGTCCCAGTATTTGTTTGTCCCCGTCCAGTTGACAATGTACGTGTTCTTCCATGTCAAAAAAAAAAAAAAAGTTTGGACCTCAAGGTTTGTCCATGGAGTTATCGATTTGCAGTACACCTTCTAGCTAACAATTATGGTCTCAAAGTGGATTGAAAATGGTGATTGAGATGTTGTTGTTAGAGTAGTTTGCAAGCACCACCTTCACTCACGCCTTCACGTAAATCCATGGGGCAATCAACAAATGCAGTCTGCTGCCAATCAAGTCATTTGCGCGCAATACCCAGCTTGTACTGGGTTCTAAAAATCTGGCCGGGACGGACTGGTAAGAACTGGTTAAAGACACTGCTATGGAGAAGGGGCTTGAAAGAGTTGTGCCAGGTTGGGTGTGGGGCTCATTGTGAGCATTTCCTATGGTAGCATAAATGTAGCATTGTTGTTGGAATGTGCTTTTGGCATATATCAGGGATGTCCTGCTTTAGTCCTCAAGTGACAGTATCCTTTAGTGTTTGGATGTGTCTCTGCACCATTACAGATGATCCAGATGGCTGAATTACTTCCTCGATATGTCACTTAGCTCTGCAGAGACCAGCTAATGAGCCATTCCTCTGGTCCAGGTATTTGAAATCAGGGCAACACTGAAGACATGCAGTACTCTGGCTGTTGAGGAGTGACTTTCAACTTTACTGGTTTACATAGTGTAGAAAGGGGCAGTCTGGAGGGGAAAGTACTAAGAGAATTGTGGTGTAGTGATTGAATTCACACCGAAGATCCACAGCTGGATCTTGTACAAGATTGTTTAGGTCATGAAGAGTGAAGTCAGTGAGGTTATGACACTTTTCCATGCAGTGATGACGCCATGCTTCTTTCCCTGTGTTTGGATTTACTGTATGTCATTGTCATGGCAGTTATGTGTGATGAAAAAAAGTGATATTTTCTGGATTTGTTCTCCAGCTGTCATATAAGCAATGCTTACCAGTAGCCTAAGCCTATAGTCTAGGATCAGTAGCCCTTTTACTGTGGAGCGCTGGTAGCTAATGCTGCTACTAAGATGGAGCACATTGATGGTTTCCTGTGGACGGCAGTATGTATTACATGACATTCATCTGTTCTGTTGTCCCACAGCTTGCAGATGTTTTACTGATATGGCAGCTAAGAGTGGTGACACACAGATGGTTTCCTCTTTCGTCTCATCGCCGTGTTTAGGTTGGAATTAACGGCTCCACTTCATCAATTATGCAACGGGGAGAGCCTCTTTCTTATTGTCTCATCTCTGCTTTGTGCTGATTTGTGTTTTTTTTTCTCTTTGGAATAAATCTCCAGCCTCTGAGGTTGAGGAAGGTCTTTACTAAAGCGGAGGAAATTACGAACAAAAGAAATACATGAAGTAATTTCCAGTGTTCACAGTCGATACCAAACACAACAATCTCCATACTGGCAACCCTGGTGGAGAGGTGTAAAAAAAAACTTTTTTTGTTGCGGTAGCATAATGGACTAAACAAATCTATACCTAACAAAAACCAAACAAATCATGTTTTTCTGATTTTTATTTTAATGTGAGATTAACTGCAATAAAATTGAAATTGATTTAAAAGTTTTGAATAATGGTGGTGTTACCCAAATATGTAAAAAATGGGCATTCTAGCTTAAGTTGGTGTTTTGTGTGGTTTTGAACAGCAACAGTAAACATAGTAGTCATGGAAGAGAGGAATGACTATACGAGTTCACACATTCGGAGGAAGAGAAATTGTGTTTTGTTTTTCATGTTATTGAAAACAATAGAATGGAAAGCGTTGGTGGGACGTTCACCTTTGGTCCACAGGACAGTGTCCTACGGATGGATTGATGGATGGTCTCTAATAAGTGTGCAATTGCAGTAATGGTTTATGATAATCAAACAGAAGTACATAAATAACTGAATCATGAGAAAAAGAAAAATATCAGACTATCATCTAAATGAAAGGAGGCCCTTAAGGAAGTCTAAGCTGGTGTGATGGGAGAACAGTAACAAAACGGTACATCTGAGAGACCTGAGGGGAGTACAGGGACACAGCCATGGAAAACCTTCATAAAATTATGTTTCATCCTCTTTGAGAATGTTCCCCAGCAGTCCATTATGCATATGAAGCACTTTGAAATTAGCCTCTTTGTTGGACTCTTGCAAATGTCTTTTAATGTATAAATTGGTTTGGTTATTTGACAAAAAAAAAAAGAGCTAATCCCTACATCCCTCTCTGCCCGTCTCCACCTTTTCCCCCTCTGCCTCTGTCTCTGTCTCTCTTGCTGGATTTCCTCTGTTTTTCTGTCTTGCTGTGGGGGAAACAAAGGGAACAAAAGAATGAGAGGAGACAGTAAGCTCTCCGTCCACTGTAGTGAGTGGTGGAGTGGGGCTCTCAATGGAAGGCTGGCCAGACTGGGCGGACTGATGCTATGAGAACT
This sequence comes from Poecilia mexicana, assembly GCF_051168715.1. Lineage (NCBI taxonomy): Eukaryota > Metazoa > Chordata > Actinopteri > Cyprinodontiformes > Poeciliidae > Poecilia > Poecilia mexicana. The sequence goes on along the minus strand of NW_028263372.1, from coordinate 6,759,447 downwards.
AGGCCACAGCACCGTTGACAGAACACAAGGCTAAAGTCATAGTAGGGATAAAGTGAAGGATTTCTGCATTGGAGAATGCAGAGGGAAGAGTGCTGGGTAGAAGAAAAACTCATAAGCTCAGCGCAAACCCAGTTTAGCTACTAGTAACATCCATTAGAACAGGACCAGTTTTAATAACACTATTTCGACAAGGAAGTAGCAATATAAATTCAGTTTGATCTTGTAAATCTCATGCAATGTGTCCAGATTTCAAATTTCTGGAGCATTCTTTGTGGTTCCTGATTCCCACTACTGTTCAACATTAACTGAAGATCGGTGGAATCTGATTTTAGGTTGGTCACTTGTAATCCTTTGGTGGATTTAGTCAAAGGTGGTCTTCTGTTTGGATGCTAAATGGGTCTGTGCTACGTCAGCTAAAAATTATGTTCACTGATCAAATGACACCTCAAAGTAAATCAGTCTTTCCCTACTCAAATTGCTGATACATTTTCCCCATACATTAGTAGAGCAGTTTAACTCCCTGCACAGTCTCCATTGTCCTTGAAGCAGTTTTACCAACCATGTCAAATCTTTTGAGCATATCAATCCCAAAGCAGAGAGACAAAGCCTATTAACAATTGTTTGTTTCCCTAGTTTCTCCTTATTTGTGCTATATTTATGTCTTCATTGGCTAAGAAAAGTCACAGCGGGATAAATCTTACAGCATATCCCCGGAGCAATGTTATTTCGGTGTGCAAATTAATGGTTACTACATCAGACAGTCATGGAGAGAAGGGAATGAACAATATCAAAAATGTTTTTGTTTTTGTTTGTTTTTCAGGCCTTTGTGGATAACTACCAGTTAATAGACAATGGAAGCACAGATAGAATGAGCTGTCTCATTGAAGGAAATGATTAGCTGATGGTCAAGAAATGGAAAAAAAAAAACATAATTCAAATAACACAAGACAAATAGATTCTGTGAGGGTGAAATAGAAATGTGGCAAAGACAACAAAAGAAAAGGGAGAAAAGTTGTGATTTGTCCTGTGTGATGGAGTGGCAGATGTTTTATGGTATACCCTAGAGTCTAGGGTATACCATAAAACACCCCAACACCAACACACACACACAGTGATGGAGTGGTTACAGAAAACTTAATACTTTTGGCAAGAGTTCTTTATTGTGAAACAAACAATAATTTGGGAAGAGTCGTTGTGCTGGGGGATTATTGTAGGATAAGTTTTAGCTGTATGTCAAAAAGGGAACATACTCCAAGTACGGAGTACACATCTGTGTGTGTGTTCTCAGGAGGTAATCTTCCATGCTGTGCTGAGTGGGTTTTTTTTGTGACACAGGAAGTGGTGATGTAATAGTTGACAATCCCAAAGCTTTTCACACACTCTCTGTCTCCCTCTCACTCTCTAACATGCTGATGCTGTTTGCCTCTTGGCTACCATGAGGCTCTAAGTTCCCCAGTTATGTGTGAGAGAGAGTGCTGGTTCTGGCTCTGGTCACAGACTATATATATATGTTTATGCATGTGTGTGTGTGTGTGTGTGTGTGTGTGTAGGTGTGTGTGTGTGTGTGTGTGTGTGTGTGTGTGTGTGTGTGTGTGTGTGTGTGTGTGTGTGTGTGTGTGTGTGTGTGAACTATACATGTCTGTTAACACGAGTCTCATTACAGACTGGCACTTGCCTGTTCTTTTGGAGCAGGGCAGGTTTTACGTTGTGTTTGGATTGGAAACGGTCAGTCTGATCTGGTAACCCTGGTGATTTGAAGAGCACTTATTCAACTTTTATAACAATACCTCTGAATATTTTTGACATTTTTTTTCCCTGATATTTGGAATCTATGCAGTGCATAAATCAAGTTGTTTTTGGGAGACTGAGAAAACTATCGGGACACATCCTATTATTTGGTTTGGCGCATCGTTCAGAACGGATCCCGTTACCAGCTCCAGATAATAACAGAATGAACTGAGCTTGCAGATTTAAGTCAGAGGGGGGACAGATAAACCCAGAACACTCACACATTACTCGGTCGCCATGCGCTGTAGTCGGCTGGAGCTGCTAGAAATATGCAAATGAAGTGCAAAGCTGGAAAGACTCACTCTGTGTTATCTCCCATCCCCACTGCTTAAGCCCCACTGGCTGCTTTAAACACCCTGCAAAGGGAGTGTTGTGGATGAATCTGCATGTGTGTGTGTGTGGTGTAGATGGTAGATGGGGGGGTGGGGGGGGGTTGGTGCCTTCCAGTACAGTACCACAGGGACATACGACTGTGATTTCAGACCAAATTAAGCCACATCAAACACACCGGATCAAAGAGTGTGCAGCCGTTGCTGTTTGTACGAAGAGTCTGACATCCAGACCGGAAACCCCACCCCCAACACACACACGCACACACACACACACACACACACACATGCGCATGCATAGATACACCTTTCCTTCCTACTGTCTCCACTCAACCTTCACATTTCCAATCAGTCCAGTGTTTGACTTGTTTCTGTCTGCAGATCCTCTATATCCCCTACAGACATTTGAACCTCACACTGAACATAGACACCCCTCTCCTTCCACCCCTCTCCCCTCGCACACAATTTGCAAGCACTTAACAAGGTTGCAGGTTAACCTAGAGCAAGTATAATGTAATATGTTCAGGAGCTGAGAGGGAGAGAGGGAGAGGAGGGGGGGTGGATTAAAGAAGTGCTGGGAGAATGGGGGATGCATCCATTAGAGACACACCTTCAGCTCCAGATTGTGTTAACGATCCAGGAATGTTCTCGTCGAGCCCTTTGATGCCGCTTAGTGCCAGTGGCCGTCGAACACTGTGTGTGTGTGTGTGTGTGCGTGTGTGTGTGTGTGTGTGTGTGTGTGTGTGTATGCATGTGTTTATAGGCATGTGAGAGCGCACACGCGTGTTGTGTGGTAGATGGATTAGATGACTGCACCCGAAGGAGCGGAGGGGTTTGGGGAGATAAAGGAAGAGGTGAATGAAGGGTGAAAGCTGGGGGTGGGTACAGTGTACCACTGGCATATGTTTTTGTGCGTGCACTTGTGTGTGTGTGTGTGTGTGTGTGTACTTGTATATGCTTCATAGAGGACCACTTTCACCATTTTTACCAACAAAGAAAGGTCGTTCGTGCAAAGTGAGGATCTTTTCTTGGACCTCCTTTATTTTTGAACTTCTGTTGATTTAGAAGTTACATTTTGGTTAAGGTTAGCAACAGACTAGTAATGGTTATGGAAAATGTCTGGGCATAAATTCAGTTACTAAATGAATGAAAGCCAATACAGAGTCCTCAGTTTGATGGAAGTCCAAGGATTTGTGTGTTTGTGTGTGTGTTTGTGTGTTTATATGTGAGTCTGTGGTAATGCTTTTGAGGATGTAAAACAGGGAATTGAGTAAATGAAGTAGAAAACAAGGCAGATAAGTAGAGCAAGATGCAACAGAATAGAGCGATGAGAAATTATCGTGTTAGCCATTTCTGACTGAATAGAAACACAGACGTGTACGTTTGAATTATCTGTTTGAACAAGGAAGGAAAAGGTCATATTTTAGGAATTTATTTGGAATTACACGTCCTACATCCTGATTTTTCGATGAATGTTCTAATGGTTTTATAATTCCTAAATACAAACTACATAATACCAAACACGCATATGGTTTTACAAAGTAAAAAGCACTTCCTGTTTGGTTTAGAAATTGATGTTAGCTTATCACTGATGTTAACTCATTATTACAGTTTTCTTCTGCAAATTTAAAAATAATTGAATAAATATAGCAACTTGTCAATTCTCGACATAAACAGTAATTCATGAGAAATGTTTTTGTATGTTGAATTTAATGTTTAAAAAGGTGATTGTTAAATGTTCTTGTGTTGCATTAGGTCAAAGGATAGCACAGAATATAATTCATATCTGAAAACTGCAGTTGTCCAGTTTTGTTTGAAATATGTTTCAGCGCTTTAGTGGTACTTTGGGGATGAATGTTTCCAACCAGATCCAGTCAATTGGAAACCTTTTACATAATATACTTGCTTATAAAGTCCAAAAGAAAATCATCCATTGTAACTGAATATGTTTTTTTTTTATTATTATTATTATTACTCTGGCGCCCTCTGTATCATAACTGCAGAGAAAATAAATGTACAGGAACTTTTTAAATAAATGTTTGTCAGTAATAACTCATCTGACTATTTGTGTTGCCAGTGCTCCTATCCTGTGTGGGAGGACTTCAGCGCCAAGGCCACCAAGCTGCATTCCCAGCTCCGGTAAGCTCTGCAGAAACCAAGAGATCCACTCTCTAAATAAAACACACAACACCCTGCAAAAGTAGTTACATACATTAAACTTCTTCACACTTTGTCAAATTACAACCACAAACTTCAGTGTGTTCTGTTTGAATTACAGAACACAGAATTACAAAGTAGCACATGACTGTAAAGTGAAGAGATGATGCTGACTTTGGAGAAGCTGCAGAAATCTCAAGCTTGGTTGGAAGAGCCTGTCAGTAGCAGGACCGTTAGCAAATCCTGCCTTTGTTGCAAATAAAAAATGGCTCAAGGTATTCTTGGATAAAAGCCATAAGAAGTACTGATCATGATTTGAGAATGTTTCTCTGGTCAGTAGTTAGGACACATGGAAAAAAAATGATGGAACTAATGGATGGAGCTATGCTGGTCAGAACAAGCCCATCAAAGTCCAGACCTTAACCCAGGTGAGAATTGTGTGACTAGACAGTAAAATTAATTGTCAAAGATTTGTCACATCTATTATGACTGAGCTTGAGCTATTGTGAAAGAAGACGTGCAAAGCTGCTAAAGAGTTCATCCCAAAAGCTTTTCTACAAAGTTTTCCTAAAGTATTGATTCGCGGGGCTGAAGACATCACTGCTGTACATTGTTTCTCTATGTTTGTGACTAAGACCGCCAATTAAACACCATGAAGTTTATGGAATATGGAAATATAATATGGAATATGGTTGGAATATGGCAAAGCAAGTTGAAGGAGCTTGTGTTGCCATATTCCAAAGCAAGCTCCTTTGGAAGACAATGACTTATTGGGTAAAGACCTCAATAGATATAAATAGTAAACTTTATGACTACTCTATTAGTCTGATATTTGTCTGATATTTCCTGTATTGATTTTTGATCTGATATAATTAATGAAAATTTGTTTTTATCCACATAGAACCACTGTTCTGGCTGCTGTGGCCTTCCTGGATGCCTTTCAGAAAGTGGCAGACATGGCTACCAACACTAGAGGTAGGTTTGTTTGTTAAAGAAGAACATCTATGTGTGCAAAATACTATAACTGTTGGTTTTCTGTCCATTTTTTCCTCCACTTTTGTCGTTGGTCCTGGAAGCATGCTCAGTAAACTGGTGAAAGGGTTTACAGCAGCCTAGAGGAACACAAGGTTACAAAGTTAGAAAGAAAACTACAAGAGTGGTTAAAGACACGATAGGAACAAAGCTGGTCATTCACTGACTGAAATTCCTCATAGGATATCTGTAGCTAAAGCAGGGGTCCCCAAACTATGGCCCGCGGGCTGGATCCGGCCCACTTCCACATTTGGTCCGGCCCCCTGAACAACACCAGAGAGCATTCAGATTTTTTTTTTTTAATTTATTGCATTTTCCGGTTTATATGTGGATTTTTCTTCAACCACCAGGGGGCTCTTTAGCAGGAAGTGTGTCCTGTAAACTGTGGGTGTTTTGTTTTGCATGGCGCATTGCTGCCATCTGTTGGACTTTTAGGGAACTGCTTGACTTTTGTTATTTAATCAGTACGGTTGTTTGCTAGCGGTAGAGCAGATGAACACGTGTCTGTTATGAACGCTGCATTCCAGGTTGAATTCTTTGAAGCAATGCCTGCAAGTAGCAGCTTATACTTCAAAACGAGCCTTTAGAAATTAATATATTATAGCTAAAATCCCTCAATGGAATATATACTAGTCAGTCCCAGTGACCGTTTCACTCATGGTTTTTGCCCATGTGCTTTCTGTGTAAAAATCAATCGAGAAACGCTTGGCAGTCTGGTGCCTCTGTGCAAATCCAATGATACATCTATGTCAAAGACAACCGACCTCAGCACTTGAGATGAAGTATGACGGAGTCTTTAGAGATAGATTAAGGACTAGAGCTTCTACTCCCCCATGTTGAGAGGAATCAGATGAGGCACCTGGCCAGTTGGCCTCATTTGGAGGTTTTTTTACTATTGCCCTGATGGTAGGACACCCCAGGGCAGATCCAAAGCTCACCTGAGGAGCTATGTTTGCCTTCCAGCCTGGCAATGATGACAGATGATGGTAGAGGAGATTACACTCTCCACTGCAGACTTACAGAAGACCTGTATCTTGGTGCAAAGTCTGAAGGACCAAAGGGTCCTCAAAAAGTACTCTGCTCTTTCCCCTCTTCACTGTTGCATCCTCACAGTGAACACAATGTGTTCATCTTCCTCCATCACTTCTACCTCTTCTCCTGGGATGGAAATAGTGTCTGTCATTTTCCCTTTTCCTATACATCTACAGCTATCTCATTTATGTTGTTCACATTCAAGATGATGACAAAATATATCCTTGGATTGAGGACAGGACTCAATACAATTCCCAAGAAAACTTGCTTATTCTTGTCTTTATGGATATTACTATGGACTGTTGGATAGTCATGATGGAACAACAGGTTGCCATGTTCCCACAATGTTGGGAGCATGAAGTCATCCAAAATCATATTTGTAATCTTACAGTAACCTTTAGCCACAATAAGTTGCTAAAGTTCAAACTTCAGCCTAACCGAACTTTAAAGGATTCTGCATTTTGCCATTTTAAACTGGTTTAAGTTTTCCTTTGCTGTTGACATGTTTAGTATTCCACCAGGATGCAACACAGGGAAATCCTCCTGCTGTTGTTATTTATTAGGTGCAGATGTGATACAGTGTGTGGGATGAAGGTGTGTGTGTGTGTGTGTGTGTGTGTACCACACCAGGTGGGCTCCTACAACTGAGGATGCAGGAAGAGGCTCATGCTGCTTTTACTGGCCAGACAGGAAGTCTCTAAGCTTTGTCAGCTTATACCAAATGTGCTTCCATTGCTGCAAATGCATGAAAATATAACGCAAATGATGCAGTTCTACTGACGCACGCTGCTCACCAGAGGCGTCCTGAGTTTCCGGTACTGATGAGTCATTCCATGAGCTAGCATCTGTCTGATGCTCTTTTTCACCATGTGAGGCTCTCTGATGGATCTGCTAAATGAAAGGAAGCAGAAGACAGGAGTAATTATGAGATTCTCTGTCCTTGCGCTGTATGAAAGCACTTCTTCTTACAGCGGATCTGAATCCAGCCCAAAGCGTACTGACGATCCTACGCTCTGCTCTTGTACCCAAGACTTTGGTTCTAGGATGTGACTAATTTTAAAATCAAAAACATGAAGTATTTTGGACTTGAGTTGAATAGAACTGAGTTGAATTTGGGGCTAATCTGTTCATACTGGGATGCAGAGTCAGATCAATTAGGCTGGTGTGACAGGCTGCATGAGAAGGGCTAAATAAGGAGGCCTGGAGGGAAACGGTCAGAAAACTTTCCCAGAGAAGTGTTTGTTGGATTGTCAGTAATAAGATGAGAACAAGGAGAAGAAAAAACAAACACAACCACGAGGAACTGAGGACAGAGAGCCCCCGGATGTATTTTTAATTAGTGGAATGGAAAAATGTCACAAAATACAGCATGTGGGATTTATGGGTGTTTTTTAGCTTCCGTGTAGATCCCAGGTTGACGAGTCGAACAAAGACAGCCTGGAGGACAGGAGCTGCAGTTTGCGCTGCGTTTGGGTTTGTGATGGTGTGTGTGGGTTAGAGGGAGATTTAACATGTTGGTGAAATCCAGCGGGAGGAGGTGTGCAAGTGTTTGTGAATTCCCCACTGGGGGGTGAAGCGGAGGCCACTCTCAGATGAACCATCCACTTTTCTTCTCTCTGTCTGATGGGAGAGCAAAAAGCAACAGCGACGGAATGAAAACTAGAATGGCGAGAAATTCTCCATTCTGCTGCTACTTAACTCCGCAACAAACGGAGGAGACCAACATTTCATATGTCAGAAGATTACACATATTTTAATGATTTCACTGGGAGATTTTCTTGCATTCTTTCCCTGATTCTATCTGTGAGCTTCTGTCACCACCCTCTTCCTCTTCACTCACACAGTCATCTCTAAAGTCCACACACCCCTGTTAAATACCAAGCTCTTGTCATGTACAAAAACAAGACAAACCTTCCTGTAAAATTCCACTAAAAACTCCTTTTAGAAGAAAAAAAGCACAAAAGGTCCAACAATACCTTTTGGAAATAATATTTTTAAGCTAATACTTTATTGAGCATATTTTGATTTAATTCCATTTTATTTGTTTTATTTGATAAATCTAAAACTTGGAATTTGGATTTTTCTTCTTATGAAGTCCTTTTTTGTTGATTTTGACATAGGTTTTGTATTTTTAGTATACATTTATATGTAATGACATGAAATGCACAATATATTGTGATCAGAATCCCAATATATCCGATAACTTTGGTCTAACTGCGACACTGGAACGTTTCTACACTGTAAAAAAAGTCAGTAAATTTACGGTAAAAAAAGGTAAAAAACCAACAGTTTTTGACCGTCATATCCAAAAACATTTCATTACCGTAGAAATTACATGGAACCACCGTAAGTCGAAACTGCAAAGAAAGTCAGTAAATTTACGGTAAGAAATGGTAAAAGACCAACAGTTTTTGACCGTCGTATCCAAAAACATTGCATTACCGTAGAAATTACATAGAACTACCGTAAGTCGAAACTGCAAAGAAAGTCAGTAAATTTACGGTAAAAAATGGTAAAATACCAGCAGTTACTGACCGTAATATTCACAGCATTATACTGCCGTAGAAAATACATGGCATTATCATAACTGAATAAATATATATCCTAAGTAATTTTGACAGTCACGAATGTAGAAAATACAGAAATATAGTGTAAAAATATAAGTAATTGTAAAGTTCATAAAAAAATTGTAATATTGCCAGCAGTTAATTACCCTAAACTTAACAGTAGTAATCAGCCAAAATTACAAATTTAGCTGATATTTAGATCTACAATGTAAAAGCGTAAACTAGACTGCAAAAGAATTTTTTACAAAGAACAGAATGCTGGTGTGATATTTTGGTTTCTTTTTTAATAATGCCTTTAATACAGTGTTTTTCAACCTCTTTTGAGCCAAGGTACACTTTTTTAATTGAAAAAATCTCGAGGCACACCACCAACCAAAATTGTAAACAAAGATACTCTGTAGTCGCCTATATTACATATATAGTCATTCTTATCAAAGTGTCTTGAATAGGAATCAAATAAACACAAAAATGTATTTTTATTACATTTTACATTTCTTATTTCAAATTGCACGTAACATGTCCACTTCAAAAATACACCTGAACAGCCACAACACTGTGGTGTTAAATTTAAAGAAGTTGTAGAAAACTTCAGTGTTTTACAAACTAACCCACAAGCATTATTTTAGCCAGATTACAGAAAATAATTCTTATTCTGAAAGAAGCAATAATATTTGGGAAAGATTTCACTGTTACAATATGAAGATTTGCATGTACAAAATGTTAATATCTGTATATTTTACCCATCTAGTGTGAAACCTGTGAATGTTTGGATGAAAACAGCTGATTTCCTGGCAGAAATTGAAGAAAGACAAAGCTCTTCCTCAACAGCTCTCAGTCTCTCTCTGGTTTCAGTTTTTATAGTATCCAGGCTTGAGAAGCTCACTTCACACAGACATGTTGTGGGAAATGGACCCATGTTCTTTCCAACTACTGTTGAGCTTCACCGTCTTTTCGTCACTGTCGTCACAGCTAGATACGATGCTCTCACCGCTACCTGTAACATTCATGCATCACTAATTCTCTTGTTTTAATGTAAAATGCTTTGTACCTACTGCCATCTAGTGGTAAGAAAATTACATCATTACGCCGCTAGTCACTACTACAGCAGACACTCGAAGATGGCATTATTTGCAGATAATTAATTCTTTTTCAAAAAATCTTTTTAAACCAATTACCGTATTTTGCAGACTATAGAGCTCACCATACTAACACCTTCAATTTTTTTTTTGAAAAAAAAAAAAAACAAAACAAAAAAAAACTGGAAGCTGCTCTCGGTTTTCCGTAAGGTCCCAGCAGAGAACTGCGTCCTATGAAATCTGCTGGATATATTAAGGACGCAGCACTACGTCTCCAAAGTCGAACCATGGTTTCGTTCACACAAAGCTTAAGTGCAGCGGCTTTATTTCCCTCTGTAGTGCCAGATCGACAGTCCTCAACTTAAAAGCTGCATCATATGAGTTTGAAAACATTTCTCCGTCGTGCCTGCTGCTAGCATGTGGTTGTTCTAAATGAAAATCAACGAGTTCTTCTTTGATTTACAATTTTGACTTCTAATGATTCACTTCCTGCTAGAGAGCCCCCTGGTGGTTGAAGAAAAATACACAGAAAAGCCTCACCGGGCTACAATCCGCATAGTTCAAAGCTTAGGAAAAAAGTAGCGTCGTATAGACCGGAAAATACGGTACCGTAGGTGAAATTGAATAATTTCCACGGCTTTAATACACCAAACTGAAATCTCAACAGTAGACCAGGCATCGATCTGGCAACCCACCGATTGCAAAGCAAACTCCTACAGCCAACGCCACTATCATTTATGAGAGCATTTGATCATTAACATTAAGAGAACTGTATGTTAGCCCCTCTTGCTTCATTGAAGCTGAAGTTGGTTTCCAATTGCTGCTTCCAATTTGGGAAATGGCTAAAGGGCAATTCCACCTAATTTTTCACTACAATCAGCATCTTTAATTTACTCTAGCTAAAAACTACAACACCTAGACTCTTCAAATCTGGACTAGATTATTCTCAACTCATATCAGAATATTTAAAACCAAGTGTGGGATTTGTAAAACCTTTATCTGATTTGTGAAACTTCAATAAAGAACAATTCTAGTGTTATCCAAAATCATACAAGTTGTAAAGTCACCCATCATTGAAGTTTCACAAATCCCACACTTGGTTTTAAATATTGTGCTATTAGTAGAGAATAGTCTAGAGCAGGGGTCCCCAAACTTTTTCCTGCGAGGGCCACATAGCTGTTCCTTTCTCTGCTCGGGGGCCGGTCTTAGTTTTTGGAGAAAGATACCTTAGAAAATTATTGTCGGCGGGGGGGTGCTGTTCTGTCTTTGAAACTGTCGACGGGGGGGGGATTGCTGACTACGACACATTCGTAGATTTTTACCCAGAATGGAAATGGAAAAAACCGTGAGTGAAACGGTGACTGGTACTGACTAGTATATATTTGAGGGAAAGTTAGTTTCACATCTGCTCAAGAGCCCCTGGTGGTTGAAGAAAAATCCACAAACCGGAAAATACAATATATGAAAAAAATACACTGAATGCTCTCTGGTATGAGGAGGCGGGCCAGATCCGGCATTGCCAGACCAAATGACGCAGGCCGTAGTTTGGGGACCCCTGGTCTAGAGAGTTTTTCATTTTGTTATTGTGATAAATAGCAGGGTTTACAGTAAATGGAGACTGTTAGTAAACAGTCATGTAAACAAATAATTATCTAGTTTGCATTGCTGCTTGAACCTTCAGCATCAGCAGCAAGATTCAACACAGTAAAGTCACTGTGCTAACTAAGGTTGCTAACTAGGGTGCTGAGAGCCCAGTAGGCCTGGTCCTTGTCAAAATGCTGCTACTGTCTTTGAAATCAAATTTCTGCTATTTTTGCACGTTCAGGAGGAGAAGGGCAACACATCACAGGTGAGTCCCTTTCACGGTTTTAACTGAAGTTAGCTAACTTTAACCAACTGACAAAGAAATGTGTAGTTTCTGAGCCATGCTGTTTATGTACATGCACTGCAGCTATATATTTTTACTATACGGAACATTTAATCTTCACAGATGCAACACTTCCATTAATGTTTCTGTAGGAACGGCTGCATAGATTATATTTCTGGTCTACTTTAGACTACATGTGCTTAAAGTTATTGTTAATGGCAGAAGCAACTTTTTCCAAGTTTGGTTCAATAATTAATTTGAATTACTTTGAGTGTGAAATGTTCATGCATGCAAGTTAAATCTCTGAAGAACATGTTAGCTTTTGTTTCAATACTTTGGTAATACTTAGAAGTATAAAGCTTGGCATCAGAGATAATATTTAATATTTTCCTTTGACCTCTTGACTCTCACCCCCAAAATACTTGCACTAAAGTCACTGGGTCCATGACAGTTGATGGATTTTAAGATAAGAGAATTTAAATATTAATATTTTACAGCTTTTCTCAGTTTGGGTGCATCTCTCAGAACAGAATTGAAATTCCTAAAACTACCTGTTCAATCTTCAAATTACTGTGTCACTTCTGCACATCAAAAAAATTAGTTTTGCAAGTTTTGCTTTTGTACATCATGTAGCTGGTTATGTACACTTCTATGCTTTCCCCCCCGTTGTAATTTGCTTTTATCGTCTTGATCAAAATATGTTAACCCTCCTGTTGTCCTCGGGTCAAAATGACCCACCACTGTGTTAAACCCCCCCCCCATAAATCCACTAAATGTAATTTTTTTAACTTGAGATTTTAAGACTTTTCCTAGATTGGCCCAGACAATAGAAAAAGTTCAGTGTTGCTTTTATTCTCATTTCCATGTAAGCTGTACAAAAAAGGTACAAAGATGGTCTTCAGGTCAAAATGACGCGTGAGGCAAATGGAGTTGAAATCAAGGTCACAGAGTTATTTACAAACCACAAAATGTTACAAAGTTTTAGTTGTGTCTCAGATCAATCAGTAGCAGAAGTAAGCAGAGAGTGGAAGGCCAATTTTCCAAGCCACAATGCCACTCAAACTCTTTCACACCTACTCAAGACTGATACGATTTGATGACCGTGAATCAAGACCAGCAAGACGTATGACAGACAAACTTGCAGCCATAAGAGAGGTATGGGACAAGTGGGTGGAGCGGTTGCCCTACCTCTACAATCCAGGGCCTGATGTAACAGTAGATGAGCAACTGGTTCCATTTAGAGGTAATCTATTTTCATATTTGTAATAAAAGTGATTTTCACTATTGATTTCTTTGACTGTTTTCTGTGACACTGATACTAATCACTGATGCTAATGTCTTTTGTCCAAAGGTTGTTGTCCTTTCCGGCAGTATATGCCCAGCAAGCCAGCAAAATATGGGATCAAGTCATGGGTGGCTTCCGAATCAAGCTATGCTTGGAAAATGCAAGTCTATACTGGGAAGTCAACCAGTGGATGCCCAGAGAAGAACCAGGGGTTGCGAGTTGTGCTTGATGTGACAGAGGGACAGAGGGGTCACAATGTGATATGTGACAATTTCTTCACCTCTTATGAACTCGGACAGCAGCTCCTGAAGAGGAAGATCACCATGGTTGGTACAGTTCGAAAGAACAAGCCTGAGCTCCCACCTGCACTGCTTGGGTCAAAGGAGAGAGAGGTCTTCTCCTCAAAGTTTGCCTTCACACCCACCACCACTCTAGTTTCCTACCTCCCAAAGAAAAACAAGAATGTAGTTCTTCTGAGCACACTGCACAAAGACGGCGACATTAGTGACCGTGAGGACAGGAAGCCAATCATCATCCTGGAATACAACCGAAACAAAGGAGGTGTGGACAACCTAGGAAGAAACCTAAGATTGGAGCATATAGCTGCAGAAGAATGACTGCCCGCTGGCCCCTGGTCATCTTCCACAACATCATTGATGTGTCCTCCTACAATGCCTTTGTGATTTGGATAGAGATCAACCCAACCTGGATGTCTCATAAGCACAACAAGAGGAGGGTGTTCCTGGAGCAGCTAGGAAAGGCACTTGTAACTCCACTCATTGAAAGAAGGAAGCATGTCCCCCGCACAGAAGCCTCAGCAGCAGTTGTGAAAGCTATTCAGAGTGCAGCAGCTCCTGATCAACCTGAGGATCCATCTACCACAGCCACTTCCCCAGCTAAGCCAAGTAAGAGGAAGAGATGTCAGTTCTGCCCTCAGACTGTAAAACACATACTGTGTGCTGCAGGTGTAAGAAATATATCTGCAAAGGCTGTGCACTTGCATACTGCCCTACATGTGCCAATTAGTTGAATGGGTTATGTTATTTTTCATATTTTTGTATTGTACATCCTCTTGTTCTCTGGAGAAAAGTAAAAGAAAATTAGTCACTTTGATGAATAAAAATGCATTCGAAACTCATTTTGCACATTTTTTTTCTTAAGCTATAGAAATTCAAGTGGAGAGGGAAAAGTCAAGTATTCACACATTTTGTGGTGAGTGACAATATACAAGATAGAATTTGGTGCTTAAAATTCAATTAAGCTGCTTATATTGGGGGTTTAGTGAAGACGGGTCATTTTGACCCGGAGGATAAAGGGTGTATACAGAAAATGAGGACAACAGGACAACAACGTGTCTGTGTTGAATTCTCAACTTCCAAAATAGCATCAGTTCATTGTGTAAGTCTTAACATGCATAAGTCTTAAAGTTGTCATAATGTGAATCATATATTAATTAATTTATATTCTATTATTTTCTAAATCTGTCCTGAATTTTTCAAATTGCTCCCAAGTGAGTCCTGAGTTTCTCTAACAGGTCAGTGTATGAACCATTAGCTCAACCAATGATCAACCAGTTTTCTGAAACAGATTGGAGGTGCATCTTGTGAACCATCAGTTGGCAACATTATGCTCTATATAGCCAGAACACAACACAATGTTACATGTCTGAGAACTGATGAACAAGTATCTGGACAGAGTGAACAGCCAGAGAGAAGAAGAGGAGTGAGGCTGAGGAGGAAATAGTTGGGAGGAAAGCAGAAGAAGAGTCAGAAGAGGCTGAGGACATCTGCCAGTTTCCATCAGTCCAACATCAGGACATGGCTGCGACCCACAACATGATGCTGATGGAGGTCCTCCCACCCTACTGTTCATTCCTTAACTCCACTGAGGAAAAAAGATTCCTCAGTGGAGTTAAGGAACAAAGTGACTATGGAAATTAAAATGTAATGTAATTTCTACAGCACTGTACAGTTTTCCATGAGGAGATTGTCCTGTGGCTCCTTTTCTACTTTTTTTGTTCTCTGCATTTCTGTCTTTTTCTTTCTGAATCACCAAGGCATGGTCCATGAATAAATTATAGCAAAAGCGTAAATCAGTGTTTCTCAATCCTGGTCTTCAGCGCCACCCTGTCCTGCAGGTTTAGGTATTTCCCTTCTGCCACACACCTGAATTGTATCTCTGGATGATTAACAGGCTTCTGCAGTACTTGATTGTCATCCAATCATTTGAATCAGCTGTTCTGGAGTAGAGGCACATCTAAAACATGCAGACCAGGGGGGCGGTGAGGACCAGGGTTGATAAACACTGGCGTAAATGATCCTTTTGTAGTCTCTTCCCATGACTAATCAATTTGACTGTCTTATCTGTACATAGAGAAACTATAACTTATTATTTTGAGTCACTGATATGTTAACAGACAGAATTTTAAGAGCTGAACTAAGGATTTTGAAAGCAAACAAATGCTATTTTTCCTGTTTCTACAAATTGTTTTGAGAAATGCGCTTACTGTTTTGTAAATGCCAACAATGACTTGAGAAATGCACCAAAGTGACTGAGGAAAACTAATGTAGCATAAATTGTCTCAGCTGTATCTATTTGTTTGCCTGTATGAAAAGTGTTCACATTTACAGCTTTGTTTCTGCTAGCTTGCAGGAAATGTAACTTACATAAATGGTTGAAGACAACCTATTGGCCTTCGTGATCCTCAGATAAATGGTGAGTATCTATTTCATAAATTGCCTAAAACAGTTATATTTGTTTTTATTTATGTTTTTTGTTTGTGTATTTTGTCTGGTTGCAGAGAGGATCACACCTGTTGACAACAAAGAAAGGTTTAACTACTGAATTTTCAGTCAGAAATGATCGCACCACCTGGTTGAAGTACCTGTGTCCATATGCAAGTCAACAAAGGTGAAACAAACATTTAAGCGAATAAGATGTTCACGTAGTGCATCTTTCTAACTTTTTCTTTGTTTGTTTTCCAGCAGAGAGGAAACACCCGATTGACAACATGTGAGTCTCAATTTCAACCTGTGACTGGGAAGACTACAACCATCCTGAGCAAAGTCTGATCTCAGCGACTTGTGACTCTCAACCCAGAACAAGAATCCTTTTATCACCATTTTTTCTTCTACAATATGTTATCTCTTATGTGGACACATACTGTTTTTTTTTGTTTGTTTTGTTTTCCAGATCTCAGTAATACCGTGAGGAAACTGGACAGAAAATAGAATCAGTTCTTTTTTTAACTAACTTTTTAAATAGAAATTGTTTCTTTAAGTGGATTACTCGTAATCTGTATTTTTGTTTAATTTGAAATTATTTTCTTTATAACTTTCTGTATAGAAATGCTTGACAAGTTACACTTCCTTGTGTGTTGTACTATAATTTGTATGGTAAAATTCTGGTAGGAACAGTGACCAGTAATTTACCATACGTTTTTTCTTTTGGGGGGGGGGAGGGTTTACAATAAAATGTCAATATATCATACAGTCTGGATGTGTTTTTCACTCATGTAGATATTATGCCTCAGGCAGCATGACCGTATTTACTACGGCAAAACCACATTTTATTTTTTTTAACATATTTTAGGAAGTACGGTATTTTACCGTATTTTAAAAATACGGTAAAATCCTGCATTTACAAAATACGGTAAAAAACTGGCAGCTGTGGTTGCCAGAATTTTACCGTATTTTAAAAATACGGTAAAATCCTGCATTTACAAAATACGGTAAAAAACTGGCAGCTGTGGTTGCCAGAATTTTACCGTATTTTTAAAATACGGTAAAATCCTGCATTTACAAAATACGGTAAAAAACTGGCAGCTGTGGTTGCCAGAATTTTACCGTATTTTAAAAATACGGTAAAATCCTGCATTTACAAAATACGGTAAAAAACTGGCAGCTGTGGTTGCCAGAATTTTACCGTATTTTAAAAATACGGTAAAATCCTGCATTTGGTAAATACGGTAAAAAACTGGCAGCTGTGGTTGCCAGAATTTTACCGTATTTTAAAAATACGGTAAAATCCTGCATTTACAAAATACGGTAAAAAACTGGCAGCTTTGGTTGCCAGAATTTTACCGTATTTTAAAAATACGGTAAAATCCTGCATTTACAGAATACGGTATAAAACTGGCAGCTTTGGTTGCCAGTATTTTACCGTATTTTAGAAATACGGTAAAAAACTGGCAGCTTTGGTTGCCAGAATTTTACCGTATTTTAGAAATACAGTAAAAAACTGGCAGTTTTGGTTGCCAGAATTTTACTGTATAAAGACGGTAAACTTCTGGCAACTCAGCTGCCAGTTTTTTACCGTAAAATGAGGCCGTTTTTTTTTACAGTGTAGGGTCTCTTTGTACGTCCTGCTCCTGTTCATACCAGGTGTGGCATGGCAGACCTAGGTCTAATTTTTTCTGGTGTTCAAGGTCTTCTCCTTGCTAGCTATTTAACAAAATATCTGTCTAGCTATATAAATAGATAGCTAGCTCTCTAGATAGATGTTTTGTTTTGTGTGTTTCTCCGATCTGCAGCAGCAGCAGTAAAACTGGACCAGTTCACAGACTCCCATGGTACACTTTTAGCCGTACACAGAGCAATGAAGCACAAGCGTGTGTTCTTGCATTTCTGCATGTTTCTGTGTTAGTTTGTGAAGGACACAGCACTGATGGAGATGATTATCTGATGGTACAGAATGCCTGGTGGTTTTATTGCCCGGCTGTCTGCCTGCACCCAGATACAAGTTTTCATTATGAGCATCATAAATCTCATTAATGCACAGAGGGCTCATGTCTGGATGCCCTCATGCACAGACGCAAACTTCTGTTGCTCTTTGTGCATTATGATGGAAACTGATCTCCCAACTGCAGATGAAAATAACCCTGCTTTCTACAAAATGAGACAGGAGCAGAAACAAACTAAGGTTTGGAGAGAAAACAGACTGGAAAAGTCATTTCTAGCACTTTTATCATCTTGATTGAAGCCAAAGGAAGAGAGCCGGGGGCAGGAAGTAGAGGAGTTTATGGCCAATGTGGTCTTGATTTGGAGAAACACAACCACTAATACGACTGGTGTGGCTACTGGTGTGACACAGAGTCTGCCAGAAACCTGGGCCACATTCACAAGAGTTTACAGCCGCTTCACCAAAGCAGCAATTTCACTTGGAACCAGTTTATTGATGGGTAAACAGCTTACTGATGTATGGAACTCCATTCATACTTAAAATACAATGAGAAGGAAGTTATTTAATTTTTGGTAATGAAGAATCTAAAACTGTCATGGTTGTGTATCAAGAAATGCTGAATAGGACAGTGGAGCTAAACTGCTAGATGATGTCAGTCACAGTAAATGATTATTTTATACGATGCAAATGAGTATACCTTTCTGAAACAACAATATAACAAAGTATATTGGAAAATAGCATGAAATACATTAAGTGCTGTATTCCCATATATTTGGAGTTTTAGTACTTATATTTGTCAATGTACTGCTGTATAAGAATAGACGACGCATGTATTTACAGCTGTGGAAAAAAATGAAGAGACCAAAATGATCAGTTTCTCCAAATTGACTTTTTATAGACAAATGTTTAAGTAAAATGAACATTGTAGTTTTATTCTATGAACTACTGACAACATGTCTACGAAATTCCAAACAAAAATTTAGTATTTATTTCAGAAAATGAGAAATGGTCAAAACAACAAAAAAGATGCAGTACTTTCAGACCTCAGTGTCTGACCAATGTCTGCAGCTCCTCCAGAGCTAGCTGGTTGCCTCTTTGACTAAAGCATGGTCTCTCAGCGTTGTTGGATGACCATGTGTTTAGGTAGGTCTATGTTTTTATTTAGAAGTGTCAGCATAAACTGAGCTCAACTAAACACACGTCTTTTATTATTTTTTTTAAATGACTTGAAATCTATGCGTCATTTTTCTGTCACTCCATAAAATCCAAATGCGATTCTTCGATGAGTTCATTGTGGTAACAGAACAAAGTGAGACGCAAATGCACTCTGCAAAGGCACTGAAATAAAGGACTTTTTGTTCAGGCTCTGTTATATATTTCTGTGTTTTTGCGGTTTATTTGGGGCAGACATTGAAGTCAGGGTTGACTGATGATTTCTGTTTGGGAGGCAAAATGGGGACGTCTTGATACAAAGGTAAATATACACAGAGACAAAAGTTTTCCTTATGGAGAAATCAGCATGTTATCTCCTTCAAGCACCACCAGCTACTTCACAGAGACCCCCACCCACCTCAGCTTCACATCAACATGTTGGCTCTCTGCAAAGTCCTTGAAAAAGTGTCGACTTTCCACAAAGCACAGCAAGCCGTTTTTATGTTAGCTGGAACAGCGGAGACTCTTCAAAGTTGCGACTCCGGCGTGCGATGCATGTTATCTCCCCGTTTTCTCTTCCTGACTCCTGCAACAAATCCACAATTCGCCCAATCGCAGTCGAGCTGAATCACATTTACCAGCGCGGTTGCCTGGCAACAGAGAGGAGAGAAAGAGGAGTGTGTGAGAAAAAGGGACGGAAGTGGTGGCAGAGAAAAAAATAGCCGTGTTGTTGCCAAGAGGAAAGGAGAAATCTGAGGAAGATGGCTTAATTGCCTTTCACAGATTGCATGCCTTTCACGGTCAACTGCCGATTCTGATCTTATCCAGCTGATCATGCAACAGAATTGCCCGAGGCAGGGTTCTGTACTCTGGCCTACATAATTTGGTTACAGTGAGGATTAGTCATGTCCTGACATTATTTTAACCCCACATGGGTAATGGAGTCCATTTTAAATACAACCACAATAAAGTGTTCTGTGATTTGTAAAGTATCACAGATCAGTCTCTGATGTTTTTCTAAAGCTTGCATATGCTGAACCAGATGCAGTTTTCTGTCCTTCACCAATCCCAGGTTTTTTTTTAATGTAATAAAATGAGACCATGATAAATGATGTCATCCAGTAACCTTGTTGCACACACAGTGAACTCACAAACACTAATAATTTTCAAAAGTACCAAAGGTTTCAACTTCAGGATTCGATTATGTGTGCTATAAGTATATTAACATCCCATATATTAATTGATTTGGTTATATATGTCCACTCTACCTCGTAAAGGTCTGAGAGGACATCTGTTGTCCACAGAGCCATACAAATGATCCCACAGATTTTTAAAAAACTTAGATCTGGACTCAGTTACAATTTGAAACATTTTAACCTTCCCATCCTGAAGTCATCCTTAGATATTGTTTGAATATCTTCATGGAAAAAGTGTGTTGGCTTTGACTCATATGATTTCAAATAAAGTCCCAGTTGCACTGCATCATTGCCGACAGACAATCACTTCCATTTGCTTTGTTTTCTACTTTAGCCCAAATGCAACCACTGGACTTTACTGAAATTGTGTGCAAACAAATATAAGACAGTACAAGTAGTGATATTACATCAGAACCAGTTAGAAGGCAGCAAACAGAAATCAGCTTAAATTTCCTGCATCAAATCTTCAATCAAGTCAAACCCATTTGTCCTAAAACTTTGGTGCTGTTCCTCAAAACATTGCCAACATTGCTAAGAAAACACACCACAGATCCATGTGGTAATATTACCACATATAGAAAACTGTACAAATGGTTTTTAATTCTTACGTGGATGTGCGATGTCCCTAATGGTGTGTTCACACCAGACGCACTACATGTGTCAAAAACATGTCGGATGCTTCAAGTTTGACGCATGTGCACTTTGAATGCAGACGCTTGACGGTGCATTGACACCAAATGTGTTTTGAGCATCAGGTGTTTCAAGAGGTCTCTGGTCTGCTTGGTGTTCGTATTTGCATTCAAACTGGACCAGAGTTCACAAACTGAGCCCAGGTTTGTCTGCAAACCAGAGTTTGCTTTTTATGGTCTTCATCAGTGTGATCGCTTGCACAGTCACACCTGTCCGGACTTTCTAGGCAAACAAACTTTGAGTTTTATTAAAGCGGAATAAACAGTGAATGCAACCTTAGACCAGTTTTATTACTTAGCTTCTTTTGTCCCAGTTTATTTGTGAAAAGTCATACAGAAATATGCCACATTTCTTTATCACACTCAGCGACCACCTAAATGTCTCTTTCTTACATCATTTTGCTTATACTTTCTTAGTTTTTTTTTCTCCTTCTCACCTCTCTTCCTCTGTAAGTAGGCCATGGCTGATAGGTCTCTTGTTGTGGAGAGGGTTACCAAACAACATCATTGTCTCTAATTAAGCCTCGGCAACAGAGTGCATCTACTTCCCTCCCTTCTCTCCGCCTCTATCCTGTCTCTACCGCCGTCTCTCGCTCTATCCTCTGTCCTCCTCTCTTTTCCCCGGCACGCCATTGGTCTCCTACGTCCTGACGTGTGTTTCCCATCAAATCCCATCCCATTTTCTTGTCCTCCAGCCTTTTCTGTCCTCCGTCCCAAACTCGATCTCTGGCAGCTCTATGTGGACATTTCCTCATGTCACAGAGCAGCATTGTCCCCGAGGTCAACAGCACAAGCTATGCTCTGTTGGACACACACACACTGACACACACACACACACACACACACACACACACACACACACACACACACACACATGCAGTGCACTCTTTCAGTCAGCATGGGAAGTTGAGCTGATTGAATGTAGCTGCTCTGGGGCCAATCCTGTTTAATCGGACAAGAGGCCGGCTTGAGGAGTACGATGCATGTGGGAAAGAGTGCTTGCATGTGTGTGTGAGTTCTGAAGGTATTGGTGTGAAGTGTCTTTTGTTGCATTATGTTGGATTTTTTGCTTGTTTTTGTCATGAAAGTTTAAGCAAATGTCTTATTTGTGCAAAAATACCAAAGCATATCTTCCTGGATTTTGCCTGTTGATGTGCATATGTGTGTGTGTGTGTGTGTATTAATGTGTGTGCTGCATGTGAGTGAGAGTTTGGTGTTAATCCCGTAGCTTTAACAGCCATCAGTCAGGCGTGAGAACCAATGTGGCTGCTGCTGCCTCAGCTGTATACTCGCAGTTTTGTCCCTGACCTTGTATTCATTGTGGACGGCAGTGTGTGTGTGTGTGTGTGTGTGTGTGCGTGTGTGTGTGTGTGTGTGTGTGTGTGTGTGTGTGTGTGTGTGTGTGCTTGCATGCATGCGTGTACGTGTGTGTGTGTGTGTGTGTGTATGTGTGTGTTTCAGGTAATGAAGGGGAGAAGAATTATATTCTGTCAAAAAGAGAGTGTCATATCTGAAGAACATAACACAACCTACTACTAATTGGGTTATCTGTGAGGGAAACCTACAGGGGGACTTTGTGTTTTTCCAAAGTTTATGTAAGTTAAGTGTGCTTATGCTGACAGGGTTTCCTCTCCTCAGTAATACCTGAAGGAATGTCCCTTTAATGAGCTTAAGACGACATGAAACATTGAAATCCGGCCAATACTTAAAACAGTTTAAAACATTAGTAAAATCACTGACTTTGTTTCAGTCCATATTTGTTGTAGGTTTCAAATGGTTTTTGATGATTGCACGGACCTGAATGTATGATGGAGGAAAAAACCAGTCCATTGCAATCCAGGAGACACACAGACAACCATGTAGTCACACCTCATCTTTTGGTGCTGGTGGGACTATATTGAAATTCCTCAACCAATTAGTTCCAGGGTCTGTAATTAATTAATCATAATTAAGGGTATCTTTTGTCTGAAACTATATGTCAACTAAATAGGCAACCTTTTCAATTTAAAAACCTTTTTTGCATTTAACTTATTGAATAACTAGAAATATAAACTTAGAAACAGAGATATTTATTGTTTGTAATCTGCTTTTCATGTTGTTCAGGCATCAGATTGGTGCAGTGTTTTTTACCCATTCAGCTTTTCAGTGTTTCAGGAATCAGTGTTTCTGGGTATTAATGGAACTTCTTCAGAAATGTTAGCGCTGTGCTGTTGCTACATGTTTAGCATTGAGATGCTACTTTAGACTCAAATAACTTCACTGATAGGCTTTCCATCAGATTGTTTTATTGAAGCACAAATTAACCTCAAGTGGGCCAAGAGAAGCAGGTCTGTTTTCCTTTGTCACTGTTTGCTGATGTCACTTATGTGTCAAATTTACTGGCATAGCAGAAACATGCGAATACAAATGTTCCAGCACTGCCAAAAATTGATAATCCTCTTATGATTTTCAATGTGTTAAAATCTATTAATTTAAATTAACGTGTTAATGTCCTGGCCCGAATTTTTGGACTGTTCTACGTAACCGGAGTACCAGGCAAGGACCCACACATTAACGTTGAAAACATCATATTTTATTTAAAAAGTCTCCAGGCTCAGACTCAAACCGTTTGCCCATAATGAAACAGCCTCATAAGGTGAGGATAATATCTAGTGCATAGATGACTTTGAACTAGATATTGGCTAATGGCAAATGGTTCCTGATATCAATACTGACGTATCTGCCAAGCATTTTATTGGCATATTAAGGTAAATGGCAAAATCAGCTGTTATTTGATTCTATAGAATCCACTATTTATCTTCTAGCTAACTACAGTGCCACAGAGTTTTGTAAATGTGAAAAACTGACCTCACAAAATAGAGATGCCATACATACTGCACATTAGCAACCCCCAGAGAACTGACACAAATATTACTCATATTAAGTATTCTATTAATGAGCCGTATGTATCATTTGTTAATGTCATGGTAAGCCATGCAGATGCTCTGTCAGCACTGATGAAGATTCACTTAACTGAATGCCTGAAGTGGCTCAAACTTATGGTAATCCTTCCTATTTCAGCCTCATGAAATTATCACTAGGTTTATGTTATATGTATCAAACCTATTAAATGAGTGAATGGAAAAGGTAACAGAGGATTTAGTCTTCTACAGTATGTGGTACATGTCTTCATGTTTAGGCACACATAAAAACTTTTGGCGTACACCAACATATGCCATCTGTCATGTTAAGAAACAGACAGCCGTTTATAATATTAATCTATCTATTCATTTTTTTATGCTTCTAAAACAACCTGAGTTTTATTTGAGCAATGTTGTCTTTTTCTTTTTATCTTAATAACGCTGTACACATTTCATAAAAACATAATTTATGGTAAAATCTCACATGGAAACATTTGGTGAAACTGTAACCTGTGACTTATAAAGTTTCAAAAAAAAAAATAGAGCCATCTTAGAGTCTTGACATGTTGTCTTCTTGCTCTGCTTGTGCTATTCAAATTCAGTCCTCTCTGTATTATTGCCCAGACTAAATTTAGACCTCTGCAGTGTGTGACTCAGCACTCCATGGTACGGCTCCAAGTGGTTGTTGCACATTATTATAAACAGTGAGACATATAGGGACACCTAGCTTAATAGCTTTTATGAGACATCGCCCATAAAACCTTAAACATAATAACAATTTCACGTGTTTATTGTTGTATATTGCATCCCTAGAATACCAAACGGTATATTACAGAAATGATATGTGAGTGTAACTGCTGACTGAATTTACATTTACTAGTGTTTTATATGATGTAAGTATTGCATTAGTCCAAGATTAAAGAGGCATTCCTATTCCAGCAGGGATTAATATTCATTCACAGGCATACTTAATAGTCTAATCCTCTTTCTGTCATTCTGACACACCCACACTCAGTGACCACACCTCAGAGAATAGCTCATATACTGAACGCATTGATGCATGTTACAGCATGCCCCATCTGTAGAACGAACAAGTCATGCACCATGACTTTAAAATGTTATGCAGGTGCAAAATGCCAATATGAAGGTGAGTTTCTGTTTGCTCACAGATGCTTTTTAATGCAGCAGTGTGTAAGATGTGGACCGAAGGCTGGCATGGGATGGGATGTGAATTTCAAGCTCTTTTCCCAATTAGGGTGCAGCCATGTATGTTAATTATGTTTTTCGTGCCTTTGTGTGGGTAATACATGCAAATGATTCTGTGAGGAAATCAGAAAGAGCAGGTAGCCCTGCAGGGGTTTGTGAGCCGCCCCTCCGTTCACACTGTGTGTTCAGAAATACCTGTTAACACCAGCCTTGGCACAAATCAGACACCATAAAAACAAAGATAATATTTCCTGAATGACAGCTTTGCAGGGCTACCAGACCTCCAGGGTGGATTTTCGGACTGTATTTTTATTGCTTTTGCACTCTATAAAGGGTCTCCTTCCAAGAACACACATCGGCAGGTCAACGTGTCAAACTTATGGGTTCAGCTGGAAAACACCAGGTAGTTAGGAGTGTTTTAATAGCATTGTTTTACTGCTGAACTGCTGGCTTGTAAGGTGGCATGTTTTACTCTGCGATTAAAAAAAAACAAAAAGAGCAGCAAGAGCTCTTTTAGGTCAAACTTTGACATTTCAACTTTTAAGTGCACTAGTATGTACACATTTTTAGTCAAGAAAAACAGGCTACCAGGCAGAACAAACCATAATAAAAATATATATGTACACTGATCGCACTGGGTTACAAAAAAATATGTTTTTTCAGCTGAATTAGGACTATTTTGCACACCTGAATCCAAAAATGACATCCATTTTTCTCAGTCAGGTCAGGTTTTTAATTCTAATTTGATTTAGAGAAATTTGATCTTCTTACTAAATTGATGACATTTTAGTGACATTATCAGTTTATTTCCATTAATATTTCCCATCCACAGAAAGGTTTTAGGAGAAAAATAATTGTTTTCTAACAGAATTTATTAATTAAATGTTACAAACTTGAAGATTTCTGTAAGTTGAATAATAAACACTGATAAGGTAAGTACATGTGAATTGAACATTACGTCTTCATTGTGTGAAATCCTCCGTCTCTTTCCTGTCCTGATGGAATCTCTCCTCCTGCTCTTCACTCATTGATCAGATTCTCAGGAAACTGATCCAGATGTGAGAACAAGTCCCGCATTTTGATGCTCATGTTGCTCCATAATTCAGAGAGAGTTAACCTGATTGAGCAAAACCAATGTGATTTTTGGATTCAGCAAATCAAAATGACCCTAAAACAGTTGAAAAACAACAGACAATTTTTTTTTGGCTGTTATTCTTAATTCTTGGAAACACCATAAATTTATTAGCGACAATCCTCTGACACAATATTCATACACTTTACACTTTTTCACATGTTGTCATGTTACAACTACAAACTTTGATTAATTGAAAATTAAAGTGGCATACCAACACAAAGCAGTGCATGATTGTGAAATGGAAGGAAAATTATTCATGGTTTTCAAAATTTTGCAAAAATTTGCAAAGTGTGACATGCATTTACAATCTATAGTCTAATTCTTTGTTGGGGACATTGGGGATTTTTTTTTTCTTGCATTCCCTGGATTTTGACTTAACCATTCCTGAAAGATAATATTTTTGGACTAAACTGCCTCACTCATT
Organism: Poecilia mexicana; assembly: GCF_051168715.1. Classification (NCBI taxonomy): domain Eukaryota; kingdom Metazoa; phylum Chordata; class Actinopteri; order Cyprinodontiformes; family Poeciliidae; genus Poecilia; species Poecilia mexicana. The sequence continues at coordinate 6,732,932 of NW_028263372.1, read as the reverse complement.
GGGCAGATATTTTAGAAATTCATGGATAAGAATTCTAAACACTTTAATTGTCACTTATACAAAACTTACCCTCTCATCCTTTGTTTTAATGCAAACGAGAGAATAACCTTATTAGCTTTCCATCTGACGAGAATTCATTTATGTGGTACAAAATACCAGCACAGGACCAACTAAATAATAAAAGTATGTGAGGAACAAAAGCTTCCACTCCAACCTAATGTAAAATGCATTTGTTAGAGTAGGCAGAGCAGCAGAGAGCTCCTTTAGATCGTGTGTCATGGAGCCTCGAGAGGCCACCATACGCAGACAGCTCGTAAAATCAACCACTCAACAGGCGACGCGCAGAGAAACACCTTCACATACGCCAACATCAAACACCGGCTCCGGTGAAAATCTGTTAATGGGTTGACCTCACAATGAAAGGTTTTCCTCTCATTTTAGGAACTCGGTTGTGACGTTTTGCAAAAAGATGTTTAATGATCCCAATTATCTGCTTTTTTGACTACTTGTACTAGACATGTACCAGATAGATCGATGGATAGACAGACAGGTTTTTGTCTGTGGAGCCTTTTGTTTGTTTCTCCCGTCTTCTTCACATGTGATCACGTGTGGGAAGAGGAGATCGACTGACAGATTGGGGTCTCGTCTGCAGTGGGGGATTTGCTTTGGTCTTTCGGAGTGAGGAAGACGTTTTCGCCTGTGGATGTTCCAACCCTTACCTGTGATGATGGCGTGTGGGTAGCAGCCAAGAGACCCTGGGTAAAAGTGGCTGAAATGAGCTTCCTCTGGCTATATGCGAGGTGTCAGTTGAGGTGGTTTGAGCATCTGATTCTGATGCCTCACCAATGACTCCCTTTGGATGTTTTCCAGTCATATCTCACCAGATAAACACCCAGGGCAGACCCAGAATTCACTTGAGGAACTCTGGACTGACCAGGAAATGTGTTGAGATTTCTCTCTTGAGAACAATGTCTGGACCTTAATCAGATTAGAAGAATAAATACCTGAATATAAAGTTCATATTTAGCGGGTTAGCAAGAAAACTAGTTTGCTAACTACTAATGTTATTGTTCTGTTTGAAGGCCTTTTTTGCTGTGGTTTCTTGAATGATGTCAGAGCCAGCTGGCCTGGCTGTTTGCTCTCTGTGTTGATATTTTTAGTAACAGAATCTGTCCTTTGGCAACAGCCCACCACTTTTCAGTAAAAATGTCCTGTCTGGAGGCCTGTACTGTAGTTCCTCCTCGCTGTGGTCTCCGGGGAGTGACTGTGTATCTGTTTCAGTTTGTCTCATTTGTCTGTCCTTACATGAGTTTTGGTGAGTAGCCTGTGTGAGAAAGAGAGATTTAAAGCCTCTGGAATCAAAGCCAGAGAACATGCGTTCTTTCCCAGATCCATCAGAAATTAGTCTAATCCACCAGCCCAGCAGACCCACAGCTCTACAGTATCATGGATGTTAGTCCGCTTTAATCGAACTCTAGTCCGTTTTCCTAGATAGTCCAGTTAGTTTGGACAGGTGTGATAAATTCAAACTCTGGTCCGCCTACAAACCTCGGTCTGGGTTCGGTGGTCGTGAACTCTGGTACGGTTCAAATGCATAAGTGACGGCCGGAGTCCGCACCAAAAGCAGGAAGTGGATGACAGTGCAGGGCATTCTGGGTAAATACAACCAAAACAAACACACCATTATAGCACTAGTGTGAGAAATGGCTCATGATCTTTTTATTAAAAACTGCTACAGGAGCTAATATCTGAAGCCACTCCATTTCATTCACATTTCATAAAGAAGGAAGTTGCACCCAGTGTCGTCTTAAAGAAGTTTTTGTGTTGTTTTGTTCAGTGGTTCTTAGTGCAAAGGGTTTGGATCTTTTGACTTAGTTGCAGTGGGAAGGAGAACAACAACAGCTGAAATGTAACAAATGTTACAATTTTGTTCGCAAATGGACCTGAGTTTTCCAGACTGGCAGGTGTGTGTGGTTCCAGAGTTCTGGTTTTCACGACACTTGTGTAAATCTGGTCGTGTGTGTTTGATGGGAAAGAAAATGTCTGGCAGTGATATTTTGCCTAAAGTGTTAAAGAAAGTTCTTCAATGCTGATGTTTGCCAACTTGTGTCTGCAGTCCTGAAGCAGTCACATGCTGCTGCCGGTATCTTCTGGTCTTTGAAAAATTTAAAGTTTTGTACATTTCTTTTATCACACAAAGGGAACCATTTCAACACTCCCTTAAATGTGGGGGCTGTGTAGCATTTTCATTTAGACTGATGCAAGATGTCCATAACACTGGAGACCAGGGCGTTCTGTGCACCGCAGGCTGATGCATGTCTGTCTGTTATGCATTCACGTGAAGTTTCTTGACGTCCAACCAGGGAACTCTCCGTTTGTGTTAGGCTTTTTTTTTTAGCTTTCAAGTTGTGTTTTGATGTTTGTTGTTGTTTGGATGGTTGTTCCCAAAAGCTCCTTCGTTTCTAGGTTTCATAGTGAGAGAAGTATGGCTCCAAGCTGAGACAGGGCCTGGATAAATGGGAAAAATTTTGTACATTTTTACACTTTTTCTACTTCATACATAAACAGTTGAACTGGGTAAACTGGTAACCACAGAATCTTGATTGTGCTTATCTGATGATTTTATATTTTCCCCACACAACGTATCACTTTGTGTCATTTGATGTCCGAACGTTGCTATAAATTTTCAACATCGAAAGTTCCAAACATAGTTAACATAGAAAATGAGATCTGGCTCTCATTGGGGTTTTACCTGGTTAAATAAAAGAAATAATAAAATAAAAATAAATCGCGTGAAGGATTTCATGCTGTTGTTCTGCTGTTGAAGTTTTCCTCAAAAGGACCAGTTAAAATCTGAGCTCAGCAATTTTAAGTCCACACCATGCTACAGCTGCTGTTAAGTCTGCACACCTCAACTTCATGCAAACTGCAGCTGTGTTGCATAAAAAGTGATGAGATCAGTGTGGCGCTTGGCCTTCTTTCTAAAAATACTTCCCCTGATTCCAGTCCCAACACTGAAGCGTGTTTAAACCATGCTGCACTGCTGTAGGGGTCCGACGAATTGATGATGTGATTTATTATCATATCTAACCAAAATGCATCTTCAGATATCACGACTTTCATCCTCAGAGAGACTTCTCCCAACCCTCTACCTGGTGTGACCTACTGCTTCAGGATAATGTCTCATACCATAACCCTTCGCTTCAGCGAGCGCTCTTGGAGGTTTTCTGCATGTGGTCTCGTTGGACCACAGTTCAGACTGTACGTTTTGCACGTCACTGCGTTAGACGCGGTCTGATCTGGCCGGAGTGGTTGTGTAGAAAACACCGTCTCAATTTTGGTGGTGGAAGAAATACATAGACCTTGTGAATGATTCTGTTTAATCCCTGTGGGATCCTGGCTTCTGTCCGTCCTCTTGCCTTTAGTCCCTCGTCTCATCATTTTACATGTTTCTTTCCCTCCATCTTTCTGCCTTCACTATGGTCCCAGAGTTGCATTGTTGCTGTGTCACAGCACAGATGTAGGCGTCATGGTGGTTGCTGCAGTCGTCTGTAACCTTGGTAACTGCAGCCTCACCTTCTCAGGCTTTAACCCTTTCTTCATCACATGGTACCAAACGTATAGAAGCAGAATGTTCATGTTTTCCCTCCCAAACTGCTATCTTAACTTTTTGTGTGTGCTTGCGTGTGCAGTGACCCTGTTAATAAATACTAATGACAGGCAAATTAAACCACTCATCTGTCAGTTACATCTTTCTAATTTCCAATGAATCTGTTCATGCTCTGCTGCATGGAAGACGGCATTTGAAACTAGGATACTCAGACTGATTTCAAATCTGTCAATTTGACAACAATTAGGGCTTAATTTCCCCTCTTCTTATTTTCACAGCTTCCATGAACTCTTTTTAACATTTTGGGAGCTACAGTTTGCCAAAAATAAAACAAAAAAATATAAAAGCTTTTATATGTGAGAATTAGGATTATAAAAATTTGACAAGATCATCACATGTGCCCAGCATTGTGTTGTAACATTATCAGGTGTGAACTGATTTTAGGGTTAGGATTAAGATTAGGGTAAAAACAAATGAAATATGAAGGCAAGTCAATGTAAAGTCCTTGAGAAGATAGGAAGATGTGTTTGCATGTGTGCGTGTATCTTCTCCTGTCTGCTCTGTGTTCTAGCGCTTCCTCTGTGCCACTGCAACACAGACATTTGTTTCCGTAACACCCAACCGTTTGACCTTAGCAACTAACATCCCGATTCATGCCTTAGCAACAGGGCAAGATTTGCGCTGTCATGGAAACTGTAACAAATCTGTCAGTTAATTCAGTTGCTAGGTGATGAGGATGAATGGTTAGTTTGCCAAGTCAGACTCCGGTGTGATCAGATCTCTTCAGCCTCTCAGTGACTCGACATGCCGATACTAGACAAGACTTCCTTGTCTAGTATCGGTACCTTGTCGATACTAGACAAGACTTCCTTGTCTAGTATTGGTACCTTGTCGATACTAGACAAGGCTTCCTTGTCTAGTATCGACAAGGATACTAGACAGATCCATCATCTGTTCAAAACAGATGATGGATTTTTAATTTTCCTTCTTATTTTTATTCCTCACTTTCATTGTGCAGATGACATTTTCTAAAATATAGAAAGTTATTGCTTATTTACTGTATATCGGTGAAATAATCTTGATTTCTGTGTTCTGTATGGTTTTATAGTTCATTCTTCTATTGCCTCTGTTAACACGACTTATAAATCATAGCCCATTACATGACTTAGTGCTTTGTGTGGGTGGGTTAAATTCAGACAGGAAACACTGAAAAGCAGGAAAAGGGGAAAAATGAAAAGGAAAACAGGACATGTTTTCCTGAAAAGGAAAACATAAATTTTATGAGGCTTTATGTCGGTGTGTGTGTTTTAGTTTGATATGTACTTTAGTTTCAGAATGTCTAGAATGTGACAGCATTCTAGTGGACACTCTGCGGATTGTCACTGTCTGACTGACATTCAGCAGTTTCAAACGTTTCCTTGTGATTCTTGGCAGCATAAAAACGTTGACAATTAATTCAAAGGAGGATGGAAATTTAAAAACATGTAAAAAAAAATTTTGTCCGTTTTTCATCATGCATTTAGATTTTTTTTTTTTTTTTTTGCTAAATGTCAGATTATTCTACAATTGCTAAGGAGTTGCCTTAACTCTATCAGCTCAGTGAAGTTTGTGCACTCTCTATCTGGTCTTATAAGGCCATGAAAATTTCTGTTAGCAGTTTGTCAAAGGCGATGAAGGGAGCACAGCAAACACACGCTGTGGTGGACTATTGCGCAGGGCATTCTGGGAAAATACTGCCAAAACAAACATGACAGTCTAGCACTAGAGGGAGAAATGGTTCGTGGTTTTATATCAAAGCTAAAAAGAAATCCTACGACCACTAACATCTGACTCCACTTCATTTTAATTTGAATTTAGTGAAGAAGGACGTAAGGCTCAGTGTCTTAAAATCACTGAGCCTCTGATAAGGATTTCAGACCTTCTGAAATCATTATCAATTTTAAGATTTTTAGTCTTAAAAATCAAACAGTGATTTTTAAGACTATGACATATTTCTCATTTAAGCTTCTTTCAAGACTAATTTGTCTGACTGGAGTCCTTTGTAATGTTTTACCTTTTCTGAATAAAACTCATTCAGATTCTTGTGCCTCTATGCGGTGATTCCTCATCTTCAGGTTGGAATCCTCTGAGCTTTATTTTCTTCTCGTCTCCTGAAACTTTGTGATGTTAGAAACTTGCAGGATGTTTAAATCCCGGCTCCCTAAGTTTTTTTTTTTTGTTTTTTTTTGTCATGGTAGTTTGTTTTCATGCTCCTCCAGCACTGATTTCCATACACACACACACACACACACACACACACACCCACACACACACACACACACACACACACACACACACACACACACACACATGTTTGTTTTGCTATCTTTGTGGGGACTTTCCATTGATTTCCATTCATTTCTACTCATTTCTACAGCCTAAACCCTACCTTTACCCTTTTCCTAACCCTAACCATCACATACCTAACCCTAACCAAAACTCAATTCATACCTTAGCCCTAACTCTGACCCCTGACCCAAAAACAGGGTTTCCCCTCGTGGGGACCAGGCTCAGGTCCCCACGAGGAGCGACTGGTCCCCACAACGTAGCATATGTCAGGAAAATCGTCCCCACAAGGTATTACAAACAAACGCACACACACACACACATACACACACACACACACACACACACAGTAGCACCAGATGGGAATAGTGTGTTCTCATCTAGTTGTTTATCTCCTATGGAGTCTGAGAGGCCTGGTAATAACAGGGAAACAGGAAGAGAACCATCATAAATGCAGAGATCAAACACACACACACACGCATACACACACACACACACACCCCCACACACACACACACACACACACACACACACACACACACACACACACACACACACACACTTGGCTGTAACTCAGGTCCCATGGCTCTCGCTCCAGCAGTGAGCTCATTAAAATGTGCAAGACGACTCCGCTCGTCCTCATGCTTTCTCATCCCTTCTCAGACTCTTCCTGTTTCTTTTCTTTCCCACGTCATCCTTCTTCTTCACACACCCTCTTACTGATCTGGAATCACAGTGAATCAGGTTCTCCAAACACACACACGCACACACATACGCACACACACAGCTCAAAATGCTGCTGAAGTTGCGTGTGCAATTGATTGGTGTGCATGGTGAATACCTCCTAGCATGTCTGTGTCTACAAATGTGTGTGTGTGTTCAGGCCGGGCTGGTTCTGCTGGAGGAATGGTTGCCGGGTAGAACAAGAAGAAAGAAGGAAGAATTTGTTAATTATGAAAGAAGGATTTCTCTCAAATAGTTCCGTGTGTGTGTGTGTGTGTGTGTGTGTGTGTGTGTGTGGCATCTCAGGGTATGTGGTAGCTTAAGTGAGAGCATATTTTGTGGTTGTTTTAATCAGATGGCTACTGGTTAGAATGAGCAGACCAGCTGCTGTGGCAGATCAATGACTGTAGTGGAGATTTTTGAGGTGCTAATGAGCAAGGCACTCATGAAATACCAGACAGTGTGTTTCAAATTAAAACAATAACTTGTGAATTTGAATTTGTGATTTTTTTTAAATTTTATTAAGGGGACTATGCATATTAATCAACAGGAATATGTCATGTAAATATGCCAGAGTTAGCTGGAGAGGCTAATTTTCATCTGGTTTACGTACTGTACCTTTAAGAGCTGGTGTCCTGTCATATGAAGGTTCTGCTAATGAACCATCATTTGATTCCGGTGTGTTAAACAAGGGAAAGAAAACCTTTCGGCCTTTGCTTTGGACACCACTGTTGATGATGATGATGGCCCATTTAATAAATATGAATGCATTAATATTTTTGTAGGACTTTATTTCATGTCTGTGGTAGACTGCAGATAACATTATGCTCATGGTTATTTACGATACAGTGAACCATTGGTTTTAGGGAGGACAGCCACCGACAGACCCCTTCTGAAACCACTTTGATTTGCCAATTTTAATTATTCAAACACCAAATATATTTTATTATGTACAGTGAAAACCATCTTAGCACTACTGCAGAAGCTAACATCTACAGTCCGTCTTACCTCCAGCTCTTATTGTCCATTTTTTCTGCTCCAGTCATTTACATCTCTTATCCTGAATGGTAAACGGCACTAGAAGTCTGATGAATGAGTTCTGTTCCCATAACCCATGATGCTTTGCATGAATTATGTGGGCAATTTCTCACCCACCATTATTAAATCTCTGTTGGGGCTCTGAGTGTGCTGACAATAACTTGTCATCCAGCAGCAAATTACAGTCGAGCTCGTTGAGGGTGTTGATTTTAGAGCCGGCGCATCTTTCTTGGTCACCACTTGCTCAGTGTGTGGTTCTGTAGAACCGGCAGACAGCAGCACCGGTCAGTCCCTCCAGGAGTTTACGACTGTTTTTGTGATTTCTTCCGATCAGAGTCGCTGGTTTTGTGGTGCTGCTTCAGAAATATTTTGTGATTTTTTTAATAATTAAATTCTGTCTGAAATCTACATGAAAAACTAAACAAAAGCACAAGGAGACAGACTGGACATAAAAAACATCTTTTATATCAATCACGGACAGTAACTCGACATCAAGAAAGGCTCAGATAGCAATGTAGAAGAAGTAATACTGCCACCTGCAGGTAGGAGTTAGCATTTCTGTGAAAAATTTGCAATAAATTCATGATTATGCATTGATTAGCTCAAAAAATGGGCAGATTTGTTGATTTTGTGTGAATTTCCACAATCGCAGAATCATGAAAAACTGGTTGTACCGACCGGGGTTCCAGCAGTTTCCAGTTCACACTGTGTTTCAGCCTCAGTGGATCTGTAACAACTTGTACTCATGTTCAGTTGTTTGAAATTAAGAGTTAGTTTGGTTGGATGAACTCAGTGTCTCCTCTTCTCTGACCTTATCTGAATGTCTTGTACTTTCTTATTGTTCTGATATTGATCAAACCAATGAGTGCTGTCAGTCCTGATCACTAAAGTAAATAGGTCGCCACCATGTTGAGTTAAAAGTCATCCAACAACCAACTCTGTTGGTAAATGTTTTTATATATTTGGACCCTCAGTGTCACAGAAAACAATCTACTATAAATTCAAACTTGCTGGACCAAATTCTTGATTTTAAAGAAAAGAAAAAATACATGAACCATTAAATGCATCAAATTAGTGACATTTGTGACTGTTATGAGTTAATAAACTACAGAAGGTTTGAGACTATTGCAGTCAACAGTTGGTAAACAGATTAGGTGTAAACTTCTAGTTTTGCTCTGGAACCCTTGACTTTAAAAAGGTTTCACAGCTTAGACTTTGCTTTTCAAGAAGCAGGTTTTCTCCCCTTTTTTGTGCAAGAAGAAAATCTGAAATTCCGGTTGTAGCTTTTTCTTATCTCTTATTTCCTTGCTTGAGATCAAGTTTCCCCAGGTTTATTTAAAGTCACTGAGCCATTCTAGTGGCTCTGTGGTGCTGCTCAGATCCAAATGCTTCTGTCTGCACTCCCACTGACACTGCTGGCATGAGGCTCATACATGTCAAACAATATTAGCATTTTACACTTTTTTAGGATCATCAGGGTGAAAGGTACCGCATGTTACAAATATGTAAGTAGGCCATATACATATATATATATATATATATATATATATATATATATATATATATATATATATATATATATATATATGACAGTTTATATATATATATATATATATATATGACAGTTTATATATATATATATATATATATATATATATATATATATATATATATATATATATATATATATATATATATAATGAAAGTCCATAGACGGAACCTTTGCATTCTGTTTCTGGTACTGATTAAATACAATAAATATCTTTGCTGCTATTTATTCAATAATTTAGCATCAAAAAGGGGTTTTGAATTTAAAATTTTGTTCATACATACAGTTTGATCAAAATGCAGTTAATTAATTACAGACACTGCAATTAACTCCACTAAAACTTTGAATTAAGTCTCATAGTAAAAACAAACTTGACAGTTTATAAGATGCTTGATCGTATTATTATTGCATCGTCATCAGAAATTGAGTCATTTTCCAGTTTTAATGTAGCATGTAACACCTGGAGGAAACCTGCTTGTTGCTTTAATCAGAACTTTCCACTGCATGTTTCACCTAAAGTTTGGATCATTTTATTGTTCTTGAGCTGTGTGCAGTACAACTCTTAGCCTTAGCTCTCCTCAGAAATAATCTGAAAAAAAAAGTAACATGTCCAACTTTACTGTGGCTGCTGCAGCTCTGAGCACCTTGTTTGGAAGTCAGCGGTGTCTGCCATCCATTGAATCAAACTCTCTGCTCAGCTTTTTTCCATATAGACCTATTCTCCTAAAATAGACTTGTGTTTACAGTAGCAGGTTAGCCACACATGAAAGCGGGTCTCTGGGCGCAGCAGCCCCCTCACGGGACACTGCTTTATTTGGGCGAAGCCGGGAGTGTGTGTAGCGTCTCCACGATGGCCGATCTCTCTCTTGTATAAATGCTGAGTGTAAAAGGAAACAAAAGCTCTTTAGCTGTCAGTCTGTTTGAAATGTGCGATGACTTTATGAGTCTTGTCTTCACACAGCGTGCTAACAATTTAATGCAAGGTTTGACCTGAGATTTGTGGTCGGTGGAACTAAAACAGGCCTTTTGTGGTAAACGAACAGTAGAATACTTTTTCTGCATTTGTGTGTGTCTGTCTGTGTGTGTGTGTGTGTGTGTGTGTGTCCTGTTCTGATTCCTTCTTGTCTTTTCCATCCAGGGGCGACCAGAGACATCGGTTCAGCTCTTACCAGGATGTGCATGAGACATCGCAGCATTGAGGCCAAACTTCGCCAATTCACGAAGTAAGACGTCTTGTTTCCTTCTGTTCCCGGCGTCACTGGTCATACACAGTTCATCTGTCGGAACAAAAACGTCTCATGCTGTTGTCTTGTCTTGCTGAATGAATGGTGTCTGCTGCATTGCTTACCCCCTCCACATTTCAAGGATTGTATTTGAGTACAACCACTGGTATGCATCATACACCACTCAGGAAGCCTCTCCGAGAGTCTACTCCTACCCACCACTTTCCTCTGTGTTCATTCTCCATACTTCTTAATGACTTTTCCACAACAAAAAGCTATTACATTAATGACTGTGGTCATTAACTGTCGATATGGTTGTGCAGGAAAAAAAAGTTCGGCTAAGTCAGTCCAAAATATTGTTGCAATCCCGATTACCTAAAGGTGCCTTGCAAAGACACTCATACCCATAACCCATATTACTCGTACGATTTCACATTTCCTCTCAAACATGTGTTTTATTAATTATCTGAGCCAGACTAATAAAGTAATATCATAGTAATTGCCTAACTTTGACAAAAAAATGAAACAAAAATGAAAAATGAAACTTGAAGAGTTAAAATCTTGTTACCAATGCTGCTACCCTACAAGGAGTGATAAACCACATAGACTGTTGTCCGACTCAACACATTTAGACAATTGTGAAGAATTTCTCTTCTTCTGTTTTACTGATGCCACTAGTGATTGATGCCTTCCATCTGTCCATGTCTGCGTCTCTTCTAGTGCTCTGATGGAGAGTCTGATCACTCCTCTCCAGGATAAGATTGAAGACTGGAAGAAGACTGCCAACCAGCTGGATAAGGACCACGCCAAAGGTGAAACATGAAACCAGCTGAATGTGCTAATTCATGAAGCCTTATCTGTTGGTTTGGGACTTAAGCCTGGTACAAACAGCAAGATTTTTAAATTGTCAGCCAATTTTCAAAACATAAGAGAGCCCTCACATGACGATAAGAAATCATTGGTGTAGTAACTTTGGTCCATCTATGTGAACAGATTTCACTCACCATGAGTTGTTGTGGAACCTGTCTTACAAGCAGATCCTGGTTTCCTTTAGGGTTCTTCAAATATTACTTACAGCAGGTTCACTAATGTTTAATTACATCAGTTTCACAGCTTCTTTTCTTTTTACATGGTTTTGTGAGAATACTGAACATCAGCCTAAAAAAGATAATTTAATTTCTTCGAATTATTTTGTTTGTCAGAAAATTCCTCTAATTAGTAAGAGTTGGTAATGAGTCAGTATGTCCAATGCTGATCTTTCTTATTATTTTCCCCTCCTAAATACGGAAAATGCCGTGGCAGACCATCATTAACAAGAACTATGTCAGTTCAGCCAGGTTAATATTATTTATATATGGATAGATCACATTTTTGTAAGTTGTGCAATCAACATTTCTGTAGAATGTCTAAAGAGATGGTCTAACTACAACCACACTTGTTCTAACCTTGATTTCCAACTATGGATTCTGACACCAAATTTTTATCTTTCTCTCTTTCTCAAACTAACAAATATCCCCTTCTAACATTTATGGTTTCTGTCAAATAGTTTGATTATGAGTAGACTTAAATGAGAATCTTTAGCATGTGTCCAACTGTAATTTTTTTCCTTTCAGGCAGTGAAAAGACAACAGGCTTGTGTCGGATCAGTTCACAGACTCAGTTCTGCTAAAGCTAACATGTGAAGCGCGAGGAAAGTTAATTTCACCCTGAGGCTTTGCATTCCCATGTAAAAGCATCTCTGTTTCTCCTCTTTCAAGAGTACAAAAGGTCACGCCACGAGATCAAGAAGAAGTCATCTGACACCATCAAGCTGCAGAAGAAGGCTCGTAAAGGTAACCAGAAGTGATGCTCTGGATCTGATCTCGGTCATGATCTTTATGTGGAACTTTGGAAAAGCAAGTTTCTTTGTTTTTTTTTGTTTTTTTTTCAGCATTGCTTTTTCTGGGATCCTACCACTATTCACCAGAGCTTTATCAAAATAAAGGAATACATTTATTTTAACTGACTCAATATTAAAGGGGCAGCATCAGGTGATATCGGCTTTTTTGACCTCTGCGTCATGTTAAAATGATATTCCCTCATCAAAAACAAGCGTGGAGTGTTGCTTTGATTCCTTCATCCATGTTTGAGAAATCCCTTAATCTCCATGGCAACCATTCAGTTGTACAATGGAAATAGCCCCATCTTTGAGCCGCAGCTCCTCCTCTGAGCGTCACCCTTACAGGGCAGCTCTCCCCCACTCAGCTCCTTCAGACTAGCCAGCAGCAATTACCAACACCTGGTGGAACTGCACATCTGTTGAGCTCATTATATGAGCTACTTTTTAGTGTAACACTTGTGAAAATGTTGTTAAAATGGGTTAACAGTGGAGCCATGTTGGGATGACTTCATGGAGGCAGAGTTTCAGAAAGAGCAGGAGTTTTTAAAAAGACAGAGGCCCAATTTCAAGATGTTAAGTTACAAAGTCAAATTTCATTTGTTATATTTAATAATTATAGATGTTGTTTGCTCTATAAATTGGACTATGAGCCCATAAAACACATAGCACTGTCTCTTTAAGCTGCTCTTGTTATCAAAAAACAGGAAGCAGAAACCAAAATTTCCAACTGAAGTGATTGTGAGTTTGAACTATAGAAATAAAATCATTAGTTGGTTTATGCTGCCATCTGGTGACTACTGATAATATTGCAACTCCTAGTATTTAATCTGTGACGTTTCTTCAATGGAATTTAAGAAACAATAAATATTTCTATATGATATATTTATGTTGTTTGTATTTCATGATGACTTTTATATTTTTATGGAGTATTTATATTTTTTTCATTGATAACAGCATTATTTTTTTATTTTTGAACAAAACAGCTCTCTATATTGATTTAGTATTTTAAATGTATGAATTTATTTCGGACATTCCACCAAGAGAGAAAAAGAAAAAAAAAACATATCAAATTAAAGGTAATAATAATTGCGTTTGTTTTGTTTTTCTCTTGGTGGAATGTCTGAGATAAATTCATAGATTCAAAATATCATAGCGAGAGCTAAATAAACAACAACAAAAAAACAGAAAAATACTGTTATTAATAAATAATTAACTAATAAATATTCCATAATATAAATGTCACTATGAAATACAAACATCATTGTTGATAATGGTTCTACACAGAACCAGACCTGTGTAACCTGATAACTGAACAGTCATGTGTGAGTTTTGTCCCAGCTGAAGCCTGGTGATATATTTGGTTCTGGATTCATTTTTGGTTGTTGCTGCGTTGTTTTGCTCTAACCTGCTGCACTGCGGCTGTCCTGATGGCTTCTTTGTACTAACCTTAACAATAAGTTCTGCTATTTATGCTCTGTCCCTCTTTCTCTCTCTGTCTCCCTTTTTCTTCTTTTTCCCCCCAATTTTGCTTCTATTTTTGCTGCCCCACCCCTCCCCACTCTTACCTGCCACCGTCTCTCTGTCCCTCCGTCCCTGTGGCATTTTGTCTCCCTGTAATAGAGATGCAGGGTAAGTATCGGTCTGTCACTCACCGCTGCTCTGCGGCATCAGTCTCTTTGTCATCCTGTCTGTCGTTGTTTTAGACGTGAGAGCAGAGGGTTTGATTTGACTTTGTCACTTTAGATGAGCGATGAAACTTTTGTGGCTCAAAGGAGTCAGAATAAACCTTCTGCTCAAACCTCAGAGTTTAAGTGGAAGAAATTAGCCAACAGTCTGGTGTCATTTCATCAAATTATCTTTATTTATAACTGATAAGAGAAAACAGCCTTTTTTCTTACTTAGATCACCACAAAAAAAAATGTAAGAACATTTTTTTGTTGCATCATGTTCCTGGGCTACAAACAAAATACATTGTTTTCCTTTTCCTTAAGAACAAAGCTAACTTAGAGAAAACTAAATTCTGATGGGTTCTTTACATCATGAGTAAATGTTGTAGAGATGAACAAACGTAGCTATGAAGAGAAAAAGTAAGACTTTAAACTGAAAATGAATGCGATTGGTCCTCCAGACCACACTATTTCTGTAATTTAGCTTAGCTGATAAACATTAGCATTAACACAGATTACTGTGTCCTCTCACACTTTGGTTGCCCTGACCTTCAAATGGAAAAAGTTTCTAGAGCACTGCAGTCTCTAAACAACTTTCTTCGAAGTTTCGGTCCCCTGAGGATGGATTAGAGTTCATCCTCTATAGCAGCTCGTCTTTGTTGCCTGATGTAACGGAACTTCCTCCTTGACTCCTTCGTGACTTTTGTATCTCGTGTTATTAGAGCTTTGTAGTGACACTGCAGGCTTTCTGCTGTCATGCTGCCACTCCTTTGCTACTCTCTCTTTCATTACATCCCTGATAGTACTGACATCTGCACTGATTTGTGTTGCATGCTGTAACACTACAGAGGCTCATTTCATGTCTTACTTTCTATGCATTGCATTTCACTTTTACTCTTCTAGCCAGCAAACAGCATCTGGATTTTCTGTTATGTTTTGGCTCTACACTACGGGGCGTTGTTTGTAAAGATACGGCAAAAAATTACGATTTGGGTTATTTGTCCTGCCTTAACGGAATAAGATGGTGTTATTTATATATATATATATATATATATATATATATATATATATATATATATATATATATATATATAATATCATTTATAAATAAATAGTTAGAAAGATAAATATTTAGGTTGCTAAGTATTTAGATCAAAGCTAAATATTTAGTTAGCAAGCTAAACTTTAGCTCGCTAACTAAATACTGTATATAGTTATCAAGCTAAATCCATAGTTCGCCAGCTAAATATTTAGTTAATGCTTATTATTCAGATTGCTAGCTAAATATTCCGATTGAAGCTAACTATTCTGTTTGTTAACTAAATATTTAGTTTGTAAACTAAGTCTGCAGTTTCTAATTAAATATTTAGTTTTAACCCGGGTCATTTTTAAATGAATGAATAACATGGTGAAAATATCTTTTTTTCTTATGAAAGGCTAAATGACCCAAATTATAGCTGATTTTTGGCAGTGTAACTTTTCAAACGGCAGCCATGCTACACTGGCATTGGACCAGTGCTGATGCTGTAACACATCAGAGTAAAGTTCTCCTCCACTAAGATTAGCTTTTATTTATGTTTTAATACTGGAGTACAAAGAGGCAACAACCTGGAGCTGCAGCGACTTGCAAAGTATTCATACTTTAAAATGATTTTCTGATGTAATAAAAATGTAGGGTTAGCTAATGAAACTATATTTATCAGAGAAGCAGTAAAGATGCACATATTACTGCACACAGTTCAGGTGGGAGAATCTGCCCACATGGCAGCTAGTGGTCATGCACTCCACAAATCTGGCTGAATATGATAATAACATAAAACATTAATCCTTCTGTGAAACACGGTGGTGGCAGCACCATGATGTGGGGATGCTTTTTGACAGAAAAACTGCTCAGGAAGAGCAGCAGAACACTTGAGGCTTAGCCTTCCAGAAGTACAACAACATTGAAGATACACCCAGAGCTGCAATGAAATGGCCTATTCAAAGTCCAACAACAACAAAAAAAAATTCAAACAATATAGAAGTGGATATTTTTGCAAGTCGCTGTAGATGTAATCTCTCACCTTCCTTCTTTCATTCCTCAGTCCTCCTCTCCAGCTCTCCTGTGCTGATCTGTGTCAACCCACCTCACTGAAAAGTGCGTTCTGTGTTTACTGGCAGGGCGAGGCGACCTGCAGCCGCAGCTGGACAGCGCCATGCAGGATGTGACCGACATGTGTCTGCTGATGGAGGAGACAGAGAAGCAGGCGGTGCGCCGCGCCCTGGTGGAGGAGAGGGGGCGCTTCTGCACCTTCATCGGCTTCCTTCAGCCTGTGGTGGTGAGGAGGAAGCCGGCCCGATCGGACCCTGGTTTACCGTTCAGTGTTGGCCTGGTAGAAAAACAAAGGATGCGACGGTCACCAGATTATTATTATAGTTCAACTAAATTTGGTGCAAAGTTGGCGCACACACTGACTATGAAAAGATCTCTAGCTTATTATCGAAAATTATTTAAAACTTGTAAGTGGAAATAAAAGTAGCATTTCTTTAAGAAAAACAGGAGAGAAGTGTAAATAGATGGACAAGAACACAAACCTGTAGAAGGCAAAACCTTTCCGAGAAACTGCTGGATTCTGGAGATTTTATACCAACAGCGCCCTCTTCTGCTCAAATGGTTTAAGGCATTAAATTAATTAATACACAGATTTTAGTCATACAATATCTAGATAATTTTTTTTACGTTCCTTGTTCATGTACTAAATTAAATTAAATTAAATTAAACTCAGCCAGGGTTCCTAATTAATCAGGAAAAATAAAGCTGAATAATTGTAACAGTTATTCAGTCGTTTCATATCAGCACTAAATCAAGAGGGAAACGATGTTTGTTAATCTGCTTTGCTGCTGCCAATGAACTTTTCTTTCTCTGCAAACAAGTCGATATTTTTCTGCAAATATGCAAATGAGATCTAGCAGATTTTTGTTTTTTGACTATTTCAGCTTCAAGGTTTTTTTTTCATTTATAAAACATTTTTGCACTTATTATTCATGAATAAAAACAACAAATCATCTGGAAAAAGAATCACAGAGCTATTCAATACTAAATGTTTGACGTTAAATCTAAATTATTTAATAACCTGATGTCATTATTTACATAATAAAATCTCAGATTCAGGGTTTGCCTTCTGTTTACAGAGTAGTTTTCATTTCTTTTTAGACACTAAAAAGTTAAATTTGAGAGGGAAAATATGGTTTTTCATACATTTACAATATTAAGACTAATCCCTGACATTGCAAAGTCGGAAATTTGAGCCACATAGTGACAGCTGTCCGCTCAGGTTTCAGTGGTAGATGTATTAGATTGGCATCCTGGGGCTCGTGTATAAAACAGCGCACAGCTTTCATAGTAAAAGTTGAGAAATTTTCAAAAGTGCGGCGCACAAATATTCTGGAGCCTCGTATATAAAGCGTGCGTATGCACAAAATACATGCAGCACCATATTTTCGGCATGTATATAAAAATGAATGTGGCGCGAAAGTTTGCATAAATATATGCTAACTTTTACCATCCTGTGAAAATGCGTGGGAGTAACACAAACCTTTTCAGTGGATAATAAACATTAAAGCACCAAACCTGAGCAGTGATGGTGTTTGCTGCTGACAATAACCATGTCAGCAGTCCCTGCTTTTTTGTTTTCATCTGTGGTGACCCCAAAACTCCATCGTTCAACTATTATGTAGAGTCATAATCAATCATTCGTCACATTAAGGGAAATATTTAGTCTTTTGTTGGTAACAGCTCACAGGTAATGAAAACCGACGATTCAGTCAGAAATGTTTGGAGCTGCAGTCGATCATAAGGGACATGACCTCACTGAACGGTGTGTGAGGCTGGATTCTGACGGTCACAAACATCACACTCCTCGTTTGTGTCCTGTTGGCCAGAACGGAGAGATCGCCATGCTGGGAGAGATCACCCACCTCCAGGCCATCATCGACGACCTCACCGTGCTGACCACTGACCCCCACAAGCTCCCCCCTGCCAGTGAACAGGTGAACTGCAGCAACACCTGGTTGGTAGAAAACGCAGGAAGAGTGTGTGAAACGGACTGACAGTCGCTGCTTTCTTTCTCGCAGGTGATCAAGGATCTGAAGGGCTCCGATTACAGCTGGTCCTACCAGACCCCCCCATCGTCCCCGAGCAGCTCTGGCTCACGCAAGAGCAGCATGTGCAGGTGCAAATACACACACACGCACCCATGCACACACACACACACACACACACACACACATGCGTACACGCCAGACATAAAAAACCAGGACGTAGCTGTATTTCAGTGCTGTGTTCAGAACTCTTGAGTTTTGGAAAGAGGAGCCTCCCTGGATGTCGGTGTCTCACTTGTACTGTCTGTGTCTATCAGAACATTGTTAGTGTTTGTGCCGCCATCTTTGTTAAACTCCAACATTCCTACAGTTTAAGCTTGTAAAACAGCTCATGAAAAGGCAGATTAAAACACAAAAGTCCAATTTAACATCAGCTTTACTTGGATGTAAATAATGCAATGCCTTGCAAAAGTATTTATGCGCCTTTGTGCCTCACCACAGACAGACTGCAGTTTATTTAACAGGGAAATTATGTGACAGTCTAATCAGAACACCTTCATGTTTCTAAATGTCCACAGTTTTTAGATATGGACCAAATCTGAAAACGGTCAAGGCGTATGAAAGCACTGCATATGGCCCACGTAGCAGAAACCGATGTCTGAGGATTTTGATTGTGAAAACAATAATCTCTCAGCCTGGGTGTGTGTGGGTGTGTGTGTGCGTGTGTATGTTACATCTAGGGCATCAGTCTGTTATGTGGAAATCACACATTCACACCCTTCCACCTGTAGTGTTTCTGTATTCCCTGAATCTTCCTGAGTTCACACACTCTCTGTTTACCCCCTCCCCCTCCTCCTTTTCCTTCTCTGCACCCCACCACCCTCCTCTGTGCTCTTTTCCCATCTTTGCTTGTCTACCTTCTGTCTTGTACCCGGTTTGTGATTTGCCCTCTTTCACTGCTGCTGGACGCTTCACACCCGGTTCCCTTCACTTTCTGGGGAATCTGCTTCTAACTGTGACTGCTGTGTGACTTTACACCAACCCGACCAACTCACAAAAACTCCTGGACCCATTCCCATCAACCAATCGCAAACTCTCTCCTCGCCTCCTCCAATTCTTTGTTCACTCTCCCAAACTTTAACAAACAACTAATTTTACCTTCCACCACGTTCCTCTGATCATAACCGCTTTTGCATCTGGCATTGTAACACTCCTCACCCCTTCATCGCTCTGCCCTGCCCCCCCTCTCCCTCCTCACCTCTCCCTGAACTCTCACCATGCAGCAGCGTCAACAGCGCCCACAGCAGCGCCTCCCGTTCGTCGGGGGGAGGTGCAGGTGTGGGTAGTGGTGGAGGAGGTTCCCAGCCACACTCACCCTCCTCCTCCTCCTCCTATCGCCACCGCAGCAGCATGCCTCAACAGCCTCCACCACCAGGGGGCATTGCAGCTCACCGCCTCAGCAGTGTTTCCTCCCACGACTCGGGCTTCGTGTCCCAAGATGCAAACATCTATTCCAAGCCTCCCTCGCCAATGCCCTCTGACATCACCAGTCAGGTATGAAATTCTGGTGCATTCACCAACGACAGCACACAGGAACAGTCTGAATTCAATATAATTTTGTTCAGATGCACATTTAAAAACTTAACTTAATACTCCCTATCAATAATTGTCCTTTAGTAAGTTGTAGAAAAAAATCACACTGCCATAATTCTGTTCTTGGAAGAATGAGGAATAGTCCATGCAGTTTCACTGGTGTTATGCTTCTGACATAAGAGTAACGTTAGCTTTATCCCTCTATTCCACAACCGGTTCTCAGTGTGGTTAAGAGTATTAGCTGCGTTTCCTTTACAAATGTGCGCAAAATTGCTAATGTCTTTAAGTGTGAAAATTCACCTTGACTCCTACAGACATGCTTCTTGTCAGTGTGACCAAAGGTTGTTATTCTGTCTGAGTCCCATACCAGGAAACCAACAGATTTGACTTTTTCTGGGAAGAAATGAGGTCAGACACAAAGCAGTGCTATGCTAGGACTTCGTTCATGGCTACACACTGTTTGGTGTTTTTCTGCAACTTGCTAATGGACAAGTATCCAAATATCAGGGTATTTATAAATACCCTGATATTTTGAATACTTGTATATCTATATCTGTCCCCATATATATATGCATGGATAAGAAATGTTAAAATAAATTAAAATTTAACCATTGAATTTGAAAGAACAAGAATAATTAAAAAAAAATGATGGCACTGCAAGTTTTGAGAACTGATAAACTAGATAAGAAAATGTTTTTCTTTCTATTGTAGAAATCCTCCAGCTCTGCATCATCAGAGGCTTCAGAAACATGCCAGTCAGTCAGTGAATGCAGCTCCCCCACCACTGTAAGTATTGTAGCCATGCTGTGCAATGTGGCTGTTTTTCTTCTTTTTTAACATACCACATTGTTACACACAAACTAAATAAACTTCTTTAGAAGTCGGGACAAATCTTCTGGGATAAACTGTTTCAGATAGAGGAGCTTTACTTACCAAATTTGCTCTCAAAACATCTGTGTCATAGCATTAGCTTGTAGCATTAGCACAGCTGGCATCTGGATTTCCTTTTTTTCCCTACCTGCCTCACAAGTGAAGTTCTTCCAAACAGTATTGAAATCGTTTGACAAACACCAGATATGCGAGTCTTGTGGGCTAATGTGGGTCGCTGTACTCGCTACATTAGCACAGTTTAAAATTCAAAGATAAGTGCTAAGTGTTAATGCAGCGCTGCTGTTGGGAGAGATGAGACAACTTGGGCAAATGTGACTAGATCCATTTGTATCGATTTTGACACAAATTAGTTTAATAATTATTTTTTTCTAGTTTTTATTTGTTTATTTAAGCATCGACTCTACTATTCTACCTGAGGTCCACACCACAAACATTACAGTAAGATCTAACTTTTTAAACATATCTATATTGATTTTAACAAGAACATGTCCACTCATTTACACATACATAAAAAATAACCTCAGACAAAACAAAACGAAAAAGACACAAAGGAGCAGAGTGGGTGGGGGGGGGTTAGTCAGTGAACCCAGCAGACCCACCAACAGATCAATCAGGATAAAGATTGGGAGTTTGTCTTGTCACAAATCCTCTTTCCACTTGTTGAGTTGGGTATCATTTTGGTCCGGCCACATGTAAAAGACAGTCCAGATTTAAAAAAGTTAATCAAGCTTGTTCAGAGTAAATACCTAATTTTCTCCAGGGCAAAGTAGAAAGTAATTTGTTTAATCCATTGTGAAATTCCTCATACTGTCTCTTTCTTCCATGAGGATGCAATGCAGCATTTAGCTTCCAAAAGGCAAATGTTATGTAGGAATCTTAAATTGTTTGAGATAAAGTCTTCAGGACAGATATTTATGATTCACATTTTAGAATTAAAATCACACTTACAAAAAAAAAACATAATGAAATTCCTTAAAACACACAAACAAAATTAAAACAGCGAATTTCAGCAATTTGAAAGATTTAAAGCAAACGATAACAATCTTAACTTTGAGTATAATTTACCCATTTGCTCAATTATATCAAGTTATCAATTACTTTGACAAACCTAGAGACAAACCTAATTCATTTTAAAAGCGGTGGCTTTTGCTGTTGCATTTTGTTGACCTTTCTGGGTCACCGTACCCTCGGGCTTTTCAGAAATCCACCGCATCACTGGCTGCTGTAAATAAACTTTGTCAGAGTTATCCGTTTCCTTTTCTCACCTAAAACATCTCCTCATTCAGTCACATCCGTGTTTTCAGGAGAACAAAGCCGGGTTGTCAGCGCTGAATCAACTGTGATAATTGTGGCTGTTCTGAAAGTTGCTGTTAGAGCCACGCAGCGCACGCTGTTAAAATGGCACGTTTCACTCACAGCGGTGGCAGGAAGCTCTCCGGTTTTATTGTTATGTGAAACCAGCTTGAGGCAGACTTCTGAAAGGTAACACAAACCTGACACTGACTTCCCCAGAGCTTAATGCTTTCTCCTGCAGAGATTTTATTTTAGAGTGGTAAGGGGAAAAAAGCCCCTCAGACGTAAGTGCTGGGTTGAAATGAATGTAATATATGTTCACTTTTAAATGTCGCTGTTGTTTTGCTTCGCTTGGAATAAAACCACCTTCTGTGTTAACAACTGATAATGATTTAGGTGTGTTTTGCACTTCAGCTGGTGATAAGGCCCCCTTTCATATTTTAGAGCCACTTGATTTTTTTAAGCACATTATTTAAAGTGCAGTAGAAGAAAGTTGTGCTGATAATTTACTGGTGGAAAGGAAAAAAAGTCTAGGATTCAAAGCAAAAGCTTTCTTCACAACAGCTCTCCTTCATGAGAGGTTTCCTCCATGATCCCGCTTTAATTCGACTGACAAACATGATTGTTTGCTCTCCTTCCTGGATATCGTGACAGAAACCGTGTAGCATACACTGTGGGAGTCGCAAAAACAATCATACAAACTTTGGATCTCTCTTTTTTTTTTTCTTTTACATCAGATGATGGGCTTCTCTTGTTTAAATGATGAGGGGATCTTTGACGGTGACATTCTCCATCTGGACATGTGTAGTTGTGCTTGATGAAATAAAATAAAAGAAAGAAATGTGACTCATGTCTGGGAAATTCTCAGATCTCCTTCAACATTTCATCTTTCTGCATTCGCATCAAACAGCATCGGTTATTTGGTGCGAATGTGACAAATGATAGAGCCGAGTAAAGGCTTTAATCTGTGATGGTTTAATTTGATTAATCTAGCCTTTTCTAGCTTAAATAAATAAATCACAGAAACATTCACAGCAGAGGAACTCCTTCAACTTCAGCAGGCGAAAACGGACCTCAAGAGCTGAAACGATTAATTGTGATGGAAGAATTATTGAACTAATCTTCAACTATGATAATCGAACTGAACAATGGATTCAAAACATGCCATTTGATGAAAGAACACACTCAGACATAACTGTACAAAACATAGCAGCATTTTGCATTTAGTGTTAATGTTTTTACATGTTTCTGTACCTTTGGATGTCTCCTGCCTGTAGAAACAGTCCAAGAGCAAAAAAAAAAAAAAAAATCCAGTTGTCTTCTCAGGAATAAATGAATGTTCCGCTGGTGTCTGCAAATTGACCCGTTTCAAAAACCTCTAAATTGTCACGTCACAATTTTGTTACCTGTTGTGTAAATTTTTCGACAAACTTTACAGGAGCACATTGGTTGTTTAGACAGCCATCATGGCTGAGTGGGCGGGGTTTCGAAGAGAGTGACATCACATGCAAAGGGTCAATACAAATGCACGCCACGCAATTTTATTTTAGTTTTACTGTTATGCTGAAAACAAAGTTATAACAGTTGAACTGTTTAACACATCCCATCACCACCTAACACAGTCATGCCATGTGAAGCAGCTTTCTTCTACACGCTTTCTCCCTCAGCTAGGATCACCTCTGGTTATCTTTTCCCCTTCTCAGATTCAGGCTGGGTGTCTGTGACTGCGGCTTTACATTCTCATGTTCTCCACAGCTGGCTGCCTCGCCATGTCTGCCTGCCGCTTTTCCATTCTCTGGTGACATGACCGTGTCTCTCATCCCGCAGTTTGGCTCGTCCTTCGTTACCTTCCGCCCCGCTCTCTCTCACTCTGGCTCCACCAGGCCTCTCTCTGTCATTCTTCCCGTTCCTGCGTCCCCACCCTATATCCGTCCCTCTGGATCCAGCTCCTCCTCTCCCACATCAAAGGTTCCCATGTGGAAGGTTTGTTGCCCATGCACTTGCCCTTGTTTTTTTTGTTTTTCCTCCAGTTCCACCTTTTCCCTCCGTTCCAGATGGATATGTTCTGCAGGGTTCAGATGACTTTATTATTTTCCTCACCTGGTTTGTTTTTCACTCATTGCTTTGCTTCTCTAAAAACATTCATCACGGGCTGCTGTGTGTGCATGCAAGCTTCTTTTATTTATTTATTTTTTTATTTACCCTTACCTGCCTCCCTGGTTGTGTGACATACCTACTGATGACTCTGCAAAAAAACAAAAACAAAAAAAAACTGTCTTCATATGACCTTTAAAAGCTCCAAAACACACACACGCACACACACCAAGACTCGGCCATGTTCTCTGCATTCAGGCAAGCGTATCAAAATGCTGGGTAGCAGACAGGTCTCTTTTGCTACTGTAACTCTGCCGTCTGCCTGCTGTTTACTAATTCCCCTCAACTGTTCAGGACTGGTCCAAAGCAGGTCAGTACGAGCAGCCCGCGGCCGCCGCTCCGGTCCAGAGGAGAAAGGAGCCGGTGGATAGGCTGAGAGAGAGCGAGGGCTCGCCGGGTTCCCATGGATACGCCGCAGCGTCACACCCAGAAGAGGGCCAGAGGCCGCGGATGACACCTGCTAGCATCGCTGCCAAGGTAACCCTGGACGACATGGAGAGAGTGAGCCAAACGACTCAAAATATAAATTCTTTTTAGGATGTAATAATAAAAAAAAATTATGCAACTTTATTGTGTCTAAATGCATTGTAAGCATGCAGTCTGATCAGTTTTTTGAAGCTAAAATGAACCAAGAGAAGCCGCTTTGTTGTCCAACGCTGTTGTTTGTGGATATAGCTTTTGCGATGGATTCATGAGCGTACCAGAAATGCAAGAGTACAAAGGTTCCTGACAGAAAAAAAACATGATTGATACTGGAAAAACATTAATGTATTAAAATCTATGTAATTAATTAATCAAAATTAGCACGTTATGGTTCTGATCTTAGTGTAAATAGTTTTAAAATGAAGGAAGTGACTGAGCTTCATTTACAGCTTACTCACCCACATTATCAAAACCGTTCATAGGAATGATTCTCATTTGTCTTTATATCATTTTTGCAAGTCTCAATGTATTCAAATAGAACTTTACAAACAAATGCTGCACACCAACAGCATCTTATTTTGTAGGAAAATAAATGATGAAATCAGTTGGAATAAAAAGAATACATTAAAAGTAGTGACATCCATCAATAAAACACAATAAAATTGCAATAATGAAATAAAATTGTCAAGTTCCACTCAAATTCTTTCATTCTCTTGTTACATTGTCCACATCCCCACAGTGTTAAAGGCTCAGGTTGCACCAAAGCATCCATAACGTATCGATAAAAACATGGCAGCCCTAATTTTCCTGTGTGTCATCATCAGCACGGCGAGGAGGTTTCCCCGGCAGCCAGTGACCTGGCCATGGTGCTGACCCGGGGCCTGAGCGTGGAGCAGCAGAAGAGCAGCCGGGACTCCCTGCAGTACTCCAGCGGCTACAGCACGGAGACCACAACCCCGTCCTGCTCCGAGGACACCATCCCTTCACAAGGTGAGCCTCTCGTCTGCTGCAGCGTTCAAGACCGGTCAACAGTCTTAACTATTCTGTGGATGTTATCAAGAAATGCTGAGCTGTTTTTTTTTTGTTGTTGTTTAAATGTATTTTATGGAGTAACTTTCACTTGAATCCCTCGCCTCTGTTACAAACAATAGATAAATTGAATTATTCATTTAATAGTCCAGGCAGTGGGCATATTTCTTGACTGATGGATCCTGACGGTTCGCTTGACGGCAACTAAGAAACAAATGCACTGAGATAAAACTGAATAGTATTCCCATATGGGTGTGTTTCCTCTTTGTTTTAACGGCTCCCTCTGTGTGATTCAGAATTTTTACTCCAGTATATTTTTTTGTTTCATATCTTTGTGTGTAGTGGATCTCAAAGGCATGAGTTGGCCTTGGATGTTTTATTCATTTAAAACATTTTTTTTTACATTTTTCATTTTTAAACTAAAAAGTTCAATAGTTTTAATAAGCATAAATCTGAAAAATGTGATATGTATTTGGAGTAATGGTGCCCCTCTTTTAACCAATATCCCTAAAAAAAAACAATCAATAAAAGCAATGAAGTCACCTGAATGGTGGATTCTACCTGTGTTTAAATTATTCTCAGTATTAATACAACCCTGCACTGATCTTGAAAATTTGAAAAACTGGTCTGGCATCACAGGTGGTTAAAACTGATGGATTTTTTTTTTCTTTTTAATTTTCAAAAATGATTACAAACAAATTAAAAGCTTCTTACATTAAAAAACATTCATCTTTTTAATCCCATACTAAGCAGAAATCTATTGACTCACTTTTACTCAAAAGCAGACTTTGGTGTATCCAGATTTTCTTTTTAACTAAATACACCAAGTATGACCCAAAAAGTGACGCAAGTTCTTCCAGCTGAAACACTTTTTCTTCTTCTTTAAGCGTTTTTTGCTCCATGTGACAAAATGATAAAGACCTTAAAGTTATAGGAAGATGTACAATAGATTCCAGCCAATTAACTGCTAGATTCAAATCTGAGACTAAATTTATGTGACTAGATAATGTTCATTCAATCTGGACTGAGTTTGGGAACAACGTGCCAAAATAAAACTAAGACTTTCTGCTATAATTGTGATTGTTTCACTGACTCAAAGGGGCTGAAGACAAACGTAATATTTTATTAGATTTTTATTTATAAAACGTTAAAAAGTTAGCATCACTGTCCTTCTGTTTCACCTTCATTGTTATGCAGTAGTTTGTGTTTGTTTACATAAAATGTCAAGAACAACAGAAATACATGGCTGTAGAAGGATAAAATGTAGAAAAGTTTTAAGGGGCAGTATTATGTTAAATCAATGTTATAATGTTTCATGTACATCAAGTTATATTGTTATTTCCTCATCAAAAACATGTCTGGAGCGTTACCTTGGAGCGTTTATTCTTTCATGCTTGTTTGGGAAATCCTTTAATCTCCATGGCAACCATTCAACTTTGCAAAACACCTGAGTGGACCAAGCTCTGCCTTCGAGGACAAAGCTCCTCCTCAGAGCTGCAGTTTTCAAACTTCAGCCTCACAGAGCATCCCTTCCCTGGGTCTCCCCCACTCAGCTCCTTCAGACTAGCCAGCAGCAATTAGCAAACTGCACATCTGCTGAGCTCATTATCGGAGCTACTTCTCAGTGAAATGCTAGTAAAAAAAAAAATGTTAAAGAATTAATAGAGAAGCCATGATGTGATGACTTCCTGAAGGCAGAATTTCAGAAAGAGCAGGAGCTTTTAAAGAGACAGAGGCCCAATTTCAAGGTGTTAAATTACAAAGTAAAATTTCTTCTGTCAAATTTGAAACTTAACGTGTCACGGGTCTGGAAGAGCACCGATTGCGGGGGACCAGAGATACTGAATAACCTAAAATTTCACAGTTTTCTCTTTTTCTGTCTCACCCGTACCAATAACAGGTTCAGATTACGACTGCTACTCTGTAAATGGAGACACCGAAGGCCCGGATGGACAGGCAGAGTTTGACAAGTCTTCTACAATTCCTCGCCATTCCAACATTGCCCAGAACTACAGGCGCATGATACAGACCAAAAGGCCAGCCAGTACAGCTGGTCTGCCCAGTGGGGTCCTTGGTCCAGGAGTTCATGGGATACCAGGACAGCCAGGTGGAGCTGGTGGAGGAGGAGGATCAGGGACTCCAGGCACCGCTACTATCCGTCGAACCCCATCAACCAAACCGGGGGTGCGGCGTACACTGTCCAGTGCGGGGCCCATCCCTATCCGACCTCCCATTGTGCCTGTCAAAACACCCACTGTTCCCGCAGACTCACACTCACCTGGTGCAGGTGGCTATGCGGGGGGAGGGCAAGCAGGCGGCGTCCCCGTCAGAGTGGGAAGTGAAGAGTGTGTGTTCTTCACCGGAGCCGAGGACGGCCAAGGAGGGCTCGATTATGTGAAGGCGTCACCGAAGCGCCTCAGCCTGCCCAACACCGCCTGGGGCTCTGGGGCAGCGCTGGAGGTCTACGCCCAGCAGCACTGCATGGTGTCGGGTTCAGCAGCCGGATCAGAGGAGGAGCAGATGATCGCGGCCAACCGGCACAGTTTGGTGGAGAAGATCGGCGAGTTGGTAGCGAGCGCGCACGCCCTCGGTGAGGGTCAGTTCCCTTTCCCCGCTCTCCCAGATGACCCGACCCCAATGCCAGGTGGCCTGAGCGAAACTCAGACGGAAGGGGCTGAGGGGTCCGGCGACATGCTGACCACGATCAGGAGAGGAGTTCGCCTTCGCAAAACGGTCTCCAACGATCGCTCGGCTCCCCGTATATTGTGATCAGCAGAGAAATGCGAAGGGTTGTCAGTCGATAGGTCAAATGTTGGTGTGGTAGTACCCAACCACCTAGTGAATACACGAAAACATAACCATGTTGGAAAAGCTATATCATAACAGAGGATGAATAAAGTAAAAAAAAAATCCATGCAGAAAATGTTTAAAGACACCTTTAGAGTAAATGATATACAGTCTAATATAACAATAACATAAGTAATCATAACCGATGCTGACGAGTACAAGTGAAATACTTCATGTTGACCTAGCAGGCCGCTATAACTATTGTGTGTTGGACGCATGTTTGTCTTCTATACACCGTCAGACAGGGACGGAGTGACTCATAGGAAAAGTGATTTTGAAAATAAATGGAGGCAAAGAAAGAAGAGCACTGGGTTCTGTTCTGTTTACCACCGAACCCGTCTCCCTGTCCTGTTGTCCAACTAACCCAGCTGACCGATCCAACTTTAAAGACAGACGGAAGGGGGCTGATGAGAACCAGAGAGAGACAGAGAGGTGGGGTACTCAGATCGCCTTGTGACCGGCTTCAACTGAAGCCAGGTCGTCTAGGCAACGACGTGCTGTGCCGAAAAGGCCATCGAACTGCTTGGCAAGAGTACGGGGAGCTAACAAACCAGAGGGCCAATCTGGTTCACGATGATGTAAAAAAAAAAAATGTTGGCATTGAGCCGTACTTGTTGCCCTTCCCCTCTCTCTCTCTCTTTCTGCGTACATTCGTATGCTTCTCGGAAAATGTAAAAATGGAGCGTGTGGGTATATGTGGTTGATTATGTGTGTGTGTGCGTGTGTGAGAGAGGGGGTGGGTAGAGCTCTGCTGCGGGACAGCCGGTTACCCAACAAGGGCAGGGCTTTTTTCTTTATTTTTTTTCTTTTTCTCCTGTGTCGTGTGCGTATTTTCTCGTTTATATCGTGACGTCGTTTACCTTGTTACCACTGTACGGGAAGTTCTGAGACCTATTCCAGGCCTATAGATATATTCATATATATTTTCTAGAAGCAGAGAGAAAAAAAAAATAACAAAAACAAACAAAAAAAAGTGAAATCAGAAATGGAGCAATAAATGTGTTTTTTTTCTCATTTCGAGGAAGCGATTGGATTCGGAGGATTGTAGATTCTCCTTTGTCCCATTCAGGCAATCATCAGGAATGCTAAATTACACATCGACTGTGAATTCATGCGTTTTTCATACGCCTCTCTCTCTTTCTCTCTCTCTGTCCCAGTTTCTTTCTATTAAATGAAGTGGATTACAAAAAATTTGAAAAAAGAAAAACTGTAAGCACTTTGATGAGAGTAGAGTGTACAATAGCCAGTAGATGTTGCTGTAGTCATGCTGTATGTGTGGAGGAGTGATGGAGGGGGAAGAGGAGTGAAAGCAATGACTGTGTCCTAAGGAGATGATTTAATACATTAAAGTAGAAGAAGGCAGAGAGAGGTAAAGAGGATGTGAAGAGGACTGCTAGCACTGGAGTGATTGGTTAAATGAGAAAATGTATGAATATTTTCTTAAGATGGATCAGGTTTTAAGGCGGGAGGCGGGATGGGAATGACATTGAAGAGTTTGCCTGAACGGGTATTTTAAGGATCGAAGACATACTGTGGGAAAAAATACAATGTTTTGCTGAGTGAGATGATTTTTTTTTTCTTGGAAATATGTTTCTAGGCCTAAAACATCCAGATGAGATTTTTTTTAATCAGTTTAGTTTTTTTTTTGTCTTTTACCTTAAAACTAGATGTAAATCTGACGACTTTTAAAATGGAAAAATACCTTTCGAAACTGTAAAGCACATCGAGTGGAACAATTAAAGCACCATCTCAGGAAAGGCACATCACTTTATGTTTTTCATTTGAGTGCAAGTAAAAAAGAAACAGCCAAACTTAATTGTAATTGGGTGGAAATAAAACCTGGAAAAAGCTAAACATTCAAAATTCAGTTGATCTCATGATATTGACACCATAGGGAAGCTGCAGGACCTGATCTCCAGAATGCTGAATGAGCTCATAAACACAACACAAAAATATCAGCTCATTTGTGGGAAACTGTATATATATTTTTTAATAGTGAATGAAACACTTAAGCTTTCAACCAGCCCTATCTTAAAACAGAACCTGGGTCACTTACGTTCCTCAATGCTAAACACTGCAGTGTAATTACACAGTAACTCTTAAAAATGCCGTACTTCTGTCTGAAGTAAGGACGAACCTCTAATTATTCACACCCTTGGCAGATTCAGACTTCACATTAGTTTCATTCAACCAAAGAGTTTGTTTCTGATAGAAAGTTAGACAGAAACGTCTCAAAAGATAACAGTTTTGTATAATTAAATATATTTACATTTATTAAAAAAAAAGTGGTATGATTACCATGTAGAAAGATATTCAACATGGACACTGTTATAGACACAAAGGCATCAAATGTCTATGGCATTAGAGCTCTCTTCTAAACATGTTAGCCATAGTGTTATTTGTTAGTTGGTACTTTGGGACAGGTACATCACCAAATTAGATGGAAAAGCAATCTTTTAAAATTAACTTTTGTTCTGACTGGAAGTAATATTAACATTTTATTGTGGCCCTGCCAGAGTTTCAACTTGAATCTGATATATATTCTGTGGAGGGAGCAAAAGATTAGGGTGATGATTAAGAGGCCTTCCAATATCAAGCACTTGAATCTCATTTCCAAGGATAAATTGTGAATGTACAATTGGAAGCGTGAAGAAAGCTGGTCAGCAGTCATAAAAATGGTTGGACTTCTGTAATTTTAATTTTTTTTTCCCACTGGCAATTAATAAGAGTATGAATATTTTTTACTGTCATTTTTCAATAAAATATATAAAAATAGATTAGTTATTCAAAAATGATACTTCTTTCACATTGTTTTTTCTTTTCAGACACCTGTAAACAGTGGTGGGCACACTTACGCTAATGCGCTAATAACAGCAATTTTTTTTTTGTTTAGCACTTCAGCTAACTTTGAAAACATTTATCGCATTTAGTTTCCCCCAAGCTGTTTTTTAAAATTAAATTGGTGCTCCAGGGTTGTAGTCTGTCAAAGACTGATGTCATTTGAATTGAAGTTAGCACGTTAGCATTAGCCTCTGCTACTGTGTTGGTGTAGTGAGTGCTGTAGTCTTAGCGGAACTGCAAGTTATGATTAGCGCTTAGGGTTAGTGCTCCTAGCTTTTTAGATAGCCATGCTCACAACTGTCTGTTAAATTTCCTATCAGAAGAAAACTTTTGATTAAATGAAAAAAAAAAAAGATCTAAATTAAACAGGGGTGTGAATACTTTTGGGGTTCACTGTAAAGAATGAGCCTTTTATCAAAGCCAAAGTACTGAAAAACTGTTTACTTGGCTATTTTTTATAATTAAGAGTGTAAGAATGTTGGCCAAAATATTTTCCAGATGAGATATGAGAAAGCGTTCGCATTGAGATACTCGCTTATAAATTCTCAGTGCTCAATGAAAAAGAAAAAACGTAAAGAAAGAAAAAAGCAGACAAACAAGGCACCCAGCACAGATCAACTTAGTTTTGTGCCAATCCTTAGGTTAAGCTCAGGACAAAACATTATGAAAGGTTGATCTTTTAGATTTGAGAATAGGTAGAGCCTGTTTGGGAGGATACGGACGAGTCTCTTAAAGTCGACAGGAAGAGGGAAAGATGTGTGGAATGAGCATTTCACTGCCTGTTCATACGATATGTATGTAACTGTATGTGCTATGAATCCGGAGCACAGATCTGGTGTAAAGGGTTGTTAGAAAATATCTCATTAGTTTACTTTAAAAAAAAAAAAATGTTTTTGCCTTCTACTGTTACTGTTGGAATACTAGATTTTGCTTTAATTATTGTAAAAATAAGAGGAGAAAAGTCCAGTTGTAACACAAACTAACTAAGCTGTGTGACATATGGATGTAAGGCGCAGAGACTGAGTGTGTGTTTGGACGTGTCCTTGGCTGGCTGTCGATCTCTAGGCTAATAAACTTTTCATCACCATGTCTGTACACGTCTCCAGCAGTGATCTGGACATGAGCATTAATATGAGCACTCATTTATTTTTTATCCTAAGCATTCATTAGGTTCCATTTTATTTTGGAAATGAAAATAATGCTTCCAGAAGGTTTGTTTTCCCCCGTTGCTTTTATTTTAATCTTTGTCACAGTATGGCTGTTTTTAACCCACTTTGCTGCTGTGAGGCGACTAAATGAGAGAATAAAGGCAAGAGCAGATTAATTCCATTCCTACGAAATGTTTCTTTTTAGGCAAAATTATGATTTTTTAAAATGTTTTTAGATTATCTGTCGCTACACATCTACATGCTTATTGATGGATGTACTACAGCGATAAAAGGCCACATCAGTCCCTGAGCTTCAGAGTTAAACTTCAACAAGTACCCAGTGGAAATCAGAGGCCAGCAATTTAAGTTCATTCTGCCTGAATTTCCATTTACAATGGTGTTTCACTGTGGGTTTGATCCATTAAAACACCACTTTTCTTTGTATAATTATCACTACCCTCTTAAAGTTCTTCCACAGTGTATAGCTTTGATTTGAACGTTTCTTAAAGCTCCTGCAGCATCTGCTAAATGTTTCCACCTGTTGTTCTTTGAAGGCTTATTTTTAAAACCATTTGGGGAGAAAAAGAATCTACATAAAAAAATAAAGTGTTACATAATTTGTTATATGAACTTACAAATAACTCATTCGCAAAACTGTTTAGTTTTTTGTTATTTCTCTTAAGGATCTGGTTTAACAACAGGAGCTCTCACCTTTTCCCTGAAATACTAAATGAGGCGAGGTGATCTCATTTTAAAGCTGTTCTTTTTTTTCCACCTAATTGACAAATTAGTGCTTTAAATAATCTGAAGAATAAAATTTAAAGTAGAGCTGAGTGCACACAGCCTGGATTCATTAGGCAGAATAATAGTTTCAGAAAACATGAAGACACAATGAACATTCAGTGGACTAGTGGGACGGAGTAAGCTAACCTAACTTCATGCAGCTTCGCCACATCTGGCACAACGGGGAGGTTCCAGCTCGGCCCGCTTCCATTATTAGATCGGAAATGTAACATTATTAATTTCCTGATCCAATGAGTGTAAAAAAAATTAGAGCAGGGGATTTACCAACTACTGGCTGAAGATTTCTTGACCTGCGAAAGCTCATTTGGGGAATTCACTGGCATTGTGTTTCCCTTGTGGCTAATTTATCCCTTTCCCCCCCGCCCCATCAGATTTTGCTCGCAGGCCGACTTAATCTGTCACTTTCTCTCTAGTGTTTTTTTTTTTTCTTTTTTGAATTATCCAAAATGCTGTCAGGAATTATTTAAAAGTAGTGCAGTGCTTATATAACTAAGTGGGCTGGTCAACCCAATCAGCTATGTTTTTTTTTTTTTCCACTTTGTCCACTACTTCCTCCATTGCTTCAAATTAAAAGTCTCAAACAGAATAGAACACTCTTTTTACATAATAATAAAATAAACCTACTTATCCAGATGTGGTTTACTGGATAATATTTACACAGCCAGACGTTGATGACAGACATGTTGGTTTAATATCACAAGGCTCTTATTCCACAAGATCTCATTACACCCCTACCATTTAGGGAATCCAAGGAAATCTGTGATGGATTATTTTGTGCTGAACTGCCTATGTCAACATGCTGAATCGATTTTTGCTCCAGTTTTGTCATTTTCTGAGTTGCTATGTAAATAACAGCAAGCCAACCAGAAGTCGGGCAAAGCTGCAGCGTGTTTGTACATAGGAAGGAACATAAAGAAATATTGTGCCACCGTGCATGCTCCCACATGGCCTCATACACTCAGCATACACTCTCAAATTGCTCTTAGCACTCTTTGGCAAGCTAAAGCAGGCAGATGTGTTTCTTTTCCGCCATGTTGAGGCCTTTCATCCTGTAATCTCTCATTTCCTGAGCCCTCGTCTCCATCCGTACTTCGGTGCACCCGGAGAGGCAGTGCAGCAGACAAGCTAAAAAAACCAAAACAAAACAGTGCTTGTCATGGTGGATGACGGGAGACCCAAAACACTGTAGTCGGTCTCTCTGCGCCTCTCAGTCTATTAAAGCTAATGAAAAATAATTCTGATGAAGTCTTAATTTCCACCTACGCCCACTGCGGATATTCGCTCTGTGCTCAGTTTATTTTCCCCTCCTCATTCATTCCTCACCCAATCCCCTCTATGTCTGTTAACTTCCTGTTGGTTTGCATGTGTGCACAGGTGCAAACGGTGGGCCTGTGCTGCGGTGGCTAACGCATCCTGGGTGGGCTGTTGTGTGAGTTGGAATTGCTAACGGGGGTAAACGTCTCCCTGGTGGATGTGCTAATGGGAGCCGTTTTCCAGGCAAGCAGATGGACGCCTAACGCTCCATCTCTATGCTAGATTACATTTTAATTAATTTTGATCAGGCTTTTTGAGATGTTTCTTGGCAGCAGCTCAAAAGCAACTTAATATGATTTTTTATTGTTTTTTTTGGGGGTTTTTTCCGGTGAGCTTCTGTGCTAAAAAAAAGAAAACAACTCAAAAGTGCAAGCAGCAACGCATGCTGCTAAACTCTGAGAAGCCTCAACCTGAACATGCATTACAATATCTATTTTTGACAGATAATTTGTCATTTTAATTAATTAAATTACATTTACAATCACTGGGGGAACCACCACCGGTTTTACTTTACTTCACATGTTGGCATGGAAACTTTAAATCGATCTCCAACCAAATCCAGCACTAAAACATACTGCAGGACTTAAAGTGAATTGTTAAATTTCATTGATCCTGGCCACTGTAAATACCTGCAAATGAGAAAAACTGTCGCTCTCCTGAAACGTTTGAATAATGAAAGAAATTACTTTTATCTGCCTCGTCCACATGTTGAAAGAGAGAATGCTGCTTTAAGAACAAGTGACACCCAAAACGTAATAAAAAAAACAAAAAACTGCTACTTTGATATACTATGATATAGTTAGGTTTGCCATGATCTCCTAGATGTGGTTCTACCTAACGAGGGTAGAGTTGCCCCATAATCCAGAAACAATCAAATTTGGTCAGACATCTGATCTGATCTGATTTCTGGAGAAATTTTAAAAGTTATTTCTGAAATTTCAAAATTCTTCCTTTATGTCTGTCATTTAGCATATTTTCAGCCATGACTACTTCACAATAGTATTGTTTATTTAAATAAGAGAAAGTTATCGCTGTGAGGGTTAATTAACACACTGCAGAGCGCCTGGTCCTGTGGTGTTGCAGTTCCTCTTTCTACACTCCAACAGGCCTCTTGTTGTTCAGCTCTAACGTTTCTGATTACACCCTGTGAACTTCATCCAGTGTTGTCCCTGTAGACCCTACTGAACTGAAGCAGATTGTATTAGATTTTTCTAGATTAAAGCAACAGTAGCTGAGATTTGTCATTATATTAACACTTTCCTCCATCTCCAGCCTCCCCCTCCCTCATGGAATCAGAGACTTTTAGGTTGCTGAAAGATTTCCGCTGTGAGGAACTCAGCTGCAAAAGATCTGGCGGAACAACATTTGTGTCTGATAATTTGTGCGTTTCATGAATACACAAACGTGTGGAAGTACATTTTGAAGCGACGCTGCTCATTACATGGCTAGTCCAAACGAAGACGTTACAGCGCTCGTCCAAAATCCCGCAAGGTCGCTTTGTGTTCCGAGTGAGACTAAAAGAAGCATCATGAAATTGTTGGACACTTCCTGCTTCTTAAGCCATCTGCCTAAGCTATATAAAATGCTGTGTGCGTATGCGTGTGTGTGAGAGAAAGAGTTTTCGTGCTCCACAAGGACACGTGGTTAAAACCCCTACTGTTCTTCCCTTCCACTTCCCACACACAATCTGTCAATCCTTCTTGAAGTCCCACATTCAACAAACCTAACGCACATCCACAGACACACACACACACACACACCGCTAGACACTCATTTGAAGTGAACATGACAAAGGTAGATCCTCAGTGGCCACATAAGGGTTCACTGATGTCCTCTAGGGGGCTCATGATGTAACGCTCTGCAAGTTCCCATCAAACATCCACAACCAAGTAGCCAAATGGGCCTCCAGGTGCCACTGTCGCTGTAACTAAAGTGAATGTCTTACTGTCTTTACTCAACGTCTCAGTAGTCACTCTTGCTCTCTTGTTACTTCTTGAAAGATAAGAAGATCTGAACTCTTTAGAGAAATCTGTGCCCAAGACACCATGGAGACATTTTCGACGGGGGCTGCTTAGTTCACGCTGAACACTGTGACCCAAGTGAAAACCTGCTTACTCGATGTTTCCACCCGATCATTTAACCTCCTTCTTACCCCTCAGTAGTCGCTGTGGTTTTGTCTCCCTGCGTTTCCTCCGATGTTCCTTTTAATTTATTGTTCATTGATTACTAAGGTTGTTTTTCTCTTTGTCACTGATATAACTTTTTTTTTTCCTGTCTTCCTTTTTTTTGTAAAAGTGACCCTTTTTTCTGTTCAGTCACTGCTAATGTAACAAAATGCACTGTGATGATTCCAGTATTAATAAAAGTTGTACTTAAACTGTGTGCTGCAGTGTAGAACTGGTCCTGTCATTCAGTAATCCACAGCAAAGCTCCTAAACTGTCTAGCAGTAGTGTGTGTGTGTGTGTGTGTGTGTGTGTGCGTGTGAGTGTGAGTGTGTGAGACGTCTTGGTGTCCGTTTGGGTCAAAGAATCAGATTACTTGTTACTTTGTAAATCGGATTCAGACGTTGGAGAAACTAGTTGGTTTTATACATTGGTGAAGGAAGTTTGTGTGAGTGCGTGTGTGTGTGTATGCCAGGGCTACAGCAAAGCAAATGTTGAACAAAATGTCAGCGTGTCACTGTTACAGAAAAGGACGGAAATAAAACGTAACACAGTTGAAACGACATTTCAGTTTGTTCCTGTTTTCACACCGTTGCAGCTCAGGTTCAGGTCTTATTCTAGATTTTTTATGACATTTTAGACCTGGTTTTTATTTTAGAGTCAGGATGCTACTTTAATATTGAAGACTG
Organism: Poecilia mexicana; assembly: GCF_051168715.1. NCBI lineage: Eukaryota > Metazoa > Chordata > Actinopteri > Cyprinodontiformes > Poeciliidae > Poecilia > Poecilia mexicana. The sequence continues at coordinate 6,695,649 of NW_028263372.1, read as the reverse complement.
ATAGCTAAAATATTTAAAGCACCTTTGATAACGGCTTGTAAAAGCTGCTCACTTCTGACAAAACAAGACAAATTTATACTCCTTTTATAGAGCGACACTAAGAACTGGCCAGGTCCGGTAATATAAAGTTATCATAGTTAACTAAAAACTATAAAATAACAAAAACTGAAATTGAACTGAAAAATAAATAAAAGTAATTAAACTATAGCTAACTAGAACCATCTCATAGTGCTAACTAAAACCTACTGAAATTATTAAACTTTGTTTTCATGTTTATGAATCTATCCATTAGTCTTGAAATGATGGGAAATGACTGAAACTGATTTTTTCCCTCCCAAACATCAACTGTCGCTAAATTACGGCACTCCATACTCCCCCTGGTGGCAGGACCGCAAAATGGCGACAGGAAAAGTTGGGAGAAAACTCCAGTTAGATGTTCAAGAATAACTGAATAATTTTTTTTGAAAATGGTATCTTCTGTTGAGAATTCATTACCTAATCGATGTAAGGATAATTACTATACAATACTTTGGTTAGTTTTAGTATGAAAAATCTAAAACTACTTCTATAACTAATGAAAACTAAACAATATTTAACTAAAACACACTAAAATCTAATTAAAACTAACTGAATTAGACAAATAACAAATCACGATGAAATAAAACTAAACTATAGTGAAAAGCCCAAAACTGCTCTAACCCTGTTGTGACGCTGTGTCTTTTCTTCTCCCTCCTCCGTTACCACGGCACCATCTACATCAACGACCTTGAAACAGATGGAGACATTTCTGAGATTAAGGATACTGCAGTGGAACGAAACATATGGCGACAGAAGTGTTTTCAAAGAAGAATGATGAATTTTCAGCTGGACCTCTGTGTTACTTCATCTCAGCGTTTCTCTGATAATTAAATGTTTTCATAATGGCAACTTGGCAAATGCAGATGCCCCTGATGAGGCTACTGATGATGATAAATTAGCTTTTATGCTTTTTTGGAATAAGTTTATTTACAAGCAGAGCTGGAAACACTAGGAAGCTTAATTGAAATTCACAGATTGGCTCTTGTGCCAAAATAAGACTAATTAGCTGTCCCAAGGAAAAAAAAACATGGATTCAATTTAAGAATAATAATATAATAATAACCATAACCATATTTTAACGAACCATCAGTTCCTTGGAAAAGGCTTTCTCCAGGTTAAGTGAAGAACAGAGTTTGATTTAGCATATAATCTCCTTCTGTAGCAAATTTCTCCATAAATAATTACTTAATAACCTTTTATATGTTTTAATATTTAAAGAAAATCGAGTTTTCTTAATAGTAGCAACATGAAGAGGCTGTAGCACCACTTTGAGAATCAAGAGTCAACTTGAGGATGAACGTCTAAACTGCTATTGTTATCCTATCTGCAGAAGTAAAAAAAGAAAAAATATATATTTCAATTCTTTATCCAGGACAAATCGTAAAATCCACATTTTTCCTGATTCAAGAGAGAAAATATGAAATAGGTATATTATGGTAGAACATGAATAAAGGCAGATTTTTTGTATGCCGATAGGGGGCGCCCAAGTCTTTCCCTACAACACACCGGAGTGAAGGGAGTTCGATGCCCACCTGTGATCCAGGCAACCAGGCTTCACATCCTCCAGAAACACGAGGACGTCCTCAATTTCATTTTTTTTTAATTTAGAAAATGAAATTTTCTAATTCTGTGAATAAAAATAATCAAACAAAATCCCCCATTCAGAGCAAGCGAGTTGAGTGTCTCACACACATAACGGGCTTTTCATCATCCTTTATTAGGGTTTTCTGCAGGTTACTGCATCTTTTTCCATCACAAAAGATGCTACCGGCTATCGTCTGCTGAGAATCACTGAATAATCTCTGGGTTTGCTCCACCAGATCCTGTCGGCTGGTTTTGATTAAACGTCAAAGACAGAACAAGGACACACTTCTTGTACTTAGCACCTTCTCCCACATCACTAGCATTGAACCACACAAAGACATTTAATTAAAAGTGTATGGGGCACAATTAATCTGACGGAAGATGTTCTGCATTCGAAGTCGGTAGCTTCAAACGGAGAGTGAGGCATTGCACCTTTTGAGGAAGTGTTGGTCCCTGAATGTATCTGTGCATACAGGAAGGTGGGATGTATATGAAGTGGGAGATGTCTTCTGTTCCATTGAATGGCAAAGTTTTAAGCTGTGCGACTGTTATGGAACCGCTATTACAACTTAAGAACATGTGAATGCTGTACAGCTGTACAGCTGTCCTAAGATGCTGTGTAGCATATAGTATTTGTTTATTTTTGCTCTTGTCCCATTCCCATACAGAACAGTGACTACTGCGTATCATTATGCACCCAATCAGCTGCTGAATTCACATCTTATTCTAATCAGGATGTCAGCTGTGTTGCATCATGGGAATTGTATGTGCTTTTGGAGGTCAAAATATTGACAAGTGTAAAGGACGTGAGGGGAAGAGAGCTCTTTAACCACGTCCAGCAATGTTGTCCTATACACACGACATACTGGTACTGTTTTAACTGGAACTGTTTTAACATTTTCAACAAAATTTCCAACATGTGTTACATTTTCAGCTGGTGCTGTTCTCTTTCACACTGCACTGTGTCAAAGAAGCCAAACCATTTGAAAAACCTGTTCTCCTCTTTGCCTGTGGTGGCGCTGCACCAAGAACCACTGAAGGAAGCAGCATGAAAACCTCCGAAGAAGACACTGAGCTCACATTCCTTCTTCATAAAATGTTGACAAAAATGCAGAGGCATCAGATTAGTGATTGTGCCAAACCAACACAATAGGTATGTAAGTTTTCCTTTAGCATTTTTGCTAACTTTATCACACTTAATTACCCTAAATTAATTTTTCCAGATAAATTCTAAAGCACCACTTTACGTGGCTGTTTTATGAACTTTTGATTAAATGAAGTTTGACATCTGTGTTGAAGATTTTGTTGACTGTCAAGAGTTTTTCAAATAGTGACACCTTTATATTCATGCTTCTATTTCAAAGTGGGTGAAGACTGGTAATGCAGCCAAAAAGCTCAGCTGTAAAATGCGAGTCATTCATTGACAGGAGTTTGGGGGCATAGCTCACTCACCCAGCCTCAACTTTTAATTCAGTTTCAGCTCTCCAAAACTTGTCAGGATGAGCTTTTAAATTTTATTTTTCACAAAACACAATCTCACTGTTCAACACCAAATACTTCAACATTATCTTCACAGTAATGTAATGCTCAGTTATGCACCCTGAACAAGGCTGCCTGTTTATCATGATCAGTTGAAGGATCATCTAATGCCCAGTACAAACTGTTTACATTCTAAAGTCGGATAAAACTTTAACACCTGACGCTCTGCTAGCTATATGATAGCTACTCCAAGCATACTGCACTTTGTAAGATGCCAGACTGCATAAATAATTGCTGTCAGTAAATGGACAGAAAATTATGTGTTTATGCTCATATTATGAGAATGTGATGCTGAAAATGGGGAGAAAATGATAAGGAGACAGAAAAAGAGATGCTAATGGCTAGAAGACGACGTCTAGCCTAAACAAAAATTCTGATAGCAATAATAATAATAAAAACATACATACATCCAACTCTACATGGACATATTTGTCAATTTGGTGTGGGGTGCCATATATACAGTTATAGTTTCACCATATTATTTATTAATTTAAAAATGTAATATTTTAAACAAAATACTTAACTCCAAATTAAATTAAAATTTTAGTTAGCAGGCTAAATATTTAGCTTCAAGTTAATCAAGCTAAATATTTAGCTTAAAGTTAATCAAGCTAAATATTTAGCTTAAAGTCCGGTTCATTGAATATTTACTTAACATTTGTTTTTGTGAGACAACTTTACATTTCTGACATCTATTCAGATTTAAGTTAAGCAGCAAAAGTTGTGCAACATTTGCTGGTTAACATGGATATAATAACTGCTAATTATGTATGGAGTATTTATTAATTTTTTTTATCTGTTACTTGTTTTATTTTGAAGTGCAAAGTGTATCAATTACACGTGATATTAAAAAGAAAACCCAACATTTCTTTCCATTCATCTCTGTGTTTCTGAGATGGCAACAGTGAGCAAAGTGTTCGTGATGATTTTGTTTCTTCTCCGAGATCAAAGAAATGATAAAGGCGTACAATAACGGTGCAAATGGATCAGAAGGAAAAGACTTGGCTGTTTTAATGAACAATCCTAAGGAAGTTTCTGCCCTTTGAAATACACATTCGCCGCGGTCGCGTTAGTTACCGATATTATTAGGATGATCATTGTGGAACTTATTCATGATCTGATCCTTTCCAGTAGCTCAGCTTTGTTCTGATGAGAGCTAATGCTATCTGCAGGGATTTGCAGCTCATATGTGTCATGTGTTCAGGTTTAGCTTTGCCTAAGGTTATATTTTATATTCAGTTTCACTGTGTTGAAGATCTGACGGAAACAGCAATGGTAATAATTCAGTTTCCACATACTTTATTAATCCCAGAGGGAATGTTGTAGCTCATATTACACAATGTTCTTCAAAGAGTTTTTGCAGATGCTGATGGCATCTGAAGGGTCACCAGTGGAGCTCATGAAGAAGGTGTTCAGGGTTGTCCATAATGTTCTTGATTTCATGAGGAATCCTTCTTTGTACCATCATTTCTCAGTGTTTTCCCACCAGACAGTCTGATAGATTCGGTTTGATTGGGGAAAAGAATTGTAACATTTGTTACATTTTCAGCTCCTGCAGTTCTCTTTCCCACTGCACTTGAAAACCCTATTCCCCTTCTCACCTGTGGTGGCGCTGCACCAAGAACCACTGAAGGAAAAGCCTCTGAAGAAGATGCTGAGCGCAACTTCCTACTTCAGGAAATGTAAACAAAAATGCAGTAGTGTCAGATTTTAGTGTTTGTATGTTTTCTCTTTTGTATTTAGTAAAAAAAACGACAAACCACTTCTGTTAGCACTAGACTCACAAGTTTGGTTTGATTATATTTACCCAGAATTCCCTGCGCTGTAGACCACTTCCTGCTTTTGAGGCGGTCTTTGGTCCTCTTGGTGTTCACATATGTATTCGAACTGCACCAGAGTTCACTTCAACTGAACCCAGTCCGAGGTTTGTAGGCAAACAAAATTTTGCTTGTTTGGTCCGCATTAGAATTGTGCATTCCCAAATAAACTGGACCTTCTAGGCAATGAGCTAAAGTTGGATTAATCCGGACTAAACAGGACTGGTGTGAACTCTTAGTCTCCAGAACAGAACCATTCTTCTTCAGATTGTTGTACATTTTAAGTCCCTGGCTCTGTTACTGCTGCACCAACAGATGATGGTGGAAGACAGCAGATCCTGCAAACCTTGAAGGACCTTAGCTTCCTATGGAATGTAATTTTGTCACATTTTTCATCACATGTGTGACAGTGGTGATATTCTCTTGTAGCAGGATCCGCCCTCCATGGCTAATCTGGATGCGCAGCAGTTTGTGTGTTCTGCTGATCCTCTAACCATGTATCTTACAATCTTTTTCACTCTTAAGTTCTGGAGACAAGCATGTGTTTCGGCTTTTTACATTTCTCTTTTCACATAAACATGGTTTTACCTGTGAGTGTTTCATTTGAACACACGCCTGGGGAACAAGTATTTTTGCACTAAGACATTGATTTTATTTTTCAGTGAACAAGAAGACGTTGAAAATAAAAAAACAACATATAAATGGAACATCAGCTATGAATTATGCTTCAGCCACATGAAGACAAGTCAGTGTCTGTGCTGAACAACTCAGCATCACATTCTGAGATTTTTCTTTGGTCATATCTTCCAGCATGCTACGACTTGTAGCCCGGTCTGTTATATTTGGTTCCTGTGGGGAATAAGATAACTGGTGACAGATGCAAAAAATAATATTTTTGTGTTATTCTGATGTAGATTATTCATTATCAGTTACAAAGCTGATAAAGTATTCAATCCTCTCTCTTATTTCAGAACAAAGAGAACAACAATCCTCTATTAAGCTCTTATAAATGTTCGTTGGAACTCTGAACTGAGAAATAGTTTGCATAATAAGCTCTGTGACTGCTTAAGGCAGTTTGCTAATTGCTGCTGCTAGTTTGAAGGAGCTGAGTGGGGAAGACGTGGAGGAGGGCTGCTCCGAAATGTGGACGTCTGGCTTAAAAACTGCAGCTTCAAGAAGGAGCTGCGCCTCGAAGGCAGAGCTCAGTGGCCCCAGGCGTTTTACAAACCCTAATGGTTGCCACGGAGATTGAAGGATTTCTCAAACATGCATGAAAGAATCAAGGTAACACTCAAGGTATGTTCTTGATGAGGGAATGATGTTACAAGATGATGTAAAGCTAAAAAAAAAAAAAGATTTTATAAAATACTGCTCCTTTAAAAACATGTTGCTCCATCATGTGGATTATATTTTCCCTGAAATATTGTAGGAATTTCATCAGGATGCCTCTCTGTTGGAACCACAAACAACTCAGTGTTCACCTTTTCTTCTCCACATGATTTTCCAGATGCTGTGTTTTCAGCACATCTTTTCAGCTCTGCCCATAAATTTTCCATGGGATTGAAATCAGTACTTAAAGTCTTCCTTTGCTTGTGCCCAAGCTTTGACTTGCAGACTGTCTAGAGATGTTGCTTCAATAATTTTTCATGATGTCTTTTTTTTTCCCTCATGATGCCATCTATTTTCCGTGCATATGAACCTCTCGCTGCAAAATATCCACACAACAGGATTTCACAGTCAGGGTGCTCTCAGGGGTTGCCAGCTCCCCCCGCCCTGGTTCCTCCAAATATAGCAATAGTCATTCTGGCCAAACAATTCAATTTTAGTTTCATCAGATAACAGGACAGAGCTCCGAATAATAAGGTCTTTGTCCCTGAGTGCATTTGCGATCTGTAATCAGCCTCGTTGATGTGGAAATAATGGGTTCTTCCTCTTGGAGTAGTCTTTCAGTCAATGTGGGTAGAGAACTTGTTCAATATTTTTAAAAGGGGCATATAATTAAAAGAAGTATTATGTGTGCCACTGGATATAACAATCGAGTATCTATGCTACCTTCAGTTATAAAAATGCTGTATATATAAAATATGACTTTGACTTAGTAATTTAACGCCTTGAAATTAGGTCTCTGTCTCTTTAAAAACTCTCCCTCTTTCTGAAACTCCGCTTTCAGGAAGCCACCACAACATGGCTCCTCTATTAACCCTTTAGCAAGGTTTTTACCAGCGTTGCATTGAGAAGTAGCTCCTATAATGAGCTCAGCAGAAGTCCACCAGGTATTTGCTAATGCAGCTGGCTAGTCTGAAGGAGCTGAGTGGGGGAGGGCTGCTCTGTGAGGCAAAAGCTTTCCAGTTTTCTTTTGTGCATTTGTTGTGTTACAGGTCTTAAATTTAATTCATAACAGCCTTAAAAGTCTTAATTTGGAATTGGTGGAACCCGCTGAAACCCTGCAAAAGTTTTTACGATTACTTTAAAAGAAGCCGATAAAAAAAATCCCATAAAACATGGGAACAAGTGTGACCAGAGAGCAGTTGTAGGATGAATTCCCATCATGTCGCGACAAGGCTGCAGAATGACACGTTGCGATTGTCACACTGATAGCTGGCCTGCTGTGAAGCTTCACTTTGAATCAGACAGATCTCATGTTTAAATGTATATATTATTAAAAATAGAAGGGTGGCTTCGGGGTAACAGAAACAGAAAAATTAGAGAAGAGAGAAACAACTCAACATCCCCAGAGATGAAAGCAATGTGTGATTTTGGGCATCTGAGACAATGGTAAGAAAAAAAAATGACACCCTTCTCTCCCCTTTGTGGCTCTCGTTGAATTCTAACGTGGCTGTCAGACATCAGGGAGAACAGCGTCGCCTTGGTCTGAAAGGCAAATCAGAAATCACAGAAAGCTACAGCTCACAGTAAAAAAAAAAAAAAAGCATCAGAAATGCCATCTCCTCCACACACAGTGGCCTTGGAGAGGAGAGGGGACGGGAGACGGGGAAATGAGTGAAGATTAGACAGAAGACTGACAGCCTGTCTCAGTAAATGACAGTCTGGGTCCTCTCACAGCGCTCTCCATGGAGAAGGAAAGACACCAAAATATAAAACAAGTTGCAGAACTGAAAACAGTGAAAAAATGTGTTATCCTGATCTTTTTGAATTGTCAGATCTGGACGGTGGCCCTGCTGGGACATTCGGGGTCAGTGCTGCTTTGATCAGTTCCAGCTGCACTTTGTCATGTTTTGGTTGGCACCTTTTCAGTCTCTGTAACAGTCACTAGGAGTTCGATTTTACTGCAGTGACAATATTAATAACCATCCAGAAGGACCGGTCTGATTTAGAGTCATTTAGCTTTAATAAAATGCTAATTTATTTGGGTTTTTCTCTTTTTTTGGTCTCACTCAAATGTTTTGGATCATTAAGCACAATTAAATTAGAATGCAAAAAAATATATTTTTATGCTATACTATTCCCTCATCAAAAAGACAACTTTACTGTTGCCTTGATTCTTTCACATATGTTTGAGGAATTCTTTAATCTCCATGGCAACCATGAAATGCCTAAACCCTTGCTCATGCAAAGCTGTGATGATGTCCTGAATGGGGAGCGTCAAAAAGAGTAGGAGCTTCTTAAAGAGACAGGGCCCAATTTCAAGGCATCAGATGGCTGTGATGTGAAGTCAAATTTTTTTGAAGTTGTTGCTGATATGTGCAACATTTTCATGACCACCAAAAGTAACACACATTTTTTACACCACAGTGTAAGTGAAAAATGAATTCACCCAAATTTCATGACCCTGAAGTAACCCCACACCAGCACTGTGTTTACAGAAGTGGTAATGGATCGATTTCAAAGTTATTCACAACTGACATAATTTTCACTAAATCACAGCATGAAGGAAGTTAATAAAAAGAAAGTACAATTATTAGCAATGGCTTTTTAAGGAGGAAAGTCTGATTGGTGTGGTGGGATTGTGATGCAATGCACTTCACTCACACACATCTTTCATAATTTCATATTTATATTTTCAGCCATTGTTAGCATCTGAATTTACCAAATCTCAACGACGGAAAAGTCGGATAAAACTTGGCGTGAAAATTCTGTCTGAATGCTTTTTGAAAACTATTGGATTTAGTTCCACATATGGAAGAGGCACAAACTGGATTTTTTGGAGGTGAAAAGATCTGAGTTGTGTCTTTCAGACTGATGTGGAAGAGCTGGCTACGCGTCGCATTTGGGCAAAATGAGCAGGTTTGAGTTGCATTTGCCTACTGACTGAGCACAGCCTAAAGAGCTGCACACCTGGTTTACCCCGGTTAAGTCCAATGTTGACTTAAGCTGGTACCAACATTGTTGACTCAATGTTGGTGAGTCAACAATAAGATTTAATGAAAAAGGCCTTTATTATCAAAATATGTGTGAGAAACTTTATGGAGCATAAATAAATTTTAGAAGTCACTGTGATAAACATTTCATTTGCCTTGGAAATTGTAACTTAGATCCGAGGGTGGCATCGTTTCAAAAGAAGCATCTCTGGGCTAACTATTACTAACAACAGTCTCTTAGAATGTGTTTCTCTGCAGTTAAGTACCTTCATTTTTATGAATCCAGTCGTTGTTGTATAAAACTTATGTGAAGCAAACTCTCAAAGATGCACATAAACATGTCAGCAGTGTAAAGATGACTCTGTATCCTGGCCTTACAGCAGTGGGCCCCAACCGTGGTCCTCAGGGCCCGCTGTCCTTCATGTTTTTGATGAGAACGTACTTCAGCACAGCTGATTCATGTGATTGCATTACCTCCTTTGCATTCCTGCAATTGCTATATTAGTCGGTCACATATTCATTTAACCCAGGTGTGCAGCAGCAGGAAAACACCTAAAACATGCAGGGCAGTGGGCCCTGGGGACCAGGGTTGGGGACCACTGCCTTACAGGACATTCCTGTAGAACTTGTCATTGTGAACTCAGATATTCTGAGTGCAAACAGAACACAGAAAACGGCCCAATTCAGTTTATTTCCGCCAGGATGCAGCTTTCATGTCAGCCAATCTGCTAATTTCCCTCTCTCATTTTAAGCGGCCTCAGCAGATTTGTTCAGCATGTTTGGTTTTGAATTCTGTACTTTAATCAGACAACGTCAAATGTCTAAGTTTTGCTTTGTCCAAATTGAACACAGTTTTGGTCGTACCCTGCTCCTTGTCCTCTGCAATCTTCCAAAATTCCTGCCCTCTTATTTTTAAATGTTTACCTGATTTTTAAATGTTTATATTGTAGCGTTTCCTCTCCTCATCCTGTTGCTGGCTGGGTGTGAATGATTTGTGAATTGATTAGTGGCCTGTGGTGATGGTAGAAGCAGTTCGGCTCAAGCCCCCAGCCAGCAGACTCGCTAATTAAAGACAACTAATGAATAACAACATTAGCATATCAATAAAGACTCCCGGACTTTTTGCTCGGCTGCCGGGCCACTCAGTTCTTCCTGAGTCTGTAGCTACTGACACAGAGCCACAACACAGCAAAGGCCAGAAAGCATTCTGCATCTCAGCATTGGGTGGAAAATAGTTTCCTCTAATGTATAAAATACTCAAATCTCTGCTCTATAAACAAGTGACATTTCTCTTTAGGGTCTCTGAAGGTGAGTTTTCACTGCTTGGTGGTTTCTAAAGGAGCAGCTTCACTTTAGGAACCTTTTCCAGACATCAGTGTATCGACTAGAGTCGTTTCACCAATCTTTCCTTCACAACTCCAATTTATGAAGTAGCTTTTGCTTCATTTTAAACCATATAAATGAAGAAAATGTAGTATTTTACCCCTTAATAATAAAAAAAAAAAAAAAAGATATATATATATATATATATATATATATATATATATATATATATATATATATATATATATATATATATATATATATATATATATATCCACTTATGCACAAATATATACATATACAGTGATATGCATACAGTATATTGTCTGAGTAATCCTATTCATGTTTTGCATAAAACTGGTTTTAGTAATTTAGGTCAAAAAGGAGCTAAAAGTGGTAGGAACACAAACTTATTAACTACTAGTCCTGATTCTTACAAATTGTGTATAAATTATGTGGTTTCCACTGTAATTTGTGTTATGTTTTTGTAGGTTTTTTTTTCATGATGCATTTTCTTGTAACTGCGACTGATGTCACCCATAACGTCACTAACAAATCAAAAAAAATTATTGTAAATTATGCATAATTTATTAATGATATAATATGTAAAGCACTTATCACATTACAGATATCTAGTCAAAATAGTCTAAGTCTAATAGGGTTTAGACATAAAAATGGAAAGATTCACACACACACACACACACAAAAAAAACATCCTGGGGAAATATTGTAGGAAAACGACATGTTGGATAAAAGATAGTGCAGTTCAGGAAGTGGACAGAGATCCAGGATGTTTGAGAAAATATCTCAAGTGGGAAAGAAAACTTCTACACTATAAACAGAGATCTGTGTTGGAACGACACCAAAACGTTTGTTACTGGCTCAACGTCGTCGTCTGTGTCGTCATTATTTCTGGTCATCTATTTGATCATTCTAAACCCTAACTCTAACCCCCTCTTTCCCCCGCCCCCGCAGTAGTGACTGTATAAATTTATGTTTTAAAATAACTTCTGCCATTAGGAAGGAGAGTGTCTAGCTGGTCGCTATTCTTGTGACAAATCCTGTGAAACTGATGTGAAATATTCACGAGCTGTGGCGGGAGAACAGTGGGTTGGGGCTCTCTCTCTCTAAAATGTTAAATAATTAGTGATATCACTACTAGATTTCTGTCTAAAACTACTACCTGGGCTGCATTAGCAATCCCAGCTCCCTCAGAACCAGGAGTTCAGTGATTGTCCTCTCTCACGGGACCGACACAGAGATGCCCACATCTTTTTATCTTCTTTCTGGGCTGCAGAAACAGCAGCTGGAAGAAATCCATTTCACTTAGGCATCCAGGCTCCAAACAGAAAGGCCCCAGCTGAGAGTCAAACCTGCCAACTGCTGCAGCACCAGGCTGCCTCTTATCCAGGAATCACACAAAAACAAAATTATTAAGGCAACAGAAGTGAGACAAAGTCTGATGGAAACCAGGGAGGCAGTAGATGTTCATTGGAATACCTTTCAGTGCTGTGGAAACGTATTTGGTCCTTAGTAGGTTTTTTTTTCTGGTTGGTAAACATTAAAGAAATTGAGAGTCTTTTAGTGCAAGAGTTATTTTGGTGGACTGATCCATTTTATATTTGACTGGATTGGACATCAGTAAAATATGACGCCTGTCACTGCATCAGTGCAATGCAATGAGTTGAGAACATCGATGGTTGGTAAAATGACAGAATCACGCAAAGAATCAGAAAAAGGGACGGAATGCGTTTCTATAAATTGTCAACACTATGGGAGCTAGATAACAAGGTCCAAGGTCATCACATCTCACAGTAAAAAGCCTTAATTTAGAAAATATTAAGAAGATAGGGACTTGGTCAGTTCTGCTAGCTTGATTTTGACAGCCTTAACATGTATATGTGCAGCAAAGTTTGGTGTGTTTTAGTTGCAGTTAGCACTAAAATAAGGTGAGCCACACAACTCTCTGACAGATCGTCAGTAAAGCAGGTGTTTCAATCAGCGTTCATATTTATAACTGCAAAATAAACTTCAAGATTGAAAACATAAAGCTGTGATGGACTGAATGTTCTGTTTGGGGAGTTTTACGTACTTGTGTTTTTTGGTGTTGATTCCTGACACATTTGCTCTATTAACTAGCGGATCTGTTGTCAGTCTGTTGCCATAGCAATGTGTCAGCGAGAAAAGCTAACACGTGTGGTTTTAAGTTGTTTGTCTGCAGTTTTTCCTGTTTCTTGTTTCGGCTGGGGTTTTTTTTCCTGTTGCTGTGGCGCACTGCACCCTCTGTAGGTTCTAAAAGTTCAACATAGTCACAATCAAATAGTTATGACATGTTTTATAATGTTTAGAAGTCAAAGTTTGTTCAATTTTAACAAACAATGGCTCCTGTAGTGGCAATTACTGTAGAAGTAAATTGTCGATCAAACTAAAACAGAAATTTGTTTAGTCTCTCTTGCATCTTGAGAGAAAGAAATTGACAATGTTTTACCTGTAAAAACTGTCAATTTTTCCAGCTGTAATTTAAGACATATTTTGTAAAAATGGATGAGAAATAAAGGCAGTACAACCACTGTTAGACAGATTCCTGCTTATGCCACATTGGAACAATATGGTTTTGAGCCATTACTACTTCAGTAATCGCGGCCGCAGGAGCACGTCGCTATCTATAGCGGCTAACAGGCGATGTTGATACTGATGCAGGTTAATTTGGATAACTTGTTGAATCAAGAAGTTAAATTATTTGAAAATTTTCTTTTGTGTATATCCATGTTCTATGTCTGACATAACATGTAACCTTATGATCTGAAGCATGTCAGTGGCAAAAAAAAAAGGCAAACAGAAGAAGCCTGCCATGGGGTAACCTACTTTTTCACACCACTGCACGTTTTCGCTTGAAATCTAATAATGTAGAAGCTAACTCTGCATGAATAAGTGCGTTTGCAGTATCTGCTTTTCCACAAAACTACCAACAGTCCACCACTCACAATGTGATCCAGAACCTCACGTCAGGCTGGCACTGATTGGCTGCGGCTGTGAACCCGTTGAGCCCGGCCTCGTGGTGTTGAACATATCTGATCTAGCCAAAGAGATTTTTCCTTCAAAGCCCTGTATGATCATTATATCTATTATATAACATATCTTTTATCAGCGTATGATTTAGTTTCATATTGAAATCACACGGCTCATGTTTTATTTTTTTTTTCTGCATCGTAGCGTAGCAGTCGGCCTCTAAATGGGTTATTGTAGAATAGAACGGAGAGAAAAAAAAGTTAAAGCATTCCCCCAGTGAGACCACTCTGGTGTGTTGCCACAAGTTCCCAGCATGCACCAGTGCCTTTAGGCACCTGCTGATTATTCAATGAAGGTTTAGCTGGAGGCAAAACTTGGATTGAAGCGTTCAAAGACACGCTGGTTGGAGAACCCGGCCTGACAGACCGAACCGCGGTCTGATTCATCCACACATTTATTTTTTTATTTATCCCAGAGTCCGGCTCTTTGCTCGGGCCCCGTGGAGGCTAATGAGCGCCAGGACAGCGAGCTACAAAGGCTGACCCACAGCGCCATGGGAAACATGAACAGATTATGAATCTTTTATTTGCATGAGTCTGGCATGAGGGCGGAAACTATAATGATAAAACAGTGAATTAATTAGCCACTGTAATCGTATGTTCTCCAACTTCTATTCTCTGCGGGCGTAATTAAGATGTGTTTATTTGGTCACAGTTTGCTCTTCAAGGAGGTTACACAGCTAATCGCCATTATATTCAAGCCGCGCGCGCGGCGCAATTATCTCGACTAGCTGCTGCTACACGAGCCGCCGCGTTGAGCCGCCACCTCCAATTACTGATTTCAGAGATAAAAAATTAGGACATCCGGTGTTTAGTGGACTTGTCAGAGCCAAATCATTTAAGCTGGAGGAGTTGTGAAGGAGAGAAGACGAGGCCGTCATGTCAGAGATGGAAAAAAAGGGAGGAAGGAAATTTTAATTTGCTCTTATCATTTATAATATTCTGAAGCAGTCATTGTTTTACTCTTTCAAAAAGCATATCTTCGCTTTGGGAAATTAGACAAATATGAAAAAAATACATTGTATATATTATGCCATTTATTAACAGATTTAACTTAACCCTCTGATGCGTGAGTGACTGACTATACAGTCTTCTGTGAGTCTGTCCTTTTTGTCCCGGGTTACAATCAATGTGTTTTTATGCTACTTTTGTCATTTTGATTCAAAATAATGTTTTGTAGGATACTTTCTAGTGTGTTTTATTTCATACAAGAGTTATTTCATGTTTGAAATATTTTCATTTTTCACTTTTTTAAACGTTTTTAGATCAATTTGTAGAACATTTTTAAAACAAAATGACAACAGCAGCAATTTTACAACAACAATGATGAAAAGTCAATAATGGGCAATGTTAACATCCATTATGTGTGTGTGGGTGTGTGTGTTGGCATGGGGGGGGTCGCTGCAAAAGAGCACGTTTCTTGAAACTAGCTTGCTAACCAAGCTAGCTAACATTACTGTCTGTATTCTATTATGCTGTGTGTATCACGA
This sequence comes from Poecilia mexicana, assembly GCF_051168715.1. Taxonomy (NCBI): domain Eukaryota; kingdom Metazoa; phylum Chordata; class Actinopteri; order Cyprinodontiformes; family Poeciliidae; genus Poecilia; species Poecilia mexicana. Next base: position 6,680,431 of record NW_028263372.1, on the reverse strand, counting down.
ATGTGAGTGTGTGTATGTGTATGATTTATTTATCCATCCATCCATCCATCCATCCATCCATCCATCCATCCATCCATCTTCCATTTATCCGGGGTCGGGTCGCTGGGTCAGCAGCCTAAGTAAGGAGGCTCAGAGTTTGCTCTCCCCAGCCTCTTGTTCCAGCTTCTCTGGGGGAACCCATGGCATTCCCAGACCAGCTGAGAAACATCATCAGCGTGTCCTGGGTCTTCCCCAGGCCTCCTCCTGGTGGGACGTGCCCAGAGCACCTCACCAGAGAGGCGTCCAGGAGGCTTCCTGACCAGATGCCGAGTCACCTTAACTGACTCCTCTTGACATGAAGGAGCAGCAGCTCTACTCTGAGTCCCTCCTGGATATCTGACCTTCTCACCCTATCTCTAAGGGAGAACCCAGACACCCTACAGGGAAAACTAATAATCAGGCTGAAGAATACAATATGAAACAAGACATGACAAAACCTGATGAGTAAGGAGTAAAAAAAAAAACTGACAAAATATGAAAGGACTTCAACTAGAAGGGAAGAAAAAAGGGAATAAACCAACAGAAAGAGCCGAGAGAAGCCAATCAGGAAAAGGAACACCAGAATAAATGATAAAAACAGACAACTAATAAAAAAAATATGAACCCATGACAAAAACCACAAATCAAAACCCAAAGAGTCAAGAGATATTTCAGTAATTTCCATTTAGTTTCTTACTTTGCTTCTTTTCTTTTTTGTCATTCAAACATTATTTTATGTTTTGCGTCTCTCTATGTTGTATTAAATAGTTATTTAAAGTGGGAGTTGGGATTTACATGAATTAAATACAAAGAGATCAGGAAGCTAAACTCAAAAACCAAAGGACATTTCTCTTTAAACGATGGCACAAGTTGAGCAGCAGAGTTGACTAATTAACAGCAATCATGAAAAACTGGCCTCAGTTAATACCAGTCACCTTTTGGTGGAGGCAGTGGGATGCTGCGGGGCGACATCATCTCAACGCAGAGGGATGTCAAAATGAGATTCTTCAACCAGTGGAAATCTGATTTCTATCATCCAAGACAGAAAAGTTCACCTCCCAGAACAGAATTTATCAGGTTAGGTTTCGGCGAAGCTTGTAGAGAAAAATCCAAAATGATCTGCAGTAAAGGGTTGATGACAGAGGGGCCTGGATATAAATACAGAACACTCTTTAAAAATGTTTAAAAATATTTTTGAACAGTCTTAAATTTTTGATCACATTCACTTCCTTTACTTTGGCCCACAAGACTTATAAAGTGATCCGTACTGAACATGATCCCCTAAGCAAAGAACAGACCTGACCATGACCAGGATCACAGACACTGCTGTAGCATCCAGTGAGTTTCTCTGTGTTGTTTTTGTCAACCACAAAGAAAAGCACAGCTGCACTGAACTCTGTTGTAAAGCCCTCAGGACTCAACTAGGCAGGAGGCAGGCAGTAATCAAACTTGACATTTATTATCTAAACCAAAAACAGTGAAGAAGCAGAGAATCCTGAGGCAAAAACTCCACAAAGCTACGCTGAGAAATGAGAAAAGTCATGAAACATACAACAAGGATCTGACAAGATGTGTGAATGCTAAAGAGGGGGATTGTCAGAGTGGGAACAGGTGAGTGGTTTGGATCAGGTGAAAACGAGGAGATAGAGAAGATGGCTGCCATCACTAATAGGAACCAAACTTAGAAATCAGTCTCAAGATGGGAAGCAGGAAAACCTTCACCACACAGAAACAAACTGAAACTAGAATAGCAAGCAGTTATCAAAGAGTGCCCAGTTCTACCCAGCAACAAAACGAGGGCAAAAGATGCATATGGAATATTAGAGTCACATTCAGTATATATACATCCTAAAGGTTCAGCACAATCCTGGTGTTAAAGGTATCAGTCTAGTCAGAGCTGGTTTTAACGTATAAATATAAATATAAAACTAAAAGCATTGTTCATGAAAACTTTTCAGCTTCGGCAGACAAGTATCACTCTAAAATAATTAGAATAATTTGGGGGGAAAAAAGAATATTGATGTGATTTTTATCTTTATTTTTTATTATTATTTTCTACCATGAGGTTAGGATGCTCTGTGAGGCCAGAGCTCAGCTGGAAGCTGCAGCTCCGTGGCGGAGCAAGCGCTTAGGCACCTCAAATGGTTGCCATGGGAGATTCAAGAATTCCTCAAACATGCATGAAAGAATCAACAACCCAGGTATGCTTTTGATGGGGGAATAACATTATAACATCATATAATGCTCAAATGTATATAACAACCCCACTCTCCAATTAAGTGATTACTTGACTCTACAGGTAATTTAAACTCTGATTTAAGAAGAATAATTATATTTTTACATTCAGTTGATCCAGGTTGGTTTTCAAAGCTTTTTTCCCTAATAAATTCTATCATTTGTATTTCCTCAGCTCACTGTTAAGCCCAACATTATTATTCTTGTATGTGGCTGATTTCAGAGAAGTGTGTTTCCTGAAATGAGACAGAAAACAACATACAAGGAAAACTCAACAAAAAAATGTCTGGTTTACATTTTTTTTTAAAATGTCATGTCAAAAATCATTTATTCTCTTCTCTGCCACAATACCGAAGGACAACTAGATTGTCATTTCATCCTTCAAGTATTCAAAATGAAATCCATTTGCATTTTTCCACAAATGAATTCATTCTTATGCATCAACTAAAATGAACATAAAAACAATCTTGACACTTTATTTTTTTTGTCCACATCCAGTTTTATGTTTACGTCGCCTCTCTTCACTGATCTGTGCTGTGTCTTCTCATCTCCCTGAATGTCCAACGCAGACCAAGCCAGGCGGCCTGACGGTTAGTTCAATCAGAGCTGAAATAATGTCAAAAGCTTTGGATTGAGAAGAAATACAGAAAACCGATTTGGCCGTTTGATTCCACCGAGGAGCAACAAATGAAACTAAAAATTAACATCACTTTCTCTACACTTCAATCTCCGTACTAAGTCACTACAATTGTGGTTGTTGTCATTTACTCATAGCTGCTATGAAGATAATGAAGTTAATGGACTCATGTTATCCTAATTGATCGAAGAAAATTGATCTAGAAGGAAATCTAATTAAAAAATTAGATTAGGAATCAGAAATACACAGAAACACAAGGCTGAGCTGGGCTGGGACTGACGGCGTTAACACTGTCACTGCTCCGTAAGAGTGTTGAATAAATGACTCACTAGAGAACAGACCGTATAGAAACATGTCGCAAAGACACAAAGCAACTTGTGATCATTTGTTGGGTTTGAAAAGAAGTGCAGTGTTGAAGCTCAGTGGCTGGAATGTCTCCTGATTCCCTCCAGTCAGATCTCAGGGCTGCCATTGTTCATCGACGAGTCAGAGACACAATAAGGTCCAAATTGGAAAAAAATGAGGGGCAAAGTGGAGCACGCAAAAAAACTGCTCTCATGCAGAGGCAGATATTGCTTTTAAGTAATTACCAGTTGTGAGATTTGAATGTCAAAAGCAGGAAATGTCAGCTGCCGCTGTGTAATGACTGAAACTTCAGTCATTCTAAATAAGGTTTCACACTAATCCCCAAAGATTTCATTTTGCTGGTAAAAATAAATAAATAAATAATAAAAAAAAAAGAAAAATCAGGATTCAGAGTCAAACCAAAGATTTTCAGCATGTTATTCTGAGAGTAGTAATTGCAGGGTAGTGTTACTTAGTTTAAAACAGCTTTTAATTATATAGCGTGGAAGCAACATGTGATTTACTGCAGTCATCAGTTCCAACCCAGCTCTGAGCACTTTAACATTATAAAGTTAGAAATATAAATATGTGAATGGATTGTTGACAGTGATATACTGTGTTACTTTTCCTCCACCCAGTTTGGAACAAACAATTAATTTTGTAATTGTTTTCTGATCTGATCATCATTCACCGTCATCAGGACGAAGTCGTGTTCCTGTCGCATTTATTGTCAATAGAAACTATTTTGCTTTTATTGGATTGTGGTTTTGGGGTCCAGAACGATCTTAAGGCGTTCCATAAACAGTGTTCTGTAAAATCTGTTGCTCTCTAACCGAACCCTGCTTTAAGCTGATCTAGATATTTGCCCCTCTGCTCCCTGCTGTGATCAGTGATGTTAATAATTCTGTCTTTATTTTCACTCATGCTTTTGTTTTGATCATTTTGTAATTGTGTATTTTCTTGGTTTTTTCCTTTTGTCTGTTCCTTTTTGTGTGTCATTGTTGGTGTTTTGGATTTGTTTCTTTAGATTTAATGTTTCTTTCAGTTTAGGTTCAGGTTTTCTCTTTTGCTTTGTTTATTTTTCCACCCCACCCTTTGCACCTGCTCCCCTGCTCAGCTGTATTAATCCCCTCCTTTGCCCCCACCTGTTGCTTTCCGCAGCTACTTCCATCCACCTGTAATTAGCTCTTCTTGTTCTTCTGTCTTTTCCGCTCTCTCCTCTGTATATGTAATCTCTATGGTTATGTTCTCCACTGGCTCCCTCCGTTGCGTTCCAACCATCTCTGTGGTTTTCACTTTTATTATATGTAAGCCTATTTTCTGTAAGTCTTTCTACATTCAATGATATTTTATAACTCTTCTGAACTCCTGTTTGCATTTTCAAACTAACCACGCATGACAATCTGAGTAAAATATACAGAGGTTTGCATTCATGACTTGGTGAAAAGTGGAAAAGCTCCAGAGGTGGAAGACTTTTCCAAGGCTCTGTAAGTGTCAACTGATAGAAACTCTCTGGACTTCAAAACAGTCAGAAAATGGCTGCCAGCGTCTTAAACATGCTTTCCTGGTTGCACACAGATCCCTACGCAATTAAAGTCACGGGAAAGAAGGAAAGGACTAATAAAACACTCATCTTAAAAGAGACTTGTCTCTCGTCTGAGTGTGAGCTGAGAAAGAAATATGCTGTAATTAGCTCACAGAGGTCAAGCGAACCTACAGAGTGCTGGGAAGAAGTGCGGCAGTTTTAAACGCCAACACGCTGAGACGGTGAATCCTGACTTCTAAATGTGGATCTGGTTGTAGCAATAAGGCTGTTTTAATTATTAATTCAACATTTTTTTAAATAAAAAAATCTTTCCTGTTTTAGTTTTTCTTTAAAAAAAAAAAAAAAAAACACTTTCAAGAAATCCAGAGCGCAAAGCGAGAACCCTGATGATTATATTCTAAGTGAAACAACCGAACGACTTCTGGATAGCGAGCGGCTTTGAACGCCCCCGTTTGAACATCACAGCCCCTCTCTTTTGTTGCGTATCTCGTGCTTCATCTTCCCCCGGCTTTTGTCTCGCCGTATCTCATCAGCTCCTCAGACAACCCCACTCCATGCCCTCTCCCCACGACGTCCGCAGCGCCACCCACCCGCTCTCTTCTTGAAAGAGTAGACGTTGCTCCCGCCGATCTTCGTGATATCGGCCGCTTCTCGCCGCTGCGTTTATTACCTTGTTTATGAGGAGCCGCGTGTCGGGACGAGAGGGGCCGACTTATCTATTATCTCTGTTTTGCTGTATAAGATTTGGAAACAGGTGCTAATTGCTTTTTTTTAATTACATGCAGTTGGAGGCGGCGGAAGCGGCCCAGAAATACTTTGATTTATTCAGCAGAGGATTCCTTTTTTTTTATTTATTAAAAAAAAAAAAGTCATAACAGAAGCACCATGAGATTAATTGCACCTAACTGTGTCCATGCACAGGCTGAAAAATTGTTCAGATTACCAACTAAAGGGATAGTTTGGGTTTTTTGAAGTGAGGCTCTGTAAGAAGTTCATGTTACCTGTTTTTTTTTTTTTTCATGATGTCTGTGTCAGCTGGAGCCAGAGGCTGAAGCTGAGAATGGTAGCCATGGTAGGAGATCGTCCTGTAACCAGTGGGGTTGTCGGTTCAAACTGCCACTCTGTCTGTCTCAGTTGTTGCATCAGCGTGCGTGTGTGTGTGTGTGTGTGTGCGCGCGCGCGCATGTGGTGTGAAGCGCCTCTGAACGAAATAAAGTCAGGCACCAAGACCAAACTGATTTGCACAGGAAAGGAACAGTAGACAGAAAAAACAGCACTTCCAGGTTTTTTTTCCAGGTTTTTGTGGTGTAAAAATAATGAAGTGCAACATGAATCCTGTCAAAATGTTCTCCTGCTGTCACAAATTCATTTTAACTCGTTCTGTTGTTAATGGGCCAGTATTATGACATTTTATAAAAAAAAAAAAAACTATGATTCTTTCAGTTGTAATAAAAAGGTTGTAAATGTCATTTTTTTAATATTTGACTCTACATCATAGATGTGACCAGCACTCTGAAATTGGCCTCTGTCTCTTTAAGAAGCTCCTCCTCTTTCCTACACACCCCCTTCAGCATTTCATCACAACAATGCTCCTCCATGATGCCGTTTACAGCCCTAGGAGTGTTGTTTTATTTAAGAATAAATTTGGACTTAAACTTGAACTGGTATCATGAGGTCAGCAGACTTGCAATTATTGTTAGTGAACTGCTGCTGCTGCTAGTCTGAGGAGCTGAGCTTGGCTGGAGACGGCAGCTCTAAGGGGAGCTTTGGGTAAATGGGCAACACTTTGTATGAACAAGCATTTAGGAATCCCTCATGGTTGCCATGGAGAAACACTCTGGGTGTGTATTTGATGATAGAATGACATCATAACATGATATAAAGCTAAATAAATAAATAAATAAATAAATAAATAAATAAAAATCCCTCATGTCAAAATTATATCAGAAATTGTTCATCGTTTGTCAAAAATGATAAACTTATAAACTATTGACTTGCATGGAATTCAAACTACTATATTTATATTGACTTTTTTCCAAACTCGTGCTGATGCTTTAGAATCCCTCTGGGGGGTCATGACTTTAGAAAAGTCTTTTGAAACAGTTAAACTTCATTTGGGGTGAATCAGAGACGTTAACATCTGTGTGGTGTGTCTTCTTACAGATGTGTTGTCCACAATGCGGCGCCACCGATGGTTCTGTACTGAGAACGAAACGTAAAAATCTTGAGTAGAAAATCGAATTTTGAGAATGAAGTTTTAAGATGCTTCACTTACAGCCCAGAACCAAGTAATCTGGAATTACATAAACTGAAAGCACCAGTTTGTGTAAGATATCATCTTCTTTTAACAGAACTTTACTTAAAATACCATCAAGTATACGTTTAACATTAATAGCATATCAGTCAGTTTTCCCACTTTGCTTACTGGTGCATGCATCCGTAAAAACATAACACCTTTACTCCTGTTTAGTGATAATTCCTCTGCTCTTGTGTGACCCCTCTTTGTTTCTTCTTCTTCTTCTGTCCTCTGATTCCTCCTCTCCTCCTTCACTTGTAGCCTTACCTCCTCCCGCCATCACGGTGGAGCGCTGCTGCCTTGGCGAAGCATGAACTCCCCCAACTTTTTTTTTTAAATCTTCTTAATCCGTTTACATATTCACACTAGAATTTTCCTCCCAGGTTGCGTCTAAATAATACAGATCCAGTATACACTTGCGAGCTGTGAGACAATCCAAACTTTCAGAAAGTATAACTGAACACGCTCCAGCCGTCTGAAGACGCTGCCAGGGGAGGCGGAACGACGCCGAGTCACATCTGGAGGCCCACTTTTCTCAACCTCCTTTCTTCCAGGCTGGAAGCGGAGCGCCGCGCCGCAGACAGACTCCTCCCTCCTCTGGTCCGCTCACGCCTGTTGTTCTACTTAAAGCTTCATTCTATAACCTTTAGCTTCTTCACTCTGCCCTACTTAAGAGTTGGTCTCCATCATGCAATCATAAGAACACACATGTATTCCCGCTGACAGGTTTTAACACGGAACCCTGTCTTCATTTTGAAAGTTTCAGTTAATTGGGTGAAGTGTTTTTTTTCTTCTTCTTTTAAATCTACAATCGTTTTTCTGTTGGCCTGCCTTTCATTTCTTCAAAGTGGGTCAAGCTCTGAATCCATCACCAAGTTTTAATTCTTCGTCTTCACTTAAGAATAGCTGTATTCCTTATCATCTTTAATCAGTCAAATATATATATCTCCCCTGATGACATTAATGATATCCAAATGTGAGGATGTAAAATCTTAATGCTTCATCTGTGTGTTTGTGTGTGTGTTTTGTGTACTCTGTGTGTATTAAATGTTTGTGAAATGTGAGAGGAGGAGGAGAAAACACAACCCGCAGAGATTGGGATCTGACATGGAGGCTTTGAAGCTGTGTTCTTGTAGTAACTGTGGATAATTGATCCATGCCTTTGATTCCACTTCCACGTCTCTCCACGGGTTAAACACTATTTCACAAGATTTGGGTGAGATTCAAGAGCTGAAATGAGAGGACCTCTTATGAGCTCTGATGCCAACATTGTGATTGGCCTCAAAATAATTTTTTTTTTCTTTTTAGTTATAGAATGTGAATCTACAGCATTGAAGATCTTGAAAACAGGATATCAGCAGGATTCAGCAAGTCAAATTTAAGACTTTTAAAGAACTTTTTTAAAATGCCATTGTGAATCAAATTTAAGACTAAAAAACTATAATGTAATCCTTCTATATTCCATTGAAGAGTCTCATGAAACAAATGTCTTGCTTTACTGGCGATAAGTTTCAATTTAAAACCATCGACACATTTGAGACGACGTCTCTTCTTTGCAGCTTGCACAATGAGGCGACAATTGCTAGCCCTCCTGCGGTCAACGACCAATGACTTTCATTCATGTGAAATTTTGCATTTGTACATGTAGACGTGTGTGTGGGCTGGCTATGTGATGTGAGAAAGTCAAAGTCTGTTCAAATTTTGTCTCAGTCAGTGCTGTCACCTCGTGTTGCCTCCATTGGCGACTAGAAACAATATGCCCCTGTCCTAGCTAGCGTGGGAATATTAGCAGCTAATTAGCGGTAGCCTCAAATGACTCAGATTTTTACCTGGTCAAAAAGTCCCAAGAGAAAAAAAAATACATATGAGAATATGTATTTTCAATAGTCCTGTCAGGACAAAACTTAAAACCTGCAATTACCTTATTTAAGGCTAACTCACATTTATTTTTATGGATCCAAGACATTTTAAGGCCTTAATTTCAGATACATGGATTTCAGACTTTTTAAGACTTTTAAAGTGTGCGCAGACACCCTGACTTGGTTCCATATGGGACAGAAATAATATTTAACTTTAAAGTATTGTCATTTTATTTATTTTTGGAATCTCAGCGAATATGAAAAATGACTGGATTCACTCTGCTACATCTGTCTGTGACTCACTCTTTGTGTGTGTTAAGACGCTTGTCTAGGTCACATGATATGTTTCTGATAAAATCAAAGCCACAAGCAAGCAAGATGAGTAAAAAACAAAAATATGACCACATGTATATCTGGCATGTCTCTGACATTAGCGTGAAAAAGGCTGATCCTGAACTTTCATTTTCCCAGCTGGTGCATTACGATCACCTGGTTGGTTCATTTTTATAGGGCGAGTTGGGTTGTTTTATTATTATTTTCTGTTTCTCTTTGGTAATTTTGGTACGTTCATACATTAGTAATGAAAAATTTTCACTAAATATATTAAACACTAGCAAAACAGAAGAGGTAGATCTCAGTGGTGAAAAGTGGGAGACACTGCTGATTGGACGAGATTACTTTGGGACTTAAAAGCGAAAGTTTTTTGTTAAAAATATGAATGTTACCAGTTATGCAAACATAGATATATTTGTTTTTGTGGTGCAATCTTATCTTAAAGGTCATGTTTAAACATTGTCATAGCAACAAGAGAGCATTGAGGGGAACAGAAGACATTACTCAGGTTGATGGCATAATCTAACAAGGATGCTAGCAAAGTTACAAGTACACACTGGATTTATGTTTGTTATATTTTTAAAACTCCTCTGTTTTCATGTGGGTCATTTCATTTCACTTTGTTGTATTTATTCACCACAACTTAGAGACCAGTCCACAAAGAAGATAGTCATGGTTTATCTTAATGATTAGCCTCCCGAACCAAACTCTCAATGCTGAGCAGAAATTGAACCAAAGTAAGAAGTGAGGTGTTTTGAATCAAAAAACAGATATGATCAACTTACTTAAGATTCTGTTTGAAAATGTATTGATTTTGTTTGTCGTGCTTTATAATACGTTAATATTTAAAGTTACAGGAAAGTGTGTTTTGCCTTTGTGCTCCTGTGGTTGAAATAAAACACACTGTACTCAGCAGCACAACCTTCTGGGGTCATTTACAATTCAGTTTGAAGTTCCAAAGTTAGGAACCACAGAACTTGGTTTCTTTTTCTTCTTCAACTTTTCTTTAAATGAATCCATGTCAGAGACGTCCAACTTCTGCCTGAAAACCTCCATGGTTGAGACAGAGACACGCTGAACACACTGAACGTGGATGAGCATCTTTTTACAACTTGTTTCCTTAATGAATAACATATTACAGAATTGGTTAGTTATTGTGTGCCAATATTTGCAATAATAGCAAGGGAGGTGAGGCAGCACCACAGAAGATTGTGATTGACAGCGTTAAGACCCACCTCCTGGGTCTGATTGGTTGTTTTTAATTAGCACTGTGGCCCCTAGATGGTTTTATGGAAACTTAAAGGGGCAGTATTATGTAAGATCAACTTTTTATTTTAGCTTTACATCATGTTACAATGTTATTCCCTCATAAAAAATATATATATCTGGAGTGTTGACTTGATTCTTTCATGCATGTTTTAAAAAATCCTTTGATCGCCATGGAAACCATTCAGCTGTGTAACACGCCTGGGTGTACCTAACCTCACCTTCAAGGACGACGCTCCTCCTCGGTGTTTCAGCCCCGAGCCGAGCTCACAGGGCAGCCCTCCTCTGCTCAGCTCCTTCAGACTAGCCAGCAGCAATTAGCAAACCCTTGGTGGAGCTGCAAGAGCTCATGACATGAGCTACATCTCTGTGCAACACTGGTAGAAATGTTGTTAAAGGGTCAATAGAGGAGCCATGTTGTGATGATTTCATGAAGACGGAGTTTCAGAAAGGATGAGTTTTTAAAGAGACAGAGGCCCAATTTCAAAGTGTTAAAGTACAAAGTAAAATTTGTCTTAAATGTTACTTGATATATACAGTAATTTCATAACTGAAAGGAACATACAGTAGTTCCTTGATTGTTAGATGCAATGGCACTGTGGCTGGAAAAAAACACAAAATATTTTCTCTTTAAATTCAATATCTTATAGATTTAATTCAACATGTTTCCATTGCTGCAGACTTGTTGCGTGCATCAGTGAACGCTTTCCCTCCTGGTTGCCATGGTTCCTGATCAATGCCCAGCCTCTCACTTTACCTCCAGCTTATCAAAGCTTTAATTACTACACATACGCTGCATTTTTCTTTTACTGGAATTCCTGCATCTTCTGGCTCTGTGTCAAAGAGACAATGTTTGCCTGAAAATGAATAAATCATCACACTGACATTTCCATAACTTCACCCCGATCCCTTAACGGAAGCGATATTATCCATTCCATGAGTTTTGCATGATGTCAGGCTCCACCTTCTGGTTGCACTGCCCTCATCCCCCACACGCACCATGACCTTTAAGCTTCTATTGCTTTTTTTACTTCAAATGTTTAACCTAAGACTCACATCTCTTATATATGAAAGAAAAAAAAAATCAGCAGATACTGGAATTCAACAGCTCAGGTAGACAGGTATCTACACTTATTGTTTTTAGGATCAAATATCTAAGTTAATTAAAATATTATGAAACTCCAAATATTTTTTTCTCAGACTTTATCTATCACTCTGTTTAAAACAAGTTCACAAAACCAGCAGTGCAGCGCTGGGAACTTAGACTCTCAATTCAAAACAAGTAGAGTACATCAGACAGCTCTCTTAACTCGAAGCTCTTCAAGCAGCCCCCTAGAAGTCTGCATGCTGGAAAAGAAAAAGCTGAGTTGACTCTCGTCTCACCCCAGCCTTTGAGGAGCGCTTTTCAGATAAATATGTTCATCTCAAGGAGACAAATCTTGAGGTTTGACCTTGTCCGCTATGGACAGAAGGAACTCACATACACTAATGTGAGTCGGCAGAGTAAGAGGCATGTCAGAACAAAAACTTTGTAAACTTCTCCTGTTTTCCGTCGCTGCTAAGCTGGAGTAGAAATGTAGCCATACCCCTTTGTAAACCACAAACTAGACCTTTATTTGAGTTTTAGTTGACAAGCCAACACAAACTCCATCATTGTAAGGCAGAAAGAAAAAAAAAGCATGGTTTGATACATTTTTTTGTTCTTTCCTTTTTTATTTATTTATTTTTTTTTACAAATAAAAGCCTCACACTTAGCTTTTTTTTTTCTTCCCATATCTACACTTCTGTAGAACTGACTCTAGCAGGAGTTTCTGCAACAAGTGATTTATTTTCAGGTTTCTACCATTCTATTTTAACTCTTGCTGTAGGTCATGGTGCTTTTACACCTGTCCAAATGTCAGAGGAAACAAACTTTGGTTCATTTAAAGTGAACTAAACTGCTCTGGTGTAAACGAATGTTGGCCAAAAAGTTTCATCTGAGTCTCATCTGACAAGAGTGCCTTTGTTCCCCACATGGCTTGTGACTTACTGTAAGGCACTTCATTTCAATGGACAGATGTGTGGAGTCCAGGGCCGGCCCCAGCCTTTTTGGGCAACAAGTAGATTTTTATTTGGGGGCAATTCAAAAGCAGGAGTTTTTAAAGAGGTTCCAGCTTTTATTTAATGAATTTAAATATTAACTAAATATTTAGGTATTAAAATCCTCTTGCAATCTCATCTAAAAAAAAAAACCTTCTCTGATCTGATTGTTCGGTCAGCTTCATAGCATGTTCCATATTGACTGTGAAAGATGCATTTATGTTTAAATTGCTCTTCAGATGTACTAAAATCTGTGTCCATCAACATGAACACACTCCTGTTCCTTCCTCGCATTTTTCACCAGACCAGGCTGCAGTAGGAGAAATAAACACACACACACACACGCATGCACGCACACACACACACACACACCTTCACAGCTCATCGATTCAGAGTACACAGTAGAGTAGCTCCTTGACACTGATCTATACTCAGCGATTTATTACTCCCTCTAATGAGTGAGGTGAGATGGCTGCTCACAGCAGCTCCCCACCCAGCCTCTGCAGCGCTGCACCAAATTACATCCATCGCATCTCGACAACAACGCCAAACGGATCACCTCGCTCTGCCTGCTGCGCGCACACCCTGTCTCCGACTTCACACTCTCCCCCCAAAAATTGTTCACATGCATTATGTATTTCAGACTATGACACGGCATGGCGTTCACAGCTAATCCATATTGGAAATGCTGTTGGAGAGCGGTTAAGTAGCCATTCGTCTTTGGAGAAGGCGACTGGTGAGCCACATTCTCTTCATCTTCCTGTAATAACTCACCGGGAATATGAAGAGCCAGAGATCACAGAAGGAGGACGAATTGGGCATCGGAGTTTTTAAAGCGCATGGCGTTTGGTGCTAACTTTCACACAAATATAGACTGATCTCTCCTTTACGGGCATTTATAAACCACTGAGTGAAGACCAAACATGATGCTGCAGAAAATGGAGTTTCAATTCAGACAATATATCCCTAATTAAATAGCAAAAACACTTGGTTTTCTCGCTCCTGATTATGATATGCTAAATCTGTAATATTCTGCCTCTGATGTCATGCTACACCCACGTGAAAAAAAACAATTGGATGAAACATACCAACCACCGAGATGCAGATGGAGGCTGCACAGTGGGAACGCTGCACATGTACTAATCGTGCATAGGTAATTGTGTGTGTGTGCGTGTGCGCGTGTGTGTGTGTGTGTGTGCTGGGAGTTGGCAGGCAGAAACATGGCAACTATGTTACCAACCTCTGCGCTCAACTTTGAATAAGGAACAAACCTGAGCATCCCTGACATTTAAATAAACATGACATCATAACAACAGCTGCCTTTTTTTTAATCATTGTTTTCTACATAACTGCAGTCGCATTGGGTTACTGTACATTTTGCAGAATAATAATAACATTCTCACATGAGTAAGCTTTGAATTGATTGTGGAAAGTAAAGAAAAAAAGAAAAAATAATAATAACCCTGTAAAAGGGCAACTGGGCAAAGGCTGTAATAAAGAAGAAAGAGGGAAAAAAACAATACATCTCCTGGCAATATCTACTTTAGCATAATTCCTATAACTCACCTAAACTTTTCAGGAAGCTATAAAGCTTTCTCTCCAAGTCCTGCCAGTTTTTATCACTGTCCTTTCCAAACCACAACAATCTGAATGTAGGTAATTGAAGTGGTGACTCCACGTATAGATGACAAATAATTTTGCACAAATGTGTCCTTTATCCAACTTCAAATGCTACAAATATTGTTCTGCATATGTTTAGCGCCATGTCACACATAGATGATCTGATTTCCACCAAACTGGATATGAATGATCACAAGAGGCCACCTGGACAGCATGGGAGCTTAACTCAACTGCGCCCCCTAGAAGATTTTCAGAGTCATACCTCCCTACATCATCAGCTCTGCACCAAACGTTCCGTTATCAGGGATCAACGATACCTTAGCCCCGCCCACTCAAAGATTAAAGCTGTAGGTTGACTTGGCGACTCCTCCATCTTGAATAAGACTCATAACAGTTGAGAGCCACACATGATGTGTTGCAGCACAACACAGCAAAAATATCTGATAACATTATTAATCTAACTGACATATTAGCGTTTTGTGTTCATGTTGTTGTGATTAGATCAGTTTCGACAGAGAAAAAAAACAAACCTGCTTGTTAAAAGGAAGAGCTGGAGTCATTAAAAATTAAAAAGTGAATTCTGTAAAACGTTTAGAGCTGCAAAGCACGCCGCTTATTGCTGGCTGTACAATTTTCAGGAATAACCGACGACAACACCTGATCTGAATGAATCAAAGTCGACATTCAAGGTCTTTTTGTGACAGTGAAAACCTTTTAGCTCAGAAAATCCTTTCAATTGAGGGAGCATTAGAAAATGTAGCTCCAACTACTTCGTTTCCAATGTTCCCTGAAAAAAAAAAGATTTCTCACAGACTAGAAACCCGCACCCCTTCACCATCTCTCTAAACCACAGCTCGTTAGTTCAAAAAATGCTTCAAAACACAAGAGTGAGTTTGAGGTTGTATTCAGGCCCTGCTGATTAGCACAGCTTTCAGAAACAACAGCACCATTCTGTGGCCTCAGCCCTGCAAAGAGCTGAAATGACCTAAATTATTTCTCCTCTCACAGACACGGAATGGAAATCTTATTGTTGCATTTACAGCAAAAACTAAGAATGAAAATGATGTCAGTTCCTCACCATTCATCCTCAATACAAAAAAAAACAACAACAAAAAAAACCCAACATAATCCCCATAACCATCATGAGTTATAGAAGATTTCATCAAAGAACTTCCATTCTTTAAAGCTACTTTTATTACAAATATGTTTTTTTTTAAACAATTGCTAAAACTATGATTATGTTTGTTTCTCTGGTCCTGCTCTCATCTGGATGAGATCTTTTCTGGAACGGTAAGTTGCTGCTCTGCCTTTAGTAGCAGTGAGAAGCGCATACATGAGGTTGATTGACAGTGCTAAGAACCTCTTCCTTGCTCTGATTGGTCGTTTTTGACTGGGAGTGCTGCATTTTTTTTTAGACTAATAATCTCTTACTGTGACCTTCTTTACAAATATTTAGAAAAAAAATTGTTTTGTGAAAATAACATACTGCAGCTTTAAGTCAGAGAGCTGAAGGGTCATTTTATACTCTGAACAGAATCTGAGTCTGTTTACAAAGCTGTTTAAATTGAAATGATTTGATAACACAATTATTTATAATATTTGATTAAATAAAACAGATGTAAGTTTGTTAAAAACATGAAACTAATTATGTGGCAGGCAGAACAATGACTGTGAAGGCTTGCAAAGGAAAAAGTAGAAGTGAAGAATTCCTTCAAATTTTTTTATATTCTATCAGATTTAATTGATTTGACATAGTTTTCATGCATGAAGACGTGTATGTCCATCAGAACAGAACAAGTATGTGTTGCAGGAAAGTCAGTTGATTTCTCTAGAAGCCGTTTTGCAGCCATTTTGTCTGCAAATACAAACATGGATTTCCTGAGGGTTCTCCATGCATTTAGATTTGAAAAATTCAAGTGAAAAAAACCAAATGAATGGTATTGCATATTGCCCCGTAGGAGACGCTGCATGATGCTGATGACTGAAAGGTCACCAAGGAGAAATGCTCCAGCCTTTATCGCTTAAAAGAGGAAACAA
The DNA here is from genome assembly GCF_051168715.1 of Poecilia mexicana. NCBI lineage: Eukaryota > Metazoa > Chordata > Actinopteri > Cyprinodontiformes > Poeciliidae > Poecilia > Poecilia mexicana. The sequence goes on along the minus strand of NW_028263372.1, from coordinate 6,664,160 downwards.
GCTGAACACACGAGGAGAAACGCTAAAACACACGTCCAATATGACATTTAAGAGCAGAGTCATCACATCTATAATCAGAAACTACAAAGAGGGAGCCAAGTATAATTTTCTGAAAGTGTCAATAAAAACCCTAATAACACCCGGACCTCATTTACTGTTGTTGACAGGGTGAGAAACTCGTGTCCATGTGACCCGGCCTCATCCAGAACCGCTCCAGGTCGTATCTTTGACATAAAGTCTTCATGACTTGTTGCATTGATATGACTCCTACATTTTTTTTAATGAATTTAGTTGTCTACATATTGCAGATAGTAAATGCTTCACTTCACTCAGGTCATTTTCAAAAAGGCCATGAAAATGTAAGCAGTCAAGCATCTTTTCAAGAAACATAATCAGGATGCCTCAATAACCAGCAGTTACATACAGTTTCTAATCCAAAATACTGTGACAGTTGGGAAAAAAAGAAAATAACTAAGGTACACTCTCAGAACTTTAATAGCAAAAATGCACTTGCTACTGCAGGAGTATTTTTTCAATGCAATGTATTCAAAAGTTCCTGCATATTTTCTTGTAAAAAACATAAATAAAAAATCACATTTTCCCATTCTCAAAATTAAAAACCAGACCCCTGTTCTGCGCTTTGCTTCGTCCAGAGGGTCTGGGCTCTTGCTATTCCACAATTCAGCAGCAAAAAGCAGCTTGGAATTGAATTTTTTGCTTATTTTATCAACATAATTTTCAATTAAAATATGATTAACTACATAATAACTCAATTAAATAACTCGATTAACATTTTAATCGAGACCCACCGCTGTTATTAATTCATGGCTAAATGATGTGGGCAAAATCAGTACAAGTTTGTAATAAATAATAATAAATGGTGGCTTATTCATTCATTTTTTGTGAACGAGCTACCCAGTACGTCACAACATATAGAATGCTGTGCTACAGCTCCATAAGCTGGTTTTCCCACAAGCGTACCATCAATACCCAAACAAACACAAGAAAATAGCTTTTGAGTAGCTGTCCACTGTGGAAGAAACTATGCAGGAAAGATCAGGGCAGACATTTAATCCAGCTGGGGAGAGACGGCAGCAGAAACATCCACCGGTTCTCGGTGACTCCAGACCTGCTGCCGATGCTCAGCGTCATCCGAGGACGTCTCTGATTATCGACGCCGCGGCACAACGAAAGCAGAGGAAGGACGGCCACTAAATCTTTTAGACGTTGCAGTGAGAACATACAGCGCTGTGTGAGAACGGCCTGTCAATTCCCAGCTCTTCTCTTAATGAAGCGCTCGCAGGTTTTTGTCTCGTTCTGACATTTCAGAGTAAAGCCCTCTCTTTCCAGGTGTGTAGCCCGAGGATAAAAATGTTCAAGTGTATAAAATTGGCTTGGGCTGAGATCACAAGAAGAAAGGAGGACCTAAAGTGGATTTTTTTTTTTTTTTATGCATGAAGGTCTTTATTAGCTCGGGGAGCTGAATTTCTATTACATAAGATAAGAAGAAGGCTGACAAAATGGATTGTGTCATTTACTGAAATTAGAGGTGTTCCAGACACAATCTGTGTGGAGTCTAATTAGAATCTACAGAGGATTTAAATGTACTTTAGTGATGATCCCTTGGTGGAATCCCTTCTTTTATTGCCTCCTCTACAGTGTCAAAGGTTAAATCTCACATTTCTTCTTCCTGAACAACTTCTTTTATGCACTAATAACCGTGACATATGCTATTACCGCAATAAGGGTGACTTATTGAGGAGGCGGTTTGGTTTAAATGACATGTAAGCGTGACAATAAGGATACTGCGTCTCATTAATTGCTTGAACATTAAAGCTATTATCAAGATCTGTATCGGACCACATAATGATTTACTGAATGTGTTTTGAATATTAAGTGTTCTTTGTTTCAGTAAATCGGTGCTTATTTGATCATTCCTCTCAGCGCTGAAAGGGGCTCAGTAAAGGTCTAAAGTAGATTGACCAGGAATCCAACAATAAATAGATGATTCCAGGGAAATCTGAACGGCAACGCACATTTTCAGTTTAGGACGCAGAACAGTAAAGTAAGTGGAGTCGTATGCAAAGGCCTTCAGAAACGAAGCTCTGCTTTGTTCAGAGAGCCGAATGCTGAAGGCTCAACCCTTCGCTCATAATAAATATATGTGAATTCTTCCAATATTTTACAGTGCTTCTTTTTTTTTTTTGACAATCTTTACTAACCTTTCCTTGATTTTCCTGAAGGTTGCTTTATTAATCATTAGGGTAGAAACCTTTTAATGTCATCATTAATATTTAATGCCTCATCTTATGATGAATATGATTATCCCGTTGGAGTAGAACTTCATGTTTTTCCAGTGATTATGTCTTAGCTTGTGGCATTCAGGCATTTGCCTAATTGGAAAATTAAAATAAATGGGAAATAAAAACTTTCTGCCGCTACTTTCAGTGATACTGTTGCATAATGCACGGAAGTTATAGCATCGCCTTTTCTGAAAATCTGCAACAGTTCTCAGATGTAAAATGGCTCATGACCAACAAAAGGCCCACAGGTTGAACAATGGTTCTGATGTATGACTTATTGCTGATGGATAACAGACAAACTCATCATGTTTATGCGCCAGTTATTAAAGATGATTTGAGCTGAATGTGGTTAGGGAATACATTTGTAATTGTTTACCTGTCACAAGAGAGTAACACATTCTTAAAGAGGCAGTACTTTGTAAAATCCACTTTTTTGAGCTTTATAATGTTATCCACTCATCAAAAACACACCTGCAGTGTTGAATTGATTCTTTCATGCAGGTTTGAAAAATCCTTTAATCTCCATGGCAACCATTCAGCTGTGTAAAATGCCTCGGTGAATCTAGCTCCGCCTTCCAGACGCAGCTCTTCCTCAGAGCTGCAGTTTCTGAGCTTCCGCCTCGCACTGTGCAGCCAGTGGTGACTTCCTGAAAGTCCAAGTTCAAGGCATTAAATTAGGAAGTCAAATTTGTTTTGAATCATATTTGATATGTGCAGCATTTTTATAACAACTGAAGGTAGCTTGATTGTGCTATAAAATGTCACTAGTAAGCTTGAAAACACATAATGCTGTCCCTTTTAAACAGCACATGCAAATCTTTAACAAGTTTTATTTAGTAAAGAAAAGGACAAATATGCTGATTACAGCATTCTTGGAAAAAAAACTTGATCAGAACTGGAAGAAAAGTGAACTTTAAACTCTGAGAACATTTTTAGAATTTCTTAACTAAATTATTACATTTGTTATTCAATAAATATTAGGCATAAAAAGGAACTGTTGAACCCAACTGCCCAAATAAGAAATGCAATCAAATAAGAAACTTCACAACATGTTATCATGCAACACCTTGCAAGACAAGTCATAGTTCTTAAATATTGCAACCATAAACTTCAGTGTACTTTTTTTATTTTTATAGATCAGAATGAATCAGAACCTCATTTTGAAATAAAAGGAAAAAAAAAAATTACATGATTTTCTAAATATTTTATAAATAAAAGTATCCCATGCATTATAAACACCCCAATTTATTCCGATACCCCTGAATAAAATGCAGTGCAACAAGTTGCCTGCAGAGGTCGCTAGCAGTTAGGCCAAAGCTTTTGGAGTGGACAAAGAACAGCAGCTGACTAATTAAACCTGAGCCGTCCAAACGAAGTGTGTGCAGCTCCAGCAGCCAGTGGGAAACCGCTCCACACATTTATCACGTCTAAGCTCTGCTACTGCAACCCTGCTGCATCCATGTCCCAACATAATGCTCAGAATGACTTCACTTCATCTGAAATGAACCAACTGAAACACTGATAGATCATATTTCTCTATATGGTGACATAACTGAATGAAAATCTTATCACCAATAAGATAAGAACAATAAGTTCTCAGTATGGAGGCGTGTTTGTTGCTGCTAGCATTAGTAAGACAAAGGGAGCCGAAGCCATTAGTCAGTGTCCTCTCCAGCAGAAGCAGCTCCTTGTTTGGGTGAAGAAGAAAAAAAGAGAGAAAAAAAAAGCTTTCAACAAACCCTAAAAAACACCCTGACTTCACTGACCCGCCAGTCCTACCTGCTCTCCTGTTGTTTTCATTCTCTAACTCTTTGGTCACTCATTTTTTGTGTTGTTGCTTTCATTAATTATCAGTTTCAAATGTATTGACATTTGTTTACAAAATGGTTTTGTGTTTTTATTTGGTAGCACTTTATTTGAAGGGGTGTGCATAAGACTGGCATGACACTGTCATAAACATAACACCTGTCATGAACATGAAGTCTTTCTGAATGTTTATGACTGTTGTCATGAAGTGTCATTTGGTAAATAATGACACTTTTAGTGCAAAGTTGCTCTAAAAGTTGCGTTAAAAGTCCATTAAAAGTGCCAACTTTGCATTAAATTGTCATAATTTACAAAATCATGCAAAACCGAATGACACTTCATGACAACATTCATAGACATTCAGAAAGACTCCTTTATGTTCATGACAGGTGTTATGTCATGTTATCAATCAATCAATCAAATTTTATTTGTATAGCACATTTCAGCAGCAAGGCATTTCAAAGTGCTTTACATAATTGTTATGACAGTATCATGTTAGTCTTATGCACACCCCTTCAAATAAAGTGTTACCTTGTATTTTATTTATTTTTTGTGGTTTTGTGTTATGATTTTATCCAGTAGTTGGACTTCATAAAAAATAACTATCAACTTAATTGCAAGATCTGTGATAAAAAAAAATCACATTTAAATCACATTTTAATCAAAAACCATGCATAGAATAAAATAAGCAACATTTTCAATTCAAAAACTAATTTTGCTGCTAAATTATTAAATCAAAAGGCATATGAGCTTCAACAACTGTTTACTTATAATTAAAAGATGCTAGCAGGAAAAATATTCTCATTAAACATCAGTAGAAAAGCCTTTAAGGAGCATATGATTAAATATATTTGTTCAATAAAGTATTTTACTCACTTTATGTACAAGTTTGAAACGGACATTTACCTCCACAGTTCCAGGCAGGAAGTAGGGAAGTCTGGTCATGTGACCCTTCATACTCGCTACATGAATGTGATATTGCTTACAGCGGCAACAAATTATTTTATTTCAAAACTTAGATTAGCTGCAAAAAGACTAAACTTCCACAGCTTCCAAAAGTCTGGCAACAGTTATTTTCGGTGGGATTTAAGTACAAAATTCTACAAAACGAAATACATTTTGAATAAAATCTTTCTGTAAAAACCTACCCAGAACTCCTCAAGTGGCATAGCTGCAGCTTCACCCAGTTCAGATTCTGCTGCTCTGCATTGATGTTTAAGTAGAGAAGAAAGAATTTAGCCTTTTGGATTAGAAACATTTGTTTAGCTGCAGAAACATCTGTTGCTTCTTATCTAACAGAGCAATTGAACTATTTAAGAATCTTAATGTCTCTCTAATATTTTATAGACTAGGGTTAAATAGTTCAATGAAAAATCTGCAGAATGTGGCTATAGAATGTGGCTATAGAATCGATTATTCTATCGATAGAATAATCGATTTCTAATTTAATTAGTTGCAACCACGAATATTTTAAATAGGTAAAATAATGCTAATAAATGCAGTAAAAATGTATTTTTCATTAGCACAAAAACTGGATCACATACTTTGATTTATTAACTTTTCTTTTTGCCTGAACTGAACATTCAGTGGGACGGGCTGGCCCAATGCTTCATGTTGCTGTGTGTTATGCTCAGTCGGTCACTGTGTGTTGAATCTACCTTTTCTATGCTGCACCGTTCCCAACAAACAACGCCAGGTAAACAAACTCACATTGCTCGCAGCTCACGTCTGTTTTGTTTGAGAAATAATCCAGTTTTGACGTTTTCTCTCAGCGTCAGCTTGTTAAAATGTCTGTGTCGAGTTCCTGCTGGCGCTCTGTGACGATGCCTTGGTAAAAAGTGGTACACAGCTTCTCAGGAGAGCAGCAGGTGTGTCTGTGTCGACTGGAAGTTTGTATCGTCTCAGCGTCTAGAAATTGCCGCTGCCTGCTGGGATGTACCATTCACTGGCTGCTCTGCAGGGGCTTAGACCCACAATCCCGTCTGACTGCTCCTACTTTATATTTGGCAATAACCTTTATATGACTGAGAAATTGAATATCTCGGAACAGCATAATAGAAAAACAAACAAACAAAAAACATAAAAACAATGAGGGTATATTTCCAATCTATATTTCAAATAGATTGGAAAGGAAACACTGACTTTTGCGACGCGCTCCCTCTTGTACCGTCTCACCCCGGGTTAAGCAGTAGTTGTGGATTTCTCTGAGAGGTTCTTCTCAGTCGTGCCCGGCCCTGTGGCAGCCACACTTTTAGTGCTGGGAGTTTTTCATTTCCTTCACTTTACTTCATGATCTAGGAGAGGCTCTAGATGGCAGTTTGATTTATATGTTGTGTGTTTTTAAGCTCCTCTGCTGTTTGCAGCGTGTGCTGCAGTAAAACTGTTTTTTTGTTTGTTTTGTTTTTGTTGTTTGGCTGTGTTCAGGGCTGCATGGTAGTTCAGTTAATAGCACTGTTATCTTGCAAACAAGAAGCTTCGATGAGTTTTGTTTTCCCCGTCCGTGTGTGTGTGTGTGTGTAGGTGTGTTTGTGTGTGTGCGTGCGCGAGCGTTCCTGCCTGTGTGCTTCAGCTTCGTCACACTGTCCAGAAGCATGACTAGCTTAAAATTGCGCAAATTGAAATGACAAAAATAAATTTGCTTAATGGAAACACACCAATTTCGAAAAAGATTCGCTGTGTATTTAGCATTTAGTGTATTTCACAAAAGTCATGTGATCAGCAACGGGTTGTTACTACTGGCAGAAAAGATGAAGATGCAAGTTTTTTATTGATTTATCACATGAACAAATTTATTCACGTGTGATTTTAACTGCATTTGTTACATAATGTAAACACCAAAACTGACAAATTGTGTTTTTGGAGCTAGCAGAATATCAAAAAAGTTTTTCACCCATTTTTAATAGAAACGCAGCTACTGTTAGATTGCGTAGCCAATTTGAGTTTGTTCCAGCAAAGTTGCCCTGTAATGAACTGGTGACCTGCCCAGGGTGCAGCCCTTCTCTTGCCCATTGGTTGCTGAATAAAATAGTCAAATAATGGATTAAAGTGTGTGTTTAGACCAGTGGTGTCAAAACCTTGTCGCGTGGGCCAAAATCATCATTCGTAAATCCACAAATATGGCCCTTTACTGAACTTTCTAATCAAATAAAGATTTCAAAAACAATAAGTTAGGTTTTAGTGTTGTTTAATCTAATCCATTCTGCGCAAGCTCGTTGTTAGCCTATCCAAGATTAATGCTAGCCTGTACATGCTAATGCCAGCCTGGACATGCTAAGGACAGCAGAGGAAGCAATCCACTGACTGATCAGCCCAGGTATGCTAGTCATTAGCCTGTTCAAAGCTAACGTAAGTCAGTAACCTCCTTCTCTCTTGCCAACACCGGCATCTCAATTACCAGTGCCAGCTAATGATTAATCAGATCAGTCGCTAGCTTTGGAATGGATGTAGCCTCCTGAAACAAAAAACAATAACTGCTCAGCATGCAGTAGTCCTAATTTTGGCACTAATACTGCACCGTATTAGGATGGATGGAAGAGCATTTGAGATGCTTACTAGCTGCTCTCAGTTGATAAAACAACACTTTTATGCCACAGTTATGCATCATATCAACTGTCTGAAAGTTAAAAAGCAACTTTCTGTCTGCACAGCATCTAGAACCTTCTCCTCTGTTTCCTCTCTGTTTAGTGGTGGCTATCATTTCTAACCTCATTTACTGAGTAATCAGCTTAAATCACGTATTTCCCATTTTTTCATGAGTTAAAGCCCAATGTAGCTACCCTGTCAACTAGATTGTTATTGCCACTTAGATATTTTGGATGTGCTTCATTTGATGAAATAATCATTTCATGTTTCTGAAGCAGCTTGTTTGCAGGGTGAGAAGCATCTCTTTGAATAATAAGGCTTTTCTTATTGAAAATGATCTTCAAGGACAAAAGTGAGACCTTGACAGCTCTGTCAGTCATTTTCACAAAGCAAGGCTTTCTGTCATCTGCGCTGTAAATGGCCGGCCTGGCACATGCAGCTCTGGTTCCTATAATTATAATTAAAACAATAAGTTGTTTTTCTTTTCTGTGCCATTTGGAATCAGTAGATGTCTGAGGGTGTTTTCACATCAACATTTTGCAACCTCTACTTGCTGTTTAGTACTACCATGTGTAGCATCAATATCTGACAAAATGACTCTTCATGAAGGCTTCGTGATTCGCTCCAAACCAGTAGATGGAAATAAGCCTATTTTCCTTTTTGCAACATTTTAAAAGTTTACTCAACATTCCCATGGCAATTGGATGGAAGCACAGCCAGTCTAGTCTTCTGCTGCTGTAGCTCATCTGCTTCAGAGTTTTATGTGCTCTGTTATGAATTCAGAGAAGGCATTGTGTATACTTTGGTTATAACGAGTGGCTATTTACGTTACTGTTGCCTTTCCCTGCTTTTCTGCAAATCCAAACGTCAGTGAGTCTTCATCACGTCTACAAGCCTAAAGCCACTTGTTGAGGTTCTGCCATGTTGTTGTCTGAGTGGTTATTTGTGTTAACACGCATTTTACATAATAAAACAATGGGTGAGTAAAATCTGTCAATATTTTATCTTGGAATGTCTGTTTCGATCAAGATTTCAAGAAGTGATAATTAATCTATATTTTTCTATATAATAATAATAATGCCGCTCTGGTTTAAGATGCTCTTTATAACTCAACCAATAGCTCCGTCATTCCTTTCAGGCCAATACAGTTCATTGTGTCACATAAGCAGCAATGAATTCTCCAAGGATGTCCTTCAACAACTCAAGAGCAAATTATTTTAAAAAATATATGTAAGCTTTGTGTCAAAAGATGCTTCTGGACAGTTTTTTTTTTTTACTTTGTTCTCCAACCAAAACATTGGGCCAGAGTTTAGTTGACGAAAAAAAAAATCACAAAAAATGGAGCAAATATTTATAAAAATATTTATAATATTTCAAAAGTAACATTCATGTGAGATTTGCTCTTGTACGACAGAGTTAATATCATTGCTGTGTCAAAGCTTTAATATAATGACACAATTCAGAACAGAATACTCTGATGGTGCTGTGGTCCTGATTTTAATCATTCCTTATATATTAGATATATTAGGATGTGACTTCAGGTCAACAGTAAGAACATGAGAACAAAACTGCAATGAAGAGTCACGGTATGCAGGTGAGAAGTGAGTGTAGTATTGACTGCCAAGGCCAGATTGAACAAAACTCTCCAAGCATCTAATCCAAGGCCCAGGTGACACCCTGCTTTGCAATAAGACTCGATTTCATACAATAACTCCAGACATGGCTTCACAGCTGTTTTGTCAAAGAGGAGGAGGAAGTTTGCCAGGGTGCTGATATGATGGAGAATAATTAGAACATTTTTGAAGGAAGAAACTCATTTGAGAAATATGAGTAATAAACAGTAGGAAAAAGGCAGGATGTCAAGGTCCCAACAGTGGGTAGAACTTTGACTTTGACAGGTGAGCTCTGAATATTTACGATATAATAATCTGCTGGGCCAACTGGGAGCTCAGAAGGACTCCATTCAGGAGGAGCTGACAGAAATTATCTAGATCTCTTAAGAAACAAGACCATGAGGAACAAGAACGACATAGAATGATCTCTTAACGCCCATGTTAGATATCTGTGACCATATTTCTATTGTAAAGACTCTTAGCAATGTTAAAACGGACCACTATGCAAAACCGGCATTGAGCTGTATATAATGTTATAATGTAATTCCCTCAACAAACACACAGAGTGTCGGTTTGCCTAGAGGCTCTCCTGCTTCATCTGAAGCCAAACAGTAGACGCCTGGTCCCGTGGTTGCAGGTTGTACGCATCACACACACCTTCACAAATGGCGCAGACCTCCAAGGGACACGCAACCCCCTTCAGTATGTTACCCCCTAATTATAAACACGTTGCCCTGCAGGTGCTCGCCGACAATGACAAATCACTTTTAGCTGTCAAGTTGTTAACAAAACACACTAAATCTTAAATGTATGTGTGATATAAAGAAAAAGAGACTCGGCGCTTTGTTACTAATTTTCCACACCATGATGGATAACAAGGTCCAAGGCTGTCTCATTTCACAGGTCAGTGAAGTTTTCATTGCAAAAAAGTAGCCAGGAAGAGGGTAGTAGGTCATTATTATCAATAATTGCAAAATAAACATAAAATGCAAAACTCTAACTGAATGTTTGGTTCTTTGCATGTGTAAAATTTCCAGATGTAAGCAACATGTTGCAAGTTTTCGATAGAAAAAATGTCACGGAGAGAGCGTCACACTTTTCTGCAGGCAGCCTCCTCCTTTGTAATTTGCAATCATAGCAACTGAATATAACAGTCACTTGATTGTACTGTAAAATGGCCCTATATAAGGGCAAATTACTTCATGTTTTTTTTATGTCAAACTGTGTCACACTTTTTTTTAAGGCTTTATTAACCCTAAATCTTTAGCACCTGGTCCACAATGAAAAAAGTTATTTAATCATGAGCAGATTTTGTTTCACTAATCTTCTCTGGATTAAGTTATTGCCAAAATATGCATCCGTCATTTTTTTTTGTTTTTTTTTGTGACAGGATTTGTGATGCTGTCAAAGTGTTTTGTTGCAATCTTGGCCCGTGTTTGTATTGAAACAGCAACGGGTAAGAACCTAATTTACATATTTATAACTCTGTTTGATATCATTAATTTAATCTTTGATATATCCATCAATTTGTGTGTGTGTATGCGTGTGCGTGTTTCTGATTGATGTGCATTATGCTTCATTTCAGCATAAACCGCGGCTGAAGATTAAAGGAAAATGGGGATTCAGCAGAACGTTCTTAGAGTTGGTTCACACGTAAGCAAGATAAGTGAAAATAAAATGCATACTTGTCCATGCACACACACACACACACGCACACGCACACACACACAGACTGAATCTTTTTCACATTTGTTTCATCTGGCTGATCCGTTGATCTGTGTTTATTTAAAAACCAGAGACACTGCAGATGCCAGATAACCCTTGGCTTTCCTCCCTCTGTTTAGATCATTTAAATAAGCTTCATCATCATGAAAAATTATAGCATCTGTTCACTACTGAACATGACTGTCTCAAAGAATCATAAATCATGGAGAAAATGGCATCACACAAAATTGCAATTAATTAGTGAACAAACAAAAAAGAACCATTTATTTGCCTCTCCTTTCCCTGGATAAGAAGAATACTTCATCTTGGGCTCCATTTCTACTTCCTTCCGTCTCTTTACTTTGTCACATAACATAAATTTGCATATAGTAGCAACACAATTGAAGTGTAAAATTCTGATTCTGGGGCAGTGTACTTATTATAAAGACAGATACAAACACATACTATATTATATAACATAATCCTGATACATAAAATACTTAGTATTACTGCAAACTGATGAAGTATTGCACATGTAGCCAAAAATCAGCATCTGAAATCCCCCAGATGACTCTTCTCATTGCCCTTTATGTCCTTTGTTAAAGAGTCCTGTCAGCATGTAAGAGACATGTAAAAAGCCTGGAGAGTTATCACATCCTAGCAGCTAATGCATATTTCACTGACATAATTACATAATTCTCTAACCAAAACATACACAAAGAGTGTCAAAAGTATCCATGACCGTAAATTAGGAGAATCACAATGAAAAAAAAAAATAAACCACTGAAATATTGTCAGATTAGATGATATACTGTATGGCTAAATGGTACAGTGATTATGCCGTTAATTGTCAACAACAAAATTGTGCTCCCTTAGAAATTTCTTCTACTTCCATTTTTCAAATAATTTTGTATCAGATGTGTGTAAATGCAAAAGGCAATTTTCAAATTATGATTTTACGTATTATAGGGGGAAATGCCATTGAATACAAAACTAAAACAAAGGCTCTGTGTTGTTTTTACTCTGATAAAATGTGTACGATGAGCTGACAAAACAAGCAAAAACAGCAGACTCCTGTAAGGGGGCAGATTTCGTTTCAGAGCCCTGTAGGTATGTCATGATGACATGCAAAATCAGCCTGAGTTTCTTATATTCATGTTTCACCCTTAAATAAACTATTGTGTATTTATTCATTCAGTATTAAACCTCCAACTGCCTACAGGTCTACTGCGTGCACCCAGCTGGGAATAGCATAATAACAATGGAATATAAGCAGTCTGTTTTGCTGGTAATGCAACACGTTTTATTAAGTTATGAAATTCTGTTTTAGCCCAACAAGTGCTGTGCTAACACCCTGAGGTGAGTCTACTGAACAACAATATACAATTTGGTTTTTTAAGTCTGTGCTAAAATCATCAGAAGATCAACCAGCTATCTAGGTAGCTAACTACTTAGCTATTTAGCTAGCTATAATATTTCAGCTGCTGGTGAATTAATTTATTTTATTTCAAAGAAGCGTATATGAATGCCTACAATTCACTATGCCCAGCTGATGTCTATTCATTAAAATTCCATGAACACTATGACAACTTGTGTTTTTAACATACCAGAGGAAACCATCTGGAACCACAGAGTGTTCATCTTTTTAGCAACCAAAGAGAAACATACCTCATATGCTCCAGTGATGTAATAATTCACTAATTAAATTTTTTTGGACTAAGTTTAAAGCACAGGATGATTTTTGTCATTATTCCTCCTGAAACTGACCTTCATGGCTTAAAAATAAAACCTACAGCCTTTAGAAACAATAAAAACAGTGCCAAACCATTTCAAAACAACACTTCTGTTCACAGCAAATTCACCCGGACACATTGAAAACAACTCAAACAAGTGCCTGTACTGGTTCAACTCTGAGTCACCACCATGCCATTGACAAGCAGCCATACATGACTTCATAGTGATAAATTAAACCAAAGGGCCTCACCAGCAATCACATCTATAAATGGATCTCTGTTCTAAATGCTGTGGTACCTGCATTCAGAGCCAATGGTTTAGAAACTTGACAGAATTATGACTGACACACATATTACTGCTTCAGTCTATTTAATTGGTTCAGCTGGCTTGAAGAGTGATCACATGAAATGCAGTTAAATGGAAGGTCAATGAAAATTAACTTCATCACATGAAAAATAAATAATAAAAAAAAACACTCGTCCTCCCACAAAATCACCTGCTAACATATTTTAAATGATCTTATCACTTCCTTGAGGAAAAAAAATGTTAATAAGGACAGATAAGCTGATATCTGACATTCTGAATGAATTAGACAAGCAGAGCGGTTCTTTTAAAGCCAAGTGGTGCTTGAACTCATTCTTTGTATGTCGGTTACGTCTAAAAAAAGCACATCAATCTTTTCTAATGCAATCCACAAAGCTCTTCTTCAAGCCCGACAACATCCAGCAAGCCATAGGCTATTAATGCTTAGGGATTGTCAACAATGCAGAGCTTATTCAAGAACGGCAGCAGGTAGGTGGAAGTGTTTCTTCATGGACGTCAAATACTGGTCAAGAGTCAGCAAGAAAATAATAGGAGGAAATAGAAGGAAAACATCCAAGACAGACTGATTTGAAATTAAATATTCAGTTTGTAAACTAAACATTTAGTTTGCTAACAAAATATTAATTTGGAGCCAAATAAATGGCATGCTAATAAATAATAACTTTTAAATTGAGACATGTGTAAACAAATGAATAACATGTTTGAAATATGACTGAAAAATATTTTTTTTTCTTTACAGGCCAAATAACCCAAATTATTTGACTGTGATTTTACAAACATCACCCCACAGTTCAAAAGTATTTAAAATGTACAAAAAACAAAATTTCTGTAATTGTGAAACCTTTAGTCAAGACTATTCTCGACAGTTGGCTGATGACAAAACCAACATGCATCAAACATCTCGTTTATTTACATGTGAGACGTTAGGCTAAAGTACAACAAGAAAAAGAAACCTGCCATCAATAAGCTGTGGCACACGAGAACAATATAAGCTTGCAAGGCTTTGGTGTAACTTGAAACAATTGTGCTTTATCTTGGTAAACACCTTCCTGGGAATACATCAGATAGTGAAGTGAATGGCAAGCACACAGCACACGTAGCTCCCTCAGGCATACATTGCTTGGAGGCAATTAATTACGGAGCCTTTACAACAAATATTAGAGCATGTAGAGAAATCAGGATTGAGACGTACTGGAGAGCTGTGTGTGAGCGTGCGTGTTTGCTTGTGTATGTCAGTGTGTGTTCATGTATAAGTTTGTATTTCTCTTATCTAAATGGAAGTAAACTGGTGGGAGGATTTGTAAAGAGAAGGAGATTAATGAATGTAGCAGAGGTGTTTTAGAAGCACACACTGCCGCAAAATGAGCTGCATCAACACACATTTTTGTATGTATGCTAAGAAAGTTCATGCGAAGGTAACTTGGGTGGTTTAACACTCAATAAAAGGGCTATTGTTATTTATTTTTTTGCCATGGAAATGTAAAATTTACAGAGAGAATGTCAGGTAGATGTAGACAGAGCCTCACAGAATAGAATATTAATGATAGTGAAACGAATCTGGGACTAAATTGTTACATTACATTGTCAAACATTATAGTGTATGGCCCTCTCAATCCAATTTATCATGTGGTCCTGTTGGGGGAAAAAGTGCTCCAAAAAAAATAAATAAATTGTGGGCTCTGTAAATATAGCCCCCATCCATCTCCATGGCATTAAAGTAAAACAATTAAATAAATAAAAAGCAAATTTGTCCTTTTGCTGATCTTGGTAAACCAAAGGGATGCAGAAGCTGCCACCTTGCATGGACCACACATCTCAGAAAAAAGGGGAGAATTCTCCCCTCCAAGATGGAGGATTGGAATTTTTCCAAATTTTGTGCCTCTGGTAAAGTACAGACCTACCAGTAGATGGAAACCACTCCCACCCAAGCCTAGAATGCCTCTCCCAGGCCACTCCAGGCTGACAGCCCTCCCCTCTGTGCTGGAGTTTTGGAATGGGAAAGTTCAAACTTAATCGGTAAAGGTGTTAGCTATCTCCCCTTTAGCACTCAATTTTTGGAAAAGGCAAAAAAAAAAAAAAAAAAAAAAAAAAAACCACGTCAAGTGAGCGTGAAAACCTTTTTACAAAATTGAGGAAGTTATTTTGAATTTTACCGTTTTCATCAACCATATCTAATGCAACACTTCAAAAGTTACATATAAAATTGCTGATGGATACATGGCTATTATCTGTGACACACCACTTTGAGGAGGTATTTGTTTGTCGTTGCAAATGAAATACAGAACGACATTTGAGTTGTTCTTCGGAGGTTTTCCGTAGCCGAGAAAGGCTTCATCTGTACAATGTTTGCAAATGCTAACGAGGATATGCTAATAGTAGCACCAACACTCTGAGGCCCCCCGATAACTCCAGAAGCAGAGAAGGCAAGTAGAGTAAGCTGGCGTCAGGTGCTAACTCTGCTGAAGGAATAGAGAGCGATTGGCTTATTCCTTTTTCTCCACTAAACAAATGTTGTGGAGCTCAAACTGTGTTCTCTACCTGCACCACTCCTCCCAGAATGGCTCATCAACAACTGTACAGACAGGAACTCCAGCCAGCAGGGAGCATGTTGAAGAGAACAGAAAATAAAACACACACACACACACACACACACACACACACACACACACACACACACACACACACACACACACACACACACACGCACAGTGAAAAGGTCTTTAAACTAGAACCAAACAGAAAAAACAACTTCTCCAATGTCATGTTGCTCTGAACTACTACTATACTCTAGAGCCATTGTTATATTTATATATTTTATATTGGCAGACTAATTTTTATGCTAAATTGAACTTAAAAAAAACAAGTGAGAACTCAAAATCATGATGTGAAAAAGACTGAAACCACCATAGCATTAACTATGACTGAGCATTGTTCCATGCTACCATGCAGTCAATTTAGAGAAGCCTGTTCAGGTCATTTATCAGACTCCGCTGCTGCGACTCTCTTTGAAATGCACAGGACAAAGTACATAAATGATTAATGGTGTTTTTAGCACAATATACTTTCGGAAAAGTTGGTTGTAGAGATGAGGGTGACCAGTTTCAGTCTAAATCCGATGAGTTCACTGATGTGACTGCAAGTGCCTGAGGGTTGTTATAAGGCACTTCAGTGACAGCAAACACATTTCTGGGGCTTGTTGAGTTGGAGGGAGGAAATGTCAGATCTACAGCCCAAGCTGATGTGGCTTTCTGGAAAAAGTGCTGTCTTAAAAACAGAAACTCCTGGGCGTAGGAACTGACAATGGTTCCGTTATGATGGGGACTAAAAATGGGGGTCCATAAACTTCTGAAGGACGATTATGGGTTCATACATTTGGTGAGAGTGGAACTGCTAAACAACACTGAAGTACTGAAGTACATATCAGTCTACAATGTAGAGAAAATTATGAAGTTTGACAAAAATATTTAAAAAGTCAGTTACTTGGCTACTCTTCTTCGAACTTCAGGGAAGCAGCGTCATTCCCTCTACATTCATGTCCTGAGGAACTTGTACAGTGAGGCGACAATCGTCTGTGGTTGGCAAAGTTTGAGCATGTCAAATTTCAAACACGTAGGCTAGAAACATGACATAAGAAAGTTGAAAAAATATCAACTTTTGCTACTGTTGCTACTGCGTCCCTGTCTGTTGAATTCACCCCAAGTGACAAATTTGAGCTTATTGCTGTTGTCGCTCCCGGTGTGTCGAGCCCATTAGGCTACACTCACAAAGCAGGCAAATGCGACAAAAATGCATTTGAGACTCATATCTGAGTTTTTCATGGCAGTCAGAATGGCTCAATTCCAATTTTTACAACCCCCAAACAATCTGATTTGTGCCACTTCCATATGTGGCAGTAAATCTGATACATATCCCATAGTTTTCCCAAGTGTTTGCAATCAGAATGGTCATGTTGGAATTTATAAAGGATTTTAGCTGAACCTACCACAGAAAGCTTTGACCAAAATGAAGATGACAAGCATTCCTTTCAAGTTCAGCTCCCATTGTTAATAGCATGTTTCTGTTATCAAAATTGAAATAGCGTTTTTATAAAAACTGTTAGACAACTGTTAGTTATGACAGCAGCCTGAAGTCGTCCTGCTCCAGGCAGTGGCAGAATCTTCACCTACAGGCCTGATGGAAAAGTGAAGGGGTCTGCATTCAGTGTTCCATAAAAGACGACCAGAGGTCTTAGTAATGTTTCTACATCAGACTGATTCAAACAGGTCTCATGGCATTTGACTTATTTTGTTTTGAGACTGATGGTAGAACACTACCGACATGCTCTTTACAAACATACAACATACCCCGAATAAGGAGAAGGGAGGACTGTTAGTCTTTTTCTTTTCCCAATTTTTTACATGACTTCCTTTTCTTAGAATCATTTATTGAAGGGAATAAGAAATTAGAGAATGCAGGCGTTAATTATTTAAATATTTTAGCCTCTTAAGTGTTTTCTCTTTCTCACTGCCTTCACATGCTCCTTCTTCAAGCCCATTTCTGTCGATCCTCCTTTTTCTGTCTGTGTGTGCAGGCAACAGGCTCATGAATACTGCTTTTATTTTCTCTCAAAGTGATTGTTTGGCTTGCATTTTCTTTAAAGCTGCAGCTGCTCTTTGGAGCGATTATCATTATGAGAAATGACTCTTGCACTGATCCCTTCGCAAATGTTCCTGAAATGAGACTCCTGCCTGGGTTCCCATACGTTAGACGGCCTCATTATTTCAAGTGCTCCTTAGCGTGCGTCCTCCACACGGCAATGAACAGCACAAACAAGAGGCTTTGCATGGCTCAGAAATTAGTCCTCAGTAATTGCACAGCTTAATAATTATTACTTAGTAAATACCACAAATAAACATGCAATATTTTCATTTTTTTAACAAGATGGACTTAAGTGTTTGATGAGATGTTTAACACTTGAAACAGGAATCTCCAGCTCCACTGTCCCTGAATCAAAGTTGCACACCACATAGTTATGTTCTTTGACTGATCGAATCAAAATACTTCCTGTTAGCATAAAATAAAATCCATTACTGCAAACCTTCTTTTGCAGCAATGTCTTGCTTTGGCTACTTTCAGTGCATTTAATCAAGAAACATGTATGCAAATAAGAACAAGGACTTAGCCAAATGCAACAGAAGGAGCCAGTGGAGAACAACGACAAACAATGACCTTCAATATACTGACAGAAAGGTGGAAATGACAAAGGAACCACAAGAGCTAATGAGTGGTGAGTGGGTGAAGCTGGAGAAAGGTGCAGGTAGGGGTAAACAAAACGAGGAGCAGAAAGGAAGACTGAGGATGAGGAGAAAAAAGAAGAAAGAAACCTGAACCTAATACAAACAGCAAACACAAAGAAATACTGATGTAAAGAAATGAATCCAACACAAAAACAATGAGACTAAATGAACTAACACAAAAAATCAACTAAACATAACTGAAACTAAAAGTCCAATCACCAAACGTTCATAACAGGCCTGTACACACTGAGCAAGAACAAATAAATGAGTTCTTTCAGTTTAGGCAGCAAGAACAAGAACAGAA
This sequence comes from Poecilia mexicana, assembly GCF_051168715.1. NCBI lineage: Eukaryota > Metazoa > Chordata > Actinopteri > Cyprinodontiformes > Poeciliidae > Poecilia > Poecilia mexicana. The sequence goes on along the minus strand of NW_028263372.1, from coordinate 6,645,514 downwards.
AAATACAAAACTAAAACAAGATAACAATACAAAAAGAAAACAACACGGCACTAAAAACCAGAGTGAAAAGGAAAATCAGAATCCTACGATTTGACTCATCCATCTTCTGGATGGATTCAAAGAAAGGCAGGAACATCTTGAGTCATGTGAAAAGTAGTGAGTGTACCTGTATATGAAATAGAGAGCAAGATTATTGCTGACTTATTGAATCCAGGTAATGAGCAGAGAGTCGGCTGTGTTGCTATGTCTTTGATAGATCTGAGTTCCCTAACCTCTGTCCTTGATGCTCAGAAACCTGCTGCCGTAATCCCGATCGGCATCGATTCAGCTAAATTATTTATCCCCCTCTCTCCACCGCACACTCACATACGCACACTTCTATAAACTTGATATTATGCTCTATAAATATATACGACTACTTAGCACAGATGAGGCTTTTGTAGAGGTTCCCTGTAGATAGGCTTATGAAAGCGCAATGCTTTAGAACCGTTAAGGAAGGGAGGCATGCTGGGGTCCCAAATCCCATTCCAGAAATTATATGATAATGTGTTGCTTTGACTTCTCACTGTTGAAAAGAAAACTGTAAACTAACATAGACCACCATAGCAAGATAGGGAATTTTACTGTACTAATAATAGAAAGCCTCAGTAATAGGTTTATATAGTAAATATCCTGACTTGTACTAATTCTCTATGAATCAAAGTTAAATCAGTCATTCATATTAGTTTTGGGTTTTCACTGTAGTTTAGTTTAATGTTATTGTGACTTTTCATTTATCTAATTTAGTTTTAATTATTTTTTTAGAAGAGGTTAGCTATTTTTATTTGTTAAATATTGCTTAGCTTTAGTTTTCATTAGTTTTTTCATACTTTGACATTTTTAACTTCTGCCCCTAAAAATGTACCAAAGTATTATGGATACATCGCCTGGGCAATGAATACTCAATAGGAGATGATATTTTTCAGAAAATTGTATTCAGTTATTCTTGAAAAACAACTAACTGGATTTTTCTCCCAAGTTTTGCTGTCGCCATTTTGCAGACTAACGTAGAGCCACCAGGGGGAGTGTGGAGTACTGTAGCATCCAGACAGCTGACTGAAGTGCCTGTGTGGAAAAAAAATAATTTAACATCAGTTTGAAAGACTAACAAATAGATTCATATAGATTTATAAAAACAATAAGTTTTATAAATGCACAACATTGTTCCAATTAGTTGTAGTTCAGAACTCAGCAATGGAGACGGTTGGAGAAACTTAAGCGAGAAAGCAGCGCTCCATGGCCAGACCTTAATTCTATGTTTGATGTCTATCTTTCCAACTTTCTTGGGCTGCGATGCAAGCCCCAGTGTGCACATCATGTATGAGCTCAACATTTCAAACACTGGTTGCTTGGCTGGAGGGTAAGTGATTTTCATCTCATTGCACCAGCTCCATAGGAAATGAATGGAGAGGTAGTGACACGTGTTGAGCCTTTTAGGTGACAGCAGAACCCAATCAGGCACCCTGGATTTTGTAAGAACATTTGATTAAAAGGTAATGAACAGCAATTACCATGAAACATCACAAATTAAGACATCCAATTGGTGTGAATACTTTTCCAAAGCTTTGTAACTCATTTGACCAATAAGGTTTTCTGAACAGAGCTACTAACTGGAAAGAGACAAGGCTTACACAACTATATTTTATCTACTTTTCTCTATAATAACAAGTTCCTTGCTGTGTCAATCAGCTTTATGATAAAACCCTTGTTTCCTCTCATTCAGTTCAAAGATGAACATGCTGCATATTTTTCATGAGCAATATGCATGGCAGCTTATTTGAGACCTAATTACATTTTTCAAAGCCAATGTCCTTTGAAGAAAATGACAATATTTGTGAATTATTGTAAAAGTTGTAAGTGCTATCAAGCTAAAAATGAGAAATCTCACTAATCTGTTTCAAGTTAACCTCTCCACACATCAAAGTTGGATTTAAGATTAAAATTGACAGACTTGTGATACTCTTCAAAGGGAAGCAAACTCTAAGAACCTGGGAGAGCGAGAGAAAAAAAAAGTACTTCTATCTATTTGAAAATCAGGACAACTGTCAGTCAGAGGATATATCCAGGTAGAACCATGTACCAACTTTGGGAGATGAAGAGAAAAATGTAATCAAAGTCCTCGGCCTGAAAAATAGCATGATACTGATGTGCCTTCCTTTTGTAAATTTGCTTCAGACTAATCTGAATATAGATTCAACTGAAGCCCACATTCCACTTTAAATGATCCCCAACATTTATTGAAAGGTAACGGTTTAAATATTCTATTTGTACGATGTTAAGACAGTTAATGATTACCGCTTGACATTCTGGCCCAAAAGGTCATCAAAATCAAGGCGAGATCAGTAAATGCAACATTCCATCTAAGCAGACTCCTGTTAATATTTCACCAAATTATGTTCATGTCCACAGAGTTGGACTAAAGGATTTGTCCCATTTACATTAAGTTAAGTTTACTTGTACAGCACTTTCCAGTAACAAGCCTGTTGAAAGCATCATGCAGTCATCAATTGTGAAAAAACAATAAACATTACATTTTGTCAAATGCTATAATAAAAATCAAGTAAAAATATAGCAAATATATCAATGTTACCATGAATCAAAAGGCAACCCCCACTACCCCTGGCCCCTCCAACAAACAGGTGAGCTTTTAGCCTTGATATAAAGGAACTCAGTGTTTCAGCAGATTTGCAGTTTTCTGTATGACTTGTCAATGTTAAATAATTATAATAGGAGGAAATGAGAATTGATCTGATGCAATAAAGGGAAGTATATTTATACCTAAGTTATATTCCCTCACATTCCAAACTTTCTTGATGAAGGTGCTACAGTTGGCCAAGGTTTCAAGGTGGCGACCTCAGACCTAATACAACTAAACAGTCATGGGAAACAACAGAGAATTCTGGGGGAGGTGAGAGAGGGAGTGAGGGGGAGGCCAAAACAGATGCTGATAGAGGCTGCACCCAAGCCGAAGTAATGAGTGGTAGAAAAGCAGAGCAGAGATGAAAAGACTATCTTCCATGTTTTATTCATGTAGTTTGTTTTTAGCCTGTCGGCTGCCATTAACTGTTCTGCATACACATCAGTGTTTGTAAGAGCTTATACTTTCTTCCTCGAAACATAGGAAAGTTTTGTTGAATGCCACTTTGTAGGACAAATTGTTTGAATCCTAGTTTGGGGTCTTTTTTGTTACCTCTGGAGTGTTTTGTGAATTTCTAATATTTCTGTATAAAATGGTGTTCACCTTCTCTTCATTAATAAAACTAAACCATGAAAGGGGTAGCAGCAGCTGATGGTTCCTGACCAGGATTATTTAGGACCTTTAAGGAAGGGACAAACTGATTTTTGAATATATCAGTTGTGTCAAATAAACAGTTTTTAATCATTTAAACATTGCTTAGTAATTTCCTGAACAGCAGTTAAAGCTATATTGACCAGGACATAGGAGAAAAAGATTTAGTTAGCAAGTCTTTAACCCGACACCCAACATATTTAATGATAAATTATAATGAAACGGAAATGTTTTGATAAGCAAAATCCATCCACTCATCCAAGGCCATGGAAATTCTAGCGTTCTATGTTTGTGCTTACTTTTTCAGTGTAAAAATATATTCAGAATACATTTTTGACCTAACAATTTGAGTATCATTTGGATATGAATGAAATAAGAACATAAATTTTCTAAAGATAGAGCCTAAGGGAAGGATATAAATGGAAAATAAAATAGGACTAAGAATGAGCCACGTGAGAGGGGCTGTGGAGGAAATGGACTATCCAAGGCACACAGGTAAATAATACCAGCTTAAGCAGTCCAACGCAGACCCTTGATAAAGCACAGATCCAATCAGAAGATAAAAATATTGTGGTCAACTACATTGAAGGCTTTTGTTGGAGAAGAAGAAGAAGAATAGCTGAGTCACCTGTATCTGCAGCTAATAAAAGGTCATTAAAGACCTTCAAAAGTGCAGTTTCAGTACTGTGAGGAGTTTTAAAGTCTGACTGAAATCTTTTAAGGATGTTGCGAGTGTTTAAAAGGGACTGTAGATAATTCATTTAAATTTGTTGTTTCTGTTTATTTATTTTTGTACATTTAAAATGTCTTCTAGTTCCAGTGTTAGATGTTCATTATAATTTAAAGTTTATTGCTCTTTGAGGATGTGTTCTTCCTGTATCGTGCCATTACTGTTATATTACTTCTGGTGTCAAAACATTACCGTTTATCGCAATAATTTCATTCAGACAAAAGGGAGACCAACCTCTGCTCAACCAAGACAATGTTTTGTCTTTTGGTGTTAATATGGTTTAGCCTAATTTTAAATAGCGACCTGGTTAGAAAGAATTTTTAAGCTGCTCAAATTTCTGATTAATGCATTTTATTTTTAGACGATTGTGCAATTTTTGAATAAGTTATCTGATTTGTTTTTAGGGCACATGCTGGTTAAGGGGTGGAAAACATGGAGGTTGTACAACTCATGTCTAAGATTGGTGGGTACAAGAGGGAGCAGCTTCACATCTGGAAAGTGTTCACAATAAAAGGTTTGTTTTAAAAACAAAATTAAAGTTTTAATATTTGAGGTTTTTTAAACTCTCACCTTGCCCAGCCTTTTATAGCTTTTGTGTCCATGTTAGCGAATGAATTTGACGCCTTCATTTGTCACACATTGAAACACATCTGCCAACTATGTGCCGCCACCCATTCGTTGAGACTAGGATAATATGAAATTAATTTTCTGGTTCGTCCACAAAAAAGCTACATATCTAAAACACAGCTGTCCGCAGCATTCAGTCTGTCCGCTCACCTGTATAAATAAACCTTCAGCGCTCTTCCCCGCTGTTCGCTCTGAACACCGGCCACCAGGCAGCAGCTCCGGGAGGAGAAAAGCTGCTGTGCTCCACACATCGCGCCAGTCATTTTAAGGATGCTTATTGGTCCCCCAAAAAACGACAAGAACCCGGACATTATCATCAATCAATAAAATCATCCCAGGCCAAATTTGAAAATTAGAAGTTATGCTGCTAACACTTAGCTTTTTGTTAACAACTCATAGGCGGAAGTGAGAGCGCTGTGCAACGCAAATAATAACCCGGGCAGAACTCGGTGCGCTAAATAACAAAACAAGCTTCGAGGCAGATAAATGATACATTTTCCTCTGGGAATTTTAATAGTTGAGGTACTCGAATCATTCGAGGAATCGTTTCAGCCCTAGCGTGCATGTAGCCACGTTAACTTTTACATTCTCTCAGAACTCTATGGTTTTCGCATTACAGTGATTCTTGAGAATAGGGACAAAATGGGTTTTAATTTTCCCATATTTTTTTTTATTTCTCAACCTTATGTATGCAAATATGACAAATAATGTTTAGAAAATATGAAGATGCTAAGGTACAGGCTCCCAGTTGCGAATTTTTAAAAAAAAATTACATTTTTAATCGACCTGACCCAAAACTTTGTCATCACCATCTGACAAAAATAAATCTAAAATGATTTTTAAAATACCCCATTAGTGATATTTTACTCAATTTACAGACAAATGCTTCTCAAGAAATAAAATAAATATTATTTAAAACAAAAAACAAGAAAAAGTCCATCTGATGGAGTTGACAGTGCATGACGGAGTTGACACAGAACTGAAGGTGGTGACAAACTAGTGAGTAAAATGAAAAACTTGGTACATGTGAAGTAATGCAATTCATGTAAAATACATTAAAATGAATTAGTTGCACAATTAAGTGAGATTTGACAACAATTTCACTGAAAGAGTCAGAAAAACTCTGACGGAGTTGATATCTGACGGAGTTGACAAAAAGCCAAACTACCTCAATTTATATGATGTTATTCTGAAGGAGGCCATATTGTAGCTCGTCAGGTCCAATAAATCTTTACAGTTTACCAAAATTAAGCTTTTATTTCGCAAAATTTCATCAAAGTTTTGTAAATTGTCAGTTATGGAGTTGACACATCATGGTTGTGACAAACAACTTAGGAATAAAACAGAAGAAAAAACTAAAGAACAACTTAAGCTAACCGGAGCTAACTAGCCCTCCTAGCAAAGGAAGAGAAAAGACGACATCATGGGGTCCTCAGAAGTTCTGGTGCCCCCCAATAATGCCTGATTTTTTTACATTCTTTTCATTTCTGACGGTGTTGACAAAAACTAAGGACAAATTTCAACGGAGTTGGAAAATATCTAAAAATTATTTTTAATTCAATTTATCGATACTTTTATAATTATTTATATGACTACTTATACTTAATTGTCATAATATATAATTTTAGTATTTCTTTAATTGTTTTAAACTATAAGAATGTATTGAGTTCTGCTCCTGGACATGGGCTTTTACAGGCATCATCCACCGACTACAATGTTTAAAATAAAAAAATATTCAGCAAAAAAAAAGAAAAATATACATTGTTGTGCTCACATGACCCAGGTTAGTTTAGTTAGATATCTGAAAAAAATATATTTTGTGTATATTTTATTCAAATTTCATGCTTTATCCATAGGATCTGTTTTATCCCTATTCTCAAGAATCACTGATTAACAAGTCTCAGTTCTCCCTAGAGACCCAATGATTCCCACAAACGAGAACGGAAAAAAAAAATACATTTAAGTTTTTTTCAGAGGTGCTTTAGCACTGTTTGCACAGAAAAGTGGAGTTGGAATCACTTGACAACTCCAGGAAAATACTTGAAGGCCAATGCATCATATTAAGAAAATGCCTCTTTATTCTCAGACAGACAAAAAAAAAGATTGAAAAGTGCAAGCATTCAGTTTGCATATTTTGTCATCTGCTTCCATTCATCTTTTCCAGAGGATAACAAATAAATCTTTCCTGGAGGTTTTTTACATCTTCTTTCAGCAATGCAAAAAAATATATATTTTCTTGAATCCTGTCAAGAAACACAGTCTGACTGGGAATAATTAATTGTTTTATGACTTATGTTGGACCTTGTCCCACAACATAAAAATGCTTAGCATCTATTGGGATTAGAATTGATTATTCTATATCAAGAATAAACAACTTAATTAACCAAAACAGTTGTGAAAAATACTGTGTAAAATAGATAACTAAAACTAATTTGCTTTACAACAGCATAATGAGCATAGCGATGATGGCAGAGAGAAACAACTCTTATGAGTTCATAAGTTCGGAAGATGAGGACATAATGAAAACTATCTAACCTGAACCGAGTCCGCATCAGAGTTTGATTATTCACACCAAAAAACGAACTGAACTTCCTACACAGACAAAGTCAAATAGAGCGGACTAAAAAGGGCTGGTGTGAACACACCCTTAAAGTCAAGGCATGACAAAGTCCAATATATCAGAAAAGTTTGAAAAACATATTGAAAATATAGTATGAAGCCAAAAGTATGTGATCTATGCACGGGAGTGATGTGGAAACATCTTAATTAGCTCAACTGACAGTCTGTATGATTTAGTCAGACCAATTATTTCTCAGCATTTTCTTTCCAACAGTAAAATATTAAGTTTTGAGATTAATCTTTAAGCTTATTGAACTAGCTCTACTAAAAGGGAGTGTGCCTGTATTTTTATCCGGAACATAAAAAATAAATAAATAAATAAAATATTGTGAGTCAGGGCTTGAAATGTAGAACACTCAGAGCTCTCAGATGACAAGGTTAAACTAAGTCAAAAGTTATTTGATCTACAAATGTGCAATCAAACTCTAAATAAAGTCATTTGGAGTCCAATGTGCCTGCAACTGATTCGAACAGCCTGCTGTATGAGCACTACATATATGAGAAATTAAAGGTACGTTGTTGTGATGCTAGATTTGACTGTTATTTTATGATGGAAGTGTTGCAAATTTCATTGGGCCTTACAGTGTAACTAGCAAACATACACAAAATAAATTCAGGAGTACTTAGCATGGTTTTAAAGATAAAGAGGAAATGGAGAAGTTGCTGGGGGTCATTTGACTCAATAGCATCAAATCTAATACTGTCAGTTCATTTGTCTGCACTCAACTTAAACTTTAAAGTCTGTGTCTTGGCATCTGTAGCTTCCTGCTAGAATTGTTCATGACTCGTTACAAACTATTGCTGTGAATTTTCATCAAGCCACTACACAAGGTGGTATATGTACAAATGTGGGCAAAATTGTTGGGACCCTTCTGTTAATGACCAAAAAAACCCATAAAGGTCACTGAAATAAATTGAAACTACAACAATGTATTAAGGCCAGGCTGTGAACTTATGAGAATAACGTCAGAATAATATGAGAATAAAGTCGTAATAGTATGAGAAAAAACTTGCAGTGATTCAAGAATCATCATAATATTACCAGAATAAAATCATAATATGAGAACAAAGTTGTACAATAAAGTCAAAATATTATGAGAATGAAGTTATATTAGGAGAAAAAAGTCAAAGCGATATGAGGATTAAGTCATAATATTATTTAATTCTATAATTGTCATAATATGAGAAAAAAGGTATATGATTATAAAATCGAAATAATATGAGATTAAATTCATAACCAGAATAAAGCTGTATCAGTAGAATTAAGTAATGAATGCTTAACTTCTACACAAATGATAAAATATTAAAATGAGTAATGTTGAGCAACTTCAGAAAGCTATACTTTTGGAATCGGTTTTACAAACAGGACATACTTAATTCCTTACATAAATCATTTTCTCTTTATTCTCAGAAATAAATAAATAAAAATCTCTTAGTCTGGTCCTAATAATCTGGTGTATGAAACTGACCAAAGTAATAAATATATCAAATACAGAAAATTAACCAATGAAATGACTGGCATGATGCTAACTAGCTTGTCATTGAACACAGTATTACTCACCTCTTTCACTGGGATACAGGTGAAGGGTTATGCTGATATGGAGGGTTAGAGCTGCTGCTGACTGACTCATCTGTGGTAAAAGATACAGGGACAAGTTAAATATATGAATATCTTAGTATCTCTTTTCCTTCACTGATTAAATGCTGGTGAGGTAGAGGCAAACAGTCGTCTGTAGCTAAGCTAGCTAAGCTAAATGGTTGATAAACTCACACTTAGCCTACCCATCTCTCTTGGCGAAAAACTGGGTTACACATTTCTGTCTTCATTTTCTCTTTCAATTTTTTCAAACTTGACTGTATTATTTTTCTTGGCTACATAATGACTTACAGTTATTCTTATCTTGTACTTACTGCTGCTGAACACCTTCAAGTGTACAAAGCAGGAACAAACCATTTCATGTAGATAAAGTGGGGTGTTTTTTCAGTGTTCTCAGACCACTGGTTTGAGAATTTATTTATTTTTTTAATCTATCATCTTAGTTTTGGATTGCTTATTTTACTGGGTAACACATTGAAGCTGATTTTCCCTCATGCACAGCCTTTCATTAAGTCTCATCCTTCAATCCCTAGCATTTTTAATTTCTGCAAAGGTTCTGAGAAAATCATTGCTGGTATTGAAATAGACTACACACTACACACCAAAGCATCTCAATTAGCCAAAATAAAATAATTATAGTTCCATTTTTTGTTTCCAAGCCTTTCTAAATCATCATTGGGTTTAAGTGACTAACTCCTACCTGCAGGTGGCAGTATTTCTTATTCTGCTACATTGCTGGCTCAGCCTGACTTGATGTCAAGTTACATAGTCCGTGATCAACATGGTGAGGGACAAAAATTGAGCTATTTAACTTCTTGAAAGAATAAAAATGTTTGTGTCCAATCTGTCTGCTTGGACACAAGCAGAGAAAAACTTTTTTCTCTGCTTGTGTCAGGAGGGAAAACATGGCTACAGGAAAGCTACTTTTCTCCCTATTTTTTCTTTTAAATATTTGGAAAAGGATTTAATGAGAAAACCCAAAATATCACGAAATAATCATGAAAATCTGAATGGATAGCCAGTCTATTTACAAATTAGGTGATTAGGTGATGAAATAAAGATAAATTTGGTGAAATTTCTGGTTTTGTTTAGAAGAATATCATTGCTCTTCTTGGAGGTTTTAAAATGCCATAAAACAAATGAACAAGACTTTTAGTTAAAACTGCAGTCTGTCGTTTCCAAAAATGTTTCTTTCCCCATATTTATTAAAACTGTCACCATGACTTTCCATACAAATTCAGGGAGGAAGAGGCACCAAGTAGATTTGAAGATTTAAATAAGAAAGAAGAAAAAAACCATGGGAGCACAGGGAGCCAGAGGAGAACAAACAAACAAAACAGAAACCCAGGCAACATGAGGAAGAGACAGGATTTGAGAGGAGGAACCAGCAAGGAGGAATGAGAGAGAGGTGAATAAATAGTGGAACCACAGACCAGGCTGATTGACTGATCACTTCTCAGTTCTATATTCTTATTGGTCATATATACAGGAGTGGCCCTGAGGGGCCACATGATGCTCCCGAGCCGCAGGTCGCAGAACGTGGTCTGTCACATGAAATCCTAATATATACGTTGCACTTTGTGGTTGTAAAATAACAAAAACAAGAACATTTTCAAGGAAGAGTTGTTCATCCACCAAATTATTCAGATTTTACCTTCAACATAAAAGCCTTTGTCTTTCATGTCTGCAGCCAGTAGTGAGGGCAAACAGTGATGCTGGCAAACAAAGCAATGCTCACTGTTGCTTTTCCCAGCTCACCCAACAGGTGTTGCATGGCAGCTGAAGTGGCTGGAGCAAGACACAGCGCTCCAAACAAGGTCCTCTGCTTTGTTCTGACAAGGAGTCGAGCAAAAGTTGCCATGGAAGTGACTTCTTGAAAACGTCGAACGAGAAAATACACACTTGTGTTATTTGTTGCTGCTATGACTGACACCATCTCCATCGCAGATGGCAGCCTCAATTATTTATGGTGAGTGTGTTGTCAAATGTCACATCATCATCTGTTCTACGGCTCATCTAGGAAAAGACTTCACATTTTCATTTTGGCACCACACTTTTCCTCCAAAACTCGGATAAACAGTACAATTAGGAGGGATAATAAGTGTTCCGTACTACGCAGTGTGTAGGTATGTGGGAGCCATTTTAAAAAGAACTTACAAAGAGAAAGTTGTCCTTTTAAGATTTCCCCTAACTGCAGCGAAGACGGTGCGCAGACTTTTTGGCTCGGCGCTCTGCTATCTGAGAATCTGGAAATTATTTTCTGTCAGCTTTTTTAGAAGGGGGTTTTGGCTCATTAAAAATTGGTGCAAAAAAAATGATGTATTGTAACATCACAAACATGAAACTGGAAAGAAATTAGAGAATAAACTCATGCAGACTTTCACTGTGGGCTGGAAGAACATCAAAGATTCATGCTGGTGTTTTTTTTTTTTTTTTAAGTCAGATTTCTTTGGATATAACCAAAATCCTGCGCATCAATAATTCAAAGCCACGGCGGATCAATCCACCCTACTGTCAGTAACAATGATTGGCCAGTAAAATATCTAGTTGTACTTTGCAGATTACTTTACAGTCTTGTGAAATTTGTACCTTCTTTTCTGTGACGACGTGACCCTGCAAGGATAAACGGGTTTAGATGACAATTTTTTTTTTTCGTTTTCACACTTAAGTTGCAGAGGTAGGCAGAAACAAATTAAGTTTGCTTGCGTACAGTTTTTGAGAATTTTCTACTTTACTGGAGCAGCATTTTTCATGTGGTAAAAGTTTATATTTTCACTAAACTACATTTTAGAGAATGTAAGAAAAAAATCTGACTTGTTACTCATCTACATTTCTCCCAAGACTTTTGTTACAGGTTTCTTCCGTTGGCAGTGTTTGTGTTGTGTGTGTTTTGTTCCACAGGCACAGAGTAAAATTACACACTACACTCCTGTATGGTAGGGTGCCATATGCAGCTTTATACCAATTTAGAGAAGAATTATTTTTGTGCTGCTAGTGTTACCTTTTAGGTAGTGATGCAATTTTCCCAAACATCCTTGACTACAGCGTTGACTCAGGCCCGGAAGCATTGAGGGGTTTGGGGGGGGGGGATTGCCCACCCACACAGCCAACCGTGCCCATCCTGGACTGGAAGCAGTTTTTAAAATTTTTACCTCAGTGGCTAACTTTCTAACAGAGTGAGTTGAGTAATACTGTTGGACACAGAAAATGTTAGTTAAATAATGACTAGTTGATGGCAGTATATCACGTTAAGCTTGTCAACAAGCATGTACTACTAATTTTGTTGATATCTATGTTCATAAGTGGATAGTACTGGTTACATTTACTTGAGTAACGTTTTGGGGAAAAGGTACTTATAAGAGTAGTTTTACTTTCTTTTCCTTGAGCAATATTATTATTGCTACTCTTACTTGAGTATATTGATTCTTCATTTAATGAATTAGACATTAAATCTCCAGAGACTGTAAACATTTGATTCTTAGATTTCTTCAGCATATGAGCTAATGTTTATGCACATTTGAACATAATTAGTCAACATTTTATACAGCATTTTTTACATTTTCATTGTTTTATTTTGTACTAATAAACATGGTTATTATATTTGAAAAGTTACATAAGGTTTGCTTATGTATTTTTTTATATTAAAGTAAAAGCTTATTTACTCTGGCCCCTAGCTAAACACCACTGGAGCTGGGTTGACTACACTAAAAAAATTCTAAATTGTAAGTACTTTCAACATTTAAGTATTTTTGAAAGTATATACTCCAGTACTTTGACTTAAGTAATAATTTGACAGATCTACTTTTACTGGATTATTATTTGACTGGTGGGATCAGTACTTTGAGTGAAGTTAGATGTTTATGACCATCAAAAAAATCACCAGACAGATAAAATGAATATAATATAAAAAGCAGTTTTTAAGCTTTGGGAGTCCAGCAAACCCAGAACCTGTGTGGGAGAAACCAGAATCTGTCAGGTTTCACTGAACAAAACATCAAACTTTGGTGTGGTAGTGTGATGGACACTCGCAAGTCCTCCTCGTAAAGGCTGAAAGACAACCAAAACAAAATGAAGGTTTAAAAGTGGTGAGGAAAGGAGACAATATATAGCAACAACAGTTTTTATGCACATTTTGAAGCATCACATTAGAAAATGTTGATAGACATGGCAAAATATAAAATAACTTACTCAGTTTTGCTAAAAATGTTTTTACATTGCTTAAGATGGCTTTTCTCAGACTATATTTGCCTGATATGAAAACTTGATTGATGATCCAAAACATTTATGTGACACAAAATGCGAAAATAGAAGAAATCTGTAAGTATTACTTTTTTTTTCACAGCCCTTCACATACCGTTTTACTTTTAAATTATGAAATGCAAACATATGATAAAACTTTATCATCAGATTAAATGATCAGGTGAAAGCATGAGGGCCAGTCCAAGCAAACACATTGGCATGCTTTTTGTTTTCCTACGTAGCATGGAGAAGGAAGACAACAGTGATTAACCAGAACATCTTTAGGGCTCGTCTCAATTTTCTATGAAAGAGCCACGTTCAGAACCACCAGTCTATTTATTTCAGTCCCAAACTCCACATTCTGTTGAGAATTTTGGATCACAACTATTCTCCCTTCGTTTCCCGCAGACAGTCCTTCCCTAAATTAGTCAAGAGTGAGCATCAGTGGAAGGCCCTCGCTTATTTCTTTTTGATTGGAAGCCAGCTCCGCAAAAATATGTTGGCAGCTGTCTTACTTCGTAAACTGAGGCGCAAACCCAATTTGGCAGTTGAGAATGTGAGTCTCAGAGCGAAAACGTTAGGTCTCGTTGTAAGCGATATCTGAATGACAAGCGAAGGGAGGGTGGATGTCTGCTGATAGTGTGCCATTATATCTCCTCCCACCCCTTCTCCCCCCTCTGCACCCCCACCCCTACCTTCCTTCTCACATCTTAAGCCTCAGTGTGTGCCTGCCACACAACCTAAGGATAGCGCCGCTCTCAGCAGGCTTCTGAGGGTGGGTGCGTAGGTGAGGCTGATGCGAGGATGTTTGTGTGCTTTTCTGTATGTTATTGGTGTTGGCTGCTGATGGGGATGCTGCAGAGAGAGAGACACTGGGAGGTGTGGGAAAATGTACGTGTTGGGTGGGAGGGATTGAGTGTGTATGTGTGTACCATGGATTTGATACATTGCGAGGACCATTCTCATAACATATATTACATTAAGGGGACCTAAACTTGGCTCCCACACGGCTGAATGACATTTTTGGCTTGGAGTTAGGTTTAGGACTAAGGTGTGAATTGAGTTTTGTTTAGGTCAAAGGTTAGGCATGTACTGGTAATAGTTAGATTTAGGGTAAAGGTCAGGGTTAAGCTGTAGAAACAAATGGAAAGTCCCTCCAAAGACAGAGAAATAAATGCGTGTGTGTGTGTGTGTGTGTGTGTGTGTGTGTGTGTGTGTGTGTGTGTGTGTGTGTGTGCGTGTTTGTGAGTGTGTGTGGGGGGTTATCTAGTTGCCTCAGCAGCCTCTCACTGTGCATCTTAGCTTCATAAACAAAGAGATTGGAAGAAGGTAGCAAATGCCTGCAGGAGAGAAATCCAGTGAAATCAAAGCTCTTTTTCACCGGGATTTCTTTTTCTCTATATCTAACCCACACACACACACGCACACACTCTCTCTCACAAAACACAGACGTAAAACGGAATGAAAAGTGCACAAAGAAAGAGACACAGTCACAATAGAGTACGCCTAGAAGTTCACCCACTCACTCCCATGAGGTCTTTTTCCATGAAACTCACCTGGCTGGCAGGAGTTTAGTACAACTTGGCACATTGATCTTCAGGGCAGGAAAAATCATAGACGGAAAGAAAAGGGAAGCGAGACAGAGGCGAGGAGCAACAGAAAGAGACGGTTGACAGACTTGGGCAAGCCCTAGGCTCAGGCACAAAACAGATATGAAAGGTTAAGCACGGGGAAGAACGAAAGAGGAGTGTAACAAAAGAGCTCAACGAGAAGCGAGGTGAGAGGCTTAAAGATCAATGACCCAATGAAGAGAACGGGTCAGAGATGGAGGATGCAATATAAAAGAAGAGATAGAAAGAGGGAGCAAAGTAAGTGTGGCAAAGATGAGAGCAGAAATGATGAAAAGGCGAGCTGCAGGAAGGAAGTGACAGTGCAATATTCTCTGGACATGAAGAGACTACAAAGTCTGAGTTAAAGTGTGGGGAGAGATGCTGTTTCAGGCAATAAAGCCAAACCTGCAATGTAGCTGGAGAGACATATTTGTTCTTCTGTGTTGTTAGCAAAATGGAGGAATTTTTTTTTTGTTTTTTGAGTAATGAAACCTAAAAAAGAAACAAAAAAAAACTGTGATACACATCATAACTATAGGCTGTAACTAACAATATCATGGTCAAAACAAGACTTGAAAGAAAACCTACAGATGAGCATCACAACTTTTTACAAAAAAGCAAAACAAATAAACAAAAACTATTAATTAGTTTGAATTAATGTAATTAATTGAAACATGGCTCAATTAGCTGAATTGAGCTATGTTTTAATTTAACTCATTGAAGCATTGCTCAATTAATTAAAGTCAAGCTGGACACAGTTATAATACAGAGCAAATGCTAAACAATATTTTTTGATAATTAGTAAAAACACAATTCAAAAAGCAACGAATAAACTGGATATGTAGATGATCCAGAAGAGTAAAACAGAAAACAACAAACAGCAAAGGAAAGACTGACCTAAATAAAAACAAAGATGAGGGAAAAATAACAACTAAGGCAAAGTACAAAGGAACATGTGATCAAAAATGCAAACCCTTGAAAAAGCCAAAAAAAAAAAAAAAAAACGACCTGGGACGCGAGGAAACAAAGTGGAACTTCTGCGTAAACAGTCTTTACCTCCTTAGAAATAAGGGCATGAACTTAAATGGCAAAATATATGAAGAATTCTTTACCGTCCACAACCAAAACGTTGTCACCCAGAGCTCAAAGAGGAGGCGGGGAATGGAGCAGAAAAAAAATGAACCTTTTTAACCATAATTCAACAGTGAATTACCATCTCTTGCTATCTGGGATATTGTTTGCTTGGTAAGACGTTCATTCTTATGTAGAAGGAGGGGCTGAAATGCTGCTATCTGACTCAAATCAGAAACTAAGATGACTTAAAACGAGCCGCTATCACCGAATCGAGACTAATTCTTGTGTGCGCCGTACTTTTATGGAAAAGTGATGCAACAAAAGCCAAAGTTGAAAGAAAGCCCAAAGAAATCCCATTTCAATTTTGCTACATACAATGTAGTAAGAACATGGAAGAAAGAGTTCTGCACGCAAAATACCACATGAGGGAGAAATCTGGCTTTCTACATCGCCCTCACCATATCCTTCTACAGAAGACTTTCTTTCAGCTTTAAAGTCAGCAACAAGAAAAAGCCCATTCTGGATTAGAATATTTTTATGGCGCACTGGGTGAGTTGGTAGATTGAATGCATCACGTGTAGAGGCTGTAGTCCTGGTTCCATTCTCAGACCATAGATGCATAGATGGCATTGATTTTTTTGAAAGAGTATTTTTTGGGGGCTGAATGCTCAAGAGAAAGTGATGATACTGTAGAAAGAAGTAGTTGAAGTGTTTTGGCTTTTGTTCTTTGATTATAATGTAATAAACTTAAAAGCCTGTTTTAATCCTAAAAGGTGGATGTTGACTGACTTGTTTAATTAGGCCTGAGCAGCTAAGCGTTTGCGAAGGCCTATTGAAATTGCACTGTAAATTATATCAAATTGTTCTTTAATAGGAGCCTGCTTCTTTAAAAATTGTGCATAGAAATGTCTTAACTCATTTGAGGACCAGATGTCAAGATTAACTATTTTATAGATATGTATAACTTAAGACAGAAGAATATGCTACATTCTATTTACCCATCTGGCTAAAAACATCCAAAATGGCGGATTGGTCACTGTGTTGTTATTTGTGCTGCTAAATAGTACAACTACAACAACAAATGTACTGTATAGGTATATTTGCTATCAAAAGTCATCGCTGGAGATGTTTGAGTGTTCCATTGTGTGGTGTTATGAACTTGTTGAATACAGAAGAAAATTCCATGTAATCACACATACGGAGCACATAAGTAAGGTGCCCCTAAAGCAGGGGTGCCCAAAGTCGGTCCTCGAGGGCCGGCGTCCTGCATGTTTTAGTTCTCTCCCTGGTTGTAGTAACAACCTTTTCAGCTTGTCAATGTTCATCTTAGGCCTTCTAACGAGCCATCATTTGATCCAGGTGCATTAAACCAGGAAGAAAACTAAAACATGCAGGATGCCGGCAGGATGCAGGATGTCAGCACCCCTGAGCCTAATGGGACATCTAGGAGAAAAAAAAAAAAAAAAGCAATCCTGACTTACTTTCTCGAGATCCCGAGAAATATTTTTGAAAAATCCTGCGTTTCTCTTTTGGGTGAAAAGGCGTGTTTATACAACTTCTGCGTGCCGGTAATGGTGGTGGAGTTTAAACGAGAGGCATAGAGGATTATTTACAACGTGTCCTTCGGTCTAGAGATGCCCCAGATGAGGATGTTATGCTAAAAGACACGAGGCTGAAGTTGGCTTCTGATTATAGCTTCCTTCAATAAAGAGCAATTTCAGTACTTCATATGCGGATGCATGAGTTCATTTCTCATGCATCTGTATGAGAAATGAACTCCTCCTTCAGCATTATTTTTGCTGTTTTCCACTTTTAGCTTTCTATTTTCTCATTTTTTATATTCAGTGTAGCAAGATTTGATTCTGGTACAGTAAGCTTGGTTAATTATTCAAAGCAGCTTAAAAAGTGTATTTCTAAGGAAACCCAGAAGCATTCATTCATCCTGGACCAGCAGGTAGTGACAGTAGAAAATGGCAGCATGCATTCAGGGACAATTAAACAGAGTAAAGACAGAAAAAATAGTCAGAAAGGTAGCTTAGTGGTAGAATTTATGTGTCATATGAGAAGTCTGCAGTCAGTCAGCTTTGAATGTGACACAGGCCATAAATGACCTGGAAAACACAAAAGCACTAACCAGAGCTGAGCCAGTGGAACAAAATGAGCAGAACCAAATGTTCTTCTCTAGCCTGAGAAGAAAAAATTTGTTTAAAATTGATGATCATAACTTTCATCTTCTGGACCTTGAAAATGTAAGAGCTACTGAGATAACACAATGATCAGTTAGAGGTGAAACCGAGGTATGACACTTACTAATAATATTTAGCAGATATTCTATTCTTTATTTGCACTATTCATTCATTGAACAACCACGTCTTCCTAAATTAGCTGCCTTACAGTTATTGACTGTTTTATGAAAGATCTGTTCACAACAAGAAATCACAAAACAATGTGTGCAATCTAACAGCAAATCACAAACAGTTGTGTCTTGGAAGACTCCACACAGCGTCGCATTCTACTGACTTTCTAACATGGGAGAGATTGGTCAGGCCACCTGTGGATTGGTAAAACACTGAACATCTGCAGCGTTACCATGGAATATTAGTACTACATACTATCTATAACATTTAGACATGTCAAAAAATATGCCCCTTTTTTTTTAAGAAATGACTTCTGCCTGATGCAGATGGACTTTAGGCATCTCTCTTTTTTGTCCCCTACTTTCAGTTTCTTCAAATAATTTTAAAAGTCCATTGCTCACATGTGGAGATGTGCCAAGGTTTCTGCTCTTTGCTCTCTGGGAGTCAGAAAGCCAAAAACCGAAACCTTGGCAACCATTTTTATTGCTTCTTCCATGTTGGTCCTACTCTGGAATAGACCAACATAAAAATACATTTACTATCATTCCCATAGGGGATGTTGTAATTGATGACATCATCAAATCCAGCTCAGTATATCACAAGCATTACACAATATCAAAGCAACTTTGTGATATAACAAACTATTTTAGATAAGTTTACTGTAGTGTGGATGGAAAGCTGAATGGATAACCAGGACAACCTTAAATGTTTTGATGTTTCAGGAGTTGGCAGACTTCAGATTTTCAAGTCTTTAATAATGGAGCACAGGGGACTCCCACTTCATCCTTTAAAGAATCAGAACAGATTGGGGACTAATGCAGGTGCCTTTCCAGTCTGTCAGGATGAAAACAAAAGTCTGGGCAGAAAAGCAAAAGTCTCTCTCTCTGTTTTTTCCAACCAATCCATCTATGTTCCAGCCCACACTGCCTGTCAGAAGAAATGGATCATTGCTGATCCTGGCTGAATTGTTTCCCTTGTCCGGGGGGCTGGAAGAAGACCTTGTTCACCTGGGTGGAGGTCAGAGTAGACCACTACTCCTTCAGCTCCTATGCTCCTCCCTTTTGGAGGTGTTCCAGGTTCACCCCACTTGGAAGAGGACTTACCTCCCCCGTGACCTAATCTTGGGCAAGTGAAAAACAGAAAACAGATGAATAAATGTTTTATTCATTTTATGCAACTTGCACTTGATAGCAAACATTAAGTGGGCAAGCCAGCTGTCCAAATCCATTTTTTTAAAATCTGCTTCCTTTACAGGAACAAAACTAGTAGACACAGTCTTGTTCTTGCTTCCTTTTAATAATACATGGAAGTGAAAAGATTGTTTCCCTCTGTTCACTCAACACTCAAACTAATAACTCAACAAGCTATTAGTGATCCTTAGGAAATGAACGCTACCACAGGTATTATGCACTATGACACCATGGTTGAATTGAGTGTCTCTTTGGAAAACTTCCAACACCATATTTTGCTGTCTGAACAAGTGAGTATATTGTACTGATTGTCTTGTATGGTGGAAAGCACATATCCAGTATAAAAAGCCAGTGGATAACCTTCCTATACTGAATTACTGGAGAATGAGGTGGAACTCCTTCTCAGAGCTGCAGATTCCAAGCTTCAGAGTTTCTGCTTCACAGAGCAGCCCTCCCATGCCACTCCTCCACTCAGCTCCTTCAGACTAGCCAGCAGCAATTAGCAAACACCTGGTGGAACTGCACATCTGCTGAGCTCATTGTAGGAGCTACTTCTCAGCGAAGCGCTGGTAAAAATGTTGCCAAAGGGTTAATAGAGGAGCCATGTTGTAATGACTTCCTGAAAGCAGAGGTTCAGAAAGAGCAGGAGGTTTTAAAGACGGTGCCACAATTCCATGGCGTTAAATTGGAAAGTCAAATTTCTTTAAGTCATATTTGATACAGCATTTTTATAACAAGTGAAGGTAAGCTTGATTGTGCTATAAAATGACACTATATGCCTGAAAAATATATAATACTGGCCCTTTAAAAAAGTCTTACTACTGGGCCCCACCATAATAAGCCATGAATTCTTTTGGAGCTGAGTCTGGGTCTCTCCAGGTCTCCATGATTAATACTTTACGCTGTTGTCCTGCACATGTTGTGCCTTCTCAACCAACCAACCATCAAAATTTTTAGTGAATACATTAATCTTTTTTTTTTATTTAAGAAACTTTATTAATAGTATTTTTCATATATAGCCCGAACAAACTGAAATATTCAAGCTACTTACAGGTGAAGCATGTATGCTGTTGCAGTGACTTTTCTGCTGCGAAACTTATTCTTCTAACATTCATCTATCGCCAGGGTTTCAAACCTGGCATCTGTTCCCCTTGAATTTGGGTGCCAGATATCACAGATGGTATGCAAAGCTTTGACTGCACTGAGGTTATGAAGTTGTCAAAATACATTTGCATACACATTTACAGGATTATCAGACATTTTTTAGAGATGAAATAAATGAACCACTGCATTTGGATGAAAAAAGTTTTCACATAAAAATAACCCTGGACATTTTATAACATGTCATGAACAGTTTACGCCCCCCAAACTAAAAAAATTATAAAGAAGCCTCACACAGAACACAACAACCAATCAGTTTTGGTTGATCAGAAGAACCCATCATCTGCTGGAAGTACTGGATAAAACCCAATTTGCAGCCAAAGGCAGGAAACCTGGAATCCTTTTTAATGCAAATTGCAGCAACATTCGGTGATATACCAGAATTTTGTGGGAACAAAAACGGTGACCGTCATGAAATTTTTTTTTTTTAAGTTTTTCCGCTTTTAATTAGAAACAAGTGACTGACTGGTAATGAGTCACTTAAGAAGGGGATTTTACAGAGGATTGTCTTTAAATCATGTCAGGTAATTCAAAAAAAATTTATTAGCAAATGTAGGCAGAGTTGTATTAAAAACATGAACTTGCTTTCATTGTTGAATAATTCGTTGTCCATACCTACTTATCCTTTACTAATTGACTGAGTCGAATCAAATATCCAGTCAGTTCTATGCTGATCATTTTTAAAAGGCAATATTTTGACAAAATCACATTATCCACAACATGTTTGCTTTCATTCTTAACTGCTGACTAAATTAAGTTATGTTTTTGTTCTAGTGAACTAACCTAAGCAGAACAGTAAAATAATAAAAAAAACTTAACATATGAATAAACTCAATCCAGAATAACTTTTTTGCAGCTAACTAAAGCAGAAATTTGGCAACTTTTTGTGCTGCGAGTAGTATTTATTATAAGTACTCTTTCCCCAGTGTGATGTCTTACATGGAATCCAGAGTGTGAGCCCTTTTAAATTAATGGGCACGGTGCCAGTTTGTTAGGTGTCCAAGCTCTCAGACATTTGTACTGTTTTCAGATTTCTCATTGGACAACAAAGTTTCACCTTATGAACTGAACTGGAAGCTGAGCCGTTCTGTTCTTACTTTTGTTTAGCTTGGTCATTGTGTGCTGCAGCTTTTGGCTACATTTTCAGCTGTTTTGTTCCAAGTTATTTTCTTCATTTTCTTCAAAACATCCTCAAAGACTTGAAGCTTATTACCAAAGATAAATTATCAAAATATGTAAAATATGTTTGATTGCTGAAATGGCAATAAAGATTTCTTCATTGATGATTAAGAAAAAGTACTTTTTCTCAGAACCTATCACCCTTTTACATTGTTTTGCTGCCGTTTGAACAATACTTATCTTATTCCCTGTCAGACCTAACATTTCTTAGTTGAATTAAATTAATTTTGGCCATAACAGTACAAAGAATGAGAGCAAGTCAAGTGTATAATTATCTTGATTTTATTTTCCTAATTAATTGTACTGGATCTAATTAGGCTGAGTCATTCACACATTCAGTAGAAATCTATTTCAAGCTGAATTTAAAGAGTTTAACATTTACAGACCTACATGGCAGTCGTGTTCACGCAACAGTTTGTTTTGTTGTGATTTCTTTGTTTTCACATACACTTGTGTAAAAAATGTTTCCTCTTTGTGTTATCAAACAGATTCAACCCATTACAGATGCAGCTCTCCTTAATGAAATCATATTGCAATTAGAAATGATTTATAAAAAATGAAAAAGCACAGCACTGCTGCCAGACAGTGTATTAACAAAGCAACGATGCATACAGTTAACAGGGTTGTTTTTTTTAATGGTAATCTGGTTCTTGATTAGTCACTGTTTTGTTGTTATTTTGCATCTTAATCAGTCTTTGCACATGTATGTCTGATTTACTGCATGAATGTTACTATCAGCAGTTTGTTGCTTCAAGTATCAGACAGAACTTATTCTTAGAAAAAACTGTTTTTTTTGTCAAAAAAAGATAGTTTTTGTCAGTTTTTTTCCCCATTATGTTAGATTATTACAGCAATGACTTTGTAACTGTCTGTAAGACAAATAAAACCGGGCAGTCTGAAAACCTGGAATGTACAGAAACTTTTGACTTGATTAAATCAGCACTGAAACCAGCAACTTCTGATCGACGAATTTGATTAATAAACTGTTTATCTGAGGATTAGATTTGAGATTCAAATATAAAAATAAATAAATTGCACACTTAATTTCAGTATTGTGTCAGATTGGCGACCTGTCCAGGGTGACCCCACCTATCACCTGAAATGTTCGCTGGAGATAGACACCAGCACCTCCTGACCCCACTGGGGTCAAGGGTGTACAGAAAATGGATGGATGGATGGATGGATGGATGGATGGATGGATGGATGGATGGATGGATGGATGGATGGATGGATGGATGGATGGATGGATGGATGGATGGATGGATGGATGGATGGACTTACTTCATTTCAGTAAATTTTGCTATTAAACAATTGTTGCAATTAAGCAATAATAGCAATTGTTGGACTGGAACTCAGCTGACTTTTAAGAAGTAGTCCATAAATATCAATAAATTCCTTCATTAGATGCCTCACATTAACTTGGTGTAACCATTTCAAAGCCAGTTTTGATGTGTTTTCGTCAGTTTTTTTCATTATGTTGAAAAAAACATAATGTGAAAAAAACATAATTGTTGGGTTTTAGTTGTTTAGTTGTTGGTACAAGGTGAGACTTGAAGAAATAAGAGGTAGTCTTTAGTCTTTATTATTTAGTTTTAAGTGCAGTTCCTCAAATTTGGAGAAAAATATCCATGACAGGAATGATGACCATGCCTGTAGACTTTGTGTCCAATCGCTTTTGTCGACCATAGAACCTTTTCAAAGGTTTTGGGAGTACGCTTTTCTCTGTGGGTACCAAAAACTTTTAAACATGATTGGTCATGCTTAAAGTTGATCTAGAGGTTTAAAGGTTTGGCTCTTGGGTTATTTCAGAATTTGTCTATGACAGTTTGGGTCAAATGGTTAAACCCTAAACACCATTTGATGTCCCAATAGCACAACTGCCCTAAAAGAGATATCTAAGTTACTTGTAACCTCCCTAAAATAACTTTTCCCAAAACCGCAACATTAATTGTGTTGATCAAACAGACAGGCAGAAATGTGCCGCGATCCTGGTGATGGAACAGTTATCTAAATATTAGCTGAGGATGTACATATTTCAACATGTGTATAATTCTGACGCCATGTAGACAATAACAATAGAATCACAATAATTTACACCCATGAACACGGTTCTTTTTTTAACAGAAAAAAAAAAAAAAAAAAACAGGGAATAATAACAAATGACCAGGCCACCTGCTTCAGTTGCTTTCATGTGTTGGTAGGGTATCATTAAAGTGATAGAGCTGCAAAAACAAATGTATTTTGTTGATTGATACTGGATAGCTGTCAGCAATTTTCTTTATGCTTGTCATAAAAATGGTGGTGTGTAAAAGTACTGAAAGCATTAAGGTGACAAAATTGCTTTTCAGATGTTTTCTTGCTTTCCAGATGTTGCCACGGAGCTCGGTTGCAGTGAAAGCTGTTTCACTGCAACCCCTGTTTGTGAATGAATAATACACATGCAATAACACAGAGTAACATTACTGATGGCAGTTAGTGACAGTGACAGGATCATGTAGGGGTTTGTGATGATAGGCAGTACGGATTATTTGCAATCAACACATCAACAATTGTTCAATCCGGAAACTATTCGCAGCGCTTCAAGCCTTCCACATTTCGTCATTTTGTCATGTTCCAAATTGTATTAAATTTCCTCAAAATTCTACACACAAGCACCCCATTATGACAATGTGGAATTTCTTTTGTGTGTGTGTTTTGTGAATTCATTAAAATAGAAAAACAAGACTGTCAGATTTACATTTGTGTTTGCAGCCTTTGCCATGCAGCTCAACATTGAGCTGTTTCTACAATCAGCCGTTGGTGAATTCAGTTGAGTGGATTTAATTTGGAAAGACACACTCTTGTCTATCAAGTTCCACAGTTGACAGCAGGTCAAAGGTCAAACACCAAGCATGAAGTCAAAGGAATTGTCTGTAGACAGCTGAGACAGGATTGACTTGAGGCCCCAGTCTCGGGAAAGATCCAGAAACATTTCTGCTGCTTTAAATTCCCACTGAGCTCAGAGGCCTCCATCATCGTCTCATATCTGGCCAGCTGTCTGAACTGAGCAATCAATGGAGAAGATCAAGAAACTGAGAACTGTGAACATCTCAGAGAGTCCAGACTGGAATGTGACTAAACATCTGTGAAGAGAAGTGAAAATGGCTGCCAGACATCTCCATCCAACCTGATGGAGAAGAACTGCAGAGGAGAACGAACCAAAAGACGGATGAGCTGAGCTGGAGGCTGCAGATTCAGTCAGACTGGAACTGGATCAACAAAGTACCAAGCAAAGGCTGTGGATACTTTTGGAAATGTGATTTATTGGTTTTCTATTTTAATACATTTGTAAAACACAGAAGAAGTCCACATTGCCACAAAGGGGTATTTCTGTGGAACTTTGAGAAAAGACTTTCAGGTAATATACTGAAGTATGGCTGGTGCATAAAATGTAAAATAAAAATGTCAAGTAATGTGAATACTTTCCAGAAACACTGTACAAATGTCCTATACTTCTGTTACTCTACAACAATTTTTCTTGGGAAGTTTGGAACCGCCACAAGTTAATCCATGCAAATCTCTCTGAGGTCAGTAACTTCCCTGCCAACCTTTTTTCTTTTCTTTTTTTTTTTTTTTTACTTTTAACAAATCTGCGCAATTCACAATTTATTTCACAACAGACCTATTCTGGAGTCTGAGCTTCCAAATCCTCTCTCTGGGACCATCACCATCACCATCACCATCATCATCATCATCATCATAGCCGTGATGGGGCTGTTGTTCTGCATAAGTGACTCCATTTGGCCAATTAGCCCTCTCTAGGAAGTGGTCCTATTATTCTCCCCTCCTCCCTGATGAAACAATGTCAGACAGAGGCCTTTGCTGGCTGATTATACCACTGTGACATTCAACCACATGACTCTGTGTAAAGCAACAATACCTCATAAAACATGTAGCAGGAATTAAAGTCGACAGTTGGTGATAGATTGAGCGGAGAGTGGGAAAGACAGCGCGAGGACCGGTTGAATTTGCCCTTGGCTGCATGCAGCGGTTTTTACAATAACAATTAGAGTGTGAGAGATATAAAAGCTAATGATCAGGTCTGTCATATTTGCATATGCAAAGAGCAGTGGGCTGATTGCTTGCACGAAACGGTACTTAGAGAATGTAATTAGAGAAGTCTGGCGGTGATGTCGACAGCCAGAACAGTGGAGAGATTCCCTCTTAATGAGGCTTGTCACGGCACACGATGCCTCCAGTCTCTGCTCCGTGATCTGACACACACACACGCACACACACATGCAAGCATACTCGCACTCACACACTCTTTAACCCAGTCTACAGTCTGCAACCCAGTGGAAACACCTCTACTAAGAGCTGCTTACATAAAAGAGTCTCATGGTGTGAAATTTCTACAAACATGACACATGAACACTTGGTGTCAGTCCAGTTCAGCAAAACATGCACAGACAAGCTCAAACAGAGACCCAAGGAGCCACTGCAAAGGGTCTAATCAAGACATTTAGCCCAATTATACAACAGGCTGGAGTCAAACACAGCTCCTTTTAACATCTAATGGACACTGAGAACTTATTTAGCTTTTTTTACTACATGAAGAAATATGTAGAAACAAAAAAAGTTTCATTCACAAATGAATGTCAGGGGAGATAACCGACATTCATTTGGTTTATTTTGCCAACGTTAGGCCTATTCAGTCCTGGGTTTGCTTGAAGGGGGCTGTTACACAAAATCAACATTGTTGATCTCTACATCATTCCCCCAGCAGAAACACACCTGGAGTGTTGCTTTGACTCATTCATGCATGTTTGAAAAATCCTTGAATCTCCCCTGGCAACCATTTGGGCATGCCTAAGAAGTTGTTCATGCGATGCACCGCCTATTTTTACATGTCACCCTTCCTCCAACCTCCATGTCTTGGTTCAATGAACACATTTAACCAAAACTTGTAAATTCATGTTAATAAATAGTCTCTAAACTAAGTTGATGAAATATTTTCTATTCTTTTTTTTTTTCTTTTTTTTGCAATGTACTTTGACATGAAGGTCAACAGTATTCAATGAGCTAATTAAATCAAACCATTCAGTAGTAAAACATATAAAGTTTCATTTGATTTAAGAACTTAATTTTTCTTATATTATGACTTTAAATTAATCATTTTATTGTGTTAAGACATCAAGAGATAAAAGTTCTTGTGGTGCACATTAAAGCTCTCACCACAGATTGGTGAAAATTTACTTTTTCTTTGAAACAATGTCAGACAGAGGCTGTTATATTTGTTGCTATCTTTAGTTGACTTTCTTCTTGCAAGACCACTTTTTTTTTCAATCTTAAGGATTTGATCAAGATAAAACTCTGCAATAGACACCAGTGCACAGAGGAAGTCTGCCAGAGAGCCCAACACTAGAACCTGGAGGGAATATAACAATAAATGGTTTGACAACAGTACAGCCTGACCTTTAACCTCACCTCAGAATTCCTTTTAGCTTAACTCTTGGATACCTTAAAACATGCCAGATGAGATCTGATTAATAATCATTTGACTGTTTAGTTTACTCCGACTTTCACTCAACAACATTTCTTAAAAAATGCAAAAAAAGTGAACCTTTAAAAGTTTAAGATATCACTGTTTCATGTTATTGTTTTCAAGCACTTTTCAGACAAATTCAGACATATAAATATAATTGTCGTTTTTATCTAAAAAGGGAACTAAAAGTAAAAGCAGCAGTAACCCACAAATGTGACATTTAAAGTGTGTGACAGTGGTTGAATAGTCTCATATCACCAGTTCTGCCATCTTGTTGTGCTGAAGCAGCAGTTCAGACAGAGCAGCTTTAGATCCTAAAGTCGACAAACAGTGATTTACCATTCCACCCTAACGGAGCTAAAATTTAATTTCATCTTTATGCACACAATTTCGCATCACTTTGATGGTGGTGCTAAATCACTTGCGCTCCTCCCTGCTGCGGTTCCAGTAAATATGTTTCGAGATGCGACTTTAAGCAATACAATATGCGACTAATAAAAGAGAATGTTTGTACCCTGAAACAATCAATCAGGGAGCAGCGGTGGGTAGCATGCTCACCTGTAATTAAGTAACCTGCATGTACACACTCATTCATCTAGGGCCCCTCTCACAGGAACTTAATCAGGATCTCCTGTCAGACCAAGGTTTCCTGCTCTAATTGTCTAACAGTTTTGCCCTTTTCAGATTCTAATCACTTTCAACCCAATCTTTGATTTTGAATCATTTCAACTTATCCAGAAATTAAAAAAAAGAAAAGAAAAGAAAAGTGCCGTGGTGGTTTGTGCATAAACAGGGTATTTTTTAAAGATCTTATTAATATGAACTTGAATGAAATCTAAGACAGATAAAAACAGTGACTATAAAGGGTTTTGGGGGAATCTGATGTATTGCAATCAAGAACATTAAAAGCTGAAATTTTCTGGGGTCAATTTTATGGCTCTTGGTAGAAACTCACACTGCCTACCGTTCTCTACATCCCCATAGTGCCAAGCTTACAAACAATTTTTGAACAAAATGCGCCAAGCTTCATATGGGTTGGCAACAGAAGTAAAGTGAATGTTGTCCAGCCAATCGACAATAAACTTACACTTACCCATAAGGGATGCAAAAAGCTAGCTAGCTATGTTAGCAGGCTTCCTGGTTCTTATGACCTGTTCCATCCCTGTCAAATCTCCCATTTTGGGTGGGAAGCTTCTGTTTTTACCCCCCTCTCCTACTGTGCTCCTATATTATTAATTTCTTGATTTCTTGTTGATATTTTCTATTCTGCTACCCCCGCAATCACACTACTTATGACATCGTGCTAGCTAAATGCTAAAGGTAAAAGCTGGATGTAATTGAGGCTAAATGTAGCCGAGTGCCATTGTTATTGACAGTGCTTTGGACTTAATAGATCAAAACACCAGCTTATTCATGTCCATTTAAGCCGCCATCTTGGTATCCCAAAATAATACATTTACTCCATCACTGCAATGATCAAGTGTCCAAAATTATTTATTTCTAATTCATCAAATTAATGAAACATTATCAAAATAATGTTTTAATGCCTCTTCTTGCATTTTGAACCGGATCTTTGGACAAATGTCAAAATTTGTTTATCATAGAAAGGATTATTATATCTTCTTTTTAACAAGTAAAACAATGCTTTTATGTTTAGTTAAAACACTTTATGTTAACAAAAACAAATGAAAACGAATTAGACATCAATATGGGAACATTTAGTCTGGAAGAAATTAATTTTTATCAGTGAATCTTTATTCGTTCATGTGACTGTACATGTATTATTACTACAGTTAAAAATAATGGAGGAACAGTCTTTCAGTTTCTATGTTACATCAAAGCACCAAAGCTTTTAAGAGTTTTTGCTGTAAAGGGTAGATGAACAGAACAGTTTGGCATGTTCATGATGAAAAGAGATTCTGTTTATTGATTCGGGAAGGGCTGCAGGGGGAGGGGGAGGCATTTCTTTTCCTTCTTTTTCTCTTTCTTTCATTCCTTTTCTCTGTTTTTCTGACAGACTTGCACTCCTGCGACCAAACCTGTAAGTCAGTCTTAAACTAAAACTGGCTCTGCAGTCTTCAGTTAGTCTTGAACTGTGATTGAAAACTACTCTAACTTAGTTGGAATAGAAAACATGCCAAAAATGGAGAATACAGAATCAGATTGAAATTAAGAATCTGGTTAAGGCTATTGCAGTTTTTCAAGAGGAAACGTTTTGCTGATAATAAGAAAGGAATTCTGAGGCAACCGCAAGCAATTTCTGAAAGAGATTCCACAATTTTCAGGGCAGAAGCCAGGCATAGCGGCTGTACTGTTTGAGTTACACAAAAGCATGAATGCTGTGATCATAATCACACACATGGAACGATGTGATTTGTTCACGCAGCGAGCAAGCTGTGCACCTTGCACAGTTCTACCCAGCTACTCTCAGTGCGAACACAAAAGGAATGTTACGTGACGTAGCAGGAGCACAGATCCAGAAACGGCCCGGTCCAATTCATCTGCTGAGTCTAATGCTCTGATGTTTCACGCCTCCTCGTGTCTGGTGGCTCAAATCCTGTCGCGTCTTCTTCTGGTGAAGATCTTGTCGGGTATAATTTAGTCTCATAGATGTTGAGACTAGATGACAAATGAATTTAGTCCCAAATAAAGGAATTCTTCGCATGGAGCTGGGGTTTCTTTCAAGATTCAATTATGAATGGTTTTAAAAACCAGTCGGTGTTCAGGAATAACCGTCAGACTACCGCTGCAGCTAACGATTATTCTATCGATTATTCTATCGATTATTCTATCGATTATTCTGACAACTAATCTGATTTTAAAAATTGGCACATTTTGCTGATTTTTTGTTTAACCATTTAAGCTCGTTTTATACAATATTAGAAATACATAAAAAATGCAAATAAAAAAACAACTTAATCCTTTTTAAAATAAGAAAACAAACATTTTATTGTCTAAGATGCATTATTTTTGTGGAGACATGGACATTTAAAGTATAGGATTCATCTGCAGCTAAAGAAATCCTTCTAACGTCAACATGTGAAAATCTCAGGCCTTTCTGCTTGACTTAGCATCCATACAGCCAGGGCTCATCTGTTCACTACTATTTTTGATTAATCATTAAAGAAAATGTGGGAGGGAGGGGAGGAAGAGTGAAACTGTGGAGGGGGGGGTGGGGGGGAGAAGAGTGAAACTGTGGACCGTGGAGGGGGGGGGCTGGATTACTGCCGACGACATATTCGCGTTTGTAGATACATTTTTACCCAGAATGCAAATGTAAAAAAACCGTGAGCGAAACGGTGACTGGTACTGACTAGTATATATTCCATTGAGGGAAACTAAGTTTCATATCTGCCCAAGAGCCCCCCTGGTGGTTGAAAAAAAAATCCACATATATATGACAAAAAAACACTGAATGCTCTCTGGTGTTGTTCAGGGGGCCAGACCAAATGAGGAGGCAGGCCAGATCCAGCCCACAGGCCATAGCTTGGGGACCCCTGCAATAATCAAATTAATTGTTTTGGCTCTGCATTAAATGTTTGCTGTAAAGCTGAAGATGAACATGGATTTCATTTTTTTTGCTTCCCAGGAAGCCCAAATTAACAAAAGAATGACTTCATGAAGATTTTAGTTTTTCACGTTTGATAGATTTGGAGAACATAAAGTAAGAAACTTTTACTACCTGATGATGTGGGATGATAACAGACTCCTACTAATTGCTGTTTTTGAATCAAAAAATATTTTATCAAAGTAATATTTTGCTAATAAATAAGCCATTGCTTCTTCCTGCTCCCTTTTTGAACGCCATGATTTTTGTTCTATAATATTTTGATGGAAATTTTATGTTGTTGCTAATGTTTCCCCCTGTTTGTTTTGTGTGTATACATATATCTGCATTTGTGTTTTTATTTTATTTTTATTAATTGTTCAAAATAAATAAAGAAAGAAAACAGTATTTGCACTTGAAAAAAAATTAATAAAAATGTCATACAAAATGTCATGAAAAGTGTTTTTTCTCAAGATTAGAATTAGAAAAAAAAAACAAATATATATATATATATTTTTTTTTTTTTTTTTTGTACAACATAATGAACTTCCATTTTAACAGAGGTCTGTAGACTTTTGAGAGTCACTGTATCTTTCCTGGAAGCGACCCATTTACAAGCAAAGACACGTAATGCGATGCAGTCATGAAGAAAGCATCCAGCTGAAACGCATTACTCTGAAAGCCTTTTGTAGGTGTCAAAAATAAATAATGGGTAATTCATCTGTCCACCTGCATAGATAAGATGATTTTCAGCTTGTACCTCGCAGCTTCTTTGTGACTGGACTGCATCATAACAACTCCGCAGGATGTGTTCAGAGTATTACGTCTCACATCTTAACACCCCGACTGAGTGCATGTGGAATACCAAAACTCAGCCTCTCTCATCCTGTCAGACCCACTTTATTCATGACAGTCTGGGGTTCATTTTTATTTACACATCATGGCCCAGTCACAAGCAGTCCAAGTACCAAAAAGAACAACAATAAAAAACAAGAACTTTGGAATGGATAAACATCACAGCACATGGCAATGAGAGAGTACAACAGCACTATCATGCCTTGAGTAAGTTTCTGCTCAGGCTGAAATGATTAATCGGATTAATCGTGATGGATCGATTATTCCAATGATCATCAGCTAATTTAGTAAGCGATTAATCGCTACCTGAAGCATACAGGCTGAAAACACACATATTTAGAGCTGCAAGTAAGCCAAAAACTGTACAAAAATATAAACATTACATGTTTAAGATTTAAAAAAAATTTTGTCTGTAAATAACCATCTGTAAATATTCATGCATAATGCATAAACATAAATGTGGCCCCAGCATTCAGCATAACCCCACTGATTGGCGCAAATTTTAATTTTTCTCTCCTGTCTCGATAGAACAAATGTTGCTGATTAAAGCTTTGATTGCCGTTAGCCCCGTGGGGTTCACATGATTGAACGGCCATGTGAGTCAACATGGGAACCCAGGGAACGTTAAAGAGAGCAAAAATGCTGCGTCAGAACGCTGAGTAACTTCCCCAAATAATCAAAAACAACATGTGACTAAATCTCCATATTTAACCGTTAAGCCGGTGCTGATTTTTTTTTTTTTCTTTTTTACAAACACAGCTCTCTGTCGCCGTGCAGACTGCACAACACCTCCTACACCGGAATGTGCAAGAAAAACAAGGTGGCATGTTGGAGAGTAGCAGCAGCAGGAGGAAGAGAGTCTCGGTCTCAGCTGAGATTGTGTAATGTACAGTATGTTCACCCAGGACTGGCCAGAAAAACAGGAAAGATGTGGATTTTAGCAGGGATGCATTCAACATGTGATAGCAAAGTGAAAGCATGTGTGTCTGGTCAATTCAAGCACAATCATGTACTTGTCAGACCTAATCTTAACTTTGATATTCCGGGTATAAAACTATTTACTCATTTTTTTACCTGACTGATCTTGTTCATGCCACTGTTCTTGGATTTCTTTCGGCAGGCGACATCCAACACTAAGATGAATCGTCACCATCTCCTGTCTTTCCTAATTAAGCTACATTCTTTCTGCTTCCTTTAAAAAATTAACATGCTTAATTTATCTTTTCATGTTTAACACCATATTCATCAGTCCTTCAGTTTACATATGTAATGCAAAAAGACACTCAGCTGTTTTTTTACCCTGTCAGACACTGTCTTTGAGTCAGACCAAGCCTTTCCTGTTTTAGATCAGTGGTGATTACCAGTTAGACTGGTAACATGTTAAAGACAGAGGATATCGTAAAGATTTTTTCTCCAAATTCAAAAGTTAACACGTTTATTTAGTATTTGGTATCATTGCTATTTAAACTATATGGTTTGGGTCAAACATTTTGGGTGTTCTTCATGGTTCCTCTGTATTGTTTGCTGGATTTTTGGCCCATTCCTCCTGGCAGAAGGAAACTTAGTCAGGCCACCAAACTCATAAGATTCACTCTATTGTCCTTAAGCCATTTTGAAGCAAATCTGTCAGCATGGTTAGATCATTGTCTGTTCAGAAGGCCCCATCTATGTCCAGGCTTTCTTCTGATGTTGATTCAATAGTTCCTGCCCTGCTTTGTGAAGTGCACCAGTCCGTCCTGCAGCGAAACTCTGACTACAGCATGGTGCTGTAGTCCTTGTGCTTTACAGTTGGCTTGGTGTTCTTTAACTTTTCAACTTTCCCTTTTCCACCAAGAACAACTATCATCACTTTGAAAAAACACTTTAACTTCATTGAATTAAGACAACGGAACAAATTTTTCCCAAAAACCGAAAGTCTTTGTCTCCAAATGCATCTGGTTTATGTGTCCATATTGAGCAGATGAATGGCGGATATTCTGTGATCTAGATATTGCAGCCAAAGATGAATCAGGTCCATCTTTTTTTCCCAATGTTGTTGATGACGTCCTTTGATTTTTCCATGATCAATCAATCAAATTTTATTTGTATAGCACATTTCAGCAGCAAGGCATTTCAAGGTGCTTTACATAATTAAAAAACAAAATAAAAACAGCATTTGACATTGACATTGTCACACCAGGAAGTACTTTTACTGAGCTATCGCCTTACAAGATAAACACAGTTGTGCTCATCATCTTCTTTCTACCTCCAGTAAAAGATCCAACATGTTTGTTCTGTTCACCTTCCTGTTGCACTGTTAGAGGTTATAGCAATAGTTTTGGTGATGCTAACTTTCCTAAAGCAGAAAAGGTTTTGTCTACAAAAAAAGTCTTTTTTTACACAGTGTGTGTTAATTTCTGGTTTCACCTTTGTGTTTATATGTTAAATTGTCAAGCTAACGAAAAACAAAAAACACCCTCAAAATAAAGAGATGACCACAAAAACTTGAAACAAATAAAATAAACAGAACTTCTTTGCATTAGTTCAAGAAAAACTTCAAAACTTTTCAAATCACTGATGTAACTCGTTATTATTTAATGACTCCTAAACTTTTAAAACACCATATCTGTTTTCCCCTCACTCTGGGTCTCGACTTAACTTGACAAACAGACATTCTTCCAGTGGGAGGCGGCAATAATCTGTTAATCTCTGCGAAGGGGAACAGCAGGAGGGAAGGACAGAAAGACTGATCTCCACAAAGCTTATGAGATGCTCTTTAGGAGGTTTTTTCTTTTTATTTGACAGAATCGTTGAAGGAACGCTGGCAGGATCCTAACAAGGCATTTTAATACACAGAGGAAAGGAAATGGAAGAGGAGTGGGAGGGGGAGGATGAGGAGGAGGAGGGCGAAACATGGATTGAAGAATGGCTGAAGAGATAAATGGTAATCAAAGAGATGGGAAGTGAGAGATTGAGGAAAGGCCTGAATAAATGAAGGGGTTAGAGGAGAGAGGCAGAGATGGAAGGAAAGGGGATGCAAAAGTTAGAAAGGCCGACTGATAAACGTGAAGGAAGCGAGCGATCCGTCTTGTTTGCCTCCTGGATGAAACAGCTGTTTGACTTCAACAGGAGAATCTTCACCGGATTTCAAGAAATGTTTGATTCTCATCGGCCTTTGTGGGTCATCTCAATGTCCCGTTCAAGTCACAAAACGTACGAATGATTCCAAACAAACCAAATATGTGGTCAGCTGATTGCCTGATGAATGTCCAGAAGTTTTGAATGTTAATGAAAATCAGTCGGCTTTTTCATTATATAGACAGGACTTTGCAATAAACCTCGTATCAACTGAACGTCGCTGCAGGAAAAAACCATTAGTTGATGTAATCTCAAGCTCTAAAACTCTGTGTGTTCTGAGTGTTTAAAGAACTCTCTCATCCACCAGACACCCACAGGAGTGATTCTAGCTGAAAAGCCCTGCCAGTGTGTGTGGGTGTGTGCAAAGACTATTTAAGGTGACACTTTACAGTAGCGGACAAATTAGTGTAGTTTTTGAAGGAAGAAATGTGGTTCAAAGTGCTTGTAAATGTGACTTCAGGTTGCACCTGGTAACACCCACGCATTGACTATATAGTTCTACTTTATAAATTATTCAGATTAAATCTAATAACTGAGTGGGAGGTGCTTTATTCTAGAGTATTATTAGTGATGTTGAGTTTTTAATTATCCATAAACCCAATGATACCTAACAGTCAGATCCAACGACTGAAGTAACTATTAGTGTTTTATTCTCTGGGATAACAATGGAAATCAGAGACTCCCTTCCATCCATGTCCTAAACCTTCACACCATTCTGTTCATTGTTCTTTACTATCTGAATGTGTTGGGAACCAGGAGCGACAGGGAAAAACCAGATCTGTCTCCTCAGCAGTTTTCAGGAATCCCAACAAAGTCAATATCTTCTTCCAATGTTGGAAGAAAACTTGTAAATGTACATTTTTTTTCCAAAAAGTTACTCAAGTAAAGGTAACTGAGTTAAAAGTATTTAGTTATCATTAGTGTCAATCGATAAAATAAAATTATACCATACCATACTAACTTTATTTATAAAGCACTTTTAAACTTACTGTTAAATTAAATTTATCAGATTATTCACACTGTAGCTCTAGCACACTTTGTACGTTTGAAATGTAAACATGAACATTTTGAAAAGATGTTCAAGAAAACATCTTTGGAAAACGTGACTGAAATATTGGTTTCAGTCACCAATGTTTAGTGACTGAAATTAAACATTTCAGATTTCCAGGTTTTCATATTCTGGTATGATTTAAATCTGCTGTATGTAGCTTTTATAAAATATAGGTGGGGGATTTTATACATATTTGCTAAAACTGTCACATTATGTCATGACAATATAATATGAGACAGATAATCTGAGAAGATCGCTCTCCTCGAGCTCCTCCCTGAGTTGTTGTTGCCATCTGAAGCAATACACAGCCTCCGACCAAAAACAACCAGTCACAGCCAGGGGGAGGGGCTTAGTGCTGTCAATCAACCCTGTGTACTAGCTGTTTAATGTGCTAATGGTGGAGAAACAAATCACTGTGACAGGAAGACCGTTTATCCTCCGTCATTGGTGGCCATGCTAACTAGCTTAGCATTCATGACCGGCTCAGCTATCAGGAAGAAGCCGTAGCATACCACAGGGGCAGAGGCAGGCAACATGACCAGGCACATGTAGGGGTAACTGACAGCACTAAACCCCGCCACCTAGCTCTGAGTGGTTGCTTCTAGTTAGCATTGGGAACATGCCATACTGTCACAACATGGCAGTACGGCAGAACGCTCGTCACAGAGCAGAACACTCAGGATAGTTTGAATAATTTGTTTTTCTTTTTATAAAAGGTACATACTGCAGCTTTAAAAGAAGTTTCAAAGGTCATTTAGAAACTATAAACTAGCATTACATATCTTGAAATGAGAAGATTTGGATTCATATTCAAGGTAAGTTGGTATAGTTTCTAAATCTGTTTAACATTAAGAATAACATTAAAGTAGAAAAAACACACCCATTTGTGACCAAACAATATGTGTGTCACTCCTGCCAGTCAGAAGAAGACCACAGGTCAAAGGTCAGATTCATTATAAATAAGCTGTAAGGATGAGCAGCCACTCATTATTACTTTTTAAAATGCCAAACAGTCAATTAAATATTCACAATACTAGAAATATATTCAAGGATATGTTTTGGATTAATTACCTTAAACTATGATGGCACTTAAGAGGTTCAAGTCTTGAGAAATAGCTACATGTTTATTTTCATTTAATAGAATCAATGCAGTTTGAATGTTTCTTTATGCTCGTAAACATCACAGTTATATAGATTACAAATGTGCCATATAAAGAAAGAAGGCCACATGGTAAAACACACCATTGAATTTGTAAATTTAGTTTGTAAATTCAGTGTTAATTAGTATTAAAAAATTCTCATAGGATTCTAATGGTAATTAGTCCTCTGATCTCCTGAGGTTGTTGGCCAACCTATTTAAACTCCATTGCTTTACATACAGTGGTTTTATGCATTTGTCACAAACGTTGGTTACAATGTTAGAACTGAAGGTATCATAGTTACTTGATTGTGCTATAAAAATGATACCAAATGAATGGAGAGTAAATAAAGTTAATTTTATGAAGCATTGACCTTAGCTTTGAAAATATAATATCTTAATACCCAAACATTTTCCTTTCACTTTACAGTTATCCACCACTATATGTTAATAATCCAGTTTAAAGTTTTACCAAAACATATAAAAACATATGGTCACTTATGTGAAAAAGTTAAAGCAAGCAGTATGATCATTTGATTGGGGAGAGGGTTTGTTTTCTTGACTACACCCAGTATTAGAATAAAACAGTATTCAGAAGCTGTAAGCCAAGGAAGCTAATAGCATTACTTTACACAAATACAAGCTTCTGTGTTCAAAGGGAACCCTGATTATGGAAAATCTGTGAAAACAAAAGGGTTCCTGCTGGGTGAGTGGCACCCAGGCACCACACTGATTTATTTTTGTGATTAGCAGTTCAAGAAAAAAAAATACTGCTTAACATTTTACTATCAGTAGCTATTTTATCTGAATTTCTCTGTACAGTTAGCTGTAGCACAGTGGCAGTGCTCCTAGACTGTATCATTTCTGAGCTCACCTGACGTGTTGCCTCCCTCCAACACTGAGATGTGTGTCTGTTTAGCAGGACATGCAGCCACTGCTGCTCTACTGTACATTCAACTTTTAAACCAGGATGTATCAGCAACGTGCAACAGTTCAACTCAGTGGGATTCTGAGCCAACATGGTCGCACCAAGTCTTTGTTCATGAAAATCATTCTTTCACCACCACCAGCCCTTTGTATCAGCCTCAAAGCTATGGTCTGATCTCGCTGTTTTTGATTAGCTCTGTGACACAAGGTCCTACTCTTATAAAAGCTACAACTGAAAGAAATAATCCCGATGTTATTACTTTTCCTTTCTTATTTTACCTGCTCCGTGTATGTCGCTTCTTCCAATATTTTTCAAACAGATGGCACAAACTGATAAGACATGACGAATAAAAAAAGAAAAAGAAAAATGATACACGTTTGCCACAGCACAGCACAGGAAACAGCCAGCACAAACACTCCCACAACATACAGCCAGCAGAAAATTGGCCGTTCCAAAGCACAGACATTTTCTTTTTTAATGAATGCTTGGCTCAACCCTCCAGGGTCCCTGGACGTTTTATGTGTTTTTGAATGTTATAATTGCATAACTCTGGCTGTCTTGACGGAAATTGCATAAAATGTACCAAGTGATGAATTTTTGTTTTTCACAATTTATTTTCTTCTCTTCTATTTTTTAAAATAAACAGCACAACTTATGTCCCTTCATAATTTTATGCCACAGAATCCCATTCAAAATGCATGTTTTGAACAGACTGCCATATAAATATGTTTTTGCTGACTTTCTTTTTCATTCTCTTATAGAGAAAGAAAAAGTTAACATCCTTGGTGGAACTATGATTACAATCAATGTTGTTGCCGATCTTTGGTTTCACCATCCAAAGTGTGATAAATGACCCACGTGTGATAAATGTTCAAATTGCTAAAACTGAAATATTAGGTGATAAAATTTCAGACAGTAAATGGAAAAGTTCTTATGTATATTGTAGAGTAAACACACTGGAGGCTTTAAAAAAAATGAAAAAATATTTAAAATTCTATTTCTGTAACTATCTTTAAAAGAAAATGTTTGCACAAAATGAAGGGAAACCCAGGAGTGAATCCCAGCCTGAGATGCCAAATCTGTTTAATCCAGCAGAATTTACTCTGTGCTTTCTCTCCAACACAAAGCAGAGTGACAGCGTCAAACACCGTACTTGTGTTTCCAGTGACCATATAAATGTGCAGTTTGACATTTCCAAGATAAATTTGCTCAAAGCAATTATTAAAAATGCTTATTTTCTGATACAAAGTTTTGGTGCTAGGATGGCGTGTTCTTTTGACCATATTGAAATCGGTTCATTTTTCAAAACTGCAATGGAAAAACTTTCTTCACATCACATGATCAACAACCACATGTTGCCACTGGTGCAAATCACATAGAGGATCACAGGAAGCAGGAGGAGGATGATGGTGCGGATTGGTTTTTAATGACTTATCACATGAACAAACTTACTTATGCATGATTTAAATTTTATCTCTTATTTAATTGAAGCGTTGCAATTGCAAAATTATGTTTTCTCAACATTAGCAGAACATTTGCACACATTTGAAATGGAAACGCAGTTTTTGACTATGTGTCACGTCGCTGACCATTAAGTCAACCTTTCAGAACAATCATTAAATTTCTCTCCTGCAGACACCAGAAAAATGCATTTGTAATATGTTTATTCATTCGAATGCAGTTTTTTTCTGCAGCTTATCTCAGTGTGCTTTGACATTTTGTTACGTAGCACATGCTATAATGCGTCTGTGAGTGACAGGAAGAGATGTTAATAAATATAATTGTGCTCCATCTCGTGCGCTCAGCAGCAGGAGGGTTTAGGTGATGGAAAGTGTTGTCAGAGTTTTCGAAACCACCTTGGCTTTCAACACGCAAGTTCACACTTTGAGCTTTCCACCAGCTCATTATCTCCATGTATGCATGCACACCCATTTCTGCACACACACATACACACACACTGAGCACCTTCCACAGTGCAGGCGGCGTCCTGATTGGGTTGTGCAAAGAAGTAATGAGAACATTCTTCAAGTCTATAACCTTTACCTGAGAAACGTTGTTCGTTTGTGTGTGTTTGCGCATGTGTGCGTGATGTTTTTTGTTTTTTTTCCTGAGTGTGTGTCCCTTGCTAGCGGCGTGGATCTTGACAGGCATTGGATAGGCAGGTCATTCAAAAAGAAAATAACAATATGTGCCCACTGTTTGCCAGACAATTGAATCTGTATTGAAATAATTGAATGTGTAGTGAAATAATTTGAAAAGGAAAAAGCACATTCATTTTATTTGTGTCAGGTCTGCAGTGCGGGAAGGAGTGCAGGAAGGAGATTAGGTCAGCCTTCTGAGCTCTTATTGTATCATATAACATGGAAGCTAAGCTCAACAAATTACTTGATAGGCACACTATTAGTTATGTTAAGCAAATATTCCTCTAAGAAATACAATTTCATTTAACTTTGACACATTTCCATCCATCATCAGGATTAATAGATGTTTTTATTAAAATTACGTTTCATATTTCACCAATATGAGAAATATCAGTTGGTCCCACTGCTTTGGCCATTTCTTTTCATAGAGCTCTTACAGTGTGGCTGGACAGTGAAGCAAATGACACATTTAAAAAAAAGACTTTCTAGGTGGTCCAAAGTTTTTATGCTATGAGAGGACTATATAAATCTAAGGGTTTTTTTTCCCACCTGGTAGTCCAGTAGAGTTTGTTTGATTGGGGACCAAAATTGTGACATTTGATATATTTCCAGCCATTCTGTTTCACACTTCGCTGTGTCAAATGAATCAAAGCCTTTGAAAACCCCATTTATCTCCTCACCTGTGGTACCGCTGCACCAAGAAATTACATGAAAACCTCTGAAGAAGACCTTGAATACAACTTCCTTCTTCAAACAGAAACAGAGTGCCGTCAGATTTTAATGGTTGGGGGATTTCTTTTTTCTCTTTGGTCAAGTGTCTTTAGCGAGCCATTTCTCCAAAGTTCACTTCAACCAAACTGAGACCGAGGTCTGTAGGTGAATCAAAGTTCAATTGTGAATTCATACCCTCCCAGATGAACCAGTCTTTCTAGGCAAACAAAGTTCCAATAAAGCGGACAGAACAGGGCTGGTGTGAATGCACCCAATTCTGAAGTCAGCTTACCATTTAAAGTGTCACACTTTAGAAGACACGGTTTTAAATTAGAAGGCTACAGAGTGTCCTTAGGCAAGACAGAGTTTCTCATACCCAGATACAAGCGCATCTTATAAAGGTCATGTAATTATGAGTCTGACACACATGACCATAACCTCTTAACCACACATTACTTGATGTAAGTATGTAATGATGTAAAATTACATGTCAGCACCAGTGAAAAACAGAAGCTGCTTGTCAGTCCTTTGAGTCTAAAAACTGTGGCTAAGAAGAGAAAATGTGTCTGATGGTCAAAGCATGCTCATCCGCCGGCCCTGAATGAAACTTTTTTGCAAATGTCTCAACACCCAAAGTTTACTGCTGAACAGGGATTAAGCTTTCATAAATTAGACAATGGGTGTTAATAGAATAATAGCTGATATTAATATCTGTTTCTCTCAAGGACAATACAGAACATAGAACACAGGTGTTGGATTAAAAAAGTGGGTTTTTATTTACCCCAAAGAATGAAAAATGATCAACATAGCAATAATTAGACAGGCATGCCAATAAATGAAGTCAACACAAAATGCTAAACTCAAAGACATGACTAACAAAACCCTCAAACTGACATAAGACAGACCAACTTCCTGAAATGACACATAAGGGGATTTAAATACTGGTTTAGCTAAACCTTATGAACACAATAGGGGAAAACAAAATGGCTGCCACATGACAACTAACACAAACCAATGAAATAAATCCCAAAACACCCCCCAGCATGAAGCATGTGGTTCAGTCCAATGAGGCCATCAGCAGTACTTCAGGAACCTCAGCCCTTTGCCACACCTTTGACCCATCAGGGAGGGGAAGCCAAACACCAAACACCCAGGTAACTCAAACAAAGAACATAGTATTAATTCAACATAAAACTGAATTTTGACATTGCACTCCATATAAAAAGTTTAAGGTGTTAGAAGACAATATCATATAATAAGGAATACTCAAATAACTACAAAGCAAACTGAGGTGTGGCTCTTACCCTGTGTGACTCGCCATCACAGCTTCATAATTTCTACTTTGTCTTCCACTTACCCAAGAGGTAAAATGACTAAGAAACAGGCCCAATGATACCTGAGGCATCAGGAGTTCTGATTGGAGGAGCATATCATTTTTTTTTCATATTTCCATGAGTACACACAAAGACATTATCTAGGTATTCTCAAATTAAACTTACAAGTTAATTGTAGTGGATGGAAACTTCTCGCTTTTTTAGCACATAAAACTATTTTGAGCCTCGAGACTTGAACGTGTTCATAATCACTTGGTGACATTTTTATTTAGAGCTGTGTGTCATCTGTACCTTAACTGTTATTTGTTATAACCTGAGCGAGTGGGAGCATGCAGATATTACATAGCAGTGGTCCCAGGATTGAACCTAGGGGTCCCTATTGGAACCAGTTGGGTACTGGGCTGCAGAGCCTCACCAACTCTCCAGCTGTTTCAGTAATATGTCATGATAAGCATTGTCAAATACTGTGCTGAGGTCCAACAGAACCAGCACTGTGGTTCTTCCACAGTCTATATTTATGTGGATAAGCCATTTAACTGTTCAAACATCTTTTTTTAATAACTTTGTATTTTTTCAGCTGTACCACATTCTCCTGGTTAGCTACACCTGGTTACTCCTGCTACTAAACTGTTCCCCCTCTGTTCTCTCATTGGTCCATTGCCTTGCCTGATCATTTATGTCATTTCACCTTGCCTGTTTTTCCTGGGTGAAGTGTACTCCTTGTCAGTTTCCCTGTCCTCCTCTGTTTTTCCTTGGTTTTTGTTATTCATTTTTATTATTAAATTTCCTTTAGCCTCCTCCCAGCGTGTCTACTTGCCTCTGCAAGCAGACAGACTCCAGATATGACATTAAGTCCTCTACCTCTCAGTCCCCTTGTGTGTTTCTCTTTTTTTTGTTGGTTTTGTGCATCACTTGCCAGTGCTGGACTGGGACTGAAATGGCTTTTGGCACATTTTGAACTGAATGTGATTCCCAAAAGTACAAAATGAATGTACAAAAGGAAATCGAGTCCTGCAGTCCTAGAGAAGTAAATGTTTAATCATATGTGTGTTTATGGATCTGTTTTTCTGTCAAGGTCTGTTTCACATATGCATGATTGCTGTTGTGAAAAATTCCAATAGACAGTGGAACGAAAATCTATTTGTATGCATAGAGTTTTGGGCTTTGTGTTGTGTTTGGTTTCAAATAAGTTTTGTGGTCTTTGTAAATTCAGTGCACATCTGTCTCGGGTCCCCTGGGACATTTAGCTGGTCTTTATTATTCTACCTAGGTTCTCAGGTTGTGCTTGTGTAAAAGCGTGCCAGTCATCACTGTTTCTGCATTACTTTGGAATTTGTCTCTTTTAGCCTGTATTATAACTTCATATCAGATGTGAAAATGTTATATAACATCTTAAACACCAAAGCACACATGTTAATTAAATCTATGTTTTATTTTATCACTATCTTGGTCAGAGATGCACATTCTTTTTTTTTTCTTCAGTATTTACGTTAACCTTCATGTCTGTGTGTTTCCTATTTGACAAGTGTGTGCTGCCGCAAAGTGCGTGAAAAAAACTACAATTCACAAATTTGCAACGTATATATATTGCTTAAATTGCTTGTAAAAAATTTTTGCGCTTTACTCTTCTTTTTACACAAAACATTTCGTTCACAACATCTCCTTCTGTTTGCTGATTGGCCCAGTGAAAAATCTACTGCAGTAATCCAACTGAAAGGGAGAAACCCCAGACTGTCTGTGAAGCGAGAGGAAAATTGAGCAGAATTTCAGGAAGGCAATGGCCAGACTAGCATGACTTCACTCTGCCACTTCAGGATTTTTGCATAGAAATATTTAAAAACAAAGGTTTTCTCATCTTAAATGCAAAATTACGACTCTATGTATGTTGCTCTTTCAGCAAATAACCTTTTCTTTTTTCATAATTAATCATCGATTACTAAATTAGTTAACAATTGTTTCAGTAACAATTAACCTGATTAATCGGTTATCAAAATCATCTCAGCAGCACACTTTTGCCTTATTGATCAATTTTCCCAAATTCTAATTTAGCTAATTTTAATATACCTACATTTATTATATATTTATATTTATTGATTGTTCTATATTTAAATGAGCAACCTCTACTCTAAGTACTTATTTCTCAACAGCAAAAACACTAACAAATTATTTAATACTGTGATTTTAATAATTCACACTGATCAACATTGTTTCTGTAGCATGTACACTAAATTTACATCTAAATTTAGATTTAAATCAGTGAAGGGTGGAAATGAATGACCATCACATATTAAAGTATTTTATGCTGTTTCTTGCTTTTCCCTATTTCCAACCAAAGAAATTCTTCTCCCCATTCAAAATGATGCAGCAGCATCTTGGGTTGTGAGCTGCAGTCCATCCTCAACTGAATTGTAATCCATGCCTTGTAGAGTGGGGATGTTACCTATCCTCATAAATTTTTGCAGTTTTGTTTTCTTCGACACAGACAACCAGGAGTCGCGCTCTCGAGTCAACATCTCCTCGCCGCAGCGGTTTGTTTTTGATTTGGCTTGCGGTCCAATCAGTCTCATCACTAATGAGGTAGAGTTGACCATCTGCAGCTTGGAATCAGCTGGAACAACGA
Source organism: Poecilia mexicana (assembly GCF_051168715.1). Classification (NCBI taxonomy): domain Eukaryota; kingdom Metazoa; phylum Chordata; class Actinopteri; order Cyprinodontiformes; family Poeciliidae; genus Poecilia; species Poecilia mexicana. The sequence continues at coordinate 6,600,837 of NW_028263372.1, read as the reverse complement.
TCACTTTGTTCGGCTGCTGCCAGGTTCTGCAACAGTCGTTAGTCTATTTGTGACAGAAACCCAGATCCATGTTTTATCCTCGTTTCCACGGCACACCAACATTTCTGTCACACACAATTAACCAGCCGTGTTTCTCATACAGTGACATCAAGAAGTGCTATTTTCTGGCCTTTTCTGGCATATTTCTGCCACCTGGCATGACAGATTGTTAGCTGTTGTCTGGCTTTACCCTTTGCACTCTGTTCTCATCCATAAATCAGATGACATCAGAGTGAAAAGATGAGGATTGAATGAGTTGATATGTTGAAATCGGAAGTTCACCAAATAAAAAGACACATAATTTTTCCCTGCTGTCTGAAGGTAAATCAGACCAAACTTCTCCTGTTTAAGATCAGTCTGAATTACCACAATTATTTGTATTTGCTAAATGCCACAACATTAAGAGAAACAATATGTCAGATTTATTTATTACGGTCTTTTACATTGGCAGCAGTGTATACATTTTTATGAAATGCACTGCTGGGAAGCAGTAGTGCATATAGAAATGTACAAAGACAGAAATCAGTTATCTGTTTTTATTTTTGGTAAACAACATTTAACACAACACCTGCTTACTGATACAACATGTTGCTTCACAAACTAATCTTGCGAGGCCTCGTGGGAACGAACGGGCAGCACTGGAATCAGAAACTCTTGTTTGTTTGGATGGTTAGGCATAGACTTAACAGCTCCGGGCTAGCATTCCCAGATGTCCCTACCCACTCTATAAAACACTCACATCCATACGTACAAAAGAACACACACACACACACACACACCTACACACACATTATATCTAGCCAATTTACAGCTTGGTGGATCTCCTGATTGTGTTTTCAGCAAAGTCCAATTGGCATCTTTCCAAAGCGCTGTTGAGCATATTCCCTGTCTGTGTTTCCTTTATCGTCCTATCAGGATATTTCCCCTGATAGCCAGCCTGTTGCAGGTGAGCGAGAGAGAGAGAAAAATTGTCTTCAGATAATGAACCGACTCCTACCTCCTTTTTCACTGTCAAACATTTTAGAAACCCCAGCAAGGTCATAACTGCTCTGCTGTCCCACTGTGTGTGTATCAACAGCCTTTTAGATGATGTTCAATGAATGCAAAAATTGTGCAGTGTCACACACTTGCTTATCCTTCAATGGAAATTTTATTCAACAATGAGAGAGTACGAGGAGGAGGACAAAGACATATAGACAGAGAATTAAGGCTGAGCCGGTCGGGCAGGAGGAATAATCAATACAAATTAGGGAAGTGTGTGTTTTGTGTCGTTCTAACAGCTTGTTCTCGTTCAGCGGGGACAAACTCCAGACTGCCTGGTAGAGCCACAGCCAGATTGACGTTCCAGTTTATTGAGATTTAGGGAAGCCTACATGGATTTGAGGGGTCCTTTGTGTAGTTTGTCACTTGTCATGATAATGAATAAAAGATGACAGGTTCAGTGCCAACTGTTCTCACTTTGCTGCACTCAGCTATAGACAGCCAAACTTCATGACAAGGGCAGCCAAGGGAGTTAAATATGACAGCATTTTTGGACCAGAATTAACATCAAACAGAGAGAGGCCAGACTATCTGCGAGGACACCTTTGTGTATCTGAAGAATCCTAAATGCCAGTGAGTCTCAGAAGTGTTGTGTGACCTCTCAGCCCCAGTTAACAGCACTAACAGGAGAGAACGGCAGCATTTATGATCTTATTATTAAAACCTGAAATTTAGAACTTGACCTACTTTAGGATGGTGAGATCAGGCTGAAGTGAGGTGTTAGTTTACGTTTCACATATAAGCCAACAAAGTTCCATTTTGGTCCAAACAGAACTCTGTCGTTCAACATGTTTGCTGTATATCCTGCAAAGCTTTGGTAGCAAGATTTTCTTCTTGCCACTTTTCCACAAAGGCCAGATTTATGGAGTTCAGAATTAACAGTTGACGTGTCAGCTCTGGCTGTAGGGACGGACTGGTCAGTGCTTCATGAGACCTCTAAGGCCTTCACAAACACTGTATGATGCTGAGACTGGGCTATCAACACCATTGAATTACTGGGTGACTTCTGATGGCACCTTGGTAAATTTGTTTAGGTTTTTGTGTCAAACTGAAGGGCTTTGTGTACAAATTCATGTCACAATAACTGTGTTTCCATTAATCATGGAATTGCACAAATTGAAATGACAAAAATAAATTTGCTTAACGGTAACACATCCAGTTTTGGAAAAAAAAAATGTGTGGCTGTATTGACATAGACATATTTCACAAAACTGCGATGTAAACATTTTTCTCATCTCATAAGTCACATGATCACCAGCCAGATGTTACTACAGGAGAAACGATGAAGAAGACAACAAATTTTTTCAGTTTTTTTTTTTCGAACAGTGTGCAGCTGGCTCCACCAGAGCTCTCACAGCATCACAGTTCATAAAAAGTTGTGTGATTTGAACATGTTGAATTGATAGTTATTCTGTAAAATCATGAATCACAATTTCCCCAAAACACCACATGCATATTGTTCCCAAGTAGGCGGGGCTTGTCACTCCAATGTCTGAATAAGATGGACATCTCCTTCGATGACTGATCGATGATGAGCGCTAGTGCCATGACTGAATTATGAATATATATGTCAAATAACTGTTTGTATTCATCACTTCCATGATTTTTAATGACTTATTGCGTAAACAAGCTTATTGATGTGCGATCTTAATTTCATTTCTTATTTAATAGAAATTGCGTTTTTTCGACATTAGCAGAATATAGACAAAGATTTGTTCACATTTGTAATGGAAGCACAGCTCCAGTCATGATTGCTCTGTTTCCTGTTTCCTGCCATGATTCATGCTGCCCCTGTACTTGCAGCCCCTCCTTCATCTGCTGATTAGCTCATTGCCCTGTGCTGCTGTCTATGTAAAACTCCTGCACTGAACTCACTCAGTGTGTCATCTGTCATCAACCCAGCCTGTGAGCGGGCATGGCTGATGTCCCGATCATGTACCTGGCCTTTTGCTGGGCTCCTGACCAGCACCATTGTCCACTCTCTGAGTGTTTCCTGGAGTGTGCCTGCGACTCTTGGTTCATGTATCTGGATGTTGATAACAGACTCGTGGACTTTGGATTTGCTCTTCCTCTTCATCCTCTCTGTTGCCAACCTGGATTGTTTATCCAACCACTGAAATAAAGACTACAGACAAAGTCATTACTCAGTTTATTATGGTGAAGCCAAATCTTTGAAGCAGTGAGTGCATCCCAGTGTTGAGGTAAATCTAGAGGTCATTTACTGAGGAAGTCCCTTTTTGCTTCATTCAACTGACCTGGAAAAGAACCATCTTCCCTTTTTAAATAAATCCTCAAAGGATTTTATAACTTCACACCAGTTTACCTCCCTGTCAGAGTTCCTGCTTCCCATGGTTACACTGCTCTGTTTCCAGGGTGTAGAGCTACATTCTCTATAACATCCTGCGGGTGAAACAATCCCCATTAAACTGAATCATTTCTCTTTCTTACTGTCAAAGCTTCACATATTCCAGACAATCGAATTCCAATTGTATCGTCCAGACGAATAAGGATTTAGTTGTATCCGTAAACGTTTGTCATTTAGGCTTCACATCCATACGGATCTGGTGTCATGGGACACCAGAAACTATCATTTTATAAAATGGCTTCCAGAGTGGATACATTTCAAAATGGCGGTTACGGGTTTCCGTGGCAAAATAAGTAGTAAAATTGAAATTTAGCACAAATGGATGAGAGCTGATAAAAATGAGCCTCTAAAGTAAGCATTGTCTTATTTTAGAGGCTTTAAATCAGTCCTGATTTGAAGGAGTCAACAGTTTCAGCACAAATAAGATTTTCATGGAGTTGAGGAAGAGAGAAACTAAAAGCTGACTCATGATGTTTGGTTTCTGGTCCTGGAAGAACTGAGCAGAAACGACTGATGACCTGAGCAGCAGTGGTAGTAGGTTTGTTTTAGTCTACACTGACTGCAGCTAACGCTTATTTTTACTTATGAGTTAATCTATCGAGTATTCTGACAATGAATCAATTTAAATAAAAAAAATCTGCAGACTGTGCCAATTTTTTTGTCCTTTTTTTTAAAATACAATTTTAGGATTGCATTAAAAGGTGCAAATAAACATGGAACCCCAATTCTTTTTAAATAAACATTTAATGGCCTAAAATCCAATAACAAATTACTCCTTTATGAATTCTTGATCTTTTGTAGCAAAGTATGCATCTGCAGCTCATGTTATGATATTCTCTCATCAAAAACATACACAAAGCAACTCCCCCTGCTTCTCTCCCTCTCAGCTCCTTCAGACTAGCCAGCAGCCATTAGAGCAATGCTGGTAAAAGCGTTGCTAAAGCGTTAATTGAGGAGCAACATTGTGATGAGCAGGAGTTCTTAAAGAGACAGAGCCCCAATTTCAAAGCTAAAGTACAAAGTCAAATTTCTTTTAAGTAATATTTGATATATGTAGCATGTCTATAATAACTGAAGTTGATATAGTTACTTGGTTGTGCTATAGAATGGCATTTTATTCCTGGAAAATATATAATACTGCCCCTTTAAAGATGGATAGGTTCCATGTGCTTGTATGAGGAGGCAGCATCTGACTGATCAATTTTTACTTCGTATTTGAAGACATTACAACGACCAAGAAGACCTATGCATCTGTTTTTCCAAGTCTAAATGTTGGTGAATTATTTTTTAATTTTACCTACTTATTTGAGACATCAGTGGGTTAATTTATTTAGTTTTCAAATAAAAGTTGCTTTTTGCAATTAATTCTCACTTCCCACACTGAAAATCTGCAGCCTTTTGGAAAATTATAATCTTGAAGTCACAAGATTGCTTTACTTTACAGGTGCAAAAATGAATGAACGCAGAGACGTAAAATTACTTAGTGCTGTCCTTTGAAAAAGTGATGTCCTGTGTAAAACGAGCAAGAAACATAGGCAGGCTAAGTTCACCTTCGCAGCAGCAGCCTTTGAGCAAGCACAACTTTCCTCAGACATTTGTCCCTCGTGGGCCCCCTTAAGTCATTGATAACTGCGATAGTGGCAAAGACTTGTGGCTCTGGCTCTGGCTGTGGCTGTGGCTGAGACGACAAGTGTCACCGAGACGTGGAGCTCTGAGAGGAGTGTGACTCAAGCTGTCTGGTGGAATATGTTAATAGGACCACGGCCTGGAGTGTGACTGGATGTGTGGCTGTGACAGTGCCAATTAGCACAAAGGCTGGAGATGTCTGTATGTAATGTACAAGAACTCCAACGGTACCCTGCATTTCTCCTGTAACAAGAGTCACTATTTTGGGTTTTCGCCATGATGTCTTGTTTTTAGACAAACATATTTTTTATGTTCTGACAAATCTTCTCTGCAGGAAAAAGCGATATCTCACTTACACTCTCTGGCCTCACACCAGCATAGCGAATGCTTGGGAAAACTCCACTTTAATTGCAAGTCTGATACTATGTTATTTATTTGGAAGATGACTTTATTGTTTGAATGTTCAAGTTTCCATTGACTTCCTCACTTGAAAACGAGACTTTTTCTTTTTTTCCAGAGATGTGACGGGCTGAAGAGCTGTCTGTGGTACTGACGGGCCCAACGCTTTCATATGAATAACCAAGCAGTTGTGGCAGATGCTTCATGCATATGAACTTTCATTTCAAATCCAACAAAGAAGAATGTGAAGATACAAAGGGATCAGAGGAGGACATGTTTCAGTGTAACGCTCACTGGGGGGAGGATTCCTCGACAGCTGACCAAATCAGTCTTTATCTGCTTCATGCAGTAAGAATATCACATTTGAGTAATGATTTTTTTTTCTTTTTTTGTCTGTTAGGAAATGAAAATTTAACACAAAGGAAATAATAATTTTCAAAAAGCATGTCATTTCTAAAAGTACTGCGCCAAAGGGTTTGTAGAGAATCTATTAAACAGATTAAAATCCTTTAGAGTTGTGAGTGCATGAAGCCAAATAGAAACACAGACATTTTATTAATGACAAAATAGCAAATTCTAATTAAAATAAGCCCATGCACACAGTTTAATTGTTATCCGTCAAGCGAACAATGCAGAAGGTGGAAAAGGCTTTTATGGGGTCCTGGATAATTGCTAATTAGTGGGAATATGACTTTATTGTGGTCAGCAAGGCCGTTCTTTTCGTCAGGATGTAATGTGCTTTCATAGAAGAACACATTTGATTCTAGAACTCACAGGTGAATCGAAGGGATGCACCGGTTTGAAAATTTGGTTTAATTCCAACATCTCATATTGACATCGCTGTTATTGCTGATAGGTGACGTTATTAATATTTCCTTACCATTTTGGCATCGTGAGAAAAAGACCACGCAGCTGACAACGCTACGCCGCGTAAATTAAGCATCCCACAATCCCACGCTGCATCAGTCACATGACCAAACAAATACATGACCAGCCCCTCCCCTCCTGAATCGCATACACAGAAAGCAAAAAGATGGAGAGTTTGGCCGATTTTACTTTCATTATTAGTGATGCAGGTACCGTGAACACACACAATGCAGTCAAAGTGTGTGCACTAATACTACGGTTTTGCATTCTCCTTCTTCTTCTTTTTCTTCTTCTTTTTTTATTTTTTTTATTATTTAATTATTTAACATCAAACAACAAATTATAAGATTGCCTGATAAATAGAATAGAAATGACCTTTTTTGTCCCACAGTTCAATTCAGTAAATTTCTACAGCGCCAATTCAAAACGAATGTTGGCACTTTACAAAAAAGAAAAAATCATTTCAGTTGAATCATACTTAAATTCCAATTGATCCTCATTATCAAACAGTGCAGTGTGCTGAATTAGTATTCAAAATAGATTTAAAAGTTTCTGAGGAAACCCAGCAGATGTGGAGAAAGTATCTTTTCTGTCTAAAAGTGATGTCATGTGCCGTTTCCTGATTGATTAGATTTCATGTTTGGTCAGCAGTGTCAATATTCTAATTCTGTTTCCAGCCAATTCTCTGTCTCTATTAATAATGCCTTCCAGCAAAAATTGCAAGGTGACATTTTCTCTGATTCCTTTCGTAAAGAAAGGTCAAGAAGACGAAAAAAAATTTAATAAATCTTAAAATCTTTTGTTTTAACACATGGTGAAAATTTGGGCACACAGCACTTCCAGTGGTCTTAATCACTCGCAACCAAAGGAATTTATTGGTTCAGTTTTATCAGCATGTACTTATTTGTTGGCCTCTGGGCCATTTAATCTGATCACTTAACAAAAGATCAGCCTCCTAAATTCTGCAATAATTTAAAGACAAATTTATTTCCCTTTTAACGTAAACAGTGTAGCTTGTATCTTAAAGGATATTTGACATGTAAACAGTACCAAGCAACAAGCTAAATCTAAAATTAAAGAGCTCCAGAAAACTGCAGAAAAACAAAGTTGTCCTTGTGCAACTGTAAGTTTTATTATTACAACACGATGACGTTGATAAAATTTCATCACTAGAAAAATCCAATCCCAACAAACAGAGAAAAAAGCTCTCCAGGACAATGTCCAAAAACAAGAAATCGAACAAGGAGAATAATTACTTCTTTACGCAGGTTAGTTTGGAAAGCTTTCATTTGTGCAAAAGTAATGAATATGGGAGAATATTTCAGAATAGACAGATTTTGCGTCTCTAATATAATAGCTTTGCTAGATCAAGGTTTCCTATTGACTAATTGTGATCAATCGATTATTGAAATAACTGTCAGCTAATTCAACAATTCATTATTCATTAAGTAGAGTATTCAGATTTTAAAAAGACCATTTGCTGAAAGAACAGCAGGACATTCAGAGCAGTAATGAAGGTAAAACTGTATAAAAATGTTTCTGTTTTGTATTTAAAATAAAAAAAAACAACAAACTTTCTTTTTCTGTAAGTTTGTGCTACCCAAAACTTCAGGTGAAGTTTCATCTTCACTTGATTCAAATTCTGTAAAAAAAAAACAAAAAAAAAAACATCATATTAAGCACGTTTTGGGATCCAATTAATAATTGGTTATTAGACACAGATCAGTCCTACACTGTGTTGATGTTCAATCCAACAGAAAGGCCTGAGCTTTTCACATGCTGAGGTTGGATGGATTATTATCTGCAGTTGCGTCCTTTTATATAAATGATTAAGGATTATAATGCTTTCATAGCATTTTAGGCAATAAAATGTTTCTTTTCTGTTTTTACAAAAAAAAATTTAATTATTTGGTCATTTGCATTTATTTATTGTATTTCTAATATTGTACTAAGTTTAAGTGGTGAAATGATAAAACCTTCAGAATGCGCCAATGTTTGATTAAACATTTAATCGTCAGAATAATCGATTTATAAAATAATCGTTAGCTGAAGCCGTTATGTAAATTTTTTTTTTTCGTGCTATTAGAAACCATTTCAACACGTTTTGCATGACTTTTGTGAACTCCTCTTAACTTTGTGATTTGTAATGTCACTGTGAGCCAGAGGGGGAACCCCTACCTGCAAAACAAACAAAAAAAAAGTTCCAGCAGTGCTGATCTTAAACTTCGAAAACTGCACAGGTTGCAATAAGCAGAAGTTTAAATAAGCACAAAAGCACACAGAAGAGCTGCGCCTGTGAGGAGCTGACCGCTCTGCACGCCTTGTATCCACAAATAGTCTCAGATTTATTAGTTAGACGCGCACACCGAGTTGGCTCCGGTATTGAACTCGGTGACAAAGAAGCAATATGAGAAGGAAATACATACAAGAAAATAATAGATCTGGAATATTAAATTCAAAACTTCCTCACACACCCCGAGAAGACCAAACGCTGCCAAACATCAGCGACTTAGAAACGCGTCCAAACCGGATTCACCGAACCCTCTTTTTCCCGAATCTGTGAGCCCGTTTATTCCCTTCGCCCTCAGAAGGCGTTTCGAGATGATTGATTTTTACATTATTTTAATCCAGAGGGCTGACGGGTTATTGGAAAGAGGAGTGATGGATCTAGATGCGCAAGACTGGGCATTGATCACCGGGAGAGGGGAGGTCGGCTCGTTTTCTCCGGGATCCTTCTAAGACGCCAATAAACGCGCGTCAGCGGCGCACGTGCACGCTTCTCTGCACGTGAAAGCGAGATTTTTTTTTTTCTTGATAGTTTCCCCCTGCGTATCTCGCTCTAACTGATTAACCGACCGTGCGTAACGCAAACGGTTCCGTGCCAGGTCGTCACGATATGAGAACGAATAAATGGAATGCTGCGACTTATAAAAAAATTATCTATTTAGAAGGTGAACGTGGAGCTGGGTATTCGCACATTATGCCTTCTGCCTGTATGAGATAGATGGGTCGCAAAGTAAGTGAACGGAGGTAAGCGCGCACTCGTGTTGTAAGAAGCGTTTTTTTTCCTGGAACGCGCACAGACAGACAGCGCTGCTGGTGAGGCAGCAGACTGAGGAAAGCAGGAGAGAAGGACGCACAACTCAAACGCGCATCTCTCACTTCCAGCTGGAGCATGCTGCCGGGGGATACCAGCGCTCCAGTCTAGTCAAAGTTTTTGGATCACAGCAGGACGGAGGGAACCTCCACATCCCCCCAAGGGATCTGGGAAGCAAGCATGGACGTCGGAGAGGCACCAGTGCTTTGAGCGGAGCGGAGCCAAAGAGACATCCAGACATGATTTGGGTCACGTTTTTACCCTTCTTGATGCCTTGCGTGGCCGCGAACAGGACGTCGGACCCTGTGCCGTTCTTTCACGGGCATGTGTTCGAGAACTCGTCTCCCGGCTCGCGGGTCAACGGGCTCAGCGTCCCGCTGAAGCGACTCAACTCGCGCCGGCTGTGCGGCACCGCGCAGCCCGGCTCGGCGGCAGCGCACTATAAACTTCTGGGAGACGGGAGCGAGGACTTCCGAGTCTTTGCGCACCACAAACGAGGGCATGTTCTGCTGAAGACGACCCAGACTCTGGACCGAGAGGAGCGGGCTGAGTACGCCCTGAGTTTGGGTCTGTGCTACGGACAGTGCGCGGCAGGGGAGGACGCGTCCGAACTAGTGGCGTCCATCAAGGTGGATGTCCTGGACACCAACGACCACCAGCCTGTTTTCCCCAGCGCCAACATGAAGCTGGATCTGGACGATGCCACTGCCCTGCGCGCGGCGATTTGCTCACTGAGCGCGCGGGATGGAGACAGCGGCAAGAACGCGGAGCTCATCTACTTCGCCGAGCCCAAAAACGGAAGTTTCTACGCGGTGCCCAAAACGGGGGATATCCTCCTGGTCGACTCCATCCTCGGTCTGGAGGAGCCCATCAAGTTTCAAGTGTTTGCGCGGGACCGCGGCTGGCCACCCCGCACGAGTCAAGGTGTCTCCGTGGAAATAAACCCGCGGCAATGGCCCGCCGCGCGCTCCGCGACCCCAGGACCGCGGCAGCAAGTTGAAGCACAAGCGCGGAAGTCCCGATCGGTCACGGAGGAGGAAATGCCGGTTCTCATCAGCGTGTCCGAGGACGCGGGGATCGGTTCTGTCGTGGTGAACCTGAACCCGGTGAGGTTCCAGTCGGCCGCCTTCGAGCTGGTGGAGCCGGAGCTGGAGAGCTCCCCGGTCAGCGTGAGCCGGGACGGCGGGGATGTAGTCATCATGCGGAGACTGGACCGGGAGACCGAACCTCTGGTGGAGATCACCGTCAGGGTGCAGGACAAGAGAGGTGAGCAGAGCCGCTCACACACGTGTGTGTATGTGTTTGTGTGTCTGCGTGTGTGTGTGTGTGTGTGTGTGTGTGAGAGAGAGAGAGAAAGAGAGAGAGAGAATGTGAGGCAGCGTGGCGGTTTGCAGTGCGCTTTTCTGGAGTGGAAAATTATGCAATAAAAAGGATTACAAATCATTTTAAAATAAACTCTATAACTAGAGTTTTATACATTTAAAGTGCTTGGCTTTTACTTGCTTTTTTATTTTTTTCCCCAAAACGCGCAAATATGCGCAGCGAGATCTGTGTTGTGATACATGGCATGTAAAAAAAAATCTAAATTGTCATACCTATTACTGTTAATATGTTATTAACAATGTATTAATAAATGTATAGCTGATTATCTGCGTGATTAGTGGCTTGAATTAAAACCGTTCTGAACAAACAAAGGAAAATACACTGAATTTTAAACCTTATTTTTACTGAAAATTCTTATCATCTCAGCTTATGCAGACATTGTGGTGGGTTTCGTTGTCTTGACGCATGGCTGGCCCAAGTTATAAGCGAGCTCTGTGAATTCCTATGCGATATGTTCACAAATACATCAACTGCACACATTAAAGAAAAGTTTTATTGTTTTAAAGTCATACTAAATGTCGTTCCACAGAGCTTTTAGAATACCTGCTACCTGCGTCTACGTAGCTGAAGCTCCCATCAGCACTGCATCAAATCAATGTTGAGTATTTCTTCTTGTTGATATAACTGTTGTGATGGTGGTGGAAAAGAACTGAATTCCACTCCAGTTTAGTTTAAATAGGTGACAAGAGATAGAGTTTATAAAGAGGTTTGAAAAACCTGGGTTTTATTTTAATAGTCCACTTCCGGTTATTTGCAAGGAAATTTGCATATTACCTAAATATTTAGCTCCGAGCTAAATGTGTAGCTTCAATGCAATATTTGGTTTGTTAATAAAATATTCAGTCTCAAATAAATAGCTTCAGATTTAGCATGCTAATTAAATGTATGGTTGCAGTTAAGTATTTAGCTTGCAAACCAAATATTTAGCTTGAAAATATTCTTGCTGAATAAACATTTCGTTTGAAACTCACATTTATAAATGTATGAAAAACATACAAATCAAAGTGAAAATTTGACTTTGAAAAATGAATCCCCATTTTTTCTCTTTTATGACAGGCGATATTTATCCCAAATTACTGTTGTTAAATTTTGACTCTGTAACTTTACAAATGGACCCCATAAGAGCAAACACTTCCCCCCTGTTTTAATATCAATCTCTGTATATGTGAAGCATATGGAAGTCAATATTTTGGTCAGTGATGCTGTGGTGAATGGTGGGCTGAAATAGGAGAACCCAAATAAAATTCTGCTTAGGATCCCTTATAACCTGCAGGTCAGTGTTTGTTGCGTTTGTAAATGTGACTAATGAGGAAACTGGTTAGTGGACAGTCAACAAACTGAGGTCTGAATCATGGAGATTTTAAAAAAAAGTGTGTAAGGTTTACTGCTAAGAGCCACACATTCCAGCTTGTTGTGGGTTAAGCGGTGTCAGAGTGTCCCAAAGCGGTCGCAGTAGAGGTTAAAGTGAGCGACATTCATCAACGCCGGCGATAATGATTCATACGCCTGGATAAATTAGGGCAGAGGGAATGTGCCTGCTGCTGCTGCTGCTGCTGCTCCTGCTGCTGCTGCTGACAGAGGCAACAGATGCTGGGATGTCAGGGGAGACGCACGGCGTGCAACGGCCACCACAGCAGCAGCTTCATTATCACCTGCACATCCGCAGCGAGAGCAAACACACGGTGCGACCTACCAGTCGCTTCGGGAATCGCTTCAGTACAGAAGCTTAAAGTTTTAACGTAGCATCGTCGGAGTCGTGAAAACTTATCGTGACCGTTTCTCTGTTTGCTGCAGTTACCTGAGACTTCCCTTGTTCCAGTTAGCAGTCCTCGCCTAGAGTCACACAATCAATGCAAACTATTGGATTTGGTAATGTGGGTTATCCCGGAGCAGGAGAGCTGATCCTGCATCTGGGACAGGGCCGGCCCAACAGGATGGATTGTCTGAATCACTTGAATGAACTTCGCTGTATAGATCCAGTACGGCCCGCTGAGACCCAGACCAGAACTAGGGCTGGTTTGTTGCTTTTAATTATAAGAAGACACTCAGTCGAGAGTTTTGACATCTGTTTTTACAAGGACGTATTGTTATGGGCCGGTACCCAGACTTTTTGTAATTATAACAAGTGCTCCAAAATCTACCAAATGATGGAATATGTTGTAGCTGATGTGCGTGTGTGTTTTTTCTTTAAATAAACTCTGCATTTTATCAAAAGTCACTCTTTTTCTGTCAATAATAATAATAATTACTCTAAAATACTAACAAGTTGTTTTATGTTTCCCTAATAATTTACTGACATCCAATCCAATTTGAGTTTGATAGGGTTTACACCTAACTCTATGGAAACCATAAGATATCAGGCTTTTCCTACTTAATACTCTTGACTTGTATATTGAGTCAAAATAGACATTTGTTGGTAGCAAAACCATACTGAGTAGTTTACTGAAATGCTAGGCTAGGCCAAAGCTACTGTCTTTCCTCTCTTTTTTCATAAAACTCGTTCTTAACCCCCCTGCAGTCTTCAGAGATGAGGTAATTTAAACTCCACGAGTCCAGCGGGGTCATGATGATCCTGTGTGTGGTTTTCCGAGGTATTTTTTGTGTGTCGTTTCGGAAACTAACGGTCTGACGGGACAATTTCCCACTTCCTCACTGTCTGACCATGACCATGGCAACCAGCTCCTTTCAGTGTGGGCCTGTGTTTTCTGAAGGAAAGAAAAGCGGACTGTTCCTCCAAGGTCAAAAGTTTCCCTTTGACCTTTCAAAGGGCTGTACTGCAGTACTTAATCAATCTTAATCAGCTCTCCCCTTCATCATCCGATGCATTGAAATCAGCTCTTATTGACAGAGCCGTATCACTCTGCCTTCACAAGGAGGCATTCTCCTCCCCTTATGGACACCAGGCCAGAGTCAAACTATTTGCACACAGCTCAGTGCAGTGTGTTGTGTGATTGGTCATAAGTTTGTGTAATGCAGAAATGCGTTTGGACAGCAGTGTTCGTATTTCACTTTTACTGATGCACTTCCACTCCATGGGTTTCGTATTGGCAGGCAACATAAAAACTTTTGAGGAACGTTTATCAGAAGCGGTGAGAAATTGCATATGTTTGTACGATTCTTCATAAAATACGTACAGTGATCAAAAGGCTAAAAACTCCTGAATGGAAGCTACAAAGTCGTTTATGGAGGTCAGGCTGACAGATGCTTACCTGAGTCCTAAGAGGAATTTAGGGCTTTTTGAATTAAGGGACAAAACTGGGGTTCCAGGAAAAAAACAAACACATGATGAAAACTTGCAAGGAGATTTGAAATTGCAACCTTTGCCTAGTAAGATGTGTTTCCATTGGCCCTGTAATTGTTTGACATTTTATGAATACATTTGCTCAATGGATGCAAACAATTTTAAAAAAACTTGTTTTCTGATAAAAATATTTTGGCTCTAGATGAGGTGGGTTTCTTGCCCGTATCAAAATTGGTTTATTTCACAAAACGGCAGGGGAAACACTTTTTTGGTTTGATCACACAAGTCACAGGATCAACAACCAAATGCTGCCGCTGGAGCAAACCACGAAGAAGAAGTCGATGAGAAGTAGTTTGAGGAATATGACGCAGCATGTTTTCTAATGACATCACACAAACAAGTCTGATTTTAATTCCATTTCTTCTTTAATGGAAACAATGCAATTGTGAACATTTTTTGTGACATTAGCAGAATATCGATAGAGATCAAAGATTCACACACATTTGTAATGGAAACGCAGCTACAGAAACTCTACTTACCACTTCAATAATGTGCAACCACAAAGTCTTTGTCCCTACATTTTGCTTCACCAACATTCTACTCACCTGTCTTGTTTCTGTTCTAAATGCAGTTATTGTCTGTCGTGTTTCAGATTTCAATGTAAACACCAGACATGAGCCTGAATTATGAAGATGTTAAACCCAGTGTGTTTAGAGCAAGGAAAGTTTGTCCTGATGATGCACTGCTGTTTGTATCTTTGTATAAATGAGACACACCATGACGTGTGAAATGGCTTCGTGACTTTCAGCATTACACACACGTCACATATTGTTCTTATCTGTCTAAATCCTCTTCTGACCGGTGCTCATCTCATTCGGTTCATTCGGGTCACTCATTCAATCTTCGCTGTGTCCCGCCCTGCTCCTGTATTTGAATTTTGATGTGTTTTCCACAAGATGCAGGTCAATACAGACTTTTGCGAGGAGGATCAGTGAAAATGTAGCCTGAACAGCTTTTAAAAGAGCCGAAAAGCCTAACCGTTTAGGAGTTTGATGTGTCGGGTGGGGCAGAGGAATGGAATGTGTTTCTGCGACCTCACTTCCCCCCCCAAGTTTCATGCTAAATGACTGCAAGTTTTCATTTTCAGACTTAAAAGGTGGGGGAGGGAAGCAGATCAGGCTGAGATTGGTGTCTCAGGCGCTAGGAACGGAGCATCCGTTGGGTTGTTGACGGCTCACTAGAGAAGTCTCTTAATCCACGTGGAGTGGAGAGTCCTGCCGGAGCCTTGACCTCCCTCCATCTGCTCCCATTATCCCTGTAATCCCATCTCATTCTCTCCGTCTGTCTCTCTGTCACACTTTCTCCCTTCGCTCGCTTACTCTCTTTTTTTTTTTTTTTCATTTTTATTTTTGCTCCCACTTTAGGGATTTTGATACGAGTGGAAGCACAATTGAAGAGTGTAGCAGGGAACGCTTCCGATCTGATTCTTGGAGGGATAAAGGTGTGTGTGTGCGTGTGTGTGCGCGTGTGTTTTTCAGACTGGATGTGTGTGATCTGTCAGGATCTTAGATAACTTCCTCCTCTCTGAGTTTGTTGCCTGTTTGTGTTGAAGCTGTCCTATATAAGTCAGGTTATTGTTAACCAAACATCACGGCTCTTGCTCACTCTGGCTTCTCTTTGCTGTGTGTTCACACGGGCCTGGCGCGGTTAAGATTAGGATAAATCTCCTGGGGACCGAATGGAAGTCGTTGCCACGGCAAAAGCGAGCTTTCCACAGTTCTAACAGGGATTGTTTTTAATGCACAGCTGTTCTATCTTTAAGACAGAATAATAACACTATCTGCTCTTTCATTGCTTCAGCACAGACCCGAGTGTGTTTATGCACACAGGATTTGGGTTTGATATCTCCAGTTGTTTAATGCCGTGCCAGCCGCAGTAAGAGCATCAAGCGAGTGCCCCATTAATTTCCCCCAAAGCTTGTTCCTCCCCCTTTAAAACAGCCAAGATGAGGCTGTTCTTTGACCGAAGTAACTCCTGCTGGTGTGGTGATTAAGGAAATGAGTCATTTGGTTAATTAGTTGAGTGATTAATTTATTAGGTTACAGGAGGATCTTTTTATTCCCCCCTCTCGTCTTTCAAGTTTTTGAGGAAGAGGAGTGACTTGCAGAAGGTTTTTTTTTTCTCCTGTGTAATCTCTTAATTTCTTCTTCTGTCTCAATTAAGCTATGACCATCTGTCATCTTCACATTATCCAGCCAGCCCTGCATCAAGTAGATAAAAGTTTAGTAATGTAGACCTTTTAGCTAATGATTATAATGCACTTCCTTTGTTGTAAGCACTGTTCTGGCATCGGCTGTTCTGGACTGAAGGCCTGCATTTTTAGTCAAAAGTCGACACACCCCATTAATATGTCAGAGTTTTGTGATGTGAATTTCAAAACCGCTGCAGCAACCTCAGCCACTAAGCTAAGCTAAAAAAAAACAAAAAAAAAGAAAAAAAAAAACATTGATTTTCCGGTGGAAAACTCTTCTGTGTTGGTTTTGGCATATGACTGGACTCAATAAAATCCTTTCCTCATCCTCTTTCAAGCAGAGATTTTCAGTCAAAGCTCTCTGGTATTTCATGTTCTGTTCATGAATTCATCCTCCTTCAAAGAAAGTTGAGTTCCATCTAAAGAAAATGAACAACCAGTTCAGTTCAGTTCAGTTCAGTTTTACTTCACTTAGGTAAATTATCAGCATTATGCACTCAACCACAATGGTGAGAATCGGTATTTGATACACCTCTTAAATGTTTATTTTTTTTTCAGTTTCCCTTTTTTAAAAGAATGAAGAGGTCATTTATCCTGAACTGGGGCAGCTGGGACCTAAAAACAGAACTTTCTATAGTAAAACCTGCATTTACATCATCAATAATGCAAATCTGTAATGTCAAGAAAAGTTGAGATTGACCAGATTAAGTAGATTCGATATCATGTATGAACTCAATGGAGTGCTCATTTCTGTAACTTGTCCACATAATATCAAATAATTTTATAAAAATTTATTGCTTCACATTTGTAACCCCGACATTTGAACAGGTGTGTATCCTCTTAAGTAAAGGAAAGAGAGGCACTGACTCAGGATGAGAGGTTTTTCAGTCAGGTGTTCTGGAAGCCTGCTTGTGGTTTAGCAGCAACATGCTCAGGTTTACTGATTGACTACTGGATGAAAAAAAAAAATACTACAGAAATAGTCTTCATGTCTAGATTATTGTATAACTATTTACAAGGTTGTAACTGACCAGGCATGTTGAAAACATGTAAGCTTGGATCATTTGTGTGTGACTGGATTGAATTAACATTTTAGTAAGGTGCCCTGAGATGATGTGTTGTGTTTTGGTGCTATGTAAATATATAATTAATGTGCTGACTGTTACTCAGCCACTCCATTAAGATCTGCAAGGACTCTCTTTTCTGTAAACTCATTTCTAAAATCAGACTTGTGAAGGGATTAGTTTCAGAAATTCAAATTCCAGGGTGATTCCATATTTCCTCTCCTCATAACCAGATGGGGTGTAAATGCTCTACAACAGTCATTTCTTATTATCTTTCTTTCTCTGAGTGGTCAACTGCTAAATAAATCATTGCTTTTGTATGTACTTTTCTTTTCTTCAATATAAGTGACTGAACATTCTCAGAGCGTAAGATAATCCATATTTTTTCTGGTCCAGTTTTCTGATTTATGTTTTCTAAGAGAAGAAAAAAAAGCAGAAAGCTGCACCGAGGCTAGTGAAGTGTGACAGGAACAGTGATGTTGGCAATCTTTTCACACCAGATGAAGATGTTTCCGGGAGTTTTCAGTACTACATTTTTATGGGTAATAAATTGTCCCAGAAATTATTGCAGTAAGTGATAATTGTGACCATTGTGAACTAACAGGATAAAGACACAAGGACACCCTTTAAAAGATCAATAAACTAGTTTCTAAAGAACATACACATCTGGAAGTGGAAAAAAAATTAAATAAAACAGCTAAACAAACCAAAAATAAATCAAATTTATTATGAATTATCTGTAAACAAACCTGCCCTACAAAATATATTAATTAACTCAGACAGAGAAAACAGACAATAAACTAGTTAGGACTTTGGTTAAAAAAAAAAAGAGGAAGTGTAAACGTAGTACTGAGTGCTGGGTGTCAATACTCGCAGCATTTTTCGAAATGCTGGTTTTTCATTGCCGTTGAAGGAAGCATCTCTTTAGTGATTAATCAAACTGTCTTTGTGCTCACCATTTTGCACTGGCAGTTATTGTATCTTGTTGATTAAACACTCCAGTGAGTTTGGACTGATGGAGACAACCCATTGATTGTATTTACTTTTTTGATAATAACTGAACAGCAAAAGATGCTTATTAAGATTTTTTTTTTTTTTTTACAGAATGTCATCCAAGTGAAGCTAAAAATAACATATTTACAGACAAAGAAAGTTTTTCACCAAAATGCATGTTTTTTGTACCATTTTGGGCATAAAAAACATAATCCAATGAAGCAGGTTTCCCAGCTATGAAAAGAAAAGTAATAATGACAGATCAGCTCTTCACCGTGTTGATGTTCAGTCCGGCAGAATGACCTGAGCTTTTCACATGTTGATGTTAAATGTATTTTTTAAAGGTGATAAAGGTGCATCCTTTATCACAAGTTATCATGTGTACAGTAGATGGATGCTATGTTGCTATTTTAGGCAATAAATCATTCCTTTTGTAATTAATCTTTATGTATATTTCATATTGTATAAGATTAGTTACATTGATTAAGCAAAAACCTGAAGAATGTACCATTTTTAAATCGGATTAATCAATGAATTTGTTTTTCAAACTTTATTTATAGAATTTTAATTTGAACACACACTGACACAGACCACAGCACGACCATCACAAGCAAAAAGAAAAAGCAAAAAAAAAAAAAAAAAAGGTACATAAAGCAATAAATGAAAACACATTAAAATGTTGAACAACAGATGCTTAAAGTGCAATTATGGCTAGAATGAAATATGGATAACTTATAAATCATGTCTTACAAGAACAAAAGCATAATGATGAAAGATGGAAAAGTATATGAACCAAAAAAGAACAAAATAAATACTCTAGGTATAAACAGTTGTTATATGCATATTGTTATGCATTTAATACATAAAATTTAACTAACTAAATTTTCATAACTAAAATTTTATCATCTGCATAAATTGTAATTATAATCTAAAAATATACACTGATCGTTTTTAAAATCTTCTTCAACTGAATAAAAGCCATTTCTTCTTTTATTGTTCGTTTAATCTGTCAGAAATGTGAGCCACTCAGACCAGTCTGTCGTGTGAATCGAGTCTGGAAGCTCCGGATTTGGATAGATGAAGAGAAACAGCTGCTTTTAATCAAGACAACAGTTTGTTGTGTAACACTTTCTATCTCTTTCTATCTATAGCCGCTGAACTAAACTCAGAAACTAAGTGTCTCCTAACGCAACAAACTAAAATGTGTCCTTGGTGTTTTCTGTCTGGGAACTGCAAGGTGACACACACACACGCACACACACAAATACACACTGTGGGCTGAGAAGCACCTTGCTTTGCAGGTGACCAAACTACTGTACAGCATCATGACAGATGGCAGTGAGAGCAGACTGACATCTGCACATGTTGCTGTGTCTTTTGTGTGAGTTGAGGCAGTCCTGTTCTTTCAGAAGAGCATTAGTGGCTCATACTGTGCCCATGTATGCATTCTCACTGCTTAATAACCTGCATCAACACAAAGAAGCTGCATGTATTTTTGGCTCTGGCACAGAATCCAGTGTTTTATCCACAGGAGCTGTGGTTTTATCAAGGACTTTCACTCCGACTACACTGCAGCTCACAGCAGTCTGTCATTTACTCTGTAAATGCTGTTCTTTCCCTTTTTTGTTTTATGTGTTTACTGTGTGCCAAATGATGTTTTTGTTGAATCACAGTTCTGTTTTCTTTTTATCGGGTTTCTTATTAGTAGTTTTCCACCAAAATTGGAAATCTCCTCTTCACATTCCCTGCATATTCCTAAAATCACATGCAGGAGGTAGATATACTCACTTGTTAACGCAGAAAGAAAACAATCTGTTGCTTACTCCTCGTCTTTTAGCACTTTGCAGAAATTCCTATTCTCGGCATGACATGCTCTTAAATGTGCTATGGAATTGCTTGTTTCTCTCTGATTGAAGGGCTGGCAGAAAATTTAACATATAAATTACTAGCAAAACACATGGGAGAACGTCATTAAATGTGGCATTCCATTTTGTACCCGGGAGACAGAATTTCCTATTGGGAAAGATCCAACTTGGAGAAGAATTCACAGTTGTTCAAAACTAATATGGCCGCCTTCCATCTAAAACATGGAGATTAATGGAGTAATAAACTGCTAACCTCACAGAGATGAACATATGCCACTATGACTTATTTATACGTGTTCTGGATGAACCTCGTGGATCACAATGGAATAACTTTGCTCATCAGTGGTAGGAGTTATAAAAATTATGTCTAAGTTAGGTAATTACATATTAATAGTCTATACTTAAATTTGAAAAACAAAACAAAAAAAATCAACGGTTATCAACGGTTTCAAGCCCAACCCAGTAGGTCCAGGCTGGTGTTTCCTGGTTTCTTTGCTCTTCCACTGGGAATTTATTTTCAATATAAATACATATAAAGGCAGTCTGTATAAAGAATATGAAGACACCATCCTAACATAAACTCTGTGTAAACTGCCAATTTTCCAATCACCATAAAAATATTAAACTTCTTTAAGAATCTTGCTTTAAAAGATTCTCTTTTTTTAACATAATTCTGATGACTGTGAGGAATTTAAGTTGCCATGTGGCTGCATCCTCATTACTTATGTCATGGCAAAAATCAAAGTTGAAGAGATGAAACGAATCAAAACCCTGTCCTGGACACTGAAGCATGAAATAAACTGAAAAGGGCAGTTAGAACTGTTGAACTTTATTGTATCTGTGTACTTTATAAAGTTGAAGAGTTAGACTGACGTGTGCAGTAAATGAAGCTGAAGCTCAAATACGAAGAGAAGCATGAAGACTAAATGGGAAGCGCCAGGGAGAGCCTCGGTGATCTGAAGAGTTGAAGTGCCGGCAGGACGAACTTGCTTTGGTCAAGTGAAGTTATAGATATTTATCTAAAAGTGATGGCACCGTGCTATAACACACGCTTCATCTTTTTTTGTTGTTATTAATCATTATCAGTTCTTATTGTAGTGTCATTTCCTGTTCCCCCTCTGTCTGCCTGGATTTATAAAACAAACACGCAGAAATGATTTGTAAAAAGATTTGTCACTCCCTCCATCTGTCTTTGTCAAAAACTCTGCAAGTGTTTAGCTTTGTTTCTCCTTCACTAACGAAGCTATTTCTTACACCGATCTGGAAAAGATGCCTCCAAATTTGAATGAACTACACATCCTGAAGCCACCTTTTCTCAGCTTGAGCTATGTGTTTTACACCTAGCATGTGTGTACAGGCCCTATATGGATTTTTCTGGACTCACAATGGGACCTTTATTGGGAAAATTACTTGTCATGTTTCTGGGTATCTTCCTGACCAGAATGCAGAACCCAATACAGGACGCCGAACGAACAGTAAGAGAAAGATTTATTTGACAAATAAACAAGATTGTAAACGGTGATGGTTGATTTGGATCTCTTGGTTCAGGTCTCCCTGGAAAGGGTAAAAATAGTTAGCAAGAGGTGTGAATGTGGATGTGAGTCTTGCAAGGAAGTCCACTGGGGAGGTTTACTTCTGTAGAGAGGAGACTGAGCCAAGAGATGGGTGGAGGATGCTGGTGAGAGATGTTTGGTGAGGTCAGGGTTTTCAGATGGTCTTCCAGACGATGTGAGGTCTTGCAGTGTGAGCTCTGAATGGTTGCAGTCAGAGGGGAGTTGGACAGTGGGCAGGCAGGTGGCAGCTGGAGGATGGAGAACTTTCTGTTGAACAGGAGTCTATGTGTGGAAGGCAGAGGAGTGTTCATGGAAGCAGAAAGTTCAGAAGCAAGAAATGACAGAAGGCTCTTAGATCTAGGAAACTTAAGATGGTTTCAGGCTTGACTCTACCAAGAAGGTTGAACATCTACCAAAGGCTGACTGTCTGACAGTGCTTTACAATCATCTTACTGCCCACAGGTGCGGCAGGTTAGCCCAACATCTCCAACAACGATTTCACACCCACACAAACACACCAGGATCCTGACACGAGGCCCATATCTGGGTCTTACTTTGGTTCCAGATGAAAAACAGATCAATTTGGGCAACAACTCCAGTGATGTATGGTTCCCTTTAGCTACCTTGGCCTGTATCAATCCTGAATAGGCAAGTTACAGATTGTTATGTAACTTCTGGTTTTCATTCCATTTGGGACCTGTCTGTCAGCCAGCGTCCTATTAGAGGTGGGCGATATAAATGTGAAGTTTTATCACAGTATTTTGTGATACAATACATTATTTGTAATATACTTCTTCAGGACAAGAAACACATAAAGAAGTCTGATTTGTTTCCCCAAAATTCACACACTAACTGCATTTGATCATATTTAGAAATATATTGAAACACCTTTATTGAACAAGCAGTGGATAAAATAGTCAAAATAAAATTCCTGACAATATGGAAGGTTTAGGGGTTTTTAATCTATTACTTATTACTTTATTTACTGTGATGATGATAAAGTGAAACCTTATAAGAATCTTACAAGAATTGTTTTATGATAAATGATGCAATAAACGCCCACCCTTATGTCCTGTCCATATGGACCAGCATGTCATTTTTACTTGGGTTAAAGGTATTTGTAGGACTCTGTCCAGTACTGTACGTCCAAAGTAAAGTCCCAGAGATCAGAAACTAAAACAAGATGTCTGATTGTTTCCGTGACTTCAGAATGGGACATTATCATCCAGTTTCATTACACAGTTTTATTGGTGGTTGTATCTTGGCTGATATGTGACCTGCTGTCCTTTAATGATGAAAGCTAAGTAAAAAATTATTTTTAAATTAAATTCTTTCAACATAAGTAATTCAGTGTCCCAACTGTTAAAATAATATCACATTTTAAATTGCCCGTATGAAGTCTGAAGAACTTTCTTCCAAGCTGTATCAAAAGAAACTTTAAAGGTTTAAAAAGCATTGACACTCATCTCATAAAAACGTCTGCATAACAGACTAATCCTTTATCGGTGTCATTATTATTTTATGCACCTCATATCTGCTAAACCACGAAGACGGGGAAGGAAACACAATGTTTCAAAAATAGGGATTTGAATCAGTCACCACAGCTCAAGCAGATTATGACCTAAAACATCCACATTTGTTTTGTCAGAATGCTCATTCTACATATACTCAGCAGAAAAAGAAAAGATTCAGAATCGACTTCATCATCCAGAAGAAATGGGTTGAGATGTAACTTGGCCCAAATGCAGAGCGTTAATTGGGCTTCAAGTGATTCACTTTACAAGAAGACGGCACATCCAAGAGGGAAAAAGTGTTGCCATCATGAGCCGGATGGATGGACTCAAATGTCTTTTTTTGTTTTTTTTTAAAGGCTTTGTGTTGTTTAAGACAGAACACACTAAGAAAGGATCATCAGATTTTTCATAATGTGCTTCAGGACGCAATGCCATCTGTGCCTGTCATCCAGAATCAGGTATTGGATTCTTTACAGCATTTGCAGTATGACAGGATGTGAGTGGGTGCCCCCATGTACTGGCCAGGTGGTTGTATCAGGCCACTGCCCAACAGACCACATGCAAACCCAGAATGTGACTCATACCAAACTCAGTCATGCTGTGTAATGCTGTGTAAGGACTCATTCATACCGCCCTGTCTGCTCCACCGCCCGCTCGGCTGCACAGCTTGTGCAACATAAATTTCTTCTTCTGTAGTTAAAATTATTGATAGCACCATTAGGCCTGTCACAATAAACAATAAATCAATTAAACACATGATAAATTAAAGCCAGCTCAATAACTTCTATTTGCATGATTTGTTGTTTTTCTCTCTCTACCAAAAACTGGAAAGTCTGATGTTTTGGTCTCAACCAGCCTTTTTTTTTTTTGAAGGACAATTTTATTTACAGAGACTTAAAAACTGATTTTATTTCTTTTGTTTTCTTTTGCTTTTGTTTATTTGTTTTGGATAATTAAAATTTCTTCCAGTTCCAGTGTCAAATGTTAAATGTTGGTCAAAATTTAAAGTTGAATCTTTTAGAATGTGTTGTTGCATTATTATCCCATTACCATTACATTACTTGAACATTGTCTCAAAACAACAATAATGCCTTTTACCACAATAACTTCTGGGACAATTTATTGTCTAACAATATTTATCTTAACCAGCCCCAGCACCATATAACTGATACAAAAAGTATGTTTTGAAGAAACTCATTTGCCTCTAGATCAGTATGAAGTGTTTCATTTTCATCTTGTTTTGGCACACGGCTTGATGTAGTGATGCTGTGGGCAATCCCCTCCCTTGCAGCAGCTTATCTGATGACTATCCAAACATCGAGCTGAAAGTTTAAACCTTTCAGATATGAACTGACAAGCATGAAACCAGATAGATTTGTCGAGTATGAGACAAAGGTAACTAATTTTCTACCTCGAAATAGTTTTAGATTTTACAAAAACCCAGATTAAAGCTGACAGAAGTCGATCCGGGTCCTAGCAGCACTAGCAGGATAAATGGCTTGTGCTCAGTTGCCATTGACAAAAGAGAAATCCTGCAACCACTAAAATGTGATGCTATTTGTCTACATTTTGTGAAGAAGGAAGTTGTGCTCAGTGTTTTCTTCAGTGGTTTTCATGTTTCTTCTTTCAATGGTTCTTGGTGCAGCACCATCACAGGCGAGGGTTTGGTTTTTCAAAGGGTTTGGTTTGTTTGACACAGTTCAGTGTGAAAGTGAACCACACCAGCTGAAAATGGAACAAATGGACCCCAGTTGAACCGAGTCTACTGAACTCGGTTCAACTCGACTAGGGTGTGAAAACACCAAGAGATATTACCATCAAAAGCATCAAAAGGGGTATTGAGTATCAAGTTTTTAATCTTAGTATTGGGATTTAGTTTGTAATTTTACTATGGTGACAATCACAGCACTTGTCCCCTTGTTTCTGCGATGACCCTTCGCAGATATCTGCATGCAGCCCAGATGTTTGTATTCTCACTGTGTGAGCGAGCCAACAGTGGCAATAGTACTCCCAAAAGGGAGCTTAATATTACAAGTAAAAGAAAAATAATCATTATCAGCTTGTTCTTTAATAATGGGTTGAAATCTGCTGGGTTTCCCCAGTTCAATAATCTCTCTTTGAGGAACCACAAGAAACAAAAACTGCATTCTGGACATGCAAAAGTCTTGCAAATGTAACAGTTTACATGAATGAAACCTGGTCTGCATATGTATCAAGTTATGTTGAAATCAAACGTAATTTGGGTGCATCAATGTGTTTACATTTTCTTAAAGTATTAATTTTCCAAATTGATTCTGCTCTTTAATTCACAGAATAGGTATTCTCATTTGAAGTATATGTACAGAAGACTTAACCAAACCACTCTAATCAATTACACAGTATACTTTGTAAGCACTTATCAAATTACTGTATGAATTATGCCTATTGTGTTTTTATAGCGGCATTTGTCACTGCCCCCTGGTTGCTTTGTGGTCACCATGCCAACCTGCCTTGTCATCTAATGGATTCCATTATGAAGACAACAGGTGAACATGTGATCAGGCTCGTCTGGAATCACAATGAGAATACAGTCTGACTCGTAGTAAATGTTACTTCTGTGTGCAGCACTGACAGCCAGGCTGAAGAGATGCAACGCCCAGAGGATAAATGACTTGTGAGTGGCTCCGGGAAAGGAAATGTAGCAGACAATGGTGATGTTAGTGTTAATGGTCCAGACCCAAGTCAGAGATCGGTTCAATTACAGTGGCTTATGAAAGTCATCATATCCTTTTCCACTCTGTGAGGTTACAACCACAGAGTCGGATATGTTTGATTTTTGATTTTATGTGGCAGATCAACAGAAAGTAGCCCAGAGGTGGGAGGTGGGACTGGCTTTCTGTTTGGGTCGTTGGCCTGCTGGATGGCAGAACTTCCAGTGTTTTGCAGCTGCTGACATGTTTTCTTCTATGATCGTCCCAGTTAGTGTTCCATCCACCTTCCCGTCAACTCCACAGTCTTTCCATTTTCCTGCTGGGAATCAGATGTAAATACTAGTTATTACAACTAATAATTTCTTATAAATTAATTTATTAATAAAATTTATTATTTTGTTGCAGCAGAAAGGCCTAGGTCTTAAAATAACAATAATTGAAGGCATAAGTTCAGCACCGGCGTTATCTTGAACCGCAGGAAGCTACGCGTGTGTGGAACAAACAGACAACTTCTGTCCAACATAGAAGAGTTTAGTCACAACATGAAACGAGCTTCACAGTTAAGACATTTGATTCAACCAACTCACTAAGCACACACACACACACACACACACACACACACACACACACACAACTAAAACATGAGACATGAGGTCTCCTGATTCTGCAACAAGAGAAGTCAGAAGCAGTAAATCCAGACGTAAACAAATTGAAAATGATTTTTCTGAAAATTCTGACCTAATGAAGGAAGTCTGTGTCAGTGAGGTGCATCAAATCACAATCCCTCCACTCTGAGTTCCCACTCCACATCCAAACAGATTTGTCTACAGCTGCAGTCAACGCTCCACAAACCGCTGCTTCTATTAGTTGTACTTTCTGTCCATGAACTTCGTCCATCTTGTTGTGATGTGGTGGCAACGTTTTCAGCTCCCGTTACTGAATAACTTTAAAATCGATCCATAGCCAGCGACATTTGTGATTTTTACTTACAGTATTAAATTATTACTAAAGATGGACTCTGTTGCCCCACTTTTCAAAACTTTTTTTTGCGTGCTACAAAGAACAGAAAATCCAGTGTCATTTTCTTTCCACTTGCCTTGTGTTGCTCTACCAGTATTCTAAAAAAGATAACAAAACACACTGGAAAAGTCCAAAGGATATGAATAACTTTGCCATACAACGATTCTCATCCCAGTGAACTCTTCATCACATATACCACCTTCTTCCTTCACCCTGCAGAACTGTTAGAGCTGTTAGTGTTGGAAGCATGTTTCACCCACTGAGCAAACAGAGGAATTTAAAAATAGTAGACAGTGATCTGATTTGACATATCATAGTCTTGCAATGGCTATGCAAATTCCTCCCATTAATAATGAATGATTATTTTTAATTCATTTCCAGGAGAGGACAGATGAAGATGGCTCCAAAAAAAAAAAAAAAAAACTTGCAGTGCTGGCTCTCAGTGTTAATGCGCGGGTCCATTTGCATAGTTGAACTATCCAAAAAGTTCATTATGAATAATTCATTATAGTTAGGAGCAATTCATAGGGCCAGTATCAGCTCCAGTTTCTATGCAGTAAATTTGATTTTTAGTAGGCTCCTCACTGATTTAATGGATTTCCCAGTGTTTTACACTTTTACCTCTGGTCCTACTGTGTCACAGTTGCTCCTGTGAGCTATGATGAATTAATGTTTTAAAATGGTGGTTTTATCATGTACTACACAAATGTAAAGCATATGGGAAGATTGTCATGGCTTCATTTTTTATACTATATTCAAGCAATATGTATTTTTAATGAAATCTTACTATAATAGAAGAAAGGACATGCAGTTTGGAAAATGATGTGAATTTATATGGGGATGTTTGCAGTAGCAGCCAGTTCTACCAGAATATGGCTTAGCTAATGCTACCTACCCTGCTTTGTTTACAGTTTGGATTGCTTTATACATCCACCTAACTTTAAAGTTTCACAACATAAGTCCTGACACCCATTTGAAATCAAATGTTCACATTCGCTGGATAAAAATCAATGTATAATAATGACATAATCTCGTTTTCTGACTCATATTTTCCTGTTTGAGGTCAGTAAGAATTACTAAAATATTTTTTATTTCTAAATGCCATAAAAAATGATTTTTTTTAAACCTTCAAATTCATATTTTAAACATCAAGATGTTTTGATTAATCATTTACAAATTGACAACGTTGGGACTGAGTGTAATGACTGAAAGGATGTGTAAAAAATGATGAAATGATCCTGAATAACAGTGTTTAGAAAATCGTCTTGCAATGTGATGATGACTAATGGGCCAATATAAAATTCTCACAGTATAATAATGTTGAGTAAAGATTTGACCTTTTCGAAGGATCACTGTATTACAAAAATATACAGCAAAAATGCATACAATGATCAGTTTTATTTAAAACAGAAAAGCATGCTTATGTCATACTACTGCTAAAATAAATTTTGTATTACGTTTAATATATATTAATTTATATAGTGTTTTTAGTCCAGCAGCTGTCTGCTCTGTCAAGTTTTACAGGAGAAAAGTTTGGTTTGATGTCCGTCATGGCGGAGTGGGCCGCTTTCTGAAGAGCAGGACGTCATGTACAAAGGGTCAATACGCACCCAAAGATACAGAAGCGCACAGACACTGCAAAAGCTCCATTACAGGCAGGCTCTCTGTTCTGGTCAGAAATGTTGCGTAGGGGAAAAGGCGTTCTTTCCATCTGGTGAGTCACAGTGTCATTGCTGTTTTCCTGTTACCATTTGGTTCATCCTCTACAGTCTCATTCTATGCAGTCACGTTTTTGCTTTGTGAACATTCTGCTTATCCTTGAAATAAAACTTGACCTTGGCTCTGGGTTCATGTGAGTTCAAGCAAATTCAGCAAATGATCGCAGGGATTTTAGATTTAGGCCAAGTGACCATGAAAATACATTAAGAGACTTCAGCAGTTGCATCGTCCTAATGTTTTATTTTCACTTTTCTTTTCTTCCCAAGGCCATGAAACCGATATGGATACTCTTGGAACAATGTTTGAGCCGGCCGCTCGCTCGGGAATATTTATGAAAACTGTTTAATTAAAAGAAATTGGGTGGTAATGTGTCAAGAACCTCTTTACCGCACGCCTCCTACTCCTAAGAAAAGGTCGTCTGCCATGCTTAAGTCATGTTGCCTCTGCAGCTGCTCCCTAATTGACGTGTGCATTGCTGTAATGTGGCGAGAGTAGCCTATTTATTTCTGTGTGGGCAGAAGCCACAAGGTAGCATCCTCATGTCTTGCCTTCCTGCCAGCTTCTTTGCTGCAACGGGATCAATTAGTGTCTGCATGCGTGTGCGTGCGTGTGTGCGTGTGCGTGTGTGTGTGTGTGTGGGAGGGTCATTGCACGCAGGCTGAAATCAAGCAAATATGTTTGAGAGAATATGTGTGCGCTATGTAAACCCCTCTTGTTGAACCGCTGCCCCGCAGCACCTCCTTTAATATGCTCGGCACACAAGAGAGCTCCCGTTTGCTCTTCTTCCCCATTGTTTCATTTTCTGTTTATCTCATCCAGACACACACAGTTAGTCTTGGGAAGTGTTTTCTTTTCCATCTTGCACTGGCACATGTATTATGGCACTGTATATCGTACATCTATAAATCATTTGTTTTCGCCACGACACCTTTACTTGCCCTCTTTTTGTGTGTCCTCCATTCTCCGTCTCTCTTTTTCTTTCTCTTCTCTCTCGAACTCTTGGCAAACCTCCTTTCCAGCTGGTTCTTATCACATCGCTACCATCCTCTTCCAGATCTTCCCACACCATTTGTTTTTGCCAATTTGGTGAATAATTAAACCTGCTTTATTCACCTTTTTTTCTTATTTTTTAATCCAGAATCACTTCTCGGGGACACAAATCTCCCCCTTTCCTCTCCTCCCTCTCTGCTGCTTTGGGGTTGCGCTATCAATGTGAGTGATTGTGCAATCCTGGGGCGTGTAAAAGACATGAGGAGACTGTCAAACAGATCAATAGACACCGTCTGAATATGTCTTCTAACCTTCTTCCGCACGGCATTGCTCAAACACACACACACACACACACACACACACACACACACACACACACACACACACACTCTGAAAAGTTACAAGACACACTCAAAGAAAATGCTGGAAAGCATTAACATGCATCGAATGCAAGCAAACGCAGAAAGCCACGCTCGCACATTGATGCAGGAATATGTGACACGTTTGGTTCTATTTAGAAATGAATGGAAAGCGTTAAGAAACCCGGTCGTGGCAGGTTCATGGGTCGCCCGGGCAAAACGGGCGATTGTCGCGCCTCACCGGGAGAATTGATTTTCCATCTGAACACCAGATCTGATGAAAGAGAGACGAGTCGAGAGTTAAAGATTGGAAGCCCCTCTTTCCGACGCTCCCGCAGCAGCGCCTGATCTCTTATCTGTGCCCCGCAGTAGTCGCCGCTGCTGAAAGTGGAGCTGGCATCGCAGAGCGCAGTGTTTGTCAGATCATCTGTCAGCCTGAAACCACTCCAAGACCGAGGGTAGAGAGCAGCAGGAAATCAGTTAAATTAGACCTCTGCGATGGCTGCGTCTGCAAGCACTTCCTGTTGCATTTTATACGTTTAGCTGGCGTTCTTATCCTGTGTGTTTTCTTCTGGAAATGTTCTCTGCTGCGGTAGGAACAAAAGAAAGTATGCAAAGGAGAAGTTGGGGAAAGGTCAGGGCTGCGGTAGTCCTGCTGTATTAAAGGGATGACAGTGAAGTGCGAGCAGAATAAAGTTAGGAAAGAAAATAGAAGTTATTCCCATGGAATGCTGCTCTACAGGAGTACCAGAGCTGATTACAATGGAAGCAAATCAGAGGTTTGATAGGGATTTGTATTTTTTTTTCAATAAGAAGCAACATAGAAGTTTTGATGTAGCTTTCTGCTGATAGATTACATTATTTTTAATGTTTGCAGCTTTTCTTTTTATTCCTTCCTCAGCCATTTTGGTGGGTTTTTTTTTTTCCTGGATCCATGAATAAGCACTTGTACAGTGACAGAACGAGTGGTTACACTGGCAGATGAGTGACGGTGTATAATTTAGGTGTCAAGGATTAAAGGACTGTGAGAGAGCAATGGAAAAAAAGGCTTTCTTTCAGATCAGAACATCGGCGTGTTGGAACCAAATCTATGTATGGAATAAATAGGTGGATTTTAGTGTCTGGCCCTATGGAAACACACCCACCAACACCAACTGCTACATCCTTACACCAGCTGAGCCAGCCAGTAAAGCTGTGATTCAGTATGAGAAATGATGTCTTTATTTGAATTTCAGCTAGATTTGTGTAATTGTTTGGTGAACCTAACAGGAAGGCTATCTATCAACTATTAAAATGTGTGTTGAACTTGCCTACATTCCTCAAATCGCTGGTGTGATAGAGACTCTAAAGAAAGTTCAGTGATCACATCAGAGTATTGAAAACCCAGTCTGAAGGTTTTCCACCACTCTGGCTCCATCCAGTGACTCTACTTCTGGCTGGCCAACAGTTTGCTGCTGCGCCAGAGGAAATCACTGCTTTTGACAGGAACTAAAGGTCATGAGGATCAAAAGCCAATCAGAACATGGTGACTGGAATGTTTAATGCTCCATGGTTTAGCTTAACTTTTGATGAGTTAAAGCCGAATTTGGTAAAGTCAATTGAAAAATATGTTTTGTAAAAATTTAAAATGATTACTTTGTTGTGTCAGTATAATATGAGAGTTCCTCTGCCTTCTCCTTGTGGTTCTACTGCCATCTGTGGAAATACGTGGCTCAGTCAGAGACAAACCAATCAGAACCAGGAGGCGGGTGTTGGTGCTGTCAGTCAGGCTTGTGTATGTGCTGATTACACCCTCCCCACTGATTTCTGCTATGTTTGAGCCAGTTCTGTACAAATGGGCCTGCAGAGAATGTGAATGCTAGTTAGCATAGCAGGCAAACAGTTTTGCCGTAACAGTAGGTTGTTTTTCCACTAGTAGTACAGCTGCAGGATGTACACGCGCTTTCCTGATCTTACTGTTATGGTTGCCATATTGTATTTCAGCTTTCAGGTGTTTTGTACGAGTTTTTTGATTTTTTTTTTTTTTTTGCAGTTTAGTTTAGTAGTAGAATAAAGTGGTAGATTTTAACTACAAAGTTACAACAGAATGAAACAATACAATGTAACTGCACACTTTCCATCCATCTGTAGTTAAAAATGTAGATATCAGAAGGTTTTTTCATAGCTGACCCTCAGCTGTGATTAAGAAAAACACACATACACCTATGTATGTTTATTTTCTATTGAGTTAAACAGGCTGAAACAGTATTGGCCTTTGCATAACTCTTACTGTAAATGTTAAACAGGCTGCATTCATGCATCAGCTTACTAAAATTGCTGACCACTCAGAATGCCTCTATGTTCAAGGCCACTTTCACCTGCTGGCTCACACTTTCACAAAGCGATCTTTAGTTCTCAGTTCTTTTGGGTCACGCTGTGCTTTGAGTGATGCACAGACAGCCGGGTGGAAAGGTTCAGCATGTTTCAGGGGACATCCTGTGACATGTAGAACATGCAGACCTGGGAAACAGGAGTCTAAGATAATAAAATCCCATAATAATATCCCAGTTGCCATGTGTGATGCACACTGCTCAAGAACTGAGAAAGTGGCAGTGAAACAAATTGTTATATTATGCTAAGGCCCAAATAAAACCATGCATAGCATAATTTATTGTTGCTATAAAGGAATTTTATAAAAATACTTTGTTTTTATTTTATCCTACTTTTGTCAAAGCCTTGGGAAGTGGTCTGCAGCTCAAAGGTGGGACTCATTCGTAACACCTTCTATGACTTTCTTCTTGCTGAAAGAAGAGTTTTTATCATTCAGGAGCTATGTTGTTCAGGGAAATGCGTTCAGTCTGGTCTCCACACATTATTTACAGATGGGGGCTGCAGACAGAGAGGAACAGCTTCTGTTCAGGAGGGGTTTATGGCCTCGGCCCCCATAAACGTTGGCTGCTTGTGTTTGATCCTGTAAAGCACGTTGGTGTGGTTACATCCTGTCTGTAAAGTGCTATATAAATAAATTTGACTTGACCTGATTCCTACTCACAGTTGTAAACGATGGCCCTGCTGAAACCTGATGAATCGGTGGACGGACAGACACATTAATGGACTGAAAATCTTTCACTATTTGGTAAAAAACAATAACTGTTTTGTTTAAAGGGGTTCATTTGAAGAACCACAATGAATATCTACTTCATATGGTTAGTGGAGAAGCTGATTGTATCCAGTAGCATGTACTCTATGTGCTCCAGGATGAAAAGTGTGTCAGGAGGTTGAACCACAGCAAGATAAATTGCAATAAGGACTCCAGCTGCCAGAGGAATTATGCAAAGACTCCAGCTTACTCGTATCCTGCTCTACCATTTCTTCTAAAAGATTCAGGGAATTTTCATTACCTTAAACTAAACAGTTGGGATCTAATTTAAGAAAAAGAAAGAGCCTCGAGGTGTCATAATAATACTGGTTGCACTTAAGCACATAAACAATTCATTGTGTGGATCTTTTCAGGTGAAGGCAGCGAGTCTGCGTACAAGTGTGTGTGTGTGTGTGTGTGTGTATGGAAGTGAGATAATAAGAGCCCATGTTGTGAGCAGTAATCTCCTAACACAGTGGATTGAGTCGACTCTGCTGGATCATCAGTGGTGTGAGACACGACACACACTCAATTACTGGCACACAGTCGTGTTGATGTGGGGGGGTAGACAAATTGAAAGGGGGGACGCTTTTAACCGTCGGAACGCATCGGCACAGGCCGAGGAAAAATGAAAGAGATGAAGATGACGTCTGTGTTTGGAGAGCTAAGAATGTTGGAGGTGTCTGTTTGCACAGAGAATCTGCAATTAATCTAGCATGCATTGACACACATGCAGAAAAATACACACACACACACACACACGTTTGTGTGTCTTTGTCCACTTATTTCTACAGTGCAGCTTCTTCATATTAAAAGCCATGTTTCCAATGACTATATAATTGTGCAATTTGACATTTTGAAAATAAATTTGCTTAATGGAAACATGCTAATTTAAAAAAACAACAACTTGTTTTTCTGATAAAAGGTTTTGGTGCCAGGATGATAAGTTTGTTTAGGTAAAACTGAAGTAGAAAATTTTTTTTCACATCGCACAAGTCACTTTGGCTACATTCACTCTGCAGCCTGAAGTGACCCAAATCCCAGATGAATCTGATCTTTTCTGAACCACACACACCGCATTTTTGCGAATGCAACCCAGGCCACCTGGCTGTGTGGTTCTAAACCCGATAAGTATCAGATCTTTTCAAATGTGACCTGAGTCTGTACTCATCGCATTCGACCAACCTGAACGCCACTGATACTCGACAAACAATAATAATGGGCTGGCTCCGGCTGGATAACAACTTAGAAATCGTAAGATACACTCCACCATTATCAGCTATGGTTACTTCCGCAAACACTGAGCACTTCTTTTTCTTTATGGCGGTTGGCTAAACACACAGCACGCTCTCTATGTGTGACGTTATTGCGCCCTCTACTGCTCATCTGGGACACTTTCAGGTCATTTGAAGTTCACGTTGGCAATCACAGATAAGTTGCATATATTTGGAAATCTGAACGGACCCACAATTTGGACCCAAATTAGATTTTTTTTTTTTTTTTTTTTACAAAAAAATTGGATTTGGATCTCTTCAGGCTGCAGCGTGAATTTAGCCTTTACGGTATGCCACTGGCACAAACCATGAAGAAGAAGACAACAGGAAGTAGATGGAGGATCATGGCATATTTTTTAATGACATCATGAGAACAAACTTTTATTCACATGCGATTTTAATTATGTTTTTTACTTAATGGAAAGACTGCGATTGAAAAATGTTGCTTTTTTTTTACACTAGCAGAATGTGGTTTGCGCACATTAGTAATGGAAACACAGCTACTGTCATTGCCGTCGTGATTGTCCTTCCTTTCACTCCTTGTCTATCCATGCGTGCGTGTGTGTGTGTGTGTGTGTGTGTGTGTGTGTGTGTGGGGGTGTGTGTGGGTGTGTGGGTGTGTGTGTGTGTGTGTGTGTGTGTGTGTGTGTGTGTGTGTGTGTGTGTGTGTGTGTGTCTGAGGCAAAAGAAAGGGAGAGGCTGCCAGTTGTGGCAGATCGATACCACTGACTGAGAGATCACAGGAATGCTTAGAACCCATTGATGACTTTATGACTTTATGTGCATGTGTGTGTTTGTGTGTGTTGCGCTACACGGT
The DNA here is from genome assembly GCF_051168715.1 of Poecilia mexicana. Classification (NCBI taxonomy): domain Eukaryota; kingdom Metazoa; phylum Chordata; class Actinopteri; order Cyprinodontiformes; family Poeciliidae; genus Poecilia; species Poecilia mexicana. The sequence goes on along the minus strand of NW_028263372.1, from coordinate 6,565,552 downwards.
GTCTAATGACAGCAGAAGAGGGGAAACGCCAGGAGGACGGATAGCTGGGTGAAAGAAGAAACAAATGAGTTGATGAAACCTATTTTCCGCTTACCGTTCCTTCACGTCCGCCTTCCTGTTTCTCTGCCTTCCCGTTTTCTGTCCTGCTCTCCGCCTCTGGTTTGTGTCTGATCCCGCTCACAGAGACGCCGTTACATCGGGAGATCACGAGAAACAGAATAACAACAGAGATTTTGGATCTTTGTTCAATTATTCATGACCCCTCTTCTGTTGTCTCTGTTCTGTATTTTTTTTATTATAATGTCTGACATTTCTCTCATCATTTCTTTGCTGTTATGACAATTTAATTTTATCCTTACCATTTTTTATTCATGTTGGAGCTCAAGAAGTTCTTGTTGATACGTTAGATAAAAAGCACAGAGTTCAGTCATTTTGGTCCTTATCTGATGAGTAACTGGGATATACTTAAAATTGGGAATTGAAATTCTGAATATAATAATAATAATTAATAATAATAATGCCATTATGAATATACACTCACTGGCCACTTTATTAGATCCACTTTATTTCGCAAGACTGTCTGGTACTCCTCTTTCTTTTATTTCAGAAATGCATGACATTTTTAAGAGTTATTATCTTTGGACCTAAAGAGGAACAATCTAGAATTAACTCACAGCTTCAGTTACTACAGATAGAAACTAGAGATCAAGCCTGAAATCTGAATGTAGTGATGAACTCTGACCTGAACCTTCAGAGAAACATAAAGACAGTTACAAAGTCGGGCTTCTATCACCTGAAGAACATTTCTAGGATCAGAGAACTAATGTCTCAGTGAGAGCTAGATAAACTCATCCATGTGTTTATCTTTAGTTGCATTGATTACTGCAACAGTGTCTCACACGTCTACCTAAAACATCAATCCTCCAGCTGCAGCTGATTCAGAACGCTGCTGCTGGTGTTCTGACTAAAATAGACCACATCACCCAGTTCTAAAGTCTTTAAAATACTTTTATTAGTTTATAAATCACTGAACAGCTTAGCACCACAATACATTAAAGATCTGTTGTTGTATCAAACTTCCAGAACCTCTCAGATGTTCCGGTTCTGGTCTGAGTCCTTGGATTAAAACTCAGCTGTTTAGAGCTGCTTTCGATTAAATGGGACGTTGATCGATATCTCCTTGATGATTTTGATGATGACATCTGACAAAATGTAATGTTGGTTTTTTTCACGTTTTTATGATGTAAAGCACTTTGAACTGCCTTGTTAGTGAAATGTGTTATATTAATAAACCTGAATTGGAATTGATTTAGAGCACAACTTCAACAAGGTGTCAGAAAATTCCTCAGATATTTTGGTCCATATTGACGTGGCAGCACCTTGCAGTCGCTGCACAGTTTTCTCTCGTATTAACATAGATTTTCACTTTTGGTTGAAACACAAAGTCTGTCTGATGGTTTTGTCGTCCATAAAAACACAATATCTTCTCTCTAGTAAAAGACTTACTTGTTCAACTTTTTCTATCTCTTCACATTTTCAGTTGTCGATGGAAAATTTGCACCTTTTGTTTAATTTTATAAAGTTATTTTATTTGCCACATAGAAGGTGAATCAAACATTCATTAGCTTTATTTTAACTCATCCCACTCATTTCTAATATTCTTCTCTGTCAAGTCTCCTTATTTCCCCTCTTTTAGGTCAGCATGCAATGTCACAAAATATCATTTCATCACTGATCTCTGATCTCTGATCCAACGTCTTTGGGCCTGGGGTGCCTCACGCCGCTGCCTCCCAGCCTCCCTGCCTCCCCTCTCTATGTTCTTTCAAACACATCACAGCCAGTCCAGTCTCTCTGTTAAATAATTGAAAGCTCCATTGTAGTAATGTGAATATACTGGTGCTACGTAGCAGTGCACTGTTCTAATTTCTCAACAGTCAGACCCATCCTAATCTATCTTTTCCCTGGCTGTGATTAGGTTGTTTCCCATCCACTGGGGGAGTGTAGTGCTCTGTGGCTAATTGGCAAGTTCAATCAAAGAGACAAATGAAGAGTGAAGACACTGACCTTTCAGGGGAAGTCATTGCTCTTCTGTCTTCAAATGTCTTCTTTTTTTCTCTCTCTCTCTCATTTTCGGTTACATCTTCACTCTGGTCTCTGGATCTTTCTGCTTTTGCTGTTTCGTCTTGCTTTCCCCTCTCATTTCTCCTCCGTATCTCCTCGTCTTTTTGTCTGCCCTCTTTCATCTCTTCTCTTATCCTCCCTCTGTGGGAAATTATTTGCCAGTCACTCCAATTTATTTTGACAACTCATTCTCGTGGCTGTCAGAGGAAAATTACAGCGTGCATACATGCTGGCGCACGTTGCTCTGGCGCTCCTGCGTGTGTCTATTTTCACCGCCACCCGTGGCTAAAGGCCCCTCCGCTCCCCACACCCGGCTATTAAAGGAGGCTGGGAAGCAATGGTCCAGAGCGGAACAATGGCCGCCTCTGTGGAGGGGGGTGAGGTCGTTTATCTGATAGAGGCCCGAGCCTCTCCCATCTGACCCGCCAACCGTGACTGATGATGCAGCCGTGCTGCGTTGGGGTCCGCGTTACGCCGCGACCTCTCGTTGTCAGGCACGCTCGCTAATGGCTGCTGTGCTGTCATTCATCTCTGCAGCGCCCTGAGAGGTGTCAGTGATTGGCTCCGGGTGGAGGCATATTTCTACATGCCACCATGTATGCTTTACACGGCTCTCATGGCAAAGGAATTGGAATAAAATCTGAATGCAGCCATTAAAAGAGCTGCTAAGAGTTTATTATTATTATTACTAGTATACTATTGTCTAGTATACTAGTTTATACTAGTCCCCCAGCAGTACTGAAAATATGTTCTAATCAGTTAGAAAGAGAGATAATAAATAATAAGTAATATGGGTGCACTGATTAATTTTGGGAGCTTGGTGATCGGCTGGTTTTTACATGAGGAGCCGATCTTATCCACCAATCTTAAGTACCTCAGCAAACATCTAAAAATCAACCACCTTCCTGTTCTGCTCTCCTGTGAGAGAGAAGTCTGACTGGTAGACCGGCCCACCAGGTTATGTCTGCATGTTTATAATTAACAATAATCACCCCACTGTTGGCAATTCAACTACTTTCCTGTTACATTGAGCAACACTCCAGACAAAAGAATTGGTATCGGCCAAAATTGGAGTCGGCAGGTTATACTTTTTAAAAGATCGGTAATCGACCAGAAAACTGCAATCAGTTCACCCCTAATAAATAAAAGATCATAATTAACAGCAGTTATAGCATGATGTTCATGGGGTATTCATCAGACTAAAGTACCTGTTAGCAGGTAGGTTAATCTGTTAACAAGTGTTTGTTAGTACCTGCTTAACAAACTTTAAGCTCACATTTCTGAATTCATTTTTTATTTTTTTTATTTAATATTCTAACCAAAATCAACAATTTTTTTGCTTTATATCATGTTATATTAACTATGTGGCTGGAGAAAGCATAGCACTGCCCCTTTAAAAGGATTCCCGTTGTAATTAGAAATTACTAGAATGTAATTTCCAAGTCTAGACACAATCTTGACTGGTAACAAACCCAGTGCAGCACCGAATCAGAAGTTCAGTTTGAGGCAGACTCCAGACACAGCAACTTCAAACACTTTAATGGCCTCATACAAGAGGATCAATTTGTAGTTCTCTTTTTCCCTTTCTCGCCATCTCTGTGTGTAGGTGTGTGTGTGTGTGTGTGTGTGTGTGTGTGTGATGGGTTCAAAGCTTCACAGAGTGATACAGAGTCAATTCAGTCAGGGGACATAGAACCATTTGCCCCTAGATTGCCTTGTTAAACATCACTTGTCCACCTTTCAAAATCTCACTAGACTTTTCATCCGCCTCCTTCAATAATATCAGCCTCTACTGGAACTGTATATTATAAGAAGAGTCGCCTCTGAACTTCAAAGTGCTCTCCTTTTTTTTGGGATGGGGCTGTGAGGGCGGAGGACATCTGATTGCTGAAGAGCTGTAGGTTGGTCGACTATTTGCCTTTTTTTTGAAGTGCGTTCAGTCGGACTCGCAGCGTTTTGCATCTATTGTCTGATCGTCCTGAGTCTCTTGCCGCCTTTTTGACACGAACAACTCTTTGTTGTTTTTTTTTCTTTCCCTGATTGCTTCCTCCCCACCACGAGACATCTAGTGTGAGGAATAAAACCAAATCGACTGGATTTCACGGAAGCTCAGTTCTTCAAGGGGCGTCGGTTTCTCCGGTCCTATTCTCCTTTAATCCACTTTGCTTTCACACTTTCTTTCTCCGTCCCGTCACATCAGCGGCATTTTCACATTCCCGCGTTGCTGAACAGCCCTCTGTGGTGTAGGTGGAGTGTGTATGGGTGTATGAATGTGGATGTGTGATATCCCATTTCGTTATATTCACCGCTGATGCCATCGCCTGGTATCAGTGGAAGGACAAGCAGGCTGCAGCTTATAGAATGAAGATTCGTCATCGGAGTGGGAGCGGACTTGTCACTCAGATAAAATAAATATGTGTCTTTTGGACGGGAATTGTTTAAAGTCATTGCTCTGGAGTCATTTCAATGCAGTTCTTTCTATGTTCTCTACAGTGTGAGTGTCTAAAACTGCAAAGCAGGTATTGCTTTCTAAAGACTTCTCAGGGGCACGGAAAGCAGGAATTTCTGAACCCATCTTTGCCATTTGAAAACACATTTGTTACCCTTCACAATACTTCAGTCAGGAAGAACAAATTGATCATCAGATGGAAAGCTCAACTATTTTCGACCGCAGGGATTGTTGTTCGGCTTCAATTGTAGTACATTTAAGGAGTGTAATCAGTGAAAATAGCTTTAATTTGCCAGCCGGCATAACACATCATTTTTGCCTTAGCAGTCAGAGAAAAGACATTGGAACCTTCATGCCGTCATTTACTTGTTATTGTTTTCCATCACTTTGCATATGTGTTTTCTGACACTGATGATACATTCCACATAATGGCCATTCCTTGGTCCAGCTGCTTTCTAGGATTTGCAAAAAAAAATAAATAAATAAAATAAAATAGAAAAGAAGCATAATAACACAAGAAGTTGTGGAATGTTTTCACATATGACTTGGTGAGAAATGTGTTTATTAACACTACTGGCAGAGTCTAGATCAGTCATCTCAAACTATGTGTATTTCTATGTGTCCCCACTTTTTCACAACAACATCAAATGTCTGAATGTCTAAATTATCTCCTTTAGGTCTTATAGAGTCTACATCAAGAAGTGATGATTTGATTCAGGTGTAATATTGCCTGTAGCCCTACACAAGTGGCTCTTTGGACCTTCCACAATGGCTCCTAATAACTTTGCCTAAAATGATAAGGAACAAACTATACACACATATTAGAGGGAAGTGAAATGCTCTTAAAGTCCTATCACCATATTTTGAAGTATTTATTGTAATACTGAGAAAAGAGACAATAAAATATATTTATTCTACACAAGTATAAAATGTTGCCCTGCATTTATTCATCATATTTATTGACACTTTTATGGGGAAAAAAATTGCAGGGAAGGAAAATAGCATAAATAACAATTCCCAAGGTACAAACCAGTTTTTAGGGTTTTCAAACATCATAAGTTGAAATGTATAGTTGTATCCAGCTTCATGTGGAGGTTTTATGCGCAGGTTCCATGCTCCATGTTTAACGCCACTTGCAGGTCTGGCGTTAAACATGACCTACAAGTGGCGGGTCATGTTTAACCCGCCACTTGTAGGTCATGTGGCGGGTTGACCCAATCATGACCCAACTGGGGTCATGATTGGGTCATGATTGGGACCCAGTTGGGACCCAATCATGACCCAACTGGGTTATGATTGGGTCAGAAATCATGACCCAAATAAAAATATTTGGGTCATGATTTCTGGGTGTTTTGTGGTTTTTGTTGCAGGATTTTATTTTTTGTGGTATTGTTCTACAGGAACTGACCATAGCAATTTTTGGATCTTCTTCATGGTTTCCTGTGGATGAAGAGTTTATTGGGAGTGGTCCCATGTGGACACAAGTATTTTTAAAACCATCAACACGTCTTCGGACGGTGTTATGTTGTATGGGAGTGTATGCTTACATCTGGCTTGTTTTTTTTTTTTCGCCCAATAAAGTACCGTTATAGATTATTTTGATAGTACTTGTCATATCTGGTATTGTTGTAATTATAATAAACATAAATTTGCCTAAAATAAGTTCATCTGTCCACTCCAAAGCTTATGAAAAATATTATAAACATAAAAAATATTCTGTTTAGGTACATTATCAACACTGAAAAAAAGATCTGTTATTCAGTCATGCTTCTTGAATCATGCACAATTTAACTCTTTAGACATTTACGCTTTCTTACTTACTTTATAATGTGTTTATATTGTTCAACTCTTCTGCAGTCATTGCACAGATCATTTTAATAACAGTAGCTGCATTATCATTTTAAATAATTTTATTTATTTTAGTGTGTGGTGCCAGTGTTGATGCAAAATTATTTTAGTGTTTATCAAGATTTTCATTTCTCCTCTTACCAGTTTTGAAAACATTTAGACATTTGAAAACATTTGCGCAACCAAAACAAGTTTGTTCAGATTGGTTTGGTCAGATTTAACTTCAGACAGTGAGGAAGAGGAAGTCTTGAATGGAATCACAAACAACATTAAACTGATAAAATTGCTTTAGTTTTAGCTTTTCTTAATGGTCCATCCGCTGCGCAGAAATAATTAGAACCTTTTTAAATGTCAGAGCCATCAGCATGATGCTGTAATTAAAAAAAAGAACAAACCTTTATGAGTGTCATAATGAAATGGCCAAGTAATTATCGTCATCTCCAAACGGGCTTTGTTCCTTTGCCATGCGTCAGGAAAAGCAAACTGCCATTTGTTTAATTAATAACGTCGGACTCCCCATCTCTGCTGAATGTATAATGGAAGTTTGATGCATTAAATTGTGAATATTTGGTGACATGTTTTTGGTTCATGTCATTGTTCGTATCATTTTTTGTCCTTTAACTCTCATTTGGTTGCACTAATGATCATCGAGTCTTCTCTAAATTCAATTCCTTTTTGAATTTAGACTGTTTGTTTCAAATGCTGTTAGTGATGGAGATTTTCCATCAGATGAAAGTTTTCTGCTTATTAAAGTTACAGAACTCCTGTTTTCTTTTTTTCCCTCCTCTTAATATTTTGGATTTTTGGTACACTCTAAAATACTTCACTTCCAATTTTAGAACAAATGTAGTTCAACATATTTGAGCACAGAGAACTCTACTTCTGAAGTCTAGAGGTAACTGAGGAAAAATTAGATATGTTCCTTGTGTGTGAGCAAAATATGCAAAGCATAGTGAGCGCAGTAGCTTCCAGAGTTTGAATGGCAATTCTGTTTACTGAGACATTTTATTTCTGGTTTCTGGTGAGAGTGCTTTTTATTTTCGGTTCATTTGTTGTTTTTGGTTGTTGTGTCTTATTTGGGATATTTAGAATGTCTTCCAGTTTTAAATGTTATTTGCAAAACTGAAATTTGTTGGATTTTGTTAAGACAAACTTACATTATTATGCATCATTAGAACTATGAAAATCTGCAATCTGAATTTGAGAAGGGTGCAGGGATCATGTACATAAGGTTGATTGACAACCTGCCTCCTGCCTCTGATTGGTTGTTTCTGAATGGGAACAATTGGAGATGGCAATACAACCTGAGAGGAGACAGAGGAACTTGTAGTGTTATTCCCTTATCATAAACATACCTGGAGCGTTGCTTTAATTCTACCATGCATGTTTGGTAAATTGTTTAATCTCCGTGGCAACCACTCTGCTGTGCAAAACACCTTGTTCAACCTAGCTCCGCCTTCAAGGTGCAGCTCCTCCTCAGAGTTGCAGCTTCCAAGCTTCTGCCTCAAAGAGCAGCAAATCCCTGGGATCCCTCCCACCTCCACCCAGCTCCTTCAGACTAGCCAACAACAATTAGCAACACCTGGTGGAACTGCACATCTGCTGACCTCATTATAGAAGCCTGTAACGCTGGTAAAACAGTTGTTAAAGGATTAAAAGAGGAGTCATGTTGTGATGACTTCCTGAAGGCGGAGTTTCAGAAAGAAAGGTTTTTAGAGAGAATTTCAAGGCTTCAAATTATATTTGGTAAATATGAAGTTAACAAAGTTACTTGCTCGTGCTATAATATGATACTATGCGACTGAAAAACACAGAATATGGCCCCTTTAAAAAATATCCCAAAACTAATTTTTATATTTAAAAAATACCTACTGCATCTTTAACTGCTGCCTTATTTGATGCTTCAAGTAAAGAACGACGAGAGAAACTCCTGTGGTCAGTCATCAGAAGACCATGTTCAGAACTAGGGCTGAAACGATTAATCGAGTAACTCGAGTAACTCGATTACAAAAAATCCTCGATGAAATTTATCTGCCTCGAAGCTTCGCTAAATTTATTGTATTGTAATAAGCAATGCTGTTAAATACGCAGCACACTGGTCTACCCGGAGGGTTTTTGTGTTGCACAACGCTACCACTTCCGTTAGCGCCTGGAGCACATGTGCTAAGTTTGTAGCTATGGAGGGAACCGGAGAATGCTCAGAAGGAGAACCCCGAAAGCGACAAAAAATGTCAAAAGTTTGGGAACATTTTAGGCTAAACAGAAAGGACAACACAACGCAATGCATCCACTGCAAAGCAGAATTGGCGTACCACAACAGCACGACATCAATGCTGCAGCATCTGAAGAGAAAACACCCGCTACATGCATCCAACTCGTACACGGTTGCCAACAGGTAACGTTTATGTTCCCTTTGCTAACTACGTTGTGTGATAATCTGCCATGTTATAGATGTAAATTGAGGCACATTATTATTTTGCTAACGTTACATCTACCGCTTAAACATAGCAGTTACTTAACCGGGTGTAGTGTAAATTGTATGTGAGGGTGGAACTGAGAGAAATTATGCAGGACTTAATGTAAGTTTGTTAATAAAAATACGCAGCAACAGATTACAGGCATAAGCTGAAAAGCATTTATTTATTGGAGTATAGACATTTTTATAAGCATATTTGTGAGCCTGCCACTTTATTATTTGAATATATTTTAATATCTTAGTATAACTTTTCTTCAGGTTAAAGCAAACTACTGTTACAAGTAAACTTTCTAAACTACAAACATTTAACTGTTAGGGATGCTCAAAAAGGAGATATTGGACTGATCTGGACTAACTGGTGTTATTGCAGATTTGCCAATAGTTTATTTTATAATTTTTTTTATCCGATTACTCGATTAATCGTAAGAATAATCGATAGATTACTCGATTACTAAAATATTCGTTTGCAACAGCCCTATTCAGAACATATTGTTAAAGAAGTAAAGAAATATTTAAACCTTTAAATTCTCATTTTGTGTCATTACTTTGTTAATCCTTCCTTTAATGCTGTAAACCAAAGAGCATATCAGCTGTTTCAGTCATTTAACTCCATTCTGTGAGCTCTTTTCAGGCAGTGCTCACATTCTGTGAACTTTAAATACTTCATGTTTGTGATCTTTCATTCTATTCACAAAAGTCAAAGTTTTTCCAGTTCAATAAATACTGGATTTTAATTAACTGTAGCTCTGGGGAATGTCTTTCACAAACTCAGAAACTCTTTTTTCCCCCTCGTATAAAAAAAAACAACAACTAACAATCGTTTTAGTCTTGTATTTTTACTCAGAGTAAAAAAACTGTCCTTGACGGTGTTAAAACGATTTATCTGGTCCTTGAGTAGAAATTCATTCACTTATTACTGCAACAAAGTTGTTTTCTTAAGCAGTTTACTGGCTGGCACTGACCAAACTCTGCACGCTGAAATGTTCTGCACTTTAATGGAGTGAAAAGACTTTGCGTCAGCATGCTATGCCCTCTTGCATACAGTAGTTTCGCCACTGAAAACATGATTCAGCATTTTGGCTCCAGGGATCACTTACAGAACTCACGTAGGTTTCCCCTTTGCCAGTTCTGCCTGTCACTTTGATCCATTCTGCCGGTTCGGCGGATCAAAGTGGACAGGTGGGCAAGAAATGATTATATTGTCAGTGCTGTCCATGAATGTCTGGTCAGTGAGCTTTCTAGCTCCAGCAGCACCATTTTGGTTTCTCTGTCCTTCCGTTATTGCTTTTTTTTTTTATAATTAAAGAACAGTAACTGGATGCAGCTTTGCTGGGATCTCTTACAACAACATGTCATATTGGTACACTTAGGGATTGGACTAGACCAAGAGTCTGCATCCGGCGGCTCTGGAGCCACAAGTATCTCTTTGGATCTTTCACAATGGTGCAATCTTTTTTTCTTTTTTTTTTTTGACATAATTTTCCACAAATATCAACATCCAATAGAGGAAGAATATATCCATCTTCTGTTTGCAAATGTCTTTGCCTGGTCCTGGGTTGTTTTGGGGTTTGATTTATTGATTTTAGTTTAATTATTATTCTCTGTTCTTTAGTCTCTTTCTTTGATTAGATCCGTCTTGCTTCTCTTCTGTCTTTTCTTACTGATTTTAGTTTATTATGTCTAATTATTTTCTGTATCTAGTTATTCCTTATTACTCTAGTTTGATAATTGTTCATTTGTATACTTATTTCTGGATTAGATCCATGTTTTAATGATCCTAAATAAATCTAGCATATTATTGTTTACCTAGATATGATTCTAATATTCAGTTATTTCTGCATGTATTTGGGTCAGTTTGAGGCCTTCTAATAAATGTTTAATATAACTAACTAACTAACTAACTAACTAACTTAAGGATGCAGTGAACTGCTGATCTCAACAATAGACAAATGGATTAGCTTCATACAGAAACATTACAGTGCAGAATGCTTGAAGAACCAGTGGATCATCTCTGAATGTTGTTTTTACTGATGTATGTTTAAAACTGGCTCCATGTAAGTAACTGAACGTTTGCTGGGTATGTGTGCAGGTTTACCTTCCACATTTGTGATCTACTCAACACATAACACCAGGTTACACTATTTCCACGCACACACCACCACATGCAATAAGGACTTGGACATCAACACTCTTATAGTGTAACTGCTGGGCAGATCAAAGTTGTTACCCACATCACAAATCGCTAATCCACATGGGGCTGGAACCACAGAATTTATGTTTGTGGAAACTCACCTTGCAGAAATAAAACCCAAACAGTTCAAAGTTTGACAAAAACATGGAATTCTATTGGTGGAGTTTATAGAACGGAGTCATAGTGTGTATGTCCTCCTAATAAGAACAAGGTAATATTTAACAAGATAGAGAGTACAGTTTAAGTGAACAACATATTAATAAATCTGCCAGGTAATTAGGAAAGGTTTATCGGCAAATAGTTTTGCACTGCAACAACTTTCAGCGTCTGTCATTTTCCTGTCAACTCCTCGCTTCAGACATCTGTGCTCTGTGACCAAACTATATGTTAATGAAAGTCCCTCACTCACGAATGTTTTTAAAGGTTTCCGTCTATAATTCAGTCTGTCAGATCTCTCAGTGACCTGATGGTTGTTGACAGCTTTCCAGAACTCTATATAGTGTCTGTTAGTGCCCAGGGCTCTTCACCGAATGCTGTGTATGCAATAAAAAAAAAAAAAGAGTTCTTCCTGAAGCTTGTGACAAAACTGTCAGAAACAGGCAGCAGTGAAACCTGGTGACAACCACAAATGCTGATGCATCACTCTACCTCTTCAGCTGAAGTGTTGAGTGGAGACATACTGTACGCTATAAACCTAAAAATGACGGACAAATAAAACATGAGCTCTATTTACTCAGCTTTCTCCCCAGTCGGCATAAATGTATCTGATTTTAACGAGTAAAACCGGCCTCATGTCACACAAACCCGGCTGAACGCAAACCGAGGATATAAAGTTGATAGCTTATAAAAGGAATTTATACAACAGGCTACTTTTAGTGCGTGTAATTAAGTGAACAAACAACTGAATAAACAATTTCCATTCATTTATTAGCTGCAGATTTAAAAACACTGACAGGCGGACTAAAGAAGATTGATTGTATTGTAACACAGGAACCTGTCAGGGGATGTGATATATTAAGCTGCACCTGATCACTGAGTTCTTGGTTTGAAGTTCATGTGTTGGTCTGAAGAAAACGGACATGCAAGCGATTTTATTGACTTTTTCAAAGGCCAAGTTGTGATGGTTGGTACAATGGGTCACTACGTCTGAGAAAATAGCAGGTCTTACAGGGTAAAACATGGAATACAGCTGGTAGTGTTTGCTAATGGAGGTTCAACGATGACTAACTCCTATGACTAACAAAATAGTCCCATGGTTACAGGTGTTTTGGGTTCACAGGGGAAAAAATGTGGGGGGGGGGGGGGGGGGGGAAAGGGGAGTTGCTGCAGGCCTGGTTTTTACTTTCAGAATACTAATATCTGATGGTTGTCTGCTTTCCATGTAGCTTATTAACTGAAAATAAAATATTTTATTCTGCTAGTATGTTTTGTTGTTTTTGCTGGTTTTCTTTTAAAAGAAAAGTCAAGATTAGTGGAAAAATATTCTCGGTTGGTGTTTGTGATTTGTTACTGAATTTCAAAAATTTTTTTTGAACAGTCAACATGATCTGCAAGTTTGAGTTGTTAAAGTAAGCTGGGCAGAAAGTGCTGCTGTTACCGCCAGAGAGCAAAACTTAAAACTGACAGCCGAGACCAGAAAAATTTATAATTTCTAACTAGAACAAACACAATTTCATTCAGCGACCGTGCAGCGATGAAGCAAATCTGAAACATTTAAAGCAGATAAGAAACAGTTTAATTTGTATTTGAACAAAAGTAAATCATTCTGCAGAGGCAGAAAGTCAAACAAGTATCAAGAGCAACACTGGAGCCAGAGACCAATTAATTCTGTTTGTCTTATTCTGAACAGGAGGGAAAGGACACATCATTTCCTACTGATTTCTTGTTCATAGCTTCTCATTGGCAGTTCATTCCTTCCTTCAGTAAACATGTTATTTATGTTTTAAACATTATTCCCTTAAAACTTTAAAAATATACATTATTGCTATTTATTTTGAGTCTAAAGCCTTTTGGGTCAATTGACTATTGTGAAATGTGGCAGATTAGAAAGCCTATCCAATACAAAAATAACCAGTTTGGATTGATTGTAGAATTTATATTAGGTCTGTGGCTTTAATGTGTTAATTTCAGTTAATGAATTAAATACATTTTAACATGTAATTTAGTTTTTTGTTGGTGTTTTTATTTTTATTTTTTTCCCCATATAAAAGTCCCAAGCTGGAACCTTGGTATTCAAACATTTCTGGTATGCCCGTAAATCTGATGCACAAGTGACATCTGAAAACAGACCTGGCGATAAAGTCACTTGTCTTTTTTTTCATGGGAGTCATACATGTTTGGATTGCATACACCATATTGGTGGCGTATGAAACATACACAATACTTTGTTGTCGATGTACGTACAACAGCTTCCCCTGTTGGTATAAATACACACAAGAAAACATCAGACCCCTAAAACTGTAAAACTAGGAAACAGCAAACAGCTAAATTAGCCAGCACACACAAAACACACAGTCGAAGTAAAAGAATGACAGGTTAAACATTCAGTGAGTCTCTGAGGTTATACAATATAATCCACATTCTCTGTACTACAAATGAACGTTTGGATTGCATTCTGGATAAATGTCTGAAACCTTCCCAGATCTGACGATGAGCAAACAAACAACTTATAAAACAGACCTTGCTGTCTGGCTTGCAATTGCAGAATTACAAGAAGAAGATGAACCATCATTTTTCTTGTTTCACGGGTCAGCTTTGTTTGTTTAACACATTTGAGGAACAAGGCAGTTCAAAGTCTGTCACATAATGTCAATATAATAGAAAAAAAAATTACATTACAAAAATAGATCTTTAATGCATTGTGGTGATGAGCCATTCAGTGATTTACAGACTAACAGTATTTTAAAGTCTATTCTCTGGAGCCAGTGGAAGGACTTTAAAACTGGGGTGATTTGTTATATCTTCCTGGTTTTAGTGAGAACGCCGGCAGCGGCGTTCTGGATCAGCTGCTATATTTTTCTTTTTGAGGACTACCTATGAAAATGTTACAGTAATCAATTTGACTAACAATAAACACATGGATGAGGTTTTCAAGATCTTGTTGGGACATTAGTACTTCAATGAAAGGTGATGGAAGGCCGACTTTGTATTTATGCATCTCTGAAGGTTCAGGTCACTAAACCTAAAAGTCCCTGTTCTTTAAGTAAGACCGGAACCAGTTCAGTACTGTACCAAAGAGTCCGACCCAGAACAACAGTCACTTCTGTGATATGGTGTAGTCAGCTGTGTTGGTTGCTGTAGTGGCAAACATGGCTTCAGCAGAGAAAGCAGCCATTGCATGTTAGGAACAATGTTGAGGAGGCTGTAAATTTTTTCACTTTAATGACAGATAAAACTGCTCATAGTTTTATCTTTATGTCTCATTATCATCAAAATATATTCTCGTTTAAATGAGAATGTAGAGAATATATTTTGGTCGTAACAGTAAAAATGCCAACACCTCGCTGGATGTGTGAAAAAAAAAGTTGAGGTTTTTATTATGATGGCAAAAAAAACCCTTTGTAGAAATCTATCATGGAAACAACTCGAGCCTCATAAGCAGGCATATTGCTCTGAAAACCAAACTTATTCACTATCAAAACATTGACAGTAAATATAGTGAACACTATGGCAGAATGATACACAACATAGATAAATATAGATCATGTTTTGATATAGAAGCATGATTTTTGATTAGTGGAAAAGTGGTTGTAGTAACACATCACACAGTTTGTTTTTTTCTAAATTTACAGATCTCATTAATTATAGTTTATTCTACCACATGAATTCTAGTTTGTATACCAATATTTTTCGGTACACTGATCAACATGGTCATAACTAGTGTTCACAAAACTAAACCTTTCTTCATAGTTACATTCCAAATTGGTGAATTGTTAATCCCCATCTGTCCTATTTTATATTATTTTCATGTCTTCTATTTGTCTTAAGTGGTATTAGGATCCAGTACTTTTTTACATATATTTTGGAAATTCTATATGTTAAACAGTGAATGGTTAGAACTGTCTTTTGTGTAAAATAGAGCTGATTTCACAGCTTTGTGTGCTTATCCCATTGAATGGTATCTGAATGTCAATTTAAGACAGTTCGATTTTATTACATTTTTTACCGCTGACATCTTCAGTTCACTTCAGTAAGAAATTTCTCCCTTCCTGTTTAACATTCAAGTTCTACCCAAGAGTCTTCTGGGAAAAGAAACAATACATGTCCTGTCAAGTATTTGATTCGAATAGTAAAACTGAATGATCGCTGTCATAGGGCACGGCTTACCACAAATGATGTTCTTTTTACTGAATAGTTGCACAATTTTCTGCTCTACTCGGTGCAGCCATTCACAGAGGAAATTGCCAGTAAAAGTGTAACACAGATTGAATAATGATCACAAAGACAGAAAATTCAATGAGAAAAGTGCTGAGCAAGAAACAATAGACCTAAGAGCCGAGGTTCACTGAGCTCAGGACAGCCGTCGATAGGGATTAAGCACAAAAAAAAAAAAAAAGGAGCCAAAAAACAAAAGGAAAACAACTTTGAGAGAAAATAACTAAGAACATTCAATCAGTTAGGAAGAAGCTCCAGTTATGTAAAAAGATCAATGAGGGTGAAGGAGCGCCGTCCAAAAACCAAGAGTGTGTAACGCCTCAGTTACACTGCTAAAGGCATCATAAACCAACTGACGCGTTGATAGCTATAGTGTTTCAGCATCTTTTTATCCTGATGGTTATCAGTAAACAAAAGCATTACAGACAGTACTACCATTTTTATATCTTAATGCCTTGTTTCAGATCAAACTTTAGTGTCATGAGCTACACGCTTTCACCACAACTCTCAATCAATTGAACGGCTGCAATTGGAGGATGAAGATGACTGATGAAAGGCTCTCATCACCTTTCAGGGCCCGTCAGAACCTGTGATCACCTGGAACAATCAGGACACAAAAGTAAACGGCATTAAAAGTCCAAACAGGGACTTGAGAATCCTTCTTTATCTTACCTGTCTGAGAAACATGTCAAGCAGCAGAATCTGATGCAGATTATGACGTGTTGATGAAGCTTCGACTGGTGTGGAGAGTTATGCGCATATTGCACTAAGTGGAGACAATCGTCTTCAAAATGTGAAACTTTCATACAGAATAATTACTTTATCTTTTAAAACTATGACAAAAAGCCCAAACGATGTCACAGCTTTGAAAACTTCTCATAGGTTCAACTGACACTTGATTTAGTTGGATTTTACTCCTGTGGATGTATTTCAACTAAAACACACTGCTTTCTAGTTTGGCACAATGTGAAAGCCGAAAGAAATCCATGGAGCAGGAAAAAAGAAATGTGGCCATGACTTCATAGTTAATATGAACAACTTATTTCATGAGAATTACCTAATTATAACACATAACCTCAGTTTTCTTTATTTTTTCTGCCATGTCACCAGACGGGCTATGTAGAAATCCACTAATATATGAGGAAGAGAATTGTGGCGCTGCACAAGTCTGGTTCATGTTTGGGAACAATTTATTGATAACTAAAGGTGGAGCGTTCATCTATTTAAATAAATGTGAGAGCAGACATGATGGGAGTGTACAACCATCATGCTGCTCAGGAAGAGATGGGTTCTGTGTTTAGGAGATGAACAGATTTTGCTCTTGTAGAAAGAAACCCAAAAGGTTTGACCCAAGTCGTACAATTCAAAGGCGATTCTGCCAAACCCTGAGGAAATGTAGGTAAACATCTGATTTTGAAGTAATTGAAAAATAAATAATTTTGGTGATTCTATCTGACCTAAAGCTGATTTATCAAACTTCTGGTTTCAACTGTTCATCAAAGGTCTAAAGGTTTTTGGAACATATCGATTTTTGCCACAACTTTCATGAATCTAAAAAAAATGTAATACTGAGCTTTGAAATACAGACGGTCTTTATAAAATAATTTATGCAATTAGATTTGGATTTTTGAACACGGCTGAAACATACTGGAGCGAATTATAATAATTTCCCAGCAGCACAGCAACGTGTAGCAACATTCGTTTGCTCTTTAGAAAGTGAGCGTAGAAGAGCAGATCTTATTTTTGGATCATTTTCAAGTCCATTTGGGCAAATTAAACTGAAATGCTGCTACAAATACAAAAAAAAAAAAAAAAAAACACACACCTACACAGCCACACTGTGAAAGACGGTTCCATCTAAACTTTCTTCTAGCTCATTTCAACTTTGTAACAAGTAGAGTCAGCATGTCCTCTCATGTGCTGCAGTTACAATTATAGCCCCCTTCTTCCTTCCAGCTCAAGCACACACACATTGATACACGCACACACATGCCCACGCATGCACACACACACATGCACGCATGCATGCACGCACACACAGTTTCATGCAGTTAACTTAACCTTAACCTAATTTTACACCAACTTTGCACATTTAAACTTAAAAGCTGACACTGTGGCACTCTGTGAAAACTTAACACGAGGATGTTCACATTCAACGACACGTTACTGGGTTCACCCGCTTATTTGCCTCCCGGTAACAGCCAGTCACAAGGCAGAGACGCATTTAAGCCTCTAACAGTAGATTGTTAATAGTGAGAAATTAGAAGAAAAAAAAAAGAAATAAATATCCAGTTGTTTTTTTTTTTGCGTGCGGAGAATGCACAGCAGAGACAACAGAAAGCCAATAAAAAGCTAAACAAAAATCATGGGTCTCGGCTGAGGTATGTGGAATGCTACTTCTGAATGTGCAGCACGTTAAACTTTGAAGCAGATGAGCTACAGCAGCAGAAGACCACAGTGGGTCCCACTCCTGTCAGCTGTTAATTTGAAACTGAGGCGAGCGTTCACACCGGCCCAATGACACGGCGGGGAAACGCTTCCTGATCCACCGAGCTCCAACTTCAGATGCAGCATTAAGATGTCAGTCAGAGTTTAGCAGGAACAAGACAGTGTAGCCATCTTGCACCATAAACATCATCCATAATGAGTCGACCTTTGGGAGAAGACTCACATAACCAAAGTGCAGCAACTGTGTGACACTGAAGTCATATGGACCACAATATGTGAGGGATGTTTCTGACATCTTGTTGAACTCAACCCATAAAGAATTTAGGCATCTCTGACAGAACAATGGAAGTTCAGCACAAGGATGCTAATCTGTTGATGTAGCTTTGTCTTCTCCAGAACAGAGAGGATAAAAGTAAGTTATCCAAGTAACTTATATATACTTAGATAAATGTAATATATCATTTCATCAAACTCTTGAAAGTTATTTTTTTACTTGGAAAAAAAAACTTTTAGGAGTATTTTTACTATGCTGTACTTTTACTTTTACTTCAGTAATTTTATTGTGAAGTATCTCTACTCTTAAGTAAAATGTCTGGATTCTCTGTCCATTGTAACTAACTTCACTGAATGAAGAACAAAACTGTTTTAACCAAAAATTCACCAGACACAGACACACACCTGCAGTTTTTGTTAAAGTTTCATAACTTTTATTTTGAAAGAAACTGATAAGGAAAAATTTTCCTTTGCCTGATTTTTATTTGTCACTCATAATACTTTTTTGTCATTTAATTATGACAAAATGAATTATAACAATATGAATTATTGTCATTTTGGTCCTTAAAATACTAGAATGTCCACCTAACTTTATAGTTTGGTCCGTATGATTATGTAATTTTTAAATGTTAAATGATTGATACTTTGATCTATTACTCAGTGCTTGAGTTGACTTTTTACCACGACCCCATGGTGACCCGCATGAGAAGACAGTAGACGTCACACAGCAGCGCTCTGCAGTAAAAGTTGGCTCTAATAATGGACGCTGCTTTCTATGGATTGATTTTGAAGTTGTTGAGCAACAGGAACTGACAGTAATGTCACAAGATCACAACAAGATGAAAGAATCTGATAGTTTAAAAACAGTCCAGCTAACAGTAGCAGCCTCTTGTGGAGCATTGACTGAAACTTCTCTAGAGAAGTCTGTTTGGATGGGCAACAGTCATTGTTTAAATCCGGAACTATGGCATCGTCCGGCTTCATCTGGTGAAGAATTATGATGCACGTCTCCCATCGGTGACGTAAAAGTCAGGTAAAATGCCACATGACCGTTCAGTTTGATTTAGTGCCGCTGATCAGACTTTTTTTGCAGTGAAAAGATCGGAATCAGACTTCGGAGAAAAAGTCGTATTTGGGTCGCATTTGCCTGCTGTGTGACCGTAGCCATGGATACAAAAACCAAGTGATCTGGATTGTTTGTCATATTTGTAGGTGTCCATCCAATTAACATCTAGGGAGGGAAACGTACAGGTAATTTCTTCTCTGATATGTCAGGAAACAAGATATGAGCTCATCAGCAGATTAAAACAGGAATAATAAGCTCACTAGTAAGTTTGATCAATCTGTTGAAGCATCTTGAGGTAATTATCATGTTTACCACATGGTAATTACCAAGTGGGTGTTTTGATGGTTATGCAAATCAGTTTATTAAAATCTGATTAAACAAGTACACTGGAGCGTGAATCCTTTAATCATAGCCCCAATGAACTCTGAAACTTCTCGTAGCCAGGCAGATTCAGAGGACTCAGATAATGACACCCCCTGAAGTGCAGTGCACTGAGTGGGCTATTTTAGTTAGCAGTCTGTGGCATTTAACATGTTCTTTAAAAATAAACTGAATACGAGCTAACAAGCAGAAAACTTAATTTAGCACCAGAATGATGGTAGGAATTCCACAGAACGTCTTGCGCTCGGTCGTGCTTTGCCTTCACAGGTGTGTTTTCCCTCAAGATGGCTGATGTGGCCTCTGAAGTACGTGTGGGTGCAAATTGGCTTTTTATTTGACAACCTTCTTGCTCGTCCTTCGGTCGTTGTGATTCTGATTAGCTCGTGTAGTTTAGTGACATCACTTAATTCATAGCGCAGCACCAGCCAGCTTTCATTTAATCAGAGGTCTAATTAGCCTCAAACTGTGACACCTGCGTGGGAGCCCAGGGTTCAAGTACCGCAAAAGGTTTTTGCACATTTAGCAAGATGCTCGTCTTGATGATTAGAAGTTTTAGTCTTGGATTATTGGGTTATGGGTTGAATAACCATAACCCAATAATAATAATAAATTTGAAGTAAAAACAAAGAAGAGAAATGAAGAAAAGAAATTGTAAATTCAAACTTATGGTCATGCAAAAAGGTTAATTTTGTTCCTGGCAAACAATTGTTTGTTTCAATTCCAGCTGAAAGACCTAATTATAATCTATTTATTGTTTACTGGTAGAGTCCTTTTAAATTTTGAAACATTGATATTTTAAAAAGTTCATCAAACATCACTAACAAGGTTACTTGGTCCGTTGTATCACAAATCTTCTGCCGTCACATTTTTGGACACATTGACCCTGGATTTCGCATTAATTCCGCCTGGAGCTTTTATTTCTGTAAGGTTTAGTATTTGTCAGGTCCAACCAAAGCAGATGTCTTCAATTAATTTCCCAACTGAGCAGCTTAGCCAACTTCATGCATCTACCTTTGTGGTGGTAGACAAATGAGGCTTTTTCTTGGCGTAGCTCCCAGAAACCAGTTGGCATGTAGATGGTGTGAAATGATTGTTATTGATGACAGTCTTTGCTGTTTATTGGTCACTGATGGCAGTATGAATGGGACGTTGTCCTGCTTTGTCACCAATGTCTAAAGCCTCTTGTGGAGCAAGAGGTACACATTTTGTTTTGTTGCACCTTTGTTCAGCATTTCAAAGTTTTCTTCCATTTTTTGGAGGGGTGGATTTTTTTTAATTTTTACTTTTTACTTGTTTAACAGTAAATTTAAAATGCAATATTCTGATGCAAAAAGAACCAATTACTGTAAATCTCAACATATTATGTTGATATTTAAAGGAAGAACCTAAGTGATGAGACTTTATGGAGAACAAAATATTTCATAAAACTTATTGGGTAACACTTTATTTGAAGGGGGTTGAATAAGACTGACATGACACTGTCATAAACATGACATAACACCTGTCATAAACATGACATAACACCTGTCATAAACATGACATAACACCTGTCATGAACATGAATAAGCCTTCATGAATATTTATGACTGTTGTCATAAAGCGTCATTCAGTAAATTATGACACTTTTAATACAAAGTTGACATTATTCAAAATGTCTTTGTTATGACAACTTGACATTAACCAGGAAATCATTACTGTTTAAGCTTTACCTTTAATAACATAAAGTTACCTAATTTTTAAAGTGCAATCAATAATACTTTTATAACAAATTTATATCAGTAATAATTTCTTGGTTAATGTCAAGTTGTCATAACAAAAACATTTTGAATCATGTCAACTTTGTATTAAAAGTGTCATAATTTACCGAACGACACTTTATGACAACAGCCATAAATATTCATGAAGGCTTATTCATGTTCATGACAGGTGTTATGTCATGTTTATGACAGTGTCATGACAGTCTTATTCAACCCCCTTCAAATAAAGTGTTACCACTCATTGTTTTAGATACTTTGCAAGAATTGATATCAGTACCAGTACTTTTGCTTAAAACTGTCACTATGTCGTGGCAGTACTGTATGACATAGAAAAGCTATGGAAAAATAAATCAAAATACTCTTACTTCTCCAACTGCTAACTAGAAACAACCAATCAGAGCCGGGAGGCGGGTCTTAATGATTCCTCCTGTTCCCTTGCTCTCAGTTATGATACTGTTTCAGCCCATCAGCAGAGTCTGTTGTGAATGCTAATGCTAGCTAGCATGGCCGCAGATGACGGTGGATAAACAATTTTCCTGTAACAGTGAGTTGTTTCTCTGCCATCAGAACACTGAGCAGCACGTTCCTGTGTTTGATTGACAACGCCAAGACTCTGTTTGGTTGATTTTGACCAGTAGCTGTTCATTTCTTCAGATGAGGTGAGGAGCTCAAGTTATTCACAGATTATTTGGCTCATGTTAAATTGTCATAACATGGCAATAGTTTCAACAAATATGTACAAAAAACTTATTTTTTTATTAAAGTTACATACTGCACCTTTACATGTAACATATTACAGAGACTGAAGAGTTTATTTTGAAGTTTGGATGGACGAATGACAAGTTCTAAAACTTGTCATGTTGTAGAACCAAAACTGCTCTGGAAGGAGCAGAATTAGTGAGTGTTTTCAGAAGGCTGCCATCAAGAGATTCAATCAGCATGTCATTTCATCTTCTTCTGCAATCACTCCTCTCAGCTCAGCAAGAGAGACTTTCCATCAGCCTTTGGGCTTGTGGACAGGAACATATTGGATTCTAATCCTCCAAATTACTGACACTCTCTCCAACACATTTTCTCAAAATCCTTTCCTAAACAAAATGAAGTGGATTTACTGGGAACTGTCTACATGTGGCACACTTTTCCCTAATCTGAGTACCACTGTTTCTGATGGTTCACAATTTTTGTTTTTATTTGAACTTTTTTGTCACATTGAATCAGGGCCCAACTTTACAAAGAGAAAATCAGAAAGATATCTAAACTTTTACTATTCTCTGGGGATGAATTTGGTCAAAAAATAAATATTACACAAAGTTGTAAATTTCTTTTTTATATATATATATATATAAAAGTTACATATCCCAGCTCTGAGTTTAGAAAATGGAAATTATTATGTGTGTTTGGCACTGTGGGAAAATTACAAATTAACTCTTAGCTCATGTTATTATTGTCAGACAAACTGTTGTTATCATGTGGATTTACTATTGTCACCTCAATTATGGGCAAAATCACAATCATCATCAGCGTCATTGTCATTATCATGGAAATTTTCAGAAATCTTCAAGTCAACATTGAGACGCCTATTGCTACCAGCAGTGGGATAATTATAATAACTGCACTCATCAGCATCATCATCCTCACTGGCTGTGTGTTTGTCTTTGCTCTTTCCTCTCCTATCCACGTTTCTCCCTCCGTCTTCCTGCCGCCGTCCCGCTGCCGTCTCCCAAACCCCTTTTATTAAATCATATCCCCGCCACTGCCGAACACCCAAGGAGCGGGCTAAACGCCCGCAGGTCACGTTAGCTTCGCCCGTCCCGCCTCATTGTTCACTGGAGTGAACGTCTGCACGTGCCTGGTGAATGCACGCAAACCCATCTGGATTTCCCCAAGGACCTACATAGCACTTAGCCAGAGGGAAATGTTTTGTGCATTATGCTTTTGCTGCGAGAGCTTATAAGCCGAGGCCTATAACAGATTAGGGCTGCATGGTGCACTGGTTAGAGAAACGGGAGACACACAATCCTGCAACTCTAAGAAGCCAAAATGCCTGGAAGCCACCCTCACTGCTGTGTGTGCACGCATGCGCGCCTGTGTGTGTGTATCGTGACACAACCGTGTGAATCTAATGGTTTTAAGATGCTCCATTTCAGATTTTCTTGCCATTTCTTTGCATGAGTTCACTCATAGTTTCCTCTGCGTGCTTCCTCACTTTGTGTTTAACTTCTTATCCCTCAGCTCTTCTTTCTTCCTCTCTCCCTTTCTTTCCTTCCTTCCTTTTAATTCGTGTGTCTATTTCTTGCTCGCTTTTCTTTTCATCTTCTTTTCCTTCAGCTCTAAGGCCCCAGGGTTGTGGTGCGGGTGTCTTATTACTCCCTTCTAGAGACTACGAGGTCCAGCAGCACAGACATGTACACACCACAGACGCCCGAAGGCTTGTTGCCTTTGATTGAGACTAATGGTGAAATTACACAGACCGCTGTTCCAAACAATAGTCTTCACTCACTCTTATCTGGGTCGATGGTATGAAAATGGGAGCCTGGTGGCATGGGTTGTTGGAATCAGTGACTGCGCTGACGGGGGTCTAGGGGGTTTCCAACAGTTGCTCCAGGATATTGGGAGAGAGCGGGCCGAGACATGAAACACGCTCCATCAGACTGCAGAGCATTAACAAACGTCAGTTGTTTTTTTTTTTTTGTTCGAGTCCCACTTTTAACCGTCACATTTTTCAGCGATGGCCACAGGCAACGAAATGAAAATGTGGTCCAAAACGTTGCATCTTGAACCAGTTCCTGACTGAACTCTTGTTTATGAAACCTCAATGTAATCGTGCCCGGGTTGTGCCACAGAAGTTTAGCTTTTAGTTTTTCACTGAGAGGTTGTTGCATTTCTGAGGAGGCGCGGGGAGTGACAATTGAACAATTGTTTCCCCTTTCGTTCCATTTTAAAGAACAAAGACACAGAAACATCGACTATCCCAAACTGATTGTCTGGATCTGTGGATCAAGAGAATCCTTGAGTGAATGAATTGCAGGAAACTATTCAGATCGGCATTGAATGTGCCAGGCAATTAAATTGTATGATTCAGTAAAAGTTTTTATCAGTGTCATTTTTTTATTTTTTATTTTTTCCAGTTTTTCTGCCCACAATCAAACTAAAGGAGTAAATTTTATTTTTCAGGGATCTTATGGCTAAATAAATTCGATAAGACTATTATATAAAAATTAGTGGTGGGACTCCGTTATATTTGTAATAAATTATTGTCACTGGCATTTCAATTGAGTGAGATTGAAATGCAAAAAACCTTTTAATGCTGGTAAATTATTGAATAAACAGACATATGATGTCTATATTTTTTGTTTTTAATCTGTTACTCAGGTTGTTCATCCATAAAAAGTGCTATTATACCAATCCAACTATAAAATGTTTCAGGAACTCCTGATCATTCATGGATCTTCTTTAGAGATGTGGACTGTTGATGCTGATATTAGTGTTGGGGACGTCTGTGCTGCTGCTACATGTTTAGCACTGAGATGCTATCTTAAGATTGAAAGCTGTGCTAATAGGCTAACTCCTTCTAGCACAACTTGAACACAACAATCGTCTTTACCAGCAGGTTAATGAAACAGAAATGGACCCTCAGTGGGCTAAGACAAGCAGCTTCATCGTCCATCACTGTTGTTTGCGGATGGGAATTAAATGCTTCTCCATGTTTGGCTACTTTGCAGATGGCAGAAATCAGCTGAATACTTGTCTTAAATGTAGGGAAAAGTTTTTGAAGAGAGCATAAACAGGGCCCTTCAATTTCCATCTGCAACTGCCATAATCATAGAGCAGAGCAAGAGAGTGTCTACGCTTGGGCCAGTTTGCTTTTTCAGAACCAGCTTGGGTTTCTGCTCCAGGTTCCATCTTCTCTAGTTCCTCTCTGGAAGTCCAGGAGCTGCTTCTCTCTACCTGGGGAAGTGACTGTGAGGCTGTTGGTTCTGTGGTGATGACTCTATGAATCCTCTGACACACAGTTATACATCAATCTAAAGGTCCAAACACCGATAAAAGCATGCAGAGGTAAACACACACATTCCTTTCCATTCACTTGATGTCCCCGTTTATTTTGTTATTTTAAAACAGTATTTCTCAGCTAAACAAACCATATCTGTAAATAAAGGCTTCCAATTACTGGTCAAGGACAATATCCCATCGTCTTAAGTCTTCATAGGTTTTTTTTTTATAATTTGTTTGCTGAAGAAGGAGTATTATGTAATTTCCAGGTACATAGTGCCATTTATAGTGCAGTTAAAAACAGTTTTTATGAAAGTGCTGTGTATGTCAAACATAACTTAAAACTAGGATTATATAACATATTATATGACTAACTGAATTGTATGTTTTGAAACTGGTCTCTGCCTCTTTTCTGACACTTCAGGTTCAGCATGTTATCACAACAATGCTTCTCAATGCCATCCATTGATCCTGTAGGAGTGCTTACTCGTAGGATGAGTTTAGTAGTCACACAATTCCACCAAGTGTTTGGTAGTAGCTGCTGCCACTAGTCTGGAGGAGCTGAGTGGGGGAGATGCTGCAACTCCACAGCAGAGCTTCGGGGAAATAGACAGTGCATTATGAGCAGGAGTTTAGGCACCCTGTGTGGTTGCCATGGAAATTCAAGGATTTCTCAAAAATACTTCAAGGCAACACTCCAGGTATTTTATTAATACCTGGAGAGAATAACATTATAGCCTATTGTAAAACTAAAAAAAAAAAAAGGTTTTATATCAAAACTTCCACTTTGAAACCCTAAAAAGTTTGTAGAAACTCAAAGTTGCTGGGGATTTATGGTAAAGGAAAAACAAGAGAATCTGGTGGCCATTTTGGCTCAGTATTTTTTCTGTAATGGTTATGTTTTGAAAGCAAATGTATGTTTCTGGTTAACAAAAGGACAGAGTGATGAACTTTCTGTAAGAAAGGCTGCTGTGAATTGGTACCATGTAGAAAATATTATTAACTTCATCCATCGAGGGTATGACAGAAGTCACCTCATGTCAGGCGCAGATTATAAAGGAGCTTAGTAAATGTGTTTTTGTTGCACATTACACTTTCAAGGCTAAAAAGCAATTATTATTTCAAGCCCAGATGTTTGGTTTTTTTTCTTACATTTCAGGGAGAGACAGTTCCAACACAGCTAGATAATGGATCCATGTAGCTACAGTCTAATCCAAGGCCTACTAACATGTTGTCCTTCTACAAAGTGAGCAGACAACAATGTGTTTACATCAAAAGCCTCCTGAGTTTAAACAAAAATCAATCAATGAATCAAGTTTATTTGTATAGTAAATTTCACCAACAAAGCTGTTCAAAATGCCTTACATCATAAAAACACAGAAAGCAACAATGGAAACATTAGGTTTTTCTGGGTGTTGTCATTACACATCAAAATGTTGGTTAGTGTTTCATTTATTATGGTTCAAAGGCAACTCTAAACAGCTGGGGTTTTAGTCTAGATTTAAAGAAGCTGAATGCTGCTTCTCCATGTTTGGTTCTGGTTCTGGGGATGCAGAGCAGAACCAGAACCAGAAGACCTGAGAGGTTCTGGAAGGTTAAAACAACAACAACAGATCTTTAATGTGTTGTGGTGGTAAGACGTTCAGTGATTTATAAGTGTATTCTCTGAGCTCCAGGGATCCAACGGAAGGACTTTAGAATATCAGTGTTTGAGATGTATTGACATTCATCTAAATAGTTTTCTTTAACAACTCCATGGTCAGAAACATCGCGTGTTGCTGAAAATTTATAATGCCACGATGAAGCCTCCCTGTCAAAGTCTTGGTCAGAGTGTAAAATGTGTGTGTTGTCATCTATATTCCTACAGGGTGAAGTACAAACCATTTTAAGTGTTAGAGAACACTAGAAAAGCCCAAGTTTAGTCCATTTACTTGACGTAAACTGCAGTATTTGAGGGTCAATGAATCTATTTTTCTTGTATTGGTGACAGTGTAATTTAGATCCAGTGTAACAAATGCTCACTTTGTCAAACTGTTGGACAGTTTAAACACTAAATATATTGTTATTCTGGGGGATTAGAAAACCACAGTTTTTGGTGTGTCTACTGGTCCTGAGAAGTGGAAGTCCAAATAACAAAACCCCTCTGACTGAACCAGAGTCCTCTGTTGGGTTTTATCTTTATGTCTCTTTGTAAAGTTTGACATTTTCATGTAAATTTGTTCTGCAATATTTTTGCCTGAAACCGTCTGATTGCTGGCCTCCTTAGGTCAGATCGTGTCTAGGAAGTTTCATCTTCCTATTGGCTGTAGTGGTAACGATGGTACAACTTCAGTATAAAACCATGTCACTCAGACATACGGCGCCACCCAGTGGTGAGTCAGGAGCTGGAAGAGTGAGTACGACAGTGGCGGGTGTTGATCCATAGGGTTACCCACTTCAGAAATGTCATTTATTTGCAATGTGAACACAAATTGGAAAGTTTCAAACAACACAAGAATAAATGTTGCAAGATTTATCACTTTTTTTGTTGTTGTTTTTTTATGAAAGGTAAAAAACAAAAAAAGTAACTACATATACAGACAAAATGATAATTTTGTCAATACTAAAGTTGGTGGATTTGTTTTTTTCTAAATTCATCAAGGGTGTGGGTTTGCTTTCCCTTTAAGTTAACTGACCTTTCTAAATTCCCGGGTGGAGGATGTGTATGGTTGTTGGACTCAAAGCTCCAGTCTCTAAAACCTCACAGTGGTTCAGACTAATGATATTCTATAAACCGCTAAGCTACATTAACCCGGGGATATAATAGTATTTCCGTCCATATTCATTCTATATGTAACGTATTTTACTAAATGGCGTTGTCATCCATGTAGTTCCTGATGTGTTTAAGGCGTGTTGTCAAACTGGAAAAGTTTATTGATTAGTGTGACGAGTATGTGCATAAATAGGTAAACAGATGAAAATAGAGGCGACAGAAAAAAGAGAGACAAGGGAAAATTGCCTTGTGGACTGTGAAAGAGGCATTAAATATAATGTGGGTTGTGGTTAAAACTTGTGTGTGTGTGTGTGTGTGTGTGTGTGTGTAGGTGTGTGTGTGTGTGTGTGTGTGCGTGTGTGCGTGTGTGTGTGTTTACTCATGGGTTGATGTAGCAGTAAATGTTTTTCTCCTCATTTGTCTGACAGTTTCTCTTTTCCATTTGACCACTTGTCTGACTCTTTACTATTTTTGTTGGAAACAAACAAAAGAGTCTCTTCATTTGTGTTGTGTTCGATTTAACTTTGTTATTGCAGGTATTGAATGAAAGGAATTAATCTGAATTCAGTATTTCTTCAACTTGTTATAGGGTTCACTAAAAAAAAGCAACCATTTAAAACATGTAAAATTCTTGCTAAAATATCTAAAATAAATAAATAAAATACAATCCACACTCTAGAATGTAGTGGAAAATAAGTGAAAAAGTTTGAGTTTTGCCCCTTCCTGTCTCTGGGGAACTGAATGAGAATGTGGGTTTTAGTCCCGGCTCACGGCAATCTTCCTAAATTGCTAGTTTTTCATACGCCAGAGTTTAGCTTCAGACGCAAATCCCCTGACTCCAAATCCTGGTTCGAGAACAAAGGTGGCCGGGTTTTTCAGTCAGACGCTCCTCGCTCTGCATCAGCCTGACTGAGGATTTAAAGCCAGCAAATCAATAAGATTTTTAATGGCATATTGAATCCCAGTTTTAAAAAAAAATCATCACTGTCTGCTGTTCTCAGACAGAAATATGACTCTCTTTCGGTCCTTTTAATAATAAGCATGATGGGCTCATTATTAGATTATTTAACTGAACAAGACTTCCTGTTTGAAATTATTCCTCATCATAAAACAGAGAGCACGTCACCACAGTTATGGGGAAAAAACAGCTTGAAAAGCGACTGTTTTAATGTGAACCTGTTCTGACGGGAATACAAAGCTTTTTCCTGCATTTTCTCAGTGATGACTAATTCTTTCTCAAAATAGTTTTCAGACTGTTTCAGTTTTTGTTCTTATTCATCTGGTTGTCCTTGCTCAGTCTTAATTGATTCTCAGAGTTTTGCAAATATTCTATTCTTCACCTGTGTTTGTTACATCAGAACAGACCTGGACCCATCATAAAACGTGTTAGGATTGACTTATCAAAACACAGTAATGCTTTCAACAGTTGTTTGGCCAGTTTTTTCATAACCTAATATTTATACTAGGCCAATGAAAGATAAGAATCAGAAGAAAAATAAATAGTTTTGTGACAATGATTCACAAAACCTAAATGTTCCTTATGGGCAAAATAAAGGTGGAAGTTGGAAATAACTTCCTTTACGCTTGCTTGAGGTGATTTTTGACTTTTCGTATGAAGATCCAATGCACTAAAGGAGAGATGGAAACACATTTACCAAATAAGTTCTGACGCAATAAAATGCTCCCATCCACTCTTGGTTCTGTGCCTTACCAGAGGCATGGGACTCAGAAAACATCTGAGCCTTCAGCACAGGCAGGAGGACTCTCTCCATTTTTCTGAGATGTGTGATCCATGCTAGTTTTCAAACTCATATTTAGTACAAACACGCACAGCATCAACATGTGATAACATTTTGCTTTACATAGTCTGGTTGATTTGTTTCAAGCCAGTTGATTCAAAAAGTTGATGCAAACAAGAATAATTTGTGTTTTCCCTTTTTTTAAAGTTTTTAAAAGTTCACTCAAAATTTGCATTACTATTGAACGGAAATAAACCTAATGATAGTACGCAAACCAAAATAGCACCACCAATCAAATCCAGTTAAGATGCTACAAGCAATGTCTTTTAAACAAACAACTGTCCTCCTTACCTGAGCAGATAGCCTGACTAATCAACCAGCTAACATCAACTTGGTGTACTCCATGTTTTACTATATGAAGAGCAGAAACACAAAAATGAAAGTGAAAAGTTACTCACTATATGGAAATGTAATGTTTCTTTTTTTCTTACATCTATTCCGCAATAACACAAAATATATGACATGGTGCATAACATGCAGGAGTAGGAAAAGTTTTTATCAGTTTTCAGTGAAATAACTTTGATCATGCTAAAGATTTCAGTTTTTGTATAAATATAATATCACCAAACAGTGAGTTTGTTAGTTATGGTTACCATTCCGTAAAACGTTCATGCTGATCCATGCCTAACCACAAGGTGGCGGTAATACAGCAACAGAACTAAACACCTGCATCCTGTTCCTCTATCAGTTTGACTCCATGTAAACTCAATATACTTACTGCAAGTTTTTATCCTGACCATTTTTTGAAAAGTGAAAACCCATTAACATGATAATCACAAACCATATTGGCTTTTATGCTCAAATTAGGTTGCCATGGTGGCATACACCACAATCAAGTGGGTTTTTTTTGTTCATGTAATAAGCTAGAAAGAAGCTTTTTTTTTTTACTTTCAAAACAGTAACTCTGTCACTTCATGGGGATGACATTTTATCTAATACTTTATTTTCTGTATGTGGAGATTTGCCTGCTGGATCCAGGAACCCCCCCCCCACACACACACACACACCCCACACCCCAACCCGCCACCATTGGTGTGTCGCTGCAGCTGAACGTTGTCAAGATGCTCTCAAATGTTTCGGGTTTTCTGACTCTGTTCCGCCCTCTCTCATTCTCTCAGTCCTTGTTCTGCTGTCATGACTTCACACTGTTCACTCCGTGTTTACCTGCAAGCAGACACACACATTCACACTCTGAGGCGCAGTGTTTTGTGTGTTTACTCCCTGCCTGTCTCTCGGAAGGAGAAGATAGGGGAGTGAGTGTGTGTGCATGCTTTTGAGTCTGCATGTGTGTGTGTGTACAGTGGGTGGGCAATAGACAGATGAATAAGTGAGGTGACAGAGAGAAAAGGGGAGATGTGTGAGGGAGAAGAGAGCCTCATGGACTGTGAAGAAAGCAAGAACAATGATGTGGTTTGTGGCTGTTTGTCTAATGTGTGTGTGCGTGTGTGTCTGACAGGTTTTTATTTATTCCCGAGTTGATGTAGCAGTAAATGCTTTTCTCATTTGCCTGGCAGTTCTGTTTTCCTCTTCTATTTGATCACTTCTGTGACTTCAAAATTCTACGTTAGTAATGATTAATCATAAGGTCTCTTCATTAGAGCTTTAATAGGTTGAATTTTATTGTTTAATTAGTCTGAGTTCAACCTTTCATCACAATAAAGGAAGAAAGAGGAATGAAGAAATACCACATGGACTCAGAATCTGCATATTAATAATTGATATTCTGACAAGAAAATACATAACAGTGAATGTTATAGTTCAACCAAGAAGCTCTTAATGTTTTATCTTATTGTTGCATTGATAAACCAGAAACAAAATGTCATGAAAAACGTTTCCAAACTAATAAATGTTCATGTATTTTGTTAGAATTGGGACTTGGTCAAATGCTTCCTACAGGGTATCTATTGGTTACTTATGAAGATATTACCACTGTTTTCTAGGAATTATGCAAATAGTACCTGCAAGTTATTTAAAGGGTATTTACAAGAGATCCATGTGGCACTTAAGTTATTTCTCGGGGTAGTTTTGGACTAAATACAAGGACCTTACAGGGCATCCATGGGGTACTTAGAGGCTGCCTACTGGGGCAAATGAAGTGGCTGAATGGAGTGGTAATAGGTACATACAAGGTACTAACAGAATATATAGGGAACCTACAGGACTAGTTATTAGTGTAGTTATCGTCAGCAGTTAATATGACCATTTAAGTTTTTCTTTTCATAGGGTGGTGATAAAATAATGTCCCTGTAATGAAGCGTTTCTAGAGACAGAGTGATGAAGTAGCTTCGTTTTTCTGCAGTGTAAATTAGCATGATGACGCCGATAGTTTTCAACAATGGAAGTAGGGCAATCTCTGACTCTGAGTGTCACTTTTCAAAATAATCATCCAATTATATTCATTATTGTGAACCACTGTAAACAAAATAAACCCTAAATTTAGCAGTAAATACCATGGCCTACTAGACAAAAAAAGAAATCGTCAAAACTATTGGTCAACTTACATCCTCCCCTAAGTACCGGGCATGTCACAATCATCATGCCACTCTGATCCAATTAAATTCCAAAGCTTTCACAGCATTTCATTCATTAAATCATTTAATTATACATTACATAATTTTTAAAGACATGCATTAAAGCTCATCCATTGTTTCTCTAGGCGGCTCTCCAGTGAGGCTGCTTGTTCCAGACGTTCAGAGGCTGATATGTGTTTTTGCACTCAGTGAAATGTTATTAGTGATATGATGCCCACTAATGATTTAAGGACTTGTGATGGTTGTATCATTACATGAAACCTAGCTGTAGCATAGTTTGAACATCTAGATAAGACAGTGGTGTCCCGTTGTCACAACTGAATTGAAAATATATTAAAGTGCCTGCGGTGGCTCACGCCACACTTTTCTAAACAGATATGCTGCATATTTGTGTGTGTGTGTGTGCGTGTGTGTGTGTGTGTGTGCGTGCGTGCGAATGTGTGTGTGTGTGTGTGTACATGTGTCTGAGTGCTTCCCCCAGAGTTTTAAGTGCCTGTAAACCATTCCCTGTCTCAGAGGAACTATAATGGGCTGTCAGTGCTTCGCCCTCCTGTGAGGGTGTTTTTTTTTTTTGCTCTTCATAATATGTGTGCCTTCTCCTGCTCCTCTGTGAGCTTTCTAGTGAAAGACGAAACAAGAGAAGGAAGTGGTGAAAGGCTTTACTGTCAGAAAGTACATAGGTCATCGTGCAGACTGATGCTAATTGACAGAGATGGCCGTTTCGAAGCGATCTGGCAATAGAGAACTTTGTGTCTGTGTTAGAGTACTTTACATGTTTTTGCACTTTGCACTGCCTTGTTTGTAGATGTGATGCTCAGTGTTCAATTGCAGACAGAACATACCAGTATTGTCACTTAAATGTTATTGCAGTTTGCAGTCAGATCAGATCCATATTTATGTTCTGTGACATTAACATGAGTAATGCTCCTTCTCTTTTCTTTGCTGTCTGTTGTTTTATGCTTCCTATTGACCCTTTGCAACTACGTCACTTAACCCTTTTACGCCGGAGTTTCAAGCGTCTGCCTAAATAAACGGTCCTTATTTTAACTGTAAGTAGTTCTTTAAATGTCCTGTGAGATGATATACTTACCCATGTATTGATAACAACTGGAACTTTCAATATCCAGCAAGTTATTTTCGCAATATGCCGTCTATAAAACGAGTGCCCCCCGGATTAATTACCTCTCTGCAGCTGCAGCTGTGAAGTTGCCGTATTAACCCGATACTTGCTGGAAAGGGCAACGCCTCCCCTTTCAGAAACCGTTGGAATTTTTCAGATAGCGCTACGTGTGGCGGAATTACGGTACTGCAAATTTGGATGTGTCACCGCCGACACATCCCGCCTATTCAAGGCGCCATGATGGACGTCGGAAGTGAGGGATGGGAGTATTGAACAGAGCGACTGAAATTATTTTCCCAAAGCTGCTTTTTCCAGTTTATTTGTGGCCTCTACTTGTTCAAGTCGAGCTAATGTGTCTGTAAACCTAACACACCTGTTTGGGGCTAACAGACGGTGGGATTTAAAACAGCTAGCTTAGAAACCGACTCATATCCTCCCTCCTGACGTGTTGATCAAATTACCGCCTGAATTCACATCTTCTGATTATTTTCACTATGTCCTAAACAGTGTTTCCTCTTAGACCGGAGCAGCATTAAAACCATACAAAAGATGAGATGCTAACCAGTTTTTTCCTTACATGCTAGGCTACATGGCTGGGGCATTGTTTCCATGGTTACTAATGGTTAACCGCGTACCTTCTCCATAATGCAATGTTTCTTTCTAATCATACTTACTTATAAAGTATATGAACATTTATCTTCTTACTTTGTAACGGCTGATGTCCATCGCCGCTGTAACTTTCCTCATTAAATGTTACACAGTAAAATGACAAGTTTGTTTTCTGTCCTTGTTTGCTTATGCAGCCAATCGAGCAGCACTCTGTGACCATTTGTACTGTGAAATTAACTTAATAAAAGCGAAATTAGGCTTTACAGGAGCACATAGTGGCATAGGGAGAAAACATCTGTGGTGGAAGGGTGTCAAGCATACACACATATGAACATCATCACTTCTAAAAGCTCGTAGTAGCAGTGGCAAATTTCATAATCAAGAACAAATGGGTAAAAATATTGTGATATAAGGCAAAAAATGTAAGATCATGTTAATATATAATTAATAACAAAGTGTTAATACAGTTAAAGTCATCCCAGAGAGATTAAGATTTAGTCCCTTAACATGATCAACAAATTTATTCAGATTATAAAAAATGATATCATTCTGGAGTGACCCAGACAGCGTCTCGACTCGAATCCAACACTGAATCTGTGGAGGAAGCGACAGACAAGAGGGATTTGGAGGAGGCTTTCCAATCACATACAACTGGAGCTCATAGCAAAAGATGAATCATCAAAAATAGCAGTGAAAAGCTATTCGGCAGTCAAAAGCCAGCAACGACTTTATCATCTGTTATAGGCAAGAAAATAATTTTGGATATCCCACTTTTGTCTTTAGCTTGTAAATAGGAAATGGAGAACTTGTTGTCTTGTGTTCAAAAATGACACCCCTTGAATGTAATCTCAAAATCCTCTGATGGCTGATATGTAATTCTGAATATGCCAGAGGCAGACAGATTTTGAGGCTTGGCTGTAATTTGCATAATTGGTCATGTTCATGGAATTGTAACGGACGCTGCAGACGAAAGGAATACTGTTGAAGGAAAGACAAAGAATCCTCAAAAAGCTTGCTCTCACCTCCACCTGAACGGCAACCCTGGCAGTTGCTGTGGCTACCGAGCCTAACTCCAAGGTGGAGCAGAGAAAGCTTGTGTTGGTCTTCTTTTACCAGGATCTCATGGTAACATGTTTTATGGCTGTCACTGACAGTCCAAATGCAGACAGACCCGTGAATCGATGGCTAGGCTCTTTCTTCACCACAACATTACTGTGCTCACGTTACTGCAGGCGATGCCCCAGTCCATCCATCCATCTCCACTCCATCCCACCGTCACTCACCAGCATTACACCAGGATATTTAAACCCTGCTGCTTGAGGCAAAGACCAGTCCAGAGGCTCAGAAGGAGCAATAGTATTTTTCCCCAGGATTCCTGCTTTGGTACTAACCCTGGAATCAGGGGTCAGAACAATGTAACCCTAGCAACATGAGTGCAGTTACTTTGCGTCCTGGCCACGGTTTTTCAAACAGCTGACATATTGTAATGAAGAAAATAGTGTAGAAGTGATTGATATCCAGTGAGAAAGCTGGAGAAAGATGATCTTTACAGCTGGATGAAGCATTGCTCATTGCTGCACTTTCTCTGGGATGTCGTTAAAATAATGGAAAATTGTTAAAGTTTTGCAATCAGACCCCTTCCTAAGAACTGACTTCCAATCAACTCTTCTTTCCACTCAATCTAGAAGCCTAAGCCTGGGCCTTTGCACCCAGCCACTAGGCTCAGCCACCATTCACCTTGGTTACTGTGTTGACCATGCTGACCAAGGTGCAATCTATACCTAGAATCACAAAAGCTGCATCGATACGTCCCTCCTGTTTTTCGTGATTTACATGAAAATGAACAAAGAATCATCAGATTCCTGGCTTTTTTGGACAGACACATAATCATATTTTTACTGCCAATTTTTCACAAAATTGATCAAAATCATTGGTTTCGAATGATTGGTAACTCCCACCTGGAGGTGGCAGAATTTATTTCCTACACCGTTGCCTCAGGTTTGCCTTACGCTCAGTCATGGTCCATGATTTACATGGTGAGTAAGAACAATCCAGCTGTTTAAGTCCTTTGAAGAATGAAAATATTTGTGTGTCCAATCTGTCTTCTTGGGGTATTCTTTGCAAATATTTCTAAATTAGCACAAAATCAGTGCTTTTGATTGCAAAACAAAAAAAAAAAGATCACAAAAACAGTTGTGAAATCCTGGAGAGACTGATTGATAATTTTATTCTTTCTTCTAATTCTTTCATCTGCTCTTCTAATTAGACAGTGTGCAAACCACCAGATTATTACCTCCTGTTAGTCTTTAATAAAATGCAAATCTTGGACTAGATTTTTTTTTTTTTATTTTTTTTTTTTTTTTAGTATTTGTGTGTTTGGTTGAATCAAAAATAGCATGTGAAATGTGCTGACACCTTTATAATCTATAAAAGAAATATGAAAAAAACAGGAACAAAACTTGTAGTCTCGTCTTCTGCAGTTGGGAGCAGATTAAAGGTGATGCGAGGTAAAACGCTGCTGACGGCACTTCTTTCTTTCATCATTAATTTGGTGAAGCTAAAAATCAATGCTGCCATTTGTCTTCACCTCTGCAGCGCTCACTACCCATCAGCTGCTGTAAAAATAACGCTACAGTTCCTTTCATGCGTTTCTCTACAAATTAGGGTGGAGAAAAAAGATGAAGTGCCTCAAAAATACCTTGTGCTTGAGACTTAGCCACATGTGTTAATGTGTCAAGCCTCAGAGATCAAACGCAAAATAGCGCATGAAAAACACAAAGAAGAAGAACATGAGTTGCTCTGCTCTTCTAAATCCTTTTTTTTTCATGTGAACAAAGAGAAACATCAGTTCAGGTTGAGCTTATTGGAGGAGAAGCCATGTAAATACCTGACTCCCTCAGCCAGGATTCAGCTGCAGAATCACCTGAATCTGATGGAGCTGCTGCTGCAAAGTGAAGGCAAGGATTCCATTAAATACCTTCAAGGCAGGGAAATCTATCTGAAGATGTTCTTACCTCTGTGCAACACATTCATGTTCAGTGAAATACAGGCTAGCAATACTTTCATTGCTGATGTCACCCAATGCTTCTTTTTCTCCTTACGTGTCAGCGAGATCATGCAACTTTGAACGGATTTCGACTCATATCGCCTCCTGTTATCGGCTCTATATGCTCCTTCTTGCGTTTCAGCCGTTGCTCTTCTTTGGCAGATAATTTCTGGTTGCTGAGACAGGCCTGATATAACAATGTTAAGTCCTTGTCAGAGTGAAAACATATTTTGCAGATGTTGCTGCTGTTTCAGAAGCTAACGCAGACAGAGCTGTCATGGTGTGATTTGATGCATTTAATGGCTGCTATTATTGTAAGCCTAAAAAAGAAACTTGAACTGTTTTTGTGCTTTCACAGAGGCACAGCAATTGAACATTAGAAGTAGTTTTATATGTTTTCATTTTATTCTTGTTCTTATCAATATATGCATATTTTTTTGGAGTCCGGTTTGTTTTATTAAAAATCTCAGCATTTTACTACAGGTGCGTAAGTCTTTCTGTGTTAAATTATCTAATTTCATGACAGCAACTACATTTAAACATGTAAATTAGAGGAAGATGACTTGCTGAAGTTTAAATTGGACTTCAAAATTGGGAGGTAATGATGTTTTTCAGTCCCTGCAGGGAGATGCCGTGATGCAGTTGCAGCTATTAATGCAAATTCCCCCATCATTTGCAAATTTGGCACGGATTTGAAGTTTTCAGCAGCCCTCGCAATTTTCCTGCAAATCTGACCTATCATCTTAATGTTTTTGTTTTTTTTTTGTATTTCCTTCTTTTTGACCAATCACTCCAGCTGAACTAAACTTTGACCAATTCCATTCACCACCTTCTAATGTAACTTCCTGTTTCACGGTGTCTCCTGAAAGCCGAGCCTGTGAGATGAGGGGTATGTGACGCTAAACTGTAACATTCACTTGCCTTGAGTCACTGACTCTACTCATGCATGCTCATGCCAAGCATGCATGTGGTGACAGTGGAGAGAAAAAACTTCAACAGGAAGAAACCTCCAGCAGAACTAGAATCTGGTTCTGCAGAAGTACTTTCTATGTTAATTAAACATAAGAAATTAATAGCAGGAGAGGGTCAGCGAGCAGTCGCTCAGCCAATGACCTTCCTCCAGGAATAAATCAGGAGGGAATTACAGCCAATCAGATGTAGCTTCTGTCGGGGGCAGCTGTGGAACCTGTGGAGATGATGATGCAAAGACGGATTTTACATAAAATTAAGAAAATCGTGGACAACCCTGACCATCCTCTCCATGAGGCTGTCTTACAAAAACATTGTCTTCAGTAAGAGGCTTCTTCAAATTCACTGTAATACAAACATCTACAGGAGATCGTTCCTGCCAACAGCCATCACTGTCTGCAATAACTCTTTTCTTTCTTCTCTTTGAAGAATTTGAATTAACGAATTACAACAATATTAAATTCCATGTGGGATTAGACAAGTATTTTTGAATTGAATTGAAGAAGTAAAAAACTTTAAAGTAAACATAAAGTTAACATTTGAGATATGGGCAAATTGGAGAGTAGTAGAAGAAGAAAGTGAGGAAAAGTGGTCAGTTTGTCCTCCAGCAGTATAACTACAATGATAGCTCAGGATAACCTAAACCCTTTCAGTGAAGCATGAGGGAGGCAGAGACAGGCCTGTTTTGGTGCCAGATGGGCTTGTTGGAGTATTTCACAAACTGTTCATATACTGGAGCGCAAACTGAGGCAACACATTGCACAACTGCCAAAATTGGACGATGCCAGTTTGGAAAAACGTTGACGAATCGTACGAGTCAGTTTCAGCCACAACATTCAGATGGTAGAGTCAGAACTGAGCACAAACAGCATGAAGAGGTTGAGTCTGTCCTGCATCGCGTTAAAGCCACATGATGCTGCTGGTGGTGGGATGGAGTTGGGGGGTCTCTGCTTGAGCCTCGTTGTGTCAACTGAGAATCTTGTGAAGGCCACGGCCTGTCTGAGTGTCGTTGCTCACCGTGTCCATGCCTTTGTGACCAAAGTGTAAATGTCTGCTTCTTCAAACAGGATCATCCCTGTTTAAAGTCATCTGGCACTGGTTTACTGGACACAACAATGAGTTTATGGAAACCCAACGGCCTGCTCAGATACAACATCTCAGTCCAGTAGATTTAAATTATGGGTGTAGGGCTGATTAATTTGCAGTCATCATGTCAACATGGCCTAAAATCTCTTAACAACTATTTGACGCTTTGTTGAACTGATGCCCTTAAGAATTAGGACAGTTCTAAAGGATTCATCCAGTGAGTGTAGATTGACTGTCCCTCTCGGCTCTGTTACATTTGGAAATAGTTCATTGAACTCATGGCCCTCTTGACACCATTTGGAACCACTAGCAGAACGTTTCATGACTTCAGTAGTTTGGTGATCTCCAGCAGTCAACGGCCTAAAATGCCTAAACCATAAAGGTTGTCAAACAAAAACAGGCACAGGGGTGTAAGCTGCTGCTATCAAACAATGTTGTAATCAAGTGCTCTTTAAGTTGTCCATTTATGAAATGAATAATTTAATAAAAGTGCTGCATCACTAAGCTATAAACACTCCCCCATTGTTCTTTGCTGCATGTGCATTTTCTGACACTTCATTAAAATAAATAAAAAAACAACTCTAGTCTTTTAGGTATTCAAGAAGATTGTTTCTTCAGTAAAATCTGCCAGCTTGATTTGTGTCCGATGTAACAATGTGTCTAATGGTCTGGTATAGACGTTTGGTTTTGTGGGTTGTTATGAGGTGGTTGAAGTTGTAGCAGGAACAAAGTGGGAGAAGAATCTGAATCTTTGAGTTTGACCTGACTGACAGCAGGCAGCGTGTCCCTCAGCAATCCACAATTTCTACAATATTCTTCTGAAAGTATTCCTGAGATAACATCATCTTTTTTAAGATCCTGATGTACTCTCTTTTTTTTTTAGTATAATAGAGATTCTGTCTTTTATACTAAAAAATTTAGCAGCAACTTTTATAGGAACATTTTAGCATCTGTAAAACTGAACTCAATTTCTTCTGAGTCTGTTGCATGTCCGAACATTAAGGTGTATTCTCTAATTCTGAGGACTGTGCCGTTGTTACTGTTAGTCCCAGGAAATAAAACAATTTCAGTATTTTATTGTGAAACAGAGAATAATTATAACAATAAAGAGTTGATGTGTAAAAGAGGAGATGGAAACACATTTGCCAAATAAGTAAACCCTGAAAACGTCAAACTCCAAGCATCCAGCACAGAGGTGGCCTGTCAGACTGGAATGACCAGCAGGAGGCGCTCCAGGAAGGGAAGGGAGTGGTTGAATACCTCCCAGAGTATAATACGTTTATACTCTGGTATTAAACTCTGAGACATTTAATGTGTCTCAGAGTTTAATACCAGAGGCATTAAACTCTGAGAAATTACAAAGTCCAAACCTTCTGATGTGCAATTTCCTTTTTTTTTTTTTTTAGCAACATTTCAAAATTTAGCCTAAAATTCTAATACCAGTCGGATGGAAACTTAGCTAGTGTAACAGCAGCTTGAAGGTCTAAAAATAACTGTAGAAAAATAGTATGAATTGGAACAGATTTTTATGTAAGGTTAATACATTTTGATACTGTGCTCCAAAAAAAACATATCTCCACAAACAATTTCCATTTAAAATCCAGCCCATTCTCAAAATAAGAAAGTGTGCAAACTGGGAGAAAACTGGGAGAAGACTGTGCCTGTGCGAACCAGCTGCTTTTCTATGCTTCCTTTATGGCTATTTAAACGAGTCAGAAGGCGCCAGCTGTGCCAGCGGTCATAGTTGCAGAAACTCATATCCGCAAACACAAACAAGCATCCGGCGTAGCACGGAGGCGCGCAAACACTCGCTGCCCACAGCGGCTTGCCGGTCTGACGACTTGCCATTTCACATCACTCTGCAGAGAAGAGTGGGACACAAACAAAAAAAAAAGAAAAATTGCTCCAAACCACACAGATGGAGAGGCAGATAGGCCCACTGACGTGGATGTAGATGTTTGTAACAACACAAAGTCTCATGATGTGAGTGATGCTGATGCCATGACAGAGCGCATCTACTCCAGGCACAGACTGTGGGAACGGAGACAGAGATGCTTGTAACCTGCGTGAGCGTGTCAGAGCTGGAGGCTGGAGCTGGGATCACAGCATACAGAAAACAGGACTCAGCATTTGTAGGAGAAATAAAAAATGGTATATTTTCAGGCAGCGAAACCACATTGGAAAATTTAACAGCACATACTTTCTGGCTGGCTTAAGGCCCCCTTAATTAACCTACTGCCGGTTAGCCTCGGGTTAAGTGGGTTAAGTTCTAAAATAGTCTTAACTCTGCAAGGTGGCTAATCTGGGATCACAGCGGGGTGAGCTAAGCTGAAGCAGGCTCCAGTCTCACTTATCCACTTTCAGATGTGCAAGGTTGACACAATGGCGAAGTGCTTTAATCTCCGTAAAGCAATGCCCTCAACATTCTGCTCAGGGAAAACTTTCACATGTCTCTCTTAGGAACTTTGAAGTGAAGTTCACTCTGAATCAAATCCATCCGTCGGTAAATGCAGCTCAACAATTTACGTAAGCAAACAGTTGACACCGAAATGAATTTAGTTTAAACCTATTCTACTGAGAAGAGAGCAATGGCAGCAGAGTGAGTTAAATGTTGCAGTACTGAAGCTCATCTGTTTCAAGTGAGAAAAGGATACATTTACCTGAACTGATGCGGTTCTTATTTCTGTTTAGAGGGAAAAAAAACTCAGCAGTGTTAAGTCTTATTTCCACAGTTATAAAAAGTGTTTGGGCTTTTTCTAAAAACAGACAGAGTAGGACCAGATCACTAAAGGCTTGTTGAAAAGTGCTAAAAAAAAAAAAATTGTTGTTACAAAACATTGAAAATGTATTTTCTGGAGTCCTGAATTTTACCAAATCCTTAAATTAGTGCTGAGCGTGTTTAATCCTTTGTTGCACTCATAACCATTTCCACATTTTGTCACAGTATAACCATAATCAACTTAGAAGTAATTGCACTTTAATCCAAAACCGCATGTCAACAAAATAAGTAACATTTTTAGTTCAAAATCCATTTTTACTGCTGAATTCTTACATAAACAGAAATTTGAGCTCAACAGCAAAGATATGAATTGTTTTTAATCTGTTATTTGGGTTCTTCAGAAATCACATTGGTGCAAATTTCTGTTCCAGCCTTTCAGTTTTCAAGTGTTTCAGAAAAGCAGCTTTGTCTTCAGTCTCTGTTTGCAGGTGTCACTTGTGCATCAAGGTTTACAGGTGTACCAGGAACACAATACAAAGGTTGATTTTGTCAATTTTTTTAACATGTTATAAATTCCCAGCCCTAATTTTAGTGCACAATTGTGAAATAAAAGGAAAATGGTACATTATTAATATTTGATTTAACAAAAAATAGAACTCTAGTGTATATTAACATTCATACCCCTTTACTGCAATGTTACAAAATGAAATCCAATGACTCCGACTGCCTTTGCGACTTACCTAACCAGTGAATATTCCTCCTCTGTGTAATTTATTGTCAGTGTGATTCCATCTGTGAAGGTATGAGAGGTTTGTTAAAAATGAACAAACAGCATTGTAAAAACGATAATAACTAAAGAACACAGCAGACAGGTGAGGGATAAACCTGCAGAGCGGTTTAAGAAAGTTTAAGTGACAACAGACACATCCAGCTTCGTCCCACCGAGCAATGAATCCATTCAGTCTATTGTCCGTCTAGAGAAAACTTATGGTACAACTGCTGACATGGCAGTCCACCTGCAGTGGCCGGGCAAGGAGAGGATTCACCACAGAAACAGCCCAGATGCCCACGGCACCTCGGAATACCAAAATATAACAGAATCTTCGATATGTGGAATTTGCAATTGTTGTGGTTTACTAAAATAAAGAGATTGATTACTTTGACCTATACCTGCTTTACAAGGACACATTCTTGTTCTCAACATTCCAGTTATCTCTGTAAGCCAGAGAGAGTACGCAGAGAGACGTTGAAGGGAATAAAAAAACATATATATGATCATCAGTCACTTTTCCGTGTTTATTTGAAGAGGGTGGCGAGCTGATGCATCGCCGCTGCGCAAACATGGTGGAGTTTGTTTTTTTTTGCCAAGGTGTGGGCTTGCTTAGTGGAAATGTGTCTCAACTCATTTTGTTCTTTTTTTTAATTTAAAAATAGAGAATGGATAGAAAATGAGGAGAAGGAGGGATGAGGTAATGTGTTCCAAGTCAATTTCCCCTTCCCAAGATTGACTTCAAAGCAACAGGGCTAATCCTCTCATGCTTGCTCGTTAATAATCCGGTTAATAATCCGTTTAGCAGCTTTCATGCTGTGCTGTTTGCTGACATTATGGCTGCTGCGGAAAAGTAAAGAGGTGAATTGTGGCGTTTCATTCCGACGCTGCCTCCACCCCGCCGCCCATAACATAACCCTGTGTCATACAGCCATGTGCGAAATATTTTGCTTGAGCCTTGTCACTCAGGCAAGCATTCACCGCTGCAAGGAGCCCAAATTGCAGGAACACTGTTTACCTAAACCAACCAGATCATGTTGTTTTTGCATTTGTTTATTTATATGCGGGCGTGTAATGTGATTTTCTTCAAGTACTGAATTGCATCTAAGATGCTGCAGGCTTTTTAGCTGCAGTGCATCACCTTAGGATAAGACACTTTACAAAACACACAGGAATCTATTCTATCGTTGTTGTGATTTCATTTTTAGTTCTATAAACCTTTATGTTTGTTTTTTGTGGAAAAAAAAAAGTTTGAGTTATTAAAAAAATGGAAAACCAAGAAATGTCCAGAAGCCTTGGTTATTATGTTGTCTGCATTTTGGAACGTATTTGGTAATCCTTGTTTTTCATAAAGTTGTTTTAATATACTCAGTGAAATTAAATGTCAAGTCGAAGCCTTGGCCCTTTTGTTTGCTATCAGCCTTAGTGAAAACATTTGGGTTTTACTGTAACTTTTGTTCATGAACTTTACAAAGACAATACCAAGTGGTGGTTTCTGAATACTGTGGAAGTAACTTTGTTTGTCAGGAGATTTGTAGTAAAGAGTGAAAAG
Organism: Poecilia mexicana; assembly: GCF_051168715.1. Lineage (NCBI taxonomy): Eukaryota > Metazoa > Chordata > Actinopteri > Cyprinodontiformes > Poeciliidae > Poecilia > Poecilia mexicana. Next base: position 6,521,223 of record NW_028263372.1, on the reverse strand, counting down.
AGAAAATAATTTCTGAGCAGCTGCTGGCTTTGCATACATTTTCCAGCCTCCACTGGCTAATTTACTCGGTGTCTCTAGGAGAGACGTGAAAATCACATCTGTTTCTAATCAGCTGAATAAGATTGTGTTTGTCTATAATTGTGACTGAGATGAAACTCAGACTCCATTTTATGGCTAATCGATGTTGAAAATCTATTGATGGTATTTAGAAAGCTTGTCTTGCAACTGAAGCTCTACATCCAGAACCAAAGTGGAACTCTAACATTCCTTTAGGGCACATGTGTCACACTGAAGGCCTGGGGGCCAGATTTGGCCCGGCACAGCTTTTCATGTGGCCCTCAAAACATCAATGACTCCCTCCAGTTTTTCACAAATCTGCAAAATTTGCATAAAATCAACAGAACCCCATATTTGTCTGATTTGACTGATTTTTCTCAAGATTGCCCAAAGAATATTGGGTTTAAGTGACTGCTGCCTCAGCCTTGCTTGATGTCAAGTCATGGACTGTAACCAATGCAGGGAATAATAAAAAGTCACATTTAACATCTCACATTAGCGCAAATATTGTCAAAAGTCCTTCCAAGTATTTTTGAATTAGCACCACAAAATTTGTCATTTTGATTGAAAAAAACAAATCACAAAATCCTGGATGGACAGATCAGTGTGACAAAGATGTTCAATGTTATTTAATTTCAAAAAACTCTTACTGAATGATGAAATGGTTTTTTTTATTGATACTTTAGCAATTGAACGGGTTTTATCAATACATTCTGGCACATTCGGTGCTTTCAAGAACATTCCAATTTTTTGATATGCCCCAAATGAAAATAAGTTTGACACCCTCGCTTTATGGGATAAAAAGTAAAGGCCTTTAAGAAAAGGTTCTAGTAAAGGTTAGCGTGAGGTGAGCAGCCAATATTCTCTGTGTTAATCTACAAATAGTAATAGATACAACTTGTTTGTCTCTTATCAGAGTTTCTATTACAAATGTGCACAAAACTTTGTTTTTTATATTCCGCTACTGTACAAAAAAAAAGCCCACAATTTTTCAACTGCAGAATCATGATTAAAATCAGGCATGAATAAGTTTATTCACGCAATAAGTCATTAAAAAACATGATGTGACAACATCCTCCAACTGCTTCCTGTCGTCTTCTTTCTTTTCTTTCTTTTCCACCAGCGGTAACATCTGGGTGTTGATCATCTGACTTGTATGATGTGAAAAAAAGTGTTTCCATTACAGTTTTGTGTAACACACTAATTTTAAAACGGCCATAAAACCAGCTGACCCTGGCCCCAAAACTTTTTTTTTTTTCCTATATTGGCATGTTTCCATTAAACAAATTTATTTTTGTAATTCCAATTTGCAAAATTTTAAGCCCAGTGGAAACACAGCTAATATGGTTTAAAATTCCAGACAGGAAGTTGATGCATAACGCCACACTCTACCTGTTTTTCTCTCCTATCCTTTTTTCCCCCTCACATTTAGAACAGTGCCAATCTCAAAGGTTTTGAACAGGAGTCCATGTTTTCCAGCTCCTAGCTGCCGTTCTTCTCACTAAGCCCAAACTAGCAGTTTGCCAGATCCATCATGGTTTTATCTCTCATTATCTTTGGGTCTCCAAACCCACTCTGCTCGCCTTCTGCATCTGCTGGAACTAAGCATAAATGAGAGATGAAACAATTAGCTTCCATTTTGTACAATCAGCAGAAAGAACTCGACAAGAGGACCAATATGCAGGAGGAGGAAATTGGAAAAATGATGCAGAGTCCTTTCTGCAGTCTCGCTGTTTTGAAAGTTAAAAAACAAAAAGAGTGGAACGTCTGTAGAAACCCAAAAAGAAGTAGGGCTAAATCATGTGATGCCGTCTTTATTAGCACACTCTTTGTAATTAGGATATTATCTCACATAAACTAATGAAGAATAAAGTGCTAATGTTGTACAGACTTGATTAATGGATTGTGTAATCAATGGAAATTTGATTAGTAATTCCTGCGACAGTGTGACAGTTAATTATTGTAGCCATTAAGCAAAAAAAAAAAAAAACTGCTGCCAGTTTCATCTTCACAAATGAAATCAACGACTTTTGTTTTCATCATGTTTTCTTTTAGAAGTTCTTTCTGAAAAGGGAAAAAAATAGCTAAACTAAGCAAAAGTAAATGAGTTTTCACAGCAGTAGGAATTACTTAACCAATTTAATTGTTGAGACTGACTGACTTGCAGATAATGTAACCTGTGCTAACGCAGCCAGAGGTCAGTGTTAGAGGTGTATCGTTCAACCAAATATTTATCTTTCCTTATCTATTTTGAACTACACAACCACAGAAGAGCCCCGAGCCGGAATGCCGTGGCATTTCAGTTTATGCTTGACATTTGCGTTTATGGGTGTCGGCCCTCCTCAGTAGAACAGGTCAGAAAAGGAGTGTGTGTTTCATAGAAATGAATAGAGGTATATATTTTTAACACACCTCTGATGCCATCAGAGCACTTTGCCTTTGACAGAGTTGAGAACAAAAGTTTGTCTCAGACAACAATTCCAAGTTCTACGGTGCAGGAAAGGACATGTTTAATACATGGAATTAAGTAATTACATCTTTGACGGTTTTTTTCGCTCATTATTGGGGAATTTAGCAAATAAAAATTACTTTGGTGATTCTAACTGACCTAAAACAAAAGACGTTTGTTCTGATTTATTCTCTACCGGGGGGCAAGGGGGGGGATGTTTGCATCTTTGTAATTGTATGTAAACTTCTGTTTTCAATGTATATTTTGCATAAATGGTTAACCTGTCCTGTCCTTAGGTGTGTGTTGCACAGCAGATACATCTTCTTGGTCAAAAGTGAGTGTAAAATTATTATTATTATTATTATTATTATTTATTTATTTTAATCTATAAAGAAACCTGGGTGGATATGTTGAAGTTGTAGATTAGATTTAAGATCAAACAAAAACTTCAGTGTTTAGGACCTTAGATTCTGTATATAATTTAAATCTCAATTATCTATAAATTGTTTATAAAGTTTCTTCTGTGAGGGAATTGAGAACAACAGCTGCATGTAATTAGCTGGAACAATAAGCATAAAGGAGCCGGAGATGCTGCAGCAGTTTACTGTTATTGCCTCCGAACCACCCTCGGTTTAAAAATGAAGGTTTGCTTTCTTTTTGTAACGTTATAATGAAGAAAAAAGCAGTATATATAATTTGTTTTACTCAGTTTCATTTTGTGACAGTAATTAAATGTCAAGTTGTAACATTTCATGAAGTGGCAGTATAAACATGATCAGAATCTCGGTTTGATTTTTGTAAATTATTGAAACTCGTATCCAACAATAAAATCACTACATATGATCAGCGATGTTGTTTAGGTATTTTCCTTTTAAATATCTTTGCTGAGATTTGATTGTAAAAATATCTACTAATCCAGCTCACCTGGCAGGGAAAACATCTTCCAAAGACACAGTATCCCTGTCTGCTGCTATAAACACTCCCGTGGTGTGTGAGGCTGTTTGGATACCGAAGGCAGCTGAGTTAGGACTTTATTTACTTATTTTTTTATGTATCATTTCTTTTGCAGTCGTTTTCAGGTAAATAATTAAATTCAGAATGAGGTTTGTACTTTAGCTTTGTTTAAAAACAATGGCCAAAAAAGAATCAATCATTTGTTGTTGTTTTTTTGTTGTTTTTTTCTTTCTCATTTTCAAATGACAAAAATATATAAAAAAGAAAAGAATAACTTATTTGCTTTAAAATCATACAGGAAAAAAAATAAAACTGTTTTGGTTTCAAATATTTTCAATTTTAGCTTTGAGATGGAGAAACAGGCGTCAGGACCATTTTTCCATTCGATCTTAATATTTCATTGTTTGGGTTTATGTGGCCTGGAAATTGTTCTGCGTCCAGAAGTGCCGATAATCAAGCGACACCGGATTTTATGTTGAACACGTTCATTTGATTCTGTGCCCACATCAAAAACAGAATGAAGCAGAGTGAAAGTGGTTCAAAAAACAGAAGTTCAAGCTAGAGTGCACGCAAAATTTAGCTTGACTAATTAAAAGAAAGTTCATTACATAGTTTGGCAGAAAGAATAGATCACATTGGCTTAAAGCCTGGGGTTTTTCTCGTCTCAACATGTTCATAATAATACTGGACGTCCACTGAATGTTAAAGGGACGGGAAACAGAAGACTGTAGTCCTTACAGAAAGACAACACAACTTAATGAGACTAGCTGGAGATGACAGAGATTACCTCAACTCAACTCCAAATTCAACTCAAACCGACCTGAACACGGCTGGACTTAAAGGATTTGATCATTAGCGGACTGTTTAAAAGGGAACACATTGTCTTCCAAATGTGTGCTTAAGATTTGCATTACTCCCAGAGCCAGGGCTAACAGGAGAGCGACAATGCGTATGCGCTGAACAATAAGCAGAGGTGGCGTTAGGTCCACATGGGAAGTAGAGCGACCTCAGGAAGGGATTGACATAGTTTTGTGTGTAGAAGGCCAACGGCTGCTTTTGTTAATTAAAGGAAAGTTGTTCCTCCTTGTTGGCGACTGCAGCTCAAAGTTTGCAGCTTTAAAAATTGGACATTGGAAAACAATGAATTTACAATGTGTTACTTTTTCCATACATTTTCACTTAAGTGAAAAAGGAATACGACACTTTTGTTGGGTATGTTTACTCAGTCTTTTCTTTGCTAATCTTAGCATTAGCTGCTAAGTGCTAGTTAGTCTTTTCTCTCTCTCTTTTTCTCTCTCTCCCTCTTGGTCTCTTGAGGAAATGACACAGATAAAAGGCTAAATGTGTCACAGTAGAAAATACTACTTGGGTATTTTCTGAGAAACAAAATAACTGATATTGCTGGGTATTTTTATACTGCTTCCTGTTTAAGCTTGGGAACATGAACAATAAGCGAAATTCCATTTAATCCCATGAAATGTTGTTTTCTTTTAGCAATACAGATACAACAGGAAGTTATTAGGAGTACCAAACACTTTCTGGGAGCTGTCAGCGTGTTGTCATTGGTGACCCATCATGGTCGATTCATAGCCATTTTATTACTGCACTTATTTGTCTTTATGTGAATGTTAAAATGAATGGTAAACTTCATTAGAATTTAGGTTTTTGTTAGCCACATTCATATCTTCACAGCTAATTTAGTGATTTTTAACTGGCCCATGTACTTATTTTAATCTGTCTGTCTGTCTGTCTGTCTGCTTTTGTTCTATGTGTTCAGACAACATGCTCATTTCTTAGCACATTATTGGCTATCAGAGGGTTTTCAATTATGAGAAGGTGCTAGAAGACTAAACAGAGAAACTATTGGCAAAGTCATTTGTATCATTTGCAATTAGTGAAGAGCCAAAGCTTGATCTCGCCCCTCCTCACTCCAACTATCTCTGTTTTTTCCTCTAATCCACTGATTTAATTGGCATTCCTATGGCAAAGTTTGAAAAAAGTCGCCAAGCGCAGCAACAGCTTTCCATCCATTGTGGATGGAACCGCTACCATTAAGAGCCGAATAGCCCTTCCTAATCCTCATGGAGCTCATTTAATTAACTGTCCTTCTCTACCATTTTTTCTCTGTTTATCTCAGTTCTTTATTAAAGTTTTTTCTTTGCTTTTTATCTTTTGTCTCTCTTCTTTTCACGCTTGAATAAAGATGCGAGAGCGTTTTGAGGGCAGAGCTCTAAAGCACACGCGCATAAATCCACCACAGACGCGCTTGCGGTGCAGGTATTGTTTTTAGCCGCCCTCAACCTTTAGGTTTCTGCTCGACTCCCACGCCATTAAGTTTTGTTAAAGCTAATGAGGACCGCTGCAACAAGAAGGAAGATGGGGCACCGAAAAAGAGAAGTCCCACATTATGGCATCAACATAACAGATTGCTTGGAGGAAATGGATTGCGAAGAAAATTTGGAGGCAGGGAGTTAGAAAGGTGCTGATCAGGGTAATCGAAGGAGACCAGAAGAGGAGGGATGGCTCTTTGCTTGATTTATCAGCTGTTAAATCGAGTGCCCTCCACTCTGACAGATTTATGGCACATCCATTATGTAATAATGTAGCATAAAAAAAGACTGTACTGACAGACAGATTAATCAGCTGCATCTTTCAGTTCCAACCATAACACTCTAACCCACCCTTCTTTCCTCACTCGGTTTTTCTCCCTGTGATATTGCAGAAGAAGATGGTCACCACTGACAATATTTTTGTAATTATTTCTGCCCACTGCCACTCAAATCATTATACGATAACTAGGCTCAGAGGCAGTGCAGATGTTACAGGGCCAAAGCAGGTTGACAGAGTGTAAAAATCAGCTCGTTTCTCTTGGTCTGGTTTGCAGATGTTTAAATTAATTTGTGTGGGTTTTTTTTAAAGATTGGGCTGTTTCACAATGTTCCTTTTTGTGGAAGTGACAGTGTGAGTGCCTTGCCGTTGTAATAGAAAATTTCGTTTTCAGTCTTATTTCATTCTTGAAGGAACTGATGATACTAGAAGTTCCTCCTGAAATCCTTATCAGCTCTCCATCCTGCCATAAAATCATCTCCTCCAAGAGGTGGGAGATAGTTCATGAGGAGGGGGTCAGGGTGTCTCTGTGGCCATCTGGCAGTAGAGATAACATCAGACTTTGGGAGGGTCTTTGTCTTGCTGTGACTATATAACGATGTGATGCATGTTGCTCAGGGCTCTTCTCCTGACTGCGCTCAGTGAGAAGGGTCTTCGAACGCTTTTGCCTTCGAATAAAGAAACTTAAAGACAAAGATTAATCTTTCTCTTATTATTGAAACAGATTCTCATTCCTTGATAATTAAATTTCCATAATACCGTTTCTCCCATTTTTTGTTTCGAATTTGACCTTTCCAAACCTAAACTGAACACTGAAGCTTCAAACATGGCTCTCATAATGTTTTGTTTGTCTGCTGCTCCTCAAAAAACTCTAGCTCCTGTTCCATGTTAACACCATGTTTTGCAGGACAAGGGCTAGAGTTTGTTTTGGTGGAAATACAAAAAAATAAAGGGCCTAGTAATATCTAGCACCAGTTAAACACTGGAACCACTTTGATGGAAAAAGCAATCATGATGTAGCATATACTGTTATTGCACTCGTGTCAGAAATGTATTTATGTACTTGACAATGGAAAAGAGGCTAAAGTTAAAGCTGCAGTATGCAACTTTTATAAAAAAAATTTAAGATATTTGTGAAGCATCACTGCAAAAGTGGAAACCAGGAGGCGGGTCTTAACGCTGTTAGTCACAATCTTGTGTGGCGCTGCTCATCCCCTTCACCCCTTTGCTTCCTGCTACCGCTACAGCTTTTCCCCATCAGCAGATCTTGTTGTGAATGCTATGGCTAGTTAGCATGGCCATCGATGACAGCAGATAAAAGGTTTTCCTGTAACATTAAGTTGTTTTCTGCCATTCGCACATTTAGCAGCGAGTACATAAGAATGAGTGACAGCATTAAGCCCCTCCTCCTGGCTCTGATTGGTTGTTTTTGGTCGGGAGTGGTGCATTTCTTTAACGTTCCAGAATTATTTCAGGGAGGAGATGGAGGAGATCGATCTTTTCACAGATTATCTGTCTCATAACAAACTGTCACAACATATTTTAACAGATATGTAAAACACATTCTTTATAAAAGTTATATACTGCAGCTTTAATGACTGTAAAGCCATTCAGATAAGAGGCTCAGGTGGAACTTCTATGGAAGCAACACAGTGAAAGAACTTGAAGTAAGTGACAGCGATAATTGCAAATAATTCATAACTGGCTATAGGTGTAGCATAACGGCAGATATAGCTCCAGATGACCTTAGCCACTTGAAGCATAAGTTTAATAAACATAATCAAATTGAATGTTTTCAGCAAAGAGCTGAACTACTAGCCTGCAGAACAATTAAATGTTCAATGGAGTTTGACTGTTCAGAGAAAGTAAGGTTTGTAAGATGAAGATGTTCAAGTCCAACAAATATGACCTGTCCTGTAACAGGATCATTCTCCAGCCTTGAAGTGACAAAAATGTGGTTGATGTCAGGCAAAGATAAGAATGTGATATTTTTTTGTTGGCTTATTCTGGAGCCGTTTGCAGAGCCATTTTAAACTTCAGAATGCTGTTTTAAATGTGATGTGCTCTTGTATCTTCTACCTCTGTTTTATGCTTTTTGCTTTGCTGGTTCCCAGCTTGTAGCCATGTGCTAAAAGCATTCCACTTCGGGGAGTGTAGGGGCAGAACAATAATCAGTGGATTTGACATCCTGTGAATATGAAAAATTGTTCGGTTGTAATAGCGGTTGCTCAGACCTCAGCTAACTTTGACAGTTTATTATTCCTCCTTCCCCTTTCTGTTGGCTAAAAAATTATTATTGTACTTTCAAACACATCTTCAAAATAGTGAGGTTGTCACTGTGTGGTTCCCATCGTTGCTTCTACCTTCCCTTATCTTCGGATATACAGTATATATATGAAATGTATATGTATGAAATGAGAATCACATCAGATTAATGAATGGACTATGGCAAAATGAAACTGAAAATCAACTACAAAACTGACTAACTACCATAAATGCAGCATTAAAACAGAGTAACCTCCTCTATCTGGCGAAGGAGGAGGAAGAACACAGGAAAAGGGGGAGTGGAGAGGAAGACCATATCAGGTAAAACTTCATTATCTGGTTGGGATCTGCCACTGGCTTTGGATAACAGGATCATAAAACTCATGTTTTTCTTGGCTAACCTCTACCTAGACAAAAGGGAGTTTATTAATAATAAACTTTGCATTTAGTATTGATAAATGCAAAATGGATGTGCGTTTGATAATAAGAATGAAAAGGCGGAGGAGGAGAAAAGGAGCGACAAGAGGCGGAAAGGAAAGAATGAAGGGAAAGGAGCCAATGAGCGCAAGCAACGATCAATTCAACTATACTGGATCCAGACAGACTAACATGTGACAGAACATCGAAGCAAAAACATAACATAAGAATAACACAGCATGGTCTAAAAATCAACCGCTGTCCTCTATTGCTCTGCTCTGAGAGGCTGTTCACTTACAAAAAACCAACAGTATTGGTCAATATCTGAATCTGCAGGTCAGGATTTTTAAGGATTGTGTTCAGTGATCGGCCAAAAAAACTGCAATCGCTGCACCTCTTGTATCACAACTTTGGAGTAGTTGCATGTAAATTGAAGTTCTTGCACACAATTTTTCAGCTGTTTATAGTATACCTATAAACTAAAACAAAATGAGAGAAAAATAAATTAGACATCCTCTAAACTGCAAATGTTAGTAGCAAACAGGCCCAGGAAGAAGCCTCCAGTAAAACCGTTCCTGATCCCAGTTCCCACTGTTCCTCTGGATATTGGATCCAGTAAAATGGATTAGTGTGAATGATGGCCATTGCATCAATCTGGATCTCCCAATGGTCTTTCATTACAAACTAATCCAGTGATGATTGTCATTAGTAAGAAAGGCAGTGCTTGTGTGAATATATGAGTGTTCGTGAGAGGGAAAAGAGAGCGAGAGAAAGAAATTGTTAGGGGACAGAAAGAGAGATGCATTTTGGCAAAGCATACGGAATATTAGCCCGGTGATTTATTATCTGGGTAATGACGTCCCTTCTTCCCCAAAGCTGCATTGTCCTTTAGCCAATTAATTTTGAATCTGTTACACCCTCGGAGAGAAACAGGGGGAGACATTATCAACACTCTCTTTGTTTGAACCCCAGAGTCAAGTGCAGTGCTATGTATTTTATTGTAAGCTGTGGCTGGTTAACCCTGCTCTTCTGTCTTCGTTTGATGTCTGCTTATGTGTTTTCCTTGTATTGGTCCCCTATACAGTATCCTCTCTTCTTTAATGACATTGATTTATGCAACTGCTTGCCACTGCTGCTTTTTTTATCCCCTTCTTAATTCCACCATTTTCTTTTTTTCGTTGTTTTCTCAGTTTCCATAACAACCGTGGGGTCATTTTTCAGCTCCTTCCAGCACTACGGTCTTAATCCCGTTCATACGACACTCGACTCTCGTTTTCCTTCGTTCCGGCTGTGCTCTCCATTACGCCATGGTGTCTTGTCATTCAGACAGCACTTTGTTCTCTGTGTTTTTGTGGAGGTAAAACCATTTGGAGAAAAGCCACACATACCCAGCCTTTTGAAATGTTTCACATTTTGCCACGTTACATCCACAAACATTAATGTACGGGGATTCTTTCGTTTTTACAACTGCCTTAAATATTTACCTAACTAGTATACAGTTTACCTGTGTGTAATTCATTTCCAGTTGAAATACAACTGCATGTTAATGGACATTAGACAACAAATGGCATCACGAAGACCAAGAAAAACAGATTGATCAGGGATGGGCAGGTGACGAAAATCGTGTCATTTTGTTTTCAGCCTCATGTCATTGACCCCTTCCTAAAACAAAGCCACTGGCAAACTTCTCATTACCCTCTGCATAAGAAACTCTTATGTGATTGGTCAGAATTCTGTGGCTGTGGAAAACATCCCCAACTATGTGACTTCTAGAAGCACTTTTTTCAGCCAAACAGCAGACTAGATAGTTTTGAAGAGCAATTGTCCGAGGCTGAGAGGAAGTTCGTTCTGTTGGACCAAAACTCTGAACTCCCCTGATGGAGCAGGCGAACATCCCACCGAGGCCTTCCATTCTTTTTTCCCTGATAACATGTAAAACAAAATGAGATGCTGCAGCTCGTCCACCATTATTTCCTGCTGTGATAAACTTGTGAACTCATAATAATCATTCCTCTCTGCCATGATCGCTGTGTTTACTGTACTGTTGAAAACCACACATATGTATCCTGGAGAGGGAGGGCTTTGACAGGAACTCGGCTCGGTGTGTTTTGTGGACCTTGAAAGGTGTGTGAGAAAAAAATCAATGTGACCATGCTTTGACTGTTCTACTTCAGCCCAGCCTTGCTTGGTCTATTAAGCATAATGGAGCATGTCTCCTCCTCCTCTTTAGTACGTATCAACCTGTATTAGTGCTATATCATTTTGACTATTTGTTTTAGGCAGTTTACAGAGAAGCTGGTCAAGGTTGATGAGATGTAAGGCAATCTTGGTAGACAACATGTTGAAGGCTGCAATAGACTTGAAATGGAGTTACAATGACCAGGTAAAGGTCCAGACCCAAATCTAAAACATAATTTATGGCAAGACCCGAAGAATTGTGTTCACAAATCTAGTCTGACTGAAGCTGAGCTATTTTGCAAAGAAGAATGGGCTGAAACTTGAGCTGTTGATATGTTGAAAGGTGATAGAGATTCATCTCGAAACACTCAAAGTTCTAACCTCAGCAAAAAGGTGATTCTAGGTGATTCTACAGAGTACTGCTTCAGGTGGGCTGAATGGAAATCCACGTCACACTTTTCAAATTTGTATTTGTGAAAAACTCGAAACTATGTTTAATTTAATACTATACAGCAATGCGCTACTTCTGGCTGGTATTTACCATACAATCTTTGTGTTAGTTAGAGGACACAATATGAAAATCTTTAAGGGGTATGGGAAATTTTGGAAACTTTTCTAGTGACTTCTAAGTCCAAACAATACAAAGCTTTTAATTTACAAAGTGTTTTGTCTTCCTAGCAGGTATCAAATCCCAAAATGCTGGTCTATTGGTTCCTGTCTTTAAATCATTCCTTCACCTGCCTTCTGTCACTAGTAAATAAAGCTGTGCTCTGTGTGTGTGTGTGTGTGTGTGTGTGTGTGTGTATGCGTGTGTGTGGGTGTGTGTGTGTGTGTGTGTGTGTGTGTGTGTGTGTGTGTGTGTGTGTGTGTGTGTGTGTGTGTGTGTGTGTGTGTGTGTATGCGTGTGTGTGGGGGTGTGTGTGTGTGTGTGTGTGTGTGTGTGTGTGTGCGTGTGTGTGTGTGTGTGTGTGTGTGTGTGTGTAAGTAAAGGGTGAGTGAACTGATGCGTTCTTTTGATTGCTATTCCCAATGCATTTAAGTGCACTGATTGTAATTACTAGTTTAGATGCTGAGATTGTCTTGTGGATTTTTTTTATTATAGACCTCTGGTCTCTTCTTAAAAAAATAAAGCGAAAAATCAAGTGTGACTGGGTTAGTACGATGACATTGAATACAAATACTAGTGTCATGGTTTTACTTTTTTATTTTTGAAACAAAAGTTGAATGATTTAGTCTATTATACAAATGAAAATTGATCCTCTAGAACTACTTCTGGTAAAATGTGATATATGACTGCAATCAGTCTCTTTTTCCTCTACAGCACTTTGGATTGTTTTCTAAGCCAAAACTCTCAGACTGAGTTTCCTTCAAGTATTTTGCATTTACTAATCATGTTTTGTGCTGGATTCCAGTTGATTAAGTTGCACAAGTAAATTAAGTCTATTTAATATAAAATAAAGCTGTAATTTATGAAAATAAAACTGTAATTTTGCTGATATAATATTATGATATAGTGTTTATTTGGTCATTTTTGATATGGGTGTGACTATTTTTGGTCTACCTAAAATTTTTCAGAAATTTCACTGAATGTAAAATTTTGGGCCGATATCAATTTTAATATTGCTGTCATGCCCGATATTTACCAATATTATATTATATTACATGTAAATATTTCACAAATTTTTGGAAATGTTGGAAAAAAACGACCACACCGTTGACCACTTCTTCTCTGCTTCAGTTAAACTCATCACAGTCCTGCACTGCATCATCACTATATGACCAGACAAATACCACATGACCAACTAACTCCCTGCTGTTTGTTTCTTCCTAAACAAACAGCAACAAGAATATCGATTGTTAATATTGACCCAGCTTTGTTTATCAGACCAATTTTTATGTTAAAAAATTACTATTATCAGACTGATGTTAGTGCCGATATGTCTTTACTTTTTTTTTCATTGTGCTGTTTTCCAGCTCCTTTCTTTATTTTGCTAGTGTCTCACCCACTGCTCAAATGTGAATTTGTGTTAAATATGGTTGAGCAATGTGCATCAAACATAGGGGTGTGTGTTTTCAGAAGATTCTCTTTTGAAGAAATGTGAACAGTAAAACTACCTAACTTGTTTTTTTTTTTTGTTTAGGTATTTGGTTTTCATGAATAAGTTCTTCTTTGCTACTTAACTCTACCACCCTGCAAGGAAAATGTATACATACTGTACATACGCATATGTTGTTTGCCATGTACAGCCTTTCAGACATGCCCACCCAAAACTAAATTAGCAAGTAATATGTAAATTGTTCTCTTTTTATCACCAAAATATGACTTCTGTTGTTAAAACTTTGATGTCTTCAATGTCGAACCACCATTTTTACTTTCATTATAGAATTGTGTCTCTTTCTCTCACCTGCAAAAGAAACTTCACTTCCACCAGAGCCAGGCGATAATCCCATCTGCCCTCATTGATATAACTTCCCCCCACCCCATAATAGGAGTTACTGCTGACTGATAAACCTTAAAAGTTCTTACCTGTCCTTTATCCTCCATTGCATCACTTGTTCTTTTTTCCACATTATCAGCATTGGCTAAATTACTGGGCAGACTGTCAGCCGCTGTGACATTTTAAAGTACCTGTTAAAGGTTACAGACTAAGAATGTGATGGCAAGAAAAAGGAAAAATCCCTTAAACACTGTTCACTATCCATTATATTATCTTTCTGCCACAACAGTACACCTACTCTAAACTGCCTGCGTCTTTTCTTTGCCCTTTAGGTTTGGAGTGGTACCTGGTTAGAGTGGAGCTGACTGTGACTGATGTAAACGACAACATCCCAGAATGGAGCATGGTTCCTGCTCCCTACCTTGCAGTGGTTTCCCCAGATGCGACTGCAGGATCACTGGTCTACAAACTCATTGCTCAGGATGGAGATGAAGGTCTTAATGGTGAAGTGGAGTACTTCCTGTCTGATGGTAGGTTGCTTTTTTTCCCCATTTCATATTAGACTGGTTTATTTTTATTTATCAACTCCAACATGTTTGCATTAATGTAATGAAGACTTTAGTTTTAGGACAGTATTTAAACTCATCATGTTATCAGTAGTTCTTTGGGGTAAGTGGCGCTAACGTTTTAGTTAGCTAACTAGAACTAGTGCATTTAACTTTTTACCTAACTAAAAAGGTAGAGGCATTAACCTTTAACTAACTAAAATGTTTAGCTAATGTTTTAATATTAGCTGCTGTAAAGTTAGCTGCACTAGCACTACAGTACTAATCATGAATGTTAGTTCCACTAGGACTAAAGTATTATACCAATATGTTATTTCACAAAAGCTAATGCTGAAACGCTCAATTCAGCCATGTTGTGATCCGTCATGTGTCACTGACACATCATGTGTTACAACAAATTATATAACCCTCGCCAGGGTCAAATTTGTTTTGCAAATTCCTTCCTGAAGTTATGCCTTTAGGAACTGACTTTTTTGGAGCAGACATGCTATGATTCAGTATGGTGAAGGTGGACCCAAATGCAGAGAGGCAGAGGCATCAAGTAAATGAAGGTTTAATTTAAAAAAAAAAGGATGAACAAAACCCACAGGGAACACAGGGAGCCAGAGCAAGAACAAAAACAGAAATCCATGAACAATAACAGCAAGGAAATTATGTGGAAGAAAATGGGATTTAATGGGATTTAATGGGAGGAATCAGCAAGGAGTCACTTAGAATGAGTTTTATTTATACTGGGGACCTTGATCACTGAATAAGGAACAGATTAGAAATGGTTTGCAGGTGTGAGGAGAGAGATAGAGAGAGAATGACATGGGGCAAGGAAGAGTACAGTGGGAACTAGGAAATTATTCTAACATTAAAGAATAATTAGAAATAATAAATAATCAATAAAGTAAAACAGAAACAAGGTTTAAAGAAAGAGACCAAGAAGCAGAATAATAATAACTAAAATTAATAAATCAATAAATAAATCCCAAAACAACTCAAAACAAACTAGCACCTGACAAGACCTTTCATCCATGGTTCCAGTTTCATAGTTGTTAAAGTGTTGCTTACTCTGTTGCTGATTTTGCCATATTAACTATTGCTTTGGTTAGAAAACATGCAGAACATGAGAGAAACTGAATTATAGGGTGTAGTTCTACAGTGGTGCATTGTGGGTGTAAAACAAATGTTATTTGCTGCATCATTTTTGAGTTTTCATTTTTAATAAAAAAGTTAAAAGAAATCCTCCCTTTTTCCAAAAACCAATAATCTTTTTATCGCTTTTTATCTTCTGAAAAATGCCTCTTCTTATTTCTCCATCAGAAACAAATATCTTTGTTGAATAATTCTGAATCTAAATCTGCGAGGGTTGGATGTAATTTTGGTTTTAGTGTTGAAATTGATATTGAATATCCATATTTCCAAAGAAGTTAGGAAAACACAGAGACGTCGATAGTGTGGGGGTTCTCTCTGCGGCTTATCCGTTGTGGACATTTTCCACTGTGCGGCAAAATGGTTCTCCTGCTGAATGGGTTAGAGCTGGCAGCTCCGCTCACTGACAACGTTTTAAAGTCCTGCATATGTCAGTGTGTTCTCAAACAGTCCACAAGTCAGAAATGACGGAAAGACCCATGAGCTGTCACAGAATCAGAGGATGTTCAGCAACGACCCGACCCTGTGCTGGTGGAGGGCCAGATGAGCTACCATGGTGGTAGACTTCTTGATTAAAATGCTTTAGCATGTAGTTGCTCTGAAGCTTCATATTCAGCTTCTGTAGCATCAAGGTGGAGGCAAAATGAAGCCGCCTGTCATTCATAGTGTCCAACTGTCCATTAGAAATGACTCTGCAGAGCGCTCCATCATGGCAGCTCAGCTCTGTTGCTGCTTGTGTTTTGTTTTTTTTCCCACTGATTTTCAATGTTTTGTCCTCCAATTTATGTGCAGGTGGCGATGGTCGATTTGAAGTGGACAGGAAGAGTGGCCAGATACGGACGACGGGGCTTCCCCTGCAGCGTGACAGAGAGTACCTGCTGACGGTGGTGGCAGCCGACGGGCTGGGCAGCCGCAGTGCCCCTGCCATCATATCTGTGGTGGCTGGAGCCCGGCCACCGCAGTTTACTAATGCCTCCTTCACCATCGCTATACCGGAAAACACGCCGGAAGGACAGCCGTGAGTTTCCCACACCAGCTCTCTGTTATCATAAACCAGGGCCTTGCAAAAGTATTTATTGCTGCGTTTCCATTACAAATGTGCACAAAACTGTCAATGTTCTGCTGATGTAAAAGAAAAAAACCCTAAAATAAATAACATTTTGCAATTGCAGTGTTTCCATTCAATAGAAATCACAATTAAAATCACACATGAATAAGTTTGTTCATGTGATAAGTCACTAAAAACATGCCTGCGCTATCATCTTCCAACTACTTCCTGTCGTCTTCTTCTTTGTGGTTTGCACCATTAGAAACAACATAATATGCCCCCTTCAATTTGAAATGTTTGTATCCCTTCAATTTTACAGGAGTCTACTTATAATTTTTTTTGCAAACATCGACACTTTCATAGTTATTTTATAATCTTAGGATATGACAAATATGCAGTTTGACAGAGAGAAATGTTAAACTTGTTTTTAGACAATGCAGCAATCATAAAATCAGGACTGTATTTGAACAATGCAACAACTAGGTAATGGAACAAACTAGTTGTTTCTGAAATATGTGAGGAGTGAAGAAAAGACAAAATAATAATAATAATGTTAACATTATTAATAACTGCATTAAAAAGGCCAAATTAGGAGCTTTACATATCTCCCTAAACCATGACATGACCCGCTGATCCATCAGCCTCGGTTCACGTGTAATCCAGGGCACCTGCGTGGACACAGATGCGCTAGAATGGCAGCAGATTCTCTCCAGCAGCCATGAAAGAGCCTTAATCTAACACAAACAGATGTGGCAGACATGGGCCCAGTAAACAAACCACTGGTGATGAGGCATATGGAGATTTTCTTCTGTTTTTTTATTTATTTTTTTTAGTTTGTACAGCAGCCTTGTTTGGCTCAGCAGACAGAGGAGTGATTATTCTTATTCAATTTAATATTCCCGTCGTAAAGCCAGACATATAGATGACTAATACAAACTTTAATGTGCTGTGAATGCTTTTTATTGGCTTCTGTCATTAAACTCAAGAGTTGGGCACACAGTAATAAATGGATGTCACTTTAAGTCTTGAAGGAATTCAAATGACACTCGTTCCAAAGTGCAAATAGTGTGAATTATTCTCTATGGCCTGTGTCAACTTTTCAAGGCTCATTTTACTCAGTTTAATGTCAGGCTGCCTTATAATCAACATGCTGTAGAGTATAACTTTCCACTGCATATGAACTGCCTCTAAGTCCACTGATGGAGCAGATTTAAGCTTCATTCTGTCTTGGTTACCAAAGTTTGACACCTAATTTTTTCAAGTTTTCTAGTGTTTATATTTAACAGCGGTGTAATAATCTGCACTGTGATGAAATACTAGAAGCATTTTATCGTAATTCAGTGCACTGCAGTGTCACTATTTACCATGTTTTCAACAGCATTCTTTATCTTTTCTAACACAAAGTGCTTCCAATAAGAAGTGTTAAAGTAGGCTAGACTGAAACCAATAACTGATCCTTGCTGTTAGATTTGCAAGTCACACATTTAATTCAGTTGAATTCACAGTGTGAAATATCAGTGTCTTGAGATCTCATTATGTGTTCATGCTGTTGTTGCAACTTCACTTAGCTTAGCAAACCATTTCCTGGTGAACAGCAAAATAAAATAAAATAAAAAAAGATGATAATAATCTGAACAGTCAGATCGAGGAGAACTGCTAAGGTCAGGATCAGATTACATATTCCACTGTTAACTTAAAAAGTGCAAAATCCCTTCTGTCACTTATGTTTGGTGATGCAAATGAAATGATCTAAACATTTACAAAATACTGCTGTCCATTGGTCCAGTTCAATATGAATTTTGGTTCAAAATGTCACCAGTTCATTGTAAATTCTTGTAGGATCTTGCATGACCTGCATGTTTGAGATCTCCCAAAAGTGGCTTAGTGAAGCAGAGGTCATAAATCTGAGAAAACCACCCATAACCTTTACTTCTTCATGTCATGTTGCCAATGGCGTTGGTTGACTTGGTGTTGAAATTTCCAAGTATCAGCTCTATTTGAACAGGGGTATTGTGTAAATTTGAGCTTTTTTGTGATTTATATCATGTTATAATGTTATTTGCTTATCAAAAATGGGTAACACTTTATTTGAAGGGGGTTGAATAAGACTGACATGACACTGTCATAAACATGACATAACACCTCTCATGAACATGAATAAGCCTTCATGAATATTTATGACTGTTGTCATAAAGCGTCATTCAGTAAATTATGACACTTTTAATACAAAGTTGACATTATTCAAAATGTCTTTGTTATGACAACTTGACATTAACCAAGAAATCATTACTGATATAAATTTGTTCTAAACGTATGACTGATTGGACTTTAAAAATTAGGTATCTTTATGTTATTAAAGGTAAAGTTTAAACGGTAATGATTTCTTGGTTAATGTCAAGTTGTCATAACAAAGACATTTTGAATAATGTCAACTTTGTATTAAAAATGTCATAATTTACCGAATGACGCTTTATGACTTATTCATGTTCATGACAGGTGTTATGTCATGTTTATGAAAGTGTCATGTCAGTCTTATTCAACCCCCTTCATATAAAGTGTTACCCAAAAATGTATCTGGAAGGTTTCTTTGATTTATTTAATTATTTTTCTATGTTTGAGGAATCTTTGAAACTCCCATTGCAACAATTCGGGGGTGCCTAAGCACTTGGTCATATTATTCACTGTCTAGTTACCCAAAGCTCCACCTTCTGAGCTCATTATATGAAATAGTTCTCAGTCTAACACTGAGAACAATTGTAAATGGCATTATGGAGGAGTGTTGTTGTGATAATATGCTGAAAGTGGAGTGCTGGATCTAGATAGATCTTCCTAATGAGACAAAGATCTAATTTCAAGGTGTTAAATACATTTTTTAAAGTTATTTTTGATTTATGCAGTATTTTATTGCCATTGAAGGTAACCTCGTTATTTGATTGGGGTATAAAATGACACTATGTGCCTGGAAAATACATAATACTGTCTCTTTAAGTCTTTCTCTAGTATTTTCTGACAACAGGCAGCTGTTATCACTGATTTGATTCACCGCCATGCTTCACAGTGATTTATGCTTTTCACATGTATTGTTGACACCTCTCCACATGTAACATTGATGATTGTGGCCATAAAGTTCTGTTTTGGTCTCATTGCTCCAGACATTTTTAGGCTTGTTTCTGTGCTGTTTGGCTTAGTAACAGCTTTCTGCTAGCGACTCAACCATGTAGCCCATTTTCCCCAAGTGTCTCCTTATTGTGCCCCTTCAAACAGCTGCACGACAATTCCTTATAGAAAGCCCTGTGTGTGTGTGTGTGTGTGTGTGTGTGTGGGTGGGTGTGTGTGTGTGTGTGTGTGTGTGTGTATTTTATTTTTTCATCCTGAGCATATTTTTGTTGTTCTACCTGACCATGGCCTCCTTTCAACAAAACAATTCATTTTCCAATTCTTAATTAGTGTTTGAAGACTCAAACCATTTAGAAGACCATTAGGATTTCTAAATGGTCTGGTTTCAACTGTATATTAATTTTTGTTATCCAAACAGTTCCTGTGGCTGGTTGTGAGCAGATAATCTCTTCTGTGCTAATTAAGGCGAGTCAAGAATATGCTGCAATATGCATTAATCTTTGTCTTTTTTTTTCTTTTTTTTTTACATTTCTTAAAAACTGTTCTCATTAGCCAGTCGTGCACATGGTGCAGATGTGCAGCGCTCATTCTCCTGCTGCGGCTGTAGAGGAGAATAGACTCAGTCATTAACCTGCCGCATTTTGTTCCTTATAATGTCTTTGCAGCTCACACTTCTAACTCACCTGGTCTGTTTTGAAAAACATACAATTATCAGAAATTTTTCTTCACAAGCTGGATTTTCAGACGACTAAAATTAGGAGCCAGTAGGAGTTGCAACAGCCGAGTTTCTTCCCGGAAAACCGGAACTACAGTATTTATCTAAAACCTCAACATTAGTATTTTATTTTTGTACCGTTTCAGTTCTGTCATAAATATAAAACATTTGTTTTGGAATTCATGTAGGCTTTAAATTGAATGTATCACTTATTAAAATGATAAACTGCCTTAGATTGAACGTTGCCTCCATAAAGGTAATATAATGTAAGAAGTAACTGTAGCCGTTCATAAATCTAGGTAGAGTTGTACGTTTATTTCCAAAGTAATGCGTTCCATTATTCTGCAGTGGGAAAGAATCTTCTTGAACCTTTTATTACGAGCTAGTTTCCTTATCTGGTCAGGAGTGGACATCCCAGTTTGTTCAACATTAGACTCTGCCGTTCTCAGAGAATTTAGAGATACAGAGGAAAAAAAATGTAATGTAAAGGCAGTAGAATGTTGTCCAATCCATAAAAGAAGGTAAAACTGCAGGGAAATGGTCCAAAACTTGAGGCGTGTAATTTTCTTACACACACTGATGAAATAATGTTTAGATCATTTCTGTTCTCCTGTGCTGGTATCTTTGCTCTTTGATGTGCCGATCTTTTCTAACATTAAAGTAGACAAGATCTTTTTAAAGATAAAACTGGAGCAATAAAAATAGTCTGAAAAAGTTTTATAAAAACTTTCAAATATAGTTTCCTTAATAAATTAATCAAAAGTAAAAAAAAAAAAAAGAAGATAAGAACATTTGTCTTTTGTTGATATTTTTCTTTGTTTCTTGGCAATAAATCTTCTGTTGGAAAGCTTGTGTAATTCCTTTTAAACGTTGCCATATTTGTTAAAAAAAATGCATTTGTGAGTTGAGCAGCAGATTTAAGTATTTCTGCTGCATCCATGAAAAACCTGCCAAATCCTTTCTGCCAGCGCCAAATGATTTATCCTGCTGTAGACTTTTGTTTGGTGTTTATTTGGTTGGATAATTGAAGTTTTGAAAATGTAGCTATTAATTTATTTAACAAATGGGCCACACCAATGTGTGGGAGAACTGTTAGTCACCAGCTTGGTCACACACTGCTGTGGGATGGCATCTCGTTCTCAATGATGGTGTTAAAGGAAGCAACTGAGCGGACAACAACCAAATATTTTAGCCAAGCCAAACACTCTAGCTGCACATTTACTCAATCACACACACATTCATACACCAGGTAACTTGGGGTTGGGGTCAAGGCCACATTGACAGGTCAGGAGGAAGGTGGAATCAAACACACAACCTGTGAACTGAAAGACGACTACTCTCCTACTGAGCCACAGTCACGGCGGTCAATGAATCCTATGAGAACAGCTGAATTTTACTTCACATTCCACAGATTCAGGTTTTGGCAAAATGTGAACTCACGAAGTGAAGCATAGTAAAAGGTGCTTCTTTTACTATGGTTATCCAGGTTACTGGATGTTTTTATTTATTTTACATTTTTAATTAAAAACAAATTAACAGCTTTGATGTTTCTAATTTTTTGAAAGGGGCAGTACTATGCAAATTCCAGACACATAGTGCCATTTTATAGCACAATTAAGTAACTATGTTACCTTCAGTTATGATAAAAAATGCTGCATGTCAAATATGACAAAGTCAAATAAAAAATTTGACTTTGTAATTTAACGCCTTGAAATTGGGCCTCTGACTGTCTCAAAATCCTCTTCGTTCTTAAACTCTCTTCAGGAAGTCATCACAACACGTCTTCTCCATTAACCCTTTAACGTTTTTACCAGTGTTGCACTGAGTATCTCAGCAGATGTGCAGTTCCACCAAATGTTGATGAGGGAGGGAATAACAATACAGCCTGATGTAAAGCTCAAAAAAGTTGATTTTACGTAGTACTGCCCCTTTAGCCTCTTAAGCCAGGACTTTAACAGGAATATTTACACCTGAGTATATATATCTCAAGAATAACTAGTAAAAACATGTTTCCAGAGAATCATAACTTGGGCCTTAGCCAATCTTTCTCAAACTGTGGCCCCAGGATCACTGTCGGTTCGCGGGATCCCCCTAGTGGACAGTGAGGTACTACACGAAAACAAACGGTTATTTGTCGTGACACGAGCTTTGAGTGCGACGCTACAGTTAGCTTAAAGGACGGCGATTAAAAATAATAACGGATAAGTTCCTTAAGACTAAAAAGAAAACCTGAAGAACCTGTGAAAAGTTTCTCAGGGTGAGTTGCAGATCTTTTGCTTTTGAACACCATTACGATACATAGCATGTCACAGGCTGGCTGAAAGAAAAATGTTTGTGTCAATGCAAATCAAGTCACTCTTTTTAAAAATACTTATTACACTACTAATGTACAAATGACCCTGAAACATTATTAGTGCACAGAACACCTATAGTAAAGAACTACTTGTCACTGGGGTCTGGAGGGTTGCTGGTGCCTGTCTCTAGCTTTTAACGGGCGAGAGGCGGGGTCACCCTGGACAGGTCGCCAGTCTATCGCTGGGCAGAGACTAATATCGTCAAATCATATTGTGTTAATGCAGAGACAGTTTCAAATTATGTGGCCGTGAGCGTTTGTTAAATGATGGTGTAACTGTTTCCCATTTAACATTTTATCTTTAAAAAGTTTGAGAAGCACTGGTTTAGCCTTTTTTTTTTAAGTTTCACCTTGGCCAAGAAAAAAGAGTGCTCTGAGAAAACAATATGCTTGATTGTTTGAAAAGCAATCAAGCATAACACAAAGGGGGAAAAAAACACAAAGGGGGAAAAAAATGCTTGTACCAAAAAATGTACCAATGTTTTCTGTTGCAGAATACCTTTCATCGTTGCTCATTAAAGCAAGTCGAGTGAAAAGAAAAAAAGGCAAAATACGTCATCAACAACATCCCTTAAGGCCAAACCTAAAATCTGTTAGGCCTCTCTTGTCTTACAAGATTGTGTAAGACAACAATTCTGATTGCTACACTGTCAGGCAGGGCACATAAGAAGAAGATGAAACAAACAAAAGAAAACACTCCTAAGGTTCCTCACCCAGAAAAGTTGAAAATGGGGTTTCATAGATTCAGAGAAGGAGAAAGGAGCAGAAAAAGAAGGAAGGAGGACGTTTAAGCCATGTCTTCTAGCGACCATAAAGGATAAATATCATATCCTCACTCCATCATCTCTCTGCTCAGATTCCTAACCATACTACCAGATAGAGATTGAAATTGCCAACAACTGGTGGTGTCATCCAGGCAATGTCACTGTGGAATTTCGTATCTGTTGCTGTTAGCATGTCATCATGGTCGTGACTGTCAACAGTGTTTTCAGTCAGAGGCTTCTTCAGACTTGTTGGGAAACTGGTGATTCTTCCTGTCCGTATCATCGATATCCATGAATCTTGAAAGACACTTGGATGATAGAAGTCATGACAACTTTTAGTTTCTCTTTGGGATAAAGTATTTCTGAATTGAATTGAATGTACTTTCAATACCGTTTAAATAAATATTTTCTGAGCAAAATATTTCTGCTAGTGTACGTTTGGCTTCTCGCGGCCATATGTCACTGAGGCCCAACCGTTCACTGGTTATTGGGGTATTTGTTTGTATTCTGCTCTATAAAAATCTCATTGCAGGAATAGATTACCAGCTCTCTCTTTCCTTCTGTTTCCCCAGGTTTCTGGTGACACCTGCTGTGTCCTTCCAAAAGAAACCAATCAGCTACAGCCTCCTCATCAATCCCAGCAGTCTGTTCTCCATCTCGGCAGACACGGGCGAAATCAGCCTGACCCGCACCATCGATTACGAGAGTGACCAACATCGTTACTTGCTCCTGGTGCGGGCCAGCGAGGGCCAGGACAGCATGAGCAGTGCAGCGGAGGTTTGTCAGTCTGATGTGAATTCAAAGTCACGCTCCCATTGTTAAATGCAATGACTGCTTGGTCTTCAGAGTGCCACTTTCTGACTCTGCAAGATTGTGTCATCAGTCTTCCCAAAAGTGTGTGTGCGTGTGTATGTAATTGTAATATGGGGGTCAGAGACTGGCGGCCCTTTAAATCCTTATCGGTAGGCAGCTAAATGATGGATGGCTGAGATTTTGAGGCCCTGCTGCTTTCTATGGCCTAACGGATTTTAGGTTAATCATATATTTAGAGAACATTGTAAATTAGTGCAAGAGGTTGGTGAGCTCTCAAAGAAGGTTTTATCAGTAGAACTAATTTTGCAGACAAGAGAACAGTCTCACTTGGTATAAATATCTCACATTGGACAATGTCAGTATGTTTTTGAAATTAATTTTCACCCATTTCAAACTAAGCATAAATGCTGTTAGTTTAAAAGAGCTAAGAGCATTCATACTCTTCAGTTCAGGTACTTATGAATCTAAGTACCTGAAGATTTCTTAACAGTCGAGACCCAGAACTTCAACACTGATGTTGAACTGAAACGTTATAAAACATTCAAGTAAATCTGACCTTTTGAATTCATGGAAGCGATCAGAAAAAAAAAAAAAAATCATCATGTTGGGGAAGCTAAGTGTGCTAAACGTTTTCAAAGCTAGCACATGCGCGAAGCGCAAAATTAGCTCTGCTGTTAGCGCATTAGAGAAAATGTGTGCCCGCCATTGCATTCAGACGTTATTTTGATGCATACCACTTACCACTTAAACCACTTGTTTCAGCAAAATTCTGTTCCACCATGCAGCTTTCTTGGTGACTAACCAACCTTCAGGACACCAGGCTGTTGAGGTTTTGATTTTGCCTCTGAATTGTCCACATGTCAATCCAATTCACAGTCTCTGGACTATGCAGGATAAGCAGCTCAGATCCATGGAGGCCCTACCTTACAATATTGAAATGATCTGCTGCTGAAATCTTATTCCCAGAAGCCACACGCCACATCACAGGCCTAATGGAGCCCAATGTCTTAGCGAATCAGGATGTTTTTGAAGCAAAAGGGGAAGTAAAACTGGCAGGTGATTATATTGTTATGCTGGATGATTGCCTCTGTAGGATCCCCGCTTGAATCACAATATACTTAAACTCTGGAATGATTGATAACCACAGGTTCTGATAGCTTTCATATTGTTGCATTGTACTATTTCTAATTTCAATGTATTGTATTCTTCCTTAAGTGTACTATTTTTCAACAAACTGTGAGCTGTTGTGTGCTTGTTGGTTCATATTAGATTTTACAGTAAAAAAAGAGCAAGTGTGGTAAAAAAAAAAAAAATAAAATAAAAAAAAAAAACAGCAAAGGAAAAGAAAACTGTAACTGACCAAACAAAGGGTTCGATGTCAAGTTTATGTTTGCTGGTAGGTTTTTACCATTTTAGAGTTTGACATTAAAAAAAAAAGTTTGCTTAGACAAGATCAGCATCCAATTATGTCAAATGTGAGATGTCAGCAGACAGAAGCAGCAACAGCAGCCTGTGGGAAACTGGGTTTCTTGCCAGTAGTTGACGACTAGTTTTTTCATTTTTTCCAGAACAAAAGTAAAAACAATGTAGAACCCAACAGCTCTCGGGCGTCACTTTCATTGTAAAACTTGGGAGATAACTGCATGTGTCCACTTAAAAAGTGTAAACCCTTTCATCACTGAAGCCCTAACAGATTTGTCTGACTGGGAATGACAGCTGTGGGACTCCCAGTGACTTCCTCATGTTGTCAGGATGTAAGGCACAACAGAGGCTGAGTGCTGCAGGCGTTGAGGCATCTGGTCTGGTTTCCATCATTACTCTGGCCTCGGGCTAAAACATGTCCTGCTGAACCGATCTGTCCTCAGCTGCTCCACTCTGGGACTCTGTGGCCAACGGAGATTGAGACGCCTGTGTGGAGGCAGAGTGGGAGAGTGAAAAATGATGGATTAGGGAAGGAGAAGTGAAGTCAGAGGTGAGAAATCACTAGACAGGTGAAAAGAAAGGGAAACCTTAGGTAGGGTGTGTGTGAGCACTTTTCTTTTGGCGTTTATAAAGTCCTAATACTGTTGAATCTTTCATTTCTCTCTCAAGACGGCTCTCCCTGTCTCAACGTTCTTTTTGGCATGAGAAAAAAACCAAGACTTGCCTCAATTACACAGATGTATTACTGGAACATGAATCCTGTTTCTCATCCACTTTAGTTTTAGCTTTGCATGTTTTAGTTGCTTTAATTTCAAGTACAGTGGTGTATAAAAAGTATTCATTGTTTTAAAAATGTGTGTGTGTTTTTTTTATATGTGTAAGAGGGTTGTGTTATAGATGGAGATGACAATTTCCCTGAGGGAAAATCTCAAAGGGATTCATAACATTTTCTGCTTGACTACTTAATAATCATGATCAATAAAATTTGCCTTTTTTTTTGTTACAAAAACAAATGACCAAAAAAGCTTTTCATGCCAAACTGGCAACCAATTTTTACAAAAAATAACGACGATTCAACCAAAATATGTAATGTAAAATGAGTGATTGCGCAGATATTTACTCCCTTCTGTAACTGACCTATTTCAACAGAGGTTCAGCCAGTTGGTGCTCGTATTCTCACAATGACTGGAATGAAGATCACCTGAGTGCATGTATTTGTTGTACATCATGGTGTTTCTCTTTCTTCTGGAATCACAGGTGGCTACAGGTGAATCCTATAGATGTTTGATAATCTTTATGTTTTTCCTCATAAATGTACAAGCCAAGATGTTCCGTAAACCTGCTGCCAGGGTGGTAGAACCCATGGAATCCTATCTTTAAAACTCACAGCTACACAAAAGGCAAACGCAATGTACAAAAATCTAAATACATCTGAGGCGTTTTCAGACATTTTTAGAACAGCTTGTAGCTACAGTAGCTGGAAGTAATTGATCGTGACTTTGCTTTAATTTGTGCATGACCCAGATTGAAATGACTTTTCAGCTGTCTGACAGATTGCCCTATATTTTGGTATATAGACTTCTTGATCAGTTCACTCACTGTAAGCTGCCTAGGGGCCTATACTATGAAGCAAAGTTAGTGGTTTGTTAAGCTAACTCTGCTCAATCAGGTCAAAGGTTTTTTTTTTAGTTTCATGACATTGGTTCCCTTCTTACCTCTGTCTATCACCATGGAAACTTATGCTGGAAATAAGTGCTGGAAACCCAAACTGCTCTAATGAGTTTAGGTTGATTAGTCTTAATAATGTGACTCCTCACAGAGTTTTATTGTTATGTCTAACTTTCTGTGGTCTCAAGTTTTTTTTTCTTTAAGAAGATGAAAATTAAAGACTAAGGGTAATTCTTGATTTGAAAAGATTTCCTTGTTTTACTGAAACAATTAGACATTCCACATATCGCTTGTATTTAGAGCTGTTGTAAACGAATATTTTAGTAATCGAGTAATCTATCGATTATTCTTACGATTAATCGAGTAATCGGATAAAAAAATTATAAAATGAAATATTGGTAAATCTGGCATAATACCGGTGTTACTATCAGATATCAATATCAGTCCAATTTTTCATATTTGAGCATCCCTAACAGTTGCTTTTTTGTAGTTTAGAAAACTAGCCTGTAACAATAATAGCTCACTTTCTAAGTTAACCAGAAGAAAAGTTATAGAAAAATCTGAAATTATATTGAATTTAATAACAAAGAGGCAGGCTCACAAATATGCTTATAAAAAATGTCTACAATCCAGCTTTTAGTTTATGTATTCATCTTCAGTGAGTTTAATAGATTAATTAAACTCACCTTGCCACCTAACCTGTCACGCTTTGGGTTTGAAAATACGGGAAATGCCGCCTGGAGTGGGAAGAGAGGGCGAATGAACGAACGTAAGATGGGGTGGAGGGGAGGAAATAGACCAGCGGACTGACGAACCGTTAGACCGGGGGACGAACACGGGGGGAAGCAATACGGGATATTTACGACACCTTCACTGGTCACACTCAGAAACTCATCTACCAGCCATGTACGATGCGCTCCGCCACCCGTTTCTTCAGACCGGGATATGAAATTTATTGTGCGGTTCGTCGGTAAAGCTACATTTACACGGTAAGCATCAGCTACTCAGCCGCCCGCCCTGTTCAGTCTATCCGCTCACCTCAGCGCTCTTCCCGCCGTTCGCTTTCAACCAGCAGCCCCGGAGGAGAAATGCTGCCGTACTCCAGGCATTCCCCCAGTCATTTTAAGGATGCTTATTGGTTCCCCAAAAACGATAAAAAGTCGGGCATTATCATCAATCAATAAAATCCCCACGGGCCAATCTTGAAGATTGGACTTTATGCCGCTGAGACTTAGCTTTTGTCAACAACTCAGAGGCGGAAGTGAGAGCTCCGCGCAACGCAAATGAAGTCCCCCGGAACACGGTGCGCTAACTAATAAAACATAAATTAACGAAGCTTCGAGGCAGGTAAATTTTCCTCGAGGAATTTTAGTAATCGAGGTACTCGAATCATTCGAGGAATCGTTTCAGCCCTACTTGTATTGTTTTTAAAGAATGCTCAAAAATACAAACTGTTTATTGCAAAATGACATGTCATGAGCTTTGACACAGTATGTCACAATATGCATAGATTCATCAGCTTGTTTTAATTTGCAGCCAGTACTACCTGTCTGTTCATTGAGTGGCCCACTCATTTTATCTTCATCTCTTTTAGATAAATACAAAGATATTCAGTATCAGTAAGTCGCGGTAGCCCAACCAAGTTATCAGCAAGCTTTTTAGTAGCTATATTTTAGTCCATTTTTAGTACCATATGTGAGTAAGCTGTGTCAATAGCTATTGTAAGGTGTTGTGTTTTTTTCCAAGGCATTAACAGCAGTTATGAAACCTCTAGTAAAAAAGAACAATGCACCAACAAAGTTGCTAAATGCAGAATTACAGGCCAAACCCTGATCTTCCAAATGTTTAAACAGTTAAATAACTCTTAAAAATGACCAATCCCTTTGATGTTTTTCAGTCCTGTTTCTGTGCTCACCACAGTACTGAGACTGCCCTCTTTAAAAGCTTCACAGGCCAGACTACAATTTTTTTTACAAAATGTAAAAAAGCTTAGGTGTGGTTTCAAGTTCCAGTTAGAAAGAAGTCACTGTCCTGTCAACCTTTCCTAAACAGCAGAACTTTTTTTCTGAACTTACTGTCATGAACCTAAATGTTTAACATGCTATGCTGTGTTTAGCCTTTACCATTTGGGACGCAACTCTGTAGTGTGTAGTGTGTTCCCTGAACATTCTACAGTTTGACCTTTCAGGTGAACACTTGGTTACTGTCAGAAGGTCTATGATCTATGTTCCTATGTCTTATGACTTTTCAATTATATTTTATAACTCAGTTAATATTGTACACATTGATTAGAAATGGTGTGATAAAACTAAATGAAACTGAAAGAGACTACGGTACATTGTTGAACTTTGACTAAGGAGGATCAGTATTACCTTTATCAGCATGGAAGAGTCAACCAGATCCACATGATGATCATTATTCAGCAGACATCAGTTCACCATGATCTCTAGAGTGTACGAGAGAGGTTCATAGCTGAGTGTTAAAGAGCCAGGATGAAAGTCAGCTCCTCTATGTATGATGTTATGGAGAAGTTCAAGTAACTTTGTATCTTAAACTGTATATGAATGAAGGGTGGATAGAGTAAGAGATGGATAAATTGGGGATTTATCTGTAGCAATGTGGGGACTTTGACCAAACCAGTTAGTGGAAAGTCTAGTGGAAAAGGGCCTTTTGACTTGGGCTGTTAGGTCTCTGTTTGACCGGAGTCAAAGCTTGGTCCACAATATCGTCAGTTAACATTTATGGACATAATTTCTAGATGCAGCCAAGATGTTGAGGGGTGTTTTGGTGGCTTTGGGATCACGTCTCTGCTTTTTGCAGATGATGTGGTCCTATCCTTGATCAGGCCGTGCTTTCTCTGGAGCAGAGTTTGAAGGCCATGGTCTTATGTCTTGAGAAGGAAGGCCATGGTCTTGAGCCAGAAACAGGTAGACTTCCTTGTCTGGATCAGGGAAGATGTCCTGTCCCAACTGTTAGAAAGTCTATGATCTATGTTCCTATCCTCATCTATGGTCACAAGCTTTGGATATTAACTAAAAGATCAAGATCCTATATCATCGTGATAGGATGAGAAGCTTGGTCATTCGGGAGGAACTCAGAGAAGAGCTGCTGTTTCTCATTGAGAGGAGTCAGTTGAGGTGGTTTGGGAATCTGGTTAGAATGGACACCTCCCTGCTGAGTTGACCTGACCCCTGGTGGCGCCACTAGTAAAGATGCCTGGAAAAAGCGAAAAATCATAGATACATGGATGGACTTTTAATGTAGCTATGATCTGCCGTTTTAGATCTTTAGCCAGTTTTGGATTAAGAGGTCTTTCACTTTTAAAGACTATTTATTTGTTTTATTACTCCTATATTCCTCCATGACACTGAGTTAGTCTTTGAAAATATTCTGTTTTTCTGTAGTTCCCCAGTTTCTTAACTACATTACTTTCTATAGTTGAAACCTGAAGGTTTGTATTCATACCATAGAGAGCTTAGCCTAATTTCATTCAGGACTGCATGGTGGGGAACAAAGATTTTCTGTGAAAGCAAGTAAACAGTATTAAACCTTACATTACAGCCAGAATACATTCAAACATGCAACTATTGATTCATGACAAACAGGAACTACTAAAGCCTTCAAATGGCCTACAGAAAGCTTACAGATGTGATCTATACACGGGGTTTGAGAGAATAGCAGGATGCATTTATAGCTGATGAGTTAAGTGCATCTGAGCTTACTATGATTACTGAGAGTACAGGTTTAAAGGCTCTCTGCATGTTGATGTGAACAGTCCTTTCTTAAAAGATAAGCAGATAAGCAGTTTTTTTTTTTCATTCATTCATATTACAGTAAATGGAAACCAGAGCAGTCACTCATTTAAATCTGCCTCTGTCTGTCCAAGTCTGGCCTGCTTTGGTCTGCTTAAATGCTCAAGGCAGGCAGGAGACCAAATAAAAAAGATTCCTTAGTGGAGCGTGTAACACAAAGTAGCTTCAGAGCAGGATATACAAAAAAATAAAAAAAGAAATTGTAGTTCTAGCATTTATGCAAATAAAGAGGAAGCAGAACATAAAACCAAACTGGGATAAATGGGCAGAAAACAAACTGGCAGGGATGAGTAGGAAGTAGTCCGGAACGCAGAAAATCAGTAAAAAATCAAGAATGTGGTAAAGCTCTCTTAGCTTTACAACGTAGCTGTTATAAAGCTAAGAGAGGGAAACAAACCGACACAAAAGCAATTTTTCTGAATGAACAGTCTTCAGAACCTCTTAAAGTAGAAATAGCAAACAGAAACAAAGCAGAGTACAGACTAAAACATGAGCAAAAAGCCAAGTGAAAAAGCACAGACTGTGACATCCTCACACTCCAACAAGTATGAAGTCAGTTCACTGAATACTTGTTGAGTTTTAAATAATACATGCAAGAAAACAAAAGCAAAACCCCAAAACTCATGGTTTTTATCAAACTTTGAATGAGACTTTGTGTAAAGCTTGCTCTATTCAAGCCGTGTTTGACATGTTGTCACAGGAAGGTGGATTTCACCTGCCAGGTTGACTGAGAACAGCAGAGACTTACAAAAACTACAGTCACTGTAAAGAAAAACAAAGCACACCCTTTTAATGTGCAGAAAACTTCCCTTTTAATGGCAGCCTCTTAAAGGCAATTGGAAAAAAGCTTAAATTCACACTTTTCTGGAACACAATAGTTAATGTCACAGTGTTTTCACACTTGATAGTCAGGCAGACTTGGTTCGAATGGAAACCAAGGTTATGAAATAATGTTCTTGCTGTACCAAGAGTCCCTGAAGGAAACAACACAAAAACCTTTGAAGACACTGAACGCAACTTCCTTTGTCATGAAATGTGAACAAAAATGGAGTTGCATTATTTTAGCAGTTGTAGGTCTTCTCTTTTGTCTTTGGCAAAAGACCACAAGTCATTTCTCTTACTAACGCTAGAGTCGCATGTTTGTTTTGGTTGTATTTACCCAGAATGCCCTGCGTTGTACTCCGCTTCCTACTTTGGGTAACTGTCCCTGGTCCACTTGGTGTTCATATATTCAAACTACATCAGAGTTCACTTCAACCAAGCCAAGACCCGAATGTGCAGGAAACATCTCACCAGGGTGTATCTAGGATGCATCTTAACCCAAGCTACCTCAGTGGTCTCTACATCTCACACTACCTCTAAATGAGAACCCAGACACCCTACGGAGGAAGCTCTTTTCAGCCACCTGGTTCTGTGATCTTATTCCTTTGGTCGCTACCCAGAGCTTATGACCACAGACGAGGATAGGAATGTAGATGAAGCGGTAAATCTAGAGTTTCACCTTTTGGTCCAGCTCTCTCTTCACCATGACAGACCATCATTCGTGAACAAGACCCTGAGATACTCATACTCTTCCTCAGCCAGTCTCCAAGGGGGTAGGACCTCATCCCAGACCCAGAGTGGGCCTTTTTCCAGCTTCGCTGTATGTTTCAAAAGGCAGCTGTGCTGACATTGATCCCTCTTGGCCTGCTGCTTGTTTCATCCTCAGCTGGAGAAGAACAGTGTTTGTTAACGAACATGCATGAACTGCTAATGCAGTTTAAAAAAAACATTGTGTACTCCACTTTCTGTTATTTAAGGTCAGTGCAGTCCTGATATCGGGAATCAGTAGAAACGCTTCAAGGACAATTTCAGAAAAAACAAAACAAAAACTTGTTTGCCTCAGTTTTGTTACTCTACGTTTTTGCCTCTGAATGTAATCTGCTGTGAAATAAATATGGTTTTTGCTGTCAAAGTAGCGACCCTGGCCAGCATATATATGTGTGCTGGACTCACTGAGCATGACTTTAATTTGCAGGTAGTTTTCACGTTTCTCACTCCAGGAGTGATGGCTCATCGGCACCATTAGTCACCTAACCAGCCTGAGACCTGCCTGCAGCTTCTTAAGTGTGTGACTCCACACACCTTTAGGTTTATGTGTGTTTGCACTCATCTCGCATTATTACAGCTGACTTCCTCTCTCTGCTCTTACAATCTTGGTTCCCTGTTCACACACTCATGCTGTGCCTCCATACATCTTAGTGAGCTATCATAACGTTCTAATAAAAACAAACATTCTTCACATCTTTCACCATATAAAGCTGGACCTGGTGACTTTTGGTTCAGTGTTGTATGGAGTAAAAACAGCTAGGAAGCAGCCACATTTCAGTCTATTGGTGTGTAAAATAAAAATAAAAAATAAAACACAATATGACCAGGAAATTTTGCTAGCAAATGTATTGTAACTTCCACTTTAGCATAAGTTCTGTTGTGAGTGTTTTCTTTTTTTTGTGTGTGTGTGTTTTGCCTTTTGCATTTTGTTGACCCTTCTGGGCTATCATTGTATTTACTTCTGTCCAGCTTCCCATCAACTTTATACAGCTAACACTCTTCCAACAAGTCCAGACTTGTGAAGTGCACAGCTAAAAAACATAGAAAAACAAAGAGTCTAAAGTCAGAGGCTTCTTCAAATTTGTTGTAATGCAGACCCCTACAGAAGATCCTTTCTGCCCACTGCTAGCAGAATCTATATCAACTCTTTGAAGAACCTTGAATAATACTTAGTTTCATTTTGGGATAAATGAAGTATTTTTGGATTAGAATCACTACTCTCCATACCAGTAGATTCTGCCAGCTGAGCTGTGAATGTCCGCAGCTCCTCCATATCTACCATGACCCTCTTGGCTGTTTCTTTGATTAATCGCCTCCTTGGGCTCCCTGTCTGTGGGTGCATGGTGGTCGGTTTGCAGTTGTCTCATCCTCTGTATTTTTAGATGACAGATTGAATAGGTCTCCATAAGATGTTCCAAGCTTGAGGTATTCATTTATAACTTGATCCTGCTTTTACGTTGTATTGGTGATCTGCTATGTTCCCTGGTCTTCATGGTACCTTTGCTTAACTAATGAATTTTTATTTGAATATTCAAAAAGAAATGCAGCTTGGGAAACTGAAATACGTAAGCTCACTACTTTTGCTACTGCCTGACACTATTGGGTAACATTTGCAAAGCAACCAATCCAGGAGCATTTTATTTTTTTGGCTCTGATTGGCTGTTCCTCAAAAGTGGAAGGAAGACGTTTGATATTAGCTTCTGCGTTGGTGCTAAGGCTGTTTCCACTGTGTGTGTAATCGCCTACTAAGGTATATTTGGTGTTTAGTGAAATATTAAATAGGCTCCTCCAGACTAGAGGCAGCAGGCAAACACCTGGTGGATCTACACATCTGCTGTGCTCAATATGAAAACTCCTTTTCAGGTCAACGCTTCTAAGAACAGTTGCAAATGGCATAATGGAGTAACACTGTTGGGATGACGTACTGAAGAGGGCATGTCGGAAAGAGTAGGACCCTCGTAGAGAGACAGAGGCCCAATTTTAACTTACAGCTATGATGGAAAGTCACATTTCTTTTAAGTAATTTTTGATATGTAAACAACTGAAGGTAGCAGAGTTACTTGATGTGCCTGGAAAATACATAATATTTTCCTGGTGTTTGGTTAATGCCAACAGATAGCTGCTGTGTATTTTCTGTGTAAAACCTGTTAAAATGAATCTGTCATGATGCTCCGTCTCTTAGCTGGGGCTACAGGTGGTCAGAATTTGTTTCAATATTTAGACTAACTGGTTTTTTTTTTTATTTTATTGTTGCTACTCTTCACCAAAATCCACTTTATTTTTTAAAAATGGTTGCATTTTGTTTGATGGTTTGTCATGGGTTCTTGTTTGGCTTATTTGTATGCTGTCATACAAATAAGCCATCTGAAACAGCATTCAGATTTACCAGCATTCAGACTGGTAAATCTGAATGCTGTTTAGCAGAGATCCCAGTGGAGAAGAGGTCCAAAATAAAACAGGTAGCAGACCAGAGTGTCTGTTGAAAACATAGTCATGTTTAAAGGAGCCTCTTTGTCACCAGTCCCCAAGGGAAAAATCTCTACATTTCATCCAAGAACTCTCAATGGTGATTTTTTTTTTTTTTTTTTTTTTACAAGGCCCTCTTCTGTAAAAGCCTGAAAGATGGGAGCAACAATAACAAAAAATTGTGTGTCTGCATTTCACATTTCGCTTCCAGCGAGTGTGGGCTGAATGACAGAAGAGCTATAAACACAGACACTGAAGTAACCAGAAGGAAAAATAAAAGATGAAGTCGATATGCGACCTAGTCCTATCGCCTGCACTGTTTCATAAACATCATAGCGGGAGCAAAATGGAGGTCATGAAGGAGCAGATGTCCTCAGAATGTAGAGCTGAAGCCCGATATGTATGTGCACAGTACAAACAGACCTCTTCTCTTTCTACGTGACATTGAATCAGGCTGTAGACTAGGGGTCTTCCACTCCAGCCTTGAGAGCCGGTGTACTGCAACTTTTAGATGTCTTTCTGCATCAACACGCCCAAATCAAACATTCAGGTCATTAGCAGGACTCTGGAGAAGTCTGGAGAGATTGACCGCATGCTGAGGAGCCAATTCACCCTTTTGATACACGTGTGTTGGATCAGGAACACATCCAATAGTGCATTCACACCAGTGCCGTTTAGTCCAACTAGTTTGTTTTCCTGTAGAAAGTCCGGTTCGTGTGGGGAAGTGTGAATGTGCAATCGAACGCTGGTTTGCCTACAAACTTCGGTCTAGGTTCGGCTGAAGTGAACTCTGGTGTGGTTTGAGTGCATATGTGAACGCCAAGCGGACCAGAGACTGCTCCAAAAGCAGGAATTGAACTACAGTGCAGGGTATTCTGGGCAAATACAACAAAAACAAACGTCTAGTAATAGAGGGAGAAATGGCTGGTGGTTTAGTTTTTACTAAAGACAGAAAAGAGAAATCCTCCAACCACTAAAATCTGACACAAAAATCCACTTTTGTTTACATTTCATGAAGAAGGAAGTTCTTTTCTTCAGAGGTTTGTGTGTTATTTTCTCCAGTGCTTCTTGGCACAGCGCCACCACAGGTGGGGAGGGGAACAGGTTTTGCAAAGGCTTTGGTTTGTTCGACACAGTGCAGTGGGAAAGTGAACCACAGCAGCTGGAAATGGAACAAAGGTTGCAACTTTGGTTCCCAATTGAGCCGAGTCTACCGGATTATCAAGGGTGAAAACACACAAAAAGATGCAGGATACTGGAATCTCAGTATCCTGTGATACTGAGACACTGAAGACACAGACGTTTTTTTCAATAACCCCAGATCTCATGAAGTTATTCAGTTATTCAATTTAATTTACATTAAAAACCTACATGATGCCTGTAAGTTAGAATTAAACACGTTTTTCATTTTGCATGCATTGCATTGCATCCATTGTAGAAGACTTGTGACTTTGAACTTCTAAGAAAACAACAACAGGTAATTTGAGCACACAGTGCTCCATAGCAACAGGTCGACAGACACATGCAGCTGGTTGTTGTCAAAATGTCTCAGCTCTCTGGTCTCTGAGGTTATTTGAAGCTTTTCTTCCTCCATCAGTGAGGGGGACTGGGACAATAGGTGGAGAATAAAGGTTTCTCCTGTTGCCGCAGTAACAGCAGGTCAGGTGGATTTTATCCAGCTCAGCTTATTAAACTGATCAATATTTATGAACAAGTGAGAATTTATTTTAGAGAAAATGAAAAAAGTAAAGAGCAAATACAAAAAACAAACAAACATGCTAAGTAGTTATTGCAATACAAACAGCATACATTTATACATTTCTTCAAAGCAATCAGAATTTCTTACATTTTGAAGTAAAGGTGTGGAAGCAACATTTGTCTTTGGTGTTTAGCAACATTTTCAGTCAGTCCTCATAGTGTACTTTATAATGCTATGTTGCTGATCAAATTCATATCTCTGGTACACCTCACCTCACCCATCTATCTTTATTCGTAAAATTACCTGGATGATTTAGTTTGCACCTAAATTCTGTCTGTACATTAAGCAGTTTATGCATTAGCTTTTAGTAAAGAAACAAAAAAATAATACTTTGGCAATTCCAACTGACCTGAAACAGAAAACAATGATATTACTTCAATGTCAGTGAGAAAAAACAACAACTTTATTATGTAGTTTTAAAATATCTGGTTTTAACTCTCCATCTGAATGACATTTGTTCGGCTCCATGGCTTAGTTTTAATCATCAAACTCAATCAACACGTGGGCTTGTTTTTAAGGAAATAATCACGTAAGCACATGGATGTGTATCTCTGCATCCCTTTCACTACTTATATGCTCCCCACCCGCACACACACACACACACACACGCACACACACACGCACGCACGCACGCACGCACACCCCCCAGCAGATTGACAGTGACATGCACATGCACACCAATCACCTCAGGGAGCTGACATGGTCACAATTTATTTCCTTTCCGTCTGTTGCTTTGAAGCTGATCTTTGCTGAAGGATTAACTGATATTACAGAATTTCATCTTACCTACCCAGACCTAATACCAGCTGTACTTTCAAACCACTCACGGCGTGCGTGTGTGTGTGTGTGTGTGTCAAAGTGCTCGGTCATACTTTGGTGTGTTTATGCGGAAGAAAAGACGATGGTTAGGGGTCACCGAAGCTTTCTGCCAGCTCCAGTCTCCACTGTCTGCTCCTGAATACTCTGGGCAAGCAGTCAACATCTGCTGGAGTAGCCTTTGTTGGCCTTCATGTCCCTAATGAACAGAGCGACATTACAGTGTGTCAGCACAGCACAGTCTCTTCCACATTATAAAGTCATCTTTACACATGTGTCTTTTGTTAGCTCAGGGCTTCAGAGGAACTGTGCTGACCTACTGAAGTACAGCAGATCCCTCCCCGAGGAGGAGGAGGAGGGGCAGGGGGTAAACTGGAGGAACAGGGTCAAGTTGGCTGGAGGATGAAGCTCCCTGTTTGGTTATGGATAGGGTTAATTTAGATTATTTCAAAAACTCTGGATGTAAAAAAAAAAAACAATTTTGCGGAGGTAATTCCCGACTGGAAACACTGTAATAATGTGACCTTTAATATGTGAGATTGCCCGGGCAGGTCTGGGTATGCAGGAGCAGAATATTATTTCAAAATACAGAGTATTGTTGTTCTAAGTTTAAATATTTCTAATAGGACCAGTAGCTGCGTTTCCATTACAAATGTGCTAAAAATTGTGTCAATATTCCACTAATGACTGGAAATGATGAGAAAACAACTTTTCATTTGGAAAGGCAAATGGAAGTTTCTGACATTTAGTTACAGAAATCTAACAAGAAGGTTCGGCTTATACATCCTAATTTCATCTATCGCTACTGTGCAGAAGACATTTTTATCTAATAATAATAATAGTATTCAATTGTAATATTCAAATTGCAGATCACAGGTAGCCTAAAAGTCACTCTACTTGTCTGGTGTTGGAACCAGATTCGGTCCAGGACATGTAGATACAGCAGCCATTCACCACATCAAATACATTTTTATATAACAAACTAGCCTGCATAAAGCACACAGCACAGCACAGCATGAGTAAGACTATTTCAGATCATATTGGGGACTCATTGTAGAAAATCCCATGTTAATTTGTGCCTTTTTCAATGTAAGGTGATTCACAGAGCCCACTTGTCCAAATCCATGTCAGCCAGGATTTGGCAGGGATGAGAACGTTGTAATCCATCAATTGTTGACCTGTCCTGGTTTAACAAAACTTCCTGAAAGGAGGTATGACACACCCTGAATGAGGTCACTGACCTGAAATTGACCCTGTGACCTTTGCTTGCTCCCTTGGATATGATGGGTTAGGAAGGTGAACATATAGCCTTTTTACATGCTGGTATGCTGTTCTATGCCTGGATGTAAAGGCTGCCTGTCCACCAAGATTCAACAGCTTTCATGCCTTGCCTCAGTTTTTACAGTCTTCTATTCAGGATCAAAGTTCTAGTGGACTTCTACCTAGTTTAGGTTCATTTTCTGTTATTTTTTCCAGAAAGTGCAATTAGGAATTCTAAATATAATGTAAAACATATAATAAAGCATGATGTTGCTCATGGCAGAAAACATAGAATTAGACTGAGTAGATCTGCCCTTATTGATTGGGCACATTGTCACTGGTACCCAATCTACAATTATTTTTTCCCAGTATCGGGACTAATACAGATATTATCATATCAGTATATATATATATATTGTCCAAAGTAAACTTTAAATGTAAACATAAAAATCCCAACTAAATATACCGATTAAACTAGTAACTTGAAAAGTCTTCCTCCTGATGTTATGTGCTGTTTTTGTTTTTGTGAAAGTAGAAATGGCTGCAGTTAACATATTTAACTGGACCTCAGATCTTATTTTTTTCTTTGCCAGGTGCGAGTTGTCATCGTTGATGAGAATGACTGCGTTCCAGAATTCCTGCAGTCGATTTACAGCAAAGACGGCGTTCCGGAGACGGTCACAACGGCAACCTCCTTGTTGCAAGGTGAGACTTTCAGAAAGACCCAAAACCCATAAAACCCATTCTCTCTCCCATCACTGATTGCTCTCCTTGTTTCAGTTCTCTGCACATTTAACACAGCATATGTGCAGCTCTTGTACATATTTCCTGCTGCGTTTTTTCCTCTCACAATAAAGTAGTTGGTGCCTTAAGGAACAAGTATATAAAGTGCAAATATCAGTTCAAGATCTAAACTTTAATCTGATGCTAATCCGTGGGAGATAGTGATTCTGGGAATTTATTTACATTTCTTTCTACAGGGCATGAAAGTGTTAGGGAATGTGTCTAAATGTTGTCAAAATTGTTTGTTAGTGTATAAACGATGCCTGGACTAAACACTGTCAAAAAGTGAAAGACTAGTTGACATCTAAAATAGAGTCTTACAAATTTAACAGACACTTATATTTAGGTGGGCTTGGAATAAATAATTGAGTGGTGCCAGAGTTGGGGATTAAACCTGTCATCTCTGAATTAAAAATGCCACTAGCTGTTCAGCTTGAAGAGCAAAAAGTTTAGCATTAAAGTGTAAAATAAAGAGCAGGCGTCTGACAACAGAATATCCACATTATGAAAACATTATTCTTTGTTTCTCCTTTTCACATGGAAATATTCCTGACAAATGTGAGGCCCGTGGCAGACAGGTTATATTCTGAAGTAGGAAGGATGTTTTCTGTGCAGAGTCTGAGAGTGTTTCTGTCTGTGGCTCTGCCAGTATTCTGCTAGATCTGTTCAACTGCGGTCTTAGATCTTTGTGGGTATAGTTGCTAAAAACAAAATCCAGGGTAATTTGTCTTGCAGTAGAACCATTTTTTAAGGTCTTAAGGATAGAGCGGTTATCATAAATCTAACCTGTAAGACCTAGAAATGTGCCACTTAAAACGGATGAAGGTAAATGTCATGATAACGAGTTTTGCTGAAAATATATTGTCCCAGAAATTATTGTGATACACAGTAATATTGTTGTTTTGAATCCATTTTCAACTGGCATAATAATGCAAGCACACCCTCTCAAAAATCAATAACCTTTAAGTTTCAAATAACATTTAACATGGAACTGGGAGACATTTTAAATATCCATAACAAATAAACCAAAAAAAAAAACAACAACAAAAAACAACATTTAACTGTAAATAAAATGATTTATGAAGTCTCTAAACTAAATTGCCCTTCAAAACATAAATCATAGGCTCAGACTGGGTAAACAGGAACAATGTGAATGTGCTGCTGCTGTGCTGAAAAACCTGTTGGGACTTTTGGGAGAGAAAAAAACATTTGCAGCATCTTTCAATTACATTAGAAGGCATCATCACTTAAAAAATTAAGCAAACTACACAAACATGCAAATGGAAATTATTGTGCTCATTTTAATTTATCATGCAGTTAATTGATTTATTTGGTATTGTGACAGGCTTAGTTACTGTGCGAGAACTTAAAGTTCCAACTTATATTTGGGATCAATCCAGGTAAGATTAAATTTGTGGATCTGGACTTTTGTCCAATGTTTGGACATGGATGCTTTTGTTACTTGGTGTTATGATATGTCATACTTTGTGATATTATACAACTTAAAATGGACTTTTAAAAAAACCTCTTAGTTTTATGGAACAATATTTTGTTGTTGGTAGATAGTAAATAAATGACGATATATGGGTTAGGTTACATAGGCTAAATAGGGGCTAAAATCAAACAAATATTTGGGTTTACATCATGGTTTCACATAAACCTAATGAGTCACATCCTGTGTTTTTATTAAAATTCATGCTGCTATTGTGTTATAATAATATTTTGTTGTAGTTGATCCAAACTAGAGGAAATGAAGATCTGATTAACAGTTAAATTGGAATTTCTGATTTTGATGAAGTTTTGGCAAGTGACACTTCACCATGGACTCTAGTTCTGTATACTGCATGTTCACTGGGATCACTGTTTTTTTGTTTTGTTACCTAACACTTCAGTGAATAATTTTCTTTCTGCTTTGTGAGTGGTTTGTAGAGAATTATTAGTCAAATTAACCAAAAAGTATTACAGTGTCAACATTATTTTCAGTTTCAAGCATCTAGCATGTCAAGGTGAGCGTGTTTTCGTCAATGCATAGTGGGTGACTAAGCAATGTTATTACTGGCTTGGTGCTGGGTTTTTGTGTGGCAGTGGCATTGACTACATGCTACAATGCTGCAAATAAAGAAGTCTGATCTATGTAGAAAAGGGAGCTGGAAATCATTGCACATCTAAACATAAATCTGCGCAACATCCTAAATGCTGATTGTTTCCTACTGCCATCATCTTGATTTTTTTTTGTCTGTTTGTCTATCCTCAGCATAATAAATGGAATATTGGTTGCTTGGACTTCAAAAAGCATCTTGCTTTATTTATCTGAGTTTAGCAAATGGATGTACCAAATACTGCTTCAGTAAAAAATAAAAAAAATTCCTGAATGTTTGTGGTCCTATTTACTATGACCTTCAATTAACGTGAAAAACATGGTTGATAAAAGACGAGTCCTTTGTGTTGTACCTTCCACTTTTAAACTGTATCTGTTCTGAAAGGCTTTGAAAATTTCTTTGCAAGATTATTTTCCTTTAGAAATGTTTTAAAACTCCAACTTTGAGCTGGAAAACCAACTTTATGCAATTTTTTATTTTTATTTTTTTTGTAGTCAAGGTTCAAATAAAAACATTTTGTGGCCCTCAAGCAGCCGCTGGGCCACCCTTTGGACACCCTTCCCCAAGGGGTCACAAAGGACATATAGAGACCAAAAATCTGGGCTGTAAAGGCTGATTGTTGCGTAAAAGTTCTGAATAAAATCTTTAGTCAAAGACGATTAAATTGCAAAGTGTCTTTGAATAAGCTAATACTATTCACTACATGCTGCAATGGTCAAGCAGTGGCATTTTCTGACATGTCTAAAAAACTTATGGCTAAAACTGATGAAAGTAATCAAGATATTCTTATCTACTTTTACAAAAAATTGCAGCATTTTTGTTTCTTTTTTGTTGTTGTTGTTGTTGTTGTTTACCAAACATTTCCCTTTCACCTGGACACCTTAAAAACATACACATTTTTTTAAATTAAATGTGTTTAATTTCACACACATTTCTCTAATTAACACACATTTTCTCTAACACACATTATTCGTTTCTCTAATAATAAAAGTGTAGCTGAATGACAACATGGTGAATGAAGAATAATTAATGACAATAAAACAAGTTTCTTCAGCGTATGGATGACTGTAATGACAGTTTGTGTCCCTCACTGGAAATGCTCATTATACTTGACTACAGGCTGAAACTCTGAGTGTTCGACTCATGTCAGCTGTTTTTACATCTGCCTTGCTCAAAGGTATTATCATCACCCTCTTTACCATCATCATCATCATTCTTTAACTGGGCCATTACATAAAAGTAAGGCTGTTTGGGTGAGTTTGCAGTGGTTTTGTTGGTTTGTTTTCTTGACATTTAATCCTTCTATTTAAAATATCTGATACTTTTCTCTAAAATCGTTTTTTTTTCATGCTGTGTTGTCGTCAAGGGATTTTAGGAGTGGATAACAGCAAAACAATAATTGCTGAAATATGAATAAAACTCGGGGCTATGCTTTTGATATTGCGTAAATAAACCCTTTTTTATTCCACTTCACTAACTTCCAGCAAAAGGCTATATTTGTCCCCAGTTGAGTGCAGTGAGTTAATAAACTCTTCAACTACTTCAAGGAAGGCTGTGGTCCAGAACTTCTTAAGATTTAAAGGTGAAATGTTGTTAGTTTGTAGGATCTGCATGTATAAAATAATCCTTAGGTGTAACATAATGGTGTGTGAGTGAGGGAGTAAATTGGTGGATGGGGTTGTGAGATGTGTGATGTAGGAGGCGCAGTTTGGTGCCGTCAACAGGTGCACTGAGGAGGAGAGAGATTCCCCCCCTCCTGTGCTCCTGTGTGCAAACACGTGAATACTGGTTTGGGAAAGGATGATGTGCAAACAGGAAGAAAGCAAATGTGAAAACAGTATGGTTAGACTTTAATTGTTGAAATGAGTACATTTGAAATAATTTTTTGCATTTTAAAAGTTTTAATATTTTAAGAAAATTTCCATTTAATACAATTAGATTTGTTCTATTCTGATTCTACATCTAAAATTGAGCAGCCTCAGCAACCTCAATCCAGTGGACCCTCACATGTTTGTGGATTTATGGATATTTCTGGGTAACATGACCCCAAATTATTCACAGAAAATCAGTTTGTGGGTTTTTGACTGGAACGTATCTAAAATATGAGAAAAAACAGCTTTGGAAGCTGATATATGTAGGTTCAATGTTCAATCTATTGGCCGGAGTTCGCAAAGCATCCAGTAGTCCCGTTAGTTTTCCCTTTCACAGATTGGCTGAAACCACAAGAGCAGAAATAATAAGACCACAGACTTTCACTTCCACTACATCACTACCCTCCACTGCGCCCATGAATTCAAATTAAGATATATTTGGTGTTTGAACTCATAAAATTGATAGTTATCAATGTTCGTTGAGGGACTTTCAAGTATTTGTGGATTTTAAAATATGTATCTATAGTTTGGTTTCTGTACAAATGCAACAGAGGGTTAAACAATTTTTTTCTAATAATTTAATTTTACATAACTGCTGTGGCTCCCATGCTTTATGAAATATTTCACCCTATTTGATGATTGATATGATTATTACCAAGTTCTACGAGCAAATGAGGCAATTAGTTCAGTTTCTGTCCATTTGTGAAACTTGGAAATTACACCGCCTGCAGTGCACCACAACAAAGGAAAAATAACCCAGAAAAACAGGTGGGAAAACAACTTAAAAACCACTGATGTACTGCTTTTTACTCGCTCTCTGTGTTGACTTTGTTCCACACTCAAATCCGCTCCTGTGGCAACCGACTAACAGCAGCTAAACCAGCCAAAAGAGCTGAGATTAAATTCAGGTGTTTCACCAACATCAACAACAAAAAGCTAAAATT
This sequence comes from Poecilia mexicana, assembly GCF_051168715.1. Lineage (NCBI taxonomy): Eukaryota > Metazoa > Chordata > Actinopteri > Cyprinodontiformes > Poeciliidae > Poecilia > Poecilia mexicana. Next base: position 6,476,855 of record NW_028263372.1, on the reverse strand, counting down.
CCCCCCCAAAACAGAACATTCACTCCATTATGGATTTAATGATTTTGGGCTTGATGTTTATTTTTTGCTCATTAGTAAGTGGTCGCCTGAACACAGCGGTGGTTAGCTGACTTAAACACCTGCTCTTCTGGTGGTCTGTCAGAGTGTAGGTGTTTAGATCACCTTATTTTAGTGCTACCTGAACTAAAACTCGCTGACCTGCACAGGTGCATGTTAAGGCTCTTAGAGTCAAGCTAGCAGAACTAACCTCCTACTTATTATGATAGTCACGATGTTCCTGACTCAGTGCACAGGAACGGAGCTTGTGTGTCACCCCAGAGTCACATGATGTCTGATCCGGTATGTCCCAAACCTTCAGAGATCACGTTGCTTCAGATGTTTCACAATCAACATGCTCGATTTAAGTTTGTAGAACTTATTGTAATGTGTTGGACTGATCTTTATTTTTAAATCAAGTGTGATGGAGCATGAAGTCTCTTTACATCATGTAGGACAGTTCACCCCAAGGACCAAGGCTGGGGACCAGTGAGAGGCGTTCACTGTTGTGGCTCATCAGTGCATAGTGGCCTCCAGGCTCCCTTATAGTGATTTAGCTCAACAATCCTGATGCAAGATTCCAAAAAAGGTTTTCTGATAAATGCTCAAACGGTGCTCTGAGGAGTAGAAATCTGTACTTAGTAAATTAAATATTGACTCATGTGCCATGTGGCTGGATGCTGCATGCAGTTAGACTCAGGGCAGACACTACTGTTACCGTTCATTTTTCACCTATCATCAATGCATGAGAGGTAGTTCATCACTTACCAGCAGAATAGCTGCTGCATTTCAGCTGCACTTCACAAACCTGTCAGTCGTTTTACGCGGCCGGACACTGCAGAGTAAACACACAGAAATGCACTTTGTTCAACTCCTAACGCGGACCTCAGTTTTAATTCCTCACATTAGAGAAAATGCATGAAGACACCAACATTTCCGGCTTGACTTGGTATCCTTTAAACTGTGTATCCCAATGTTTCTTCATGGTGAGATTCATCCTTGGTGATGTGAAGATAACACAAATGCAGGCTCAAGTGTTTGCATACCTTATTCTTCTAACCGTTTTCTCTCTGTTCCTTTGGCAAATTTAAAGCTCATCTTTTATGTAATAAAGAAACCGACTAAATAATGTATTTTAAAATGTGATCTCTCACAGGCTGGCCCGGACTCTTCTCCCAGTGATTTAATATTTTCTATTTCAAAACACAACCTCTGCCAGTTATGTATGTTTAGTGGTTCTTCACAAAAAGTTTTTTTGAAAATTGAAAAGGCATTCATTTGAAATACGTTGCAAGTTTTCAAAAAATCCAAAGTTGTTTTTTTTTTTTTTAAGAGTACTGATGGGGGAAAAAAATCATCTTACATCAGTCATCTAATTTCCAGTGTGATATGAATGATTCTCCTCGCTCCTTAAACGATCAGTTGATGAGACATTCAAAAGCCCCAGTCTGTACATTTATCAGTGCAAAACTACGTCTTACAGCAAAGTATGCATTTATTACGATTCAACTTAATCCACATTTACAGGTCGTACCTGGCAAGAAACACTCCCAAAACACTCACAACCAGCAAAAAAACAAATTCATCTAATTCTTACAACAATAAAGAAACCTTTGTGCACTGATTATTCAACCATTCCAAGCTCTAAGAACTGTAAGACTTTTTCAAGTATTTTTCAAATCATTTTCTCAACTCTTTGTGGGATTTTGGATTATCTATTGATCTCCCAGTGGACGGGGAAAGGGAGAAAGAAGGAAAAGGAGTATCTTGTACATTCAGTGACCTTGGATCTCACTTTAGTCTGGAGTATAAACAGTTCCTCCTGGGTGGCAGAAGGCTTTAGTCTCTCCTGTCCAGGGATCACACACTGGCAGCATGCTCCAGAATTACTGCGACACTAAGGGAGAGACCTGTACACTGTGAGAAAATATCTCTAACTTACAGTATAGTACCAGCAACTATTGCTGTCAGAATTTTACCGTATAAAAATGATAAAATTCTGACAACCACAGCTGCTGGTATTTTATTGTAAAATTGAGATTTATTTATTTTTTTACAGTGTAGGTATTTGTTCTTTCAGTCAGCCCTGAAAGTACAAGGTCGACTGTTCTCGACCCTGGATTGTCTCACAGATCTTCAATCATAGCTTTCTCTTTCAGTAACAGTTGTTTTGTGGCAAATTCCCCTTAATAAATAAAACCTAACCATTACCAGTACATATCTAAACCTAAGCCTAACCTGAACTCGGTTCACGCCTCAGGACTAGACCGAACCCCTAACCCAAAAACAGCAGCTCTTCTTATTGGCAGTTTGGAGGAGCTGAGGTGTGTTTTAAGAAAATGGTTCTTGTTCTGTATCAAACCTAAAGTTACACACACTCCCACTCCTCTCTTTTAAGTGACTTTATTACAGTTGATTGGCGGATGGAGAAATTAAAAACAAAGGCCACACTCTGCAAAAATGTTAATTATTGTTCACATTCCTGTAAAACGAAAAGAAAAATAAAATCAATTGATGCAATCTGCACAAAATAAGACGAAATAATGGATTATAACAAATGAGGTGAATAAACGGCAACCTCAAAAACCTCCCTTTTATAAACTGTAAAAATCAGTTTTGCCTGCTTTTGTTCAATTAACTTCCCTCAAACTATTCATTTGATGCTGTTTAAAATCCCCTAAGGCTTCATGGCAATAAAGAATTCCACTTTGTTAGCTGTTGTTTCTTCGTTGTGTGTGAGTGTTCACACATGTATTATTCATATATGTGTGTGTGTGTGTGTGTGTGTGTGTGTGTGTGTGTGTGTGTGTGCATTGTTTGTACGGGCACATGAGCTAAATGCAATGTAAGGTGAATTGGAGAATTGAGCTTTTGATGGGGAAATGTTCTTGTTAGTGTAAAAATATGCTTATTCAAATCCCTGGTGGAATTTTCTGTTTTAGCAAGGCAATCAATTTGCGGACAAGCGGGTCCGGGCTCCATGGATTCCCAATGTGAGCCGCACGGGCAGAAATGTTGCAAAATGACAGTGTTTTCAATGCTTGCTGTGCAAATAACACTTTGTACTATTCTAGAAAGTAGAAGCATAACTTCTTTTCTATCATTAGCATGCTTACGTAATACACTGTAGATTTCCTTGATTTGTTTTTCTTTTTTTCAGCATCAGCATGTCGAAAAACAAAATAACTGTAAAACAGACAAATAAAAGAAAATCAACCCAATTATTTGATTTCCAGGGTTTGTTCTACCACAGCTCATGTCATTCAGTTCAGCTTACTCTTTGAAGTCTTTTACTTTTTCTTTAATCACCTCTATCCTGTGAGTTTAGGATAGAGGAAGTGCAATCTGTGGGACATTTGTAATTTGTAACAGTTTAGTTGAGCTCTAACTGTGATGTTTTTTCATTCTCTAACTCCTTCTTCCTGTTTCCCATCTCTTAGTGTCCGCCAACGACTGCGACTCTGGACCGAATGCCGACCTGACCTATTACACCCTGAGTCCAGATTTTATTATTTCTCCTCACGGGACCATCTTCCCAGCAGGACCTCTGGACTACGAGAGACCCAATCACCTGTATGAGTTTGTCGTCATGGCAATTGACAAGGGAGAGGTCCCTCGGACGGGAACGACGACGGTACGAATTAGGATGGCCAACGTGAACGACGAGGCACCTGAGTTTTCCCAACATATGTGAGTAAGAGCTGAGATAAACACTTACAGACTTACAGTTAGCAGTAGCAACATGGTTGATTCAAATTCTGAATTTTACATGCAGGTTTTTAGATTTGATAATAGTCTGACTAAACATATTTCTTCATGGAAAAACTGAGTCAGGTTGGCTTGGTCGCCTTGCATGCACCAACCTTCTATGTTCTGTCCACTATGTTTTTCAAGGAACGAGATCAGGACTTTGTGAAGGCTGTTCAGAAACACTCACTTTGTTGTCCTTAAGCTACGTTTTTATTTGCACCAAAGCTGTAAAGTCTTTGCCTATGTCTTGAGACATTGCTTCAATGTTTCCATAAAATGTTACTTCTTTACTACACCATATTTCAAGAAGAGTAGCAGAATGTGATGCTAACACCAGAGACATTGGAGTGGAGTTCTGATGCTTAGACACGCTTTTCTTGATCTTTCTACAAATGTAAGGATACTGATTATGGAAAAACATATCAGTTTTAGATTTGTCATACCATTCTTTAGATATGTTGGTATTTTAGAATTTTTGAACTGTGATGTGCTTTTCTGTTGCTTGTGGAGCAACGGATTCTTCCTGATTGCTTGGCCTTCCAGTCCATGACACTCTGAACGTGGGCTGAGTGTCAGGGACTCTGATCCTTTAGCCACCAAAGGTTTTAGTTAGAATCCTTCTTATATCTATAGGTCAGATAATAACTAGGCCTGGCTTTGACTTGTGAAATTCAGCACTGTTTTCTAAAAAAAAAAAAAAAAAATTAAAAAATAAATTAAAAAAAATGGAGTTAAGCCATAACTCAAAAGGGGACATTACAGTTTCCCGTAATGAATGAATTCATAAACTGAAGACATTTTATCAGTCGTTCTTTATCCAATTTTAAGATTTGACTGATGTTCAGAAATATTTAACAGCAGAAGAAATCTGTAAAGCAGGGGTCCCCAAGCTACGGCCCGCGGGCCGGATCCGGCCCCCCACGTCATTTGGTCCGGCCCCCTGAACATTGCCGGATCTGGCCCGCCTCCTCATACCAGAGAGCGTTCAGTGTTTTTTTTTTTTCCATATATTGTATTTTCCGGTTTATAT